>NC_137942.1:15042194-15703234 GCF_963969265.1 Rhamphochromis sp. 'chilingali' | reverse complement strand
TAGTTTGAAGTCTCTGAACAAGCGTCATTTAGATTTTTCAAAATTTCCTTGAGTTTCAGTATTTCTGTTAGAAATTGAAAAAGAAATATAAATCTGAGCAATACATTTTCTGTTACACAAAAACATACCATCACTGGTAGTGACTTCACCTACCATTGACATCTGGATTTACATTCTCCCCTTTGAGGAACTCTTTGGAGCTCACTGTGAAGACTTGGAAACTATCCTCACTGAAGTGATTCTGAGAACATTTTTGTTAGTCAGTTTTTATTTTTGGACCGTTTAAGAAAATAATTGTTTTAGATTTTGCTGTCAGATTGTAAATTTACCGTAATCGTTTTCCGCTTTTTGAATGCATTCATCACTGCTTTCTTGACTTTGTTTCTTTTAGAAAGGAAATAAAAATTGGATGTAAAAGTAATTTATTGTTAGTATTGTAATGGAAAATTTCAATTATTCTTATTTAAGGTTCAAGCATTTGTGTGCATACTTAGTTGTGGCACTGTAATGAAAACTTCCACTGAGCAGTCTAAAACTAGATGAACTTATTTCAGCCTCAGTAGTTGAAAAAATAACTCCTTTTGCTGGTGGTCATAATGCCAAGAGCATGAAACAGGATACGCATTGTTCAGTTAGGTTTCAGAGCGAGCTGCGTCATGTGCTGTATGATCACTTTCGGACTTCCTCACTTTTTTGGGGAATAAATAAAGGTGAGAGCTGCACTTCTGTTTCAGAGACTGCATGACGGCGCCTGACTGCGTGTGCTCTCTCTCATGCGCATGATAATAACAAATGTTCATTACAGCCGAATGTGTCTGTGGACTTTGTTAATTAAATTTCTACAACAGCATTTATCTATTTAGAAACTTATTAAAACACATATACATAGATTTTTTTTAAATGTATAACTTTTAATAATGACTTTTAAACAACAAAGCAACAAAAAAGTGAAGTGTATGGTCACCATGTGTATCTGTGCCAAACTTTCTTTGTAATTTGATTTTTTTGTATATTTGACTTACATATCATCTGGTTTTTCATGATCTGACTTGGTGCAGATAAATTGAATTTGCTGACACTCGCCACCATTTCCCAGCAGGCTGCTGGCACCTTCCAGGATGTCCCAGGCTTCGCTTTCTGATGCTGCTCGAGTCATTTCAGTCACAATCCACACTGTAGAACAACTGGCAATAAACTGAAAAGGAAATGAATGCATGTAAATTATAAATAACTAATGCTTTGAAGAAACATGACATGACTTCTGTGAATTACCTCTTTCCACATTTGATCTCTGCTTCTGTTAGAGTCACCGTTTCCAGGAAGGTCCATGAGTGTGACATGATCAAGAAAATCATTGTCTGGCACTTTGACAGTCACACACTTCACAAGTGGCCAGTACCACCTCTTTACTTCTTCTGTCTCATTTGACTCACTTCTTGTATATCTCACAAATTCTTCAGACAACCCTTCAGCCTGCAAAAAACAACAACAAGATAAATATAAGCCAATTGAATGTATGTGCCCATAACAAAGATTTTAATGATTGCATGAAAAAGAAGATGGGAAATTAAAATAAGACATCCTATCTCAAAAATCTGAAATGAAAACCAGGAAAATAAATCCAAAGTAATTCGATTTTTTTATTTAAAAAAGAAAGAAAGAAAGAAAGAAAGAAAGAAAGAAAGAAAGAAAGAAAGAAAGAAAGAAAGAAAGAAAATAAACCTTTTTTATATTTTACTGTGGATCACAGTAAGTGGCCTGGTTCTTATATAGTGATTTCTTCTACTGCATGTAAACATTTGAAGCACTTTATAAAACTTGCCTCATTACCCCAAGCACTTTTTCTGGGTATGTTATTTCTAGCTAACATTTACACACATTCATTCTCTGATGGATGCATCGAAGATCAGCTTTACAAATGTGAAACTCTTCAACACCTCCACAAAGAAAACTGCAAGCTCCATGGTAACAGGATAATCAGACAGCAACAGGATAGTAAACCATAAAATTTTAACCACCACAATTTCACTTGTTTTTTTGTTTCTTGTTTGATGGATGTCAAACATTTTGGAAATGAGGCACATCGACATATCGCCGACATATATCTGCTCAGCAATAAACTGCAGCAACATCTGCTTCACCAGTGCTTTGTCTCTGTCTGCACTCTCCATTAGGGTGGCATTACATAGCATGGACTTCTCCCTGCTGCAAAGGTGCAGCATCAGGGTAGCTTAACGCTGCTTGGGTAACTATTGACTGCTCATTATGTGATGTTCATAAGCCACACACTGCTATGTATCTCACCCAAACTCTGGTCTAATATATGCTTTAAACTGCAAGTATTCCTTTGTTCTAGAAGAAGAACCAGATTTTATTTTGGTCTGTATTACTGCACACTTACTGAGTCACTTTCCAAAATTTTTATCTTGGACATTTGAAACTCTGGAATATCTCTGAAATATTTGTTGTCCATGAGGCTGTGAGTTGATTTTTCTTTCCACTCTTCTCCATACAGCGCTGATAACTTTCCATCAGGGTCAAGACAATCACCATTACCACCATCATCATCATCATCATCATCATCTTCTTCAAGAGCCAGTTTTAGGGACTGCACCTCATTTTCCCAATCCTACAAAAGATTATATCTTAATTTTAGTAAAGCAGTTTTTGTATCTACATTGTAACACATTACTTCAAAAATCACCATATTCATATTTCATTCTACCTTTTTTGTAATGAACTCGATGTGTGCCTCATACTTTGATCCATTGGTAGCCTCCACCTTTATCATTACTGAGGTACATGCACTGACACTTGCAGAAGGCAACAGGCCCTCCTTATTTATGATGGCATTGATTAAAGCGCTCTTTCCAGCCCCAGTTTTACCAAAGACACCAACCAGGTGTCTCCTTTCTGTCTCCAAATCTTTGATTTGATCCCTGTTGAACGAGTTTAAATATGGATTAACTGACCCATTCTCAGAAATATCAAACTGAAAATGTAGTAAAATCAGAAAAAAATAGTTTTTTAAAATGTGTTGAAAAAATTCAACTGACTACTGGAACAAACTACACAGCTCCATGTTGAGCTCTGACCGAGTTTAAATCTTTAGTATGTTTATTATACCAAATACCAGCAAAATGTTACAGACTGTCCCAACTTCCTGGGAAATGGTTGGAAGAACATCCAACAAAAATAGAAAATCTTTATTACTCACTTTAGGAAAGCGCTGAGCTTGTCACGGCCATGTAGTCTTTCACTGACACGTCTCATTATGTCTTTGACATCAGACAGTATTTTTGTTTCTGTCAGAGAAACAGAAAAAAACCCTAATAAGTAGGAACCTGGAACCAGTGTAATGCAAATATGGTCCACTGATGTGCAAATGTAACCCATGGTTATTTTATTGCCAATTGTATTCTATTTTTATTCTAATTTTAAGTGTTACTGTTTTGTTAAGTGTTGAGTTTTCCCATTTTCCCATGAATGCACCATAGCGCTGTGCGTGGTGACTTTCTTTCACTGCATCCGCCTGCATGGAGCTAGATGCGCAAAGCTGTGTGGAGATTCAGTCCTGCAACGTGTTGCGCTACAGAATTAATGTTTTCTTTGAAGAATATCCTGGCTGTTTTTTTTAAGTAGTAGAAATCTGCTGCAAGGACCGAGCGGTGCCATCTAAGGACTGGATGCCACTAGAGGTGCCTAGAAAGGACGTTCTCAATCTGAAGGCCACCTGTTTCCTTGGAGGGTGGTAGGATACAACGATTTGTAATTTTGTTTAAGAATTAACGTTTTTTAATGAGCTCTCAGGACACCTTATGTTGCTACTTTTTTCCTTTTTGGGTCAGATCTGATTCCACTTAACACAAAACCTGATGCACCAAAAAGCAAAACAGTGACTAAAGACAATTCAAATAACTTGAACGCTTACCACATACTGAATACAAAGTGCACTGAACTGAAATGGACAGCATGCCTGACACATTTATGGACACTTGAAGTGATATGTTGTACATTGTTGAAGATTACATGTTTGAAATTATTTAAAGGTTTGTTCATGTCTATGTTTTGGACCATTTAAATGTTGAATACACTCAAGTCACTTTTTTCCTTAAGTTGTTGTCAGTGTCTCATTCTGAGTGGAAGGTTTTTCCCTCTTTAAGTTGAGTTACCACTGCCAGTCTCCTTACGATCCTAACTGAACCCAACAAGAGGAGATTCTGAAATATTGTTTTTTCCTTGACCTTGGATGACAGATTACTGTGGATTTGACTGATTTTGACTACTCAGTTAAAAATGGTGACACAAAGCAGGAATAAGTGTGAGGATTTCATATATGTGTGTACCTGACTGTGATCCTGCTGCACAGTTGTCTTGTCGTTTAGGAGATGGTTGACATTCGTCGAACTCAAGTTCTGACTTTCTTTTTCCTTTTTGGATTTAAACAAAATAATACAATTTAAAAAGAAAATCTGAATATTGAAACTTCTGATTATGGTGTATTTTAGATGTTGCAAAAATAATACTGTGAAAATAAATAAATAAATTAGATGTATTAAAATGAGAGTGAGATACATTTTTCTCACCTTTTTCACTTATGGATGGCAAATCCTGTGGAAGCATATAAATATTCAACTTTCACATGAAGTTAAATTATTATAAATTGTACATGTATGCATAATTGAATTTATAGAAGAAATCATTGCTCCTGTACAGAAACAATTTGTTCTTTAACAAACTGTCAAAAACTTTCACATGCACTTTTTAAAATGTACACACTTATATGTACATATATTCTCAGCTAGCACAGTGATTAAAAAAAAAAGGAAAACTTTTGCATTCTTGCCTCTCAGTAAACATGATCCCATGAGTCAATGTTTCTGCCTAATTCAGCACCAGTGACACAGACCTAGAGACCAGTTGGTGACCACCCCATCCCTGGCAACCACCAGCTGTTAGGGTAAAATGTGTATTCCAACATCAGGCAACTACATCAGTTGTTTAGTGGTTTTTAATAATTATGGTGGATGGTGGATCAAACTGCTAAATCAGAATGAATTTTCATGACCTGTAAGTGTTTGGGGGATTTTCTTTTCTTTGGATTATTAATTAAAACCAAGGACAGAAAACATATAATGAGAAGTCTGTATCACATCTACTTGTAGTTTAAATATAGTAACTGCACAGTATCCCTTTTACAGTTAACACAAAGGGGTTATGATATATTCGGGATATTTGTTTCAATCACAATAAATGTTATTATGACACTTGAAAGCAGCAGCACTTAGATAGACGGCCAGGTTGCCTCTTTGATGATTCTAGGAGTAACAAAGAAACAGAAACCAGTATCCCAAAAAGTTAATTCTGTTCATCTGGACTGTTTTCAGTGGGAGAAACGTTTCATCGCTCATCCAAGTGACTTCTTCAGTCTCAGCTAACTGCAGGTTTCCCCAACCTTATAAACATTTGCACTTTATATAGTTGGGAAAACTTGGGATTTACTTACCTAGATGATTGAGCATGTATCAAGACAGAAACTAATATCAGTCTCATTATGCTCCTATTTATCAATATCAAAACAAACTTTGGCATCTATATTTTGGTTTGATCCGCCCACCACCAGGGCCATGCAGATCTGTTTAAAGGGGCGGGTGCTCAAAGTTAAAAACAGGCACATAGAACCAGGCTGAACAACAACACACATTCTTTAAGAATCTAATACAGAATCGCATCATACTATATCACTGTTTTACCTGATGGGGTACAATGTTGCTGTTGAGGAGTTTCTGCTGATCCTGCTCCTGATAGTGCAGGAGGAACGGGCTGTGTTGAGCTGCGACTGGAGACTGTAAAAAGTCCATAGGAGAGATGGTAGCTGATTAAACAAATGCTATGAGATAATAATAAAAAGATTGGTGAAAGTGCCATGTCAGCAACCATAAGGCAACAAAACTGTGAGAAACAAACTAGGCTCTGCCTATGAATCACTCTTTGCCTCTCTTCTTCCTCCCATCTCCTCATCTCATTTATCACTCTCCACTTGCTGTCCATCTGAGGCACAATTTACTATTGCAATAAACTATTATTTAATTATCCACACTTAAAAACTCATCCATCTATTCTATAATAAAACAATAAGAGAAAAATGTTATAGAACCAAAACATTGCAGGTGTGTTTATCATTGTTTTATGCTGGAATACCTCTGCAATGCAACAACTGGTACATGTGTTCTTGTGACCTGTGCTGTTTTTTTTTTTATTCCAGCCAGAGAGGGATCCACTGCATTTAGCCTCAAAAAGCTCCCTTTGTCACTGTTTCCTTACAGGGCATGTCTGGACAATGTCATATCATGAGTAAAAATGATAAAAAAAAATCTATATACATAAAATATGCACACATACATACAGGTACACAGGCACATACAGTGATATTTTATACCGTCTCCAGAATACTGCATATATCCTACTATGGCCACATGTTTGCATCATGGTCCTGATCAAGAATCCTTATTGTTTATTCCTAGCGCTCTAATAATAAAGTAATTAAAATAAAATAAAAAAAGTAATAAATATATAATAAAGTATTTATGATGATTCAGTTTGTTTGACTATCTACTCTGTGCAGGCAGAAAGCCTATTAAATGCTTAAACTGTAGAGATACAATAATGTTGCTGCTGTAAAATCAGCATTTTGTCATATTTGAAATATAAATCTAATATATTCCGTTTAATATCTTTTCTTTAAAACAGTGTTTTTCCATAATACTGTAATTATAATGAACCATAATTATGTGGACATGTATATTAGATAGTTTTTAGTGAAATATAAGCCCTCCAGAAAGGCAGGAAAACGCCCTGTAACTTACTTTAATACAAAACACGTTCCCTAAAACGGTGGACAGAGCTACAGACCCATGACAGCGTTACCCAGTTAGCTGGTGGCTAAAACCAGCACTGCTTGTGCAGTTAATAAAAGGACAGGTAATGTTTGTCCCGCTGTTACACACACAGCACGCTCATTTGTTTCAATTCGTCAGTTGTCACAAGACAGTTTACCAACGTGTATAAAATAAGCTAATACTGCTGTGTACTGTAGACTAAAGAGTACGCTGTACACCTACTTACTGGCTTTTGTTGCATCAGTCTCCTACAGCTCTGCACCGCTCAGACGGCAAAAAATGCTCGTGCTCTTTGCGAGTTCGTTCCCGGTTCGTAACCAGCGCGCTCTGCCATCAAGGGCGATCATTGGTTAATGGTAGTCATGTGACTGATGGAAACCACATCCTGTTACTTAGCAAAACTATGATTAATAGTTAAATATTATTGTTGAGGGGAACAGACAGGACTCCACACGCACACAAAAATAAACAAAAAACAGTAATAAAAATAAAAAATAAATAAAAATTATACTCAAGAAAAGGGCACTTGGGGAATCCATCAGGAAAGGGGCAGGTGCTCAAGCCCCCCCCCCCCCCCCCCCCTCGCACGTGCCTGCCCACCACTAATACACACATCTAACCTTCACCAACTCCTCCAACAATGAGTAGTCTGCGTGCAACCCCAATTCCCTATCGTACAATCAGTGGCGTGTCCAGCGGGGTGGCCTGGGGGGGCACAGCCCCCCCCCCCCCCCCCCCCCCCCCCAACCAGACTGGCCACCCCAGGTGCCACCCCAAAGGCAAAACAATAAAATTCAATCAAATATCAAATGTCCGATTATGTTTTCACGGTGAAGCTCAGATATCCGAGTGTAAGTGAATGCAGCATCGGCTTCTGTGCTATGCCTGTTAGCAAAGGTAGGAGAGCCAAGCACGAAAGACGGCACTGCAGGAAACAATTTTTCGGTGAAAGAAAATGAGGACAGAATAAATGTCCCGGTAAGTAATATTAAGTTTGTTGGGTTTAGTAAACTTCGGTGAAATTAGAATACCAAGGAAAAAATAACACTTAAAGAATTATTGCAGCCGTGGAATATTTCAGACAGTAGGCTACTGAGGGCAGCTAACATAAGAGTTATGAGTTATAAGATGTAATCTAAGTCGTAACATTGCTGTATGGAGCTGCAGATTTGGTTGCAGGTTAACATAGCTGGACTGGCCATCGGGCATACCGGGCATATGCCCGGTGACTTATTTTTTATTTTTGTAATGGCATGAACAATGAGAGGTGGTGGATTGGCCAGATGCAGGTCGATGTGTAAAAATAACTCAGTTGTTTGGTGGTGGCTATGGCGGAGCTTCCACAGAGGCCAGCAGGTGGATGAGGGAAGGGGAGGCAGGAGGAGAGCCCCGAGGCAGCCGCTGGTCTGAGTGTCAGGTGAACTGAACTTCAGGTAAGAAGTTATGACCTGCAGTCTATCTGGGTCAGATATAAACCAAGTTTAGGTGGAGTTTATTTTCGTTGTGCTGACTTTTTACCCTCAGTTGCAATAACTTGTACTGCGTTCTAGCCAGCTTGACGGAGTTTTTATACAGCTGGGTGGGTGCTATGATGTTACTGATAGTGAACTTTATTTTATTCATAAGATTAGTTAGTAGAGTTGCCAATGGCTCCTTAAAGCTTTAAAGCTTCCTTTAGCTAGAATGGAAAAAGACACAAAGCTGGATTTATTCTGTCTTTATGCTGCACAGCTGCCTCTTCTTCTCTCGTTCTCTCCCCTCCCTCTCCTGTTGCTACTTCAATCATGAAACTGATCAATGATCAGCTTTTCTCTCTTGTTTGTTTATTGCCCACTTTGCGCCAGAAAGAGGAAACCAGCAGATGTCGCGCTAAACAACAGCAGCACGTTTGATCAGCTGTTGTTAGAATTTATTTAATATTAATTTCTAGTATCAGCTGATGTTTGCTGGAGCCACAGCTGTAAAGCTGCTGGTCATGATGTCGGTTTGGATATGTGGTGAGAGGGAAACATGAAGATGAAACCAGGAGATGTCCTTACTGAATCATCAGAGCTGAACAGGTGATGGAGAAACAGGTTTACCTTTTAGGTGACATTAATGAGTTGAAGGGAAGTTATGAACTGTTTCTGAGAGACAAATAACCCCAGGATCCTTTTTTAGGTAGCTGACAGCTGGTAACTGTGCAGGGGCGGATCTAGCAAAGTGTTGCCAGGGGGGCATGTAGGGCATTAACAGGGAAAGGGGGGCACAAAGAAATACTTTTCTTTCTTATTCTCATTTAAAATATCTAGCTTTTATTAAATAATTATCTAAATTTTACAACCAAAGTTTTAATCTGACGTAAAATGTATAGAAATCATACATATATCAACAAGACAGTGTACATATGGAAAAGATATATATAAATCTTATAAAGTTTGTATCTGTCTTGTGTGAAACTTGTATGAAAAGCATACAAGAGTAAAAACAGATATAAGATCCCTTGAAAGATTATATAATGAATCTTGTATGTTTTGGATACTAAAACAATATATGAAAGTAATGAGAAAGTGGCCACTTTCATGAGTAAATCATGTAAGTTTTTACTATTTCTTTTCCATATGGGACTGTCACAACAGCATTTGTTTTCATTCAAAGTCTTTATGGCTTTAATACCTGGTGGGCCGGTCTCTAGTCAAAATGCCCAATTTTCTGTCCCAGTCCAGCCCTGCAGGTTAATACTGGCAGTGTCACCATGCCAGCTGATTGTATTTTATCATCAGCCAGTGTTGCTCTTTATCAATATTACCAAAGTTTACCATAAGGCAGCAGAGAAAGTATTTACTTGCTTTCAGGTTTTATTCAAATGTTAATCTTTTCAGTTGTTTCTCCACTTTTTTCCTGTTTCAAAATCAAACACCAGTTTGTGAGAAGATTATCTTCTTTTTTTAACAGGCAGATAAAGTTTTACATTGGAATTGGCTAATTTGTCAATTGTTTGTTACAAATGTTCGTATTTTAATATTCAAAAATGTTTTTGCCCAAAACATATGTGCACTACATGTCAGTAAAAACACTATGCAAATATTGCTGTCCTTGAATGCTGAGTAAACACTGACAAAGCACTGATTGTATCTCTTGTACTTTATCAACGCAGTATCTAAAAACTTTGCACCGTAGTGGTTAAAATCTCATTGTAATAAGAGTTAAAAGCACATTCGGTTATTAGGTTTATAGGGTTATTGAATTATGGTTAATGGTTGGTAGAATTTTTTTAAACATTATCTGCCAATTACATCTGCCACCCTTCTCCAAATCTGTGCCCCTACCTGGCCCCCCCAACAAAGATTTTCTAGACACGCCACTGCGTACAATCCCTTGGCACCTTACCAGAACGCTGTACAGCCCTCCTCGACCAAAGTTGGGTGTAGACATCCCAGTAACACTGTACACCTGCTGCACCTCCATGGCGTCCTCCTGGCATTCCTGTTGAAAATGTCCCAGGTCCCCACACTGCTCACGCACCTGTCCCTGTGTCTGTGCAGCCACCAATGAGCCAGGTACAGCGCCTGTCGCTGCCAGGACCTGGGGATAGAAAGCAGAGAGGAAATGGTTGTTGGAGCGTAGCCAGTGGTCCTCGATGGTCAGTGTCACTGGCACAGGCACGGAAAGTTTGCTCCTTGGGGCCAGTAGGGTACCAAAAAGTGATCATCTGCCAAAAAGGGGTTTCCAGCATTTGCCAAAAAATTTACTGCAGGAATTTAAGCTGTTATAAATTACTTGTTGACTTAAAATCTGTCAAAAAATATCGCTCATGACGAATATCAAGTAACTTAGAGAACATTTCTATCAAATCAGGGTAAAACGTAACTGACAATAACAATGTTTTTTTCAAGAGAGAGCTAGCCAAGAGGGCATCAGAAATAACAAATATAACATCACAGTTCTATAATCAAAAAGAACTGGATTGATGACAATATGGGTACAAATATGCATAAAGTCATAAAGATACTTGGAAGACAGATCATTTCTTTATTTTATATACAACCCCTTCATAAACCCTGTTGACTAAAGTGCATTTACTAACATAAGTAAAGATATTAGACTTAAAAAACCAAAACATCAAAAATCACTCTTTTGCAGATGCTCACCTCCCCTGGCTGCGATCTTCTGGGGTTTTCCGTCCGCGCCGCCAGGTGTTCTTCAGCCAGCCTCACTGCCGCCTCCAGATTGGGTGGCTTGCGACACTTGACCCAGTCCGCCATTTCCCTTGGGAGCCCCTCCACAAACTGCTCCAGAACGACAGCCTCCAGCAGCTGCACCTCCCCTTGTGTCGGGCCAGGATGCAGCCACCTCCCCGCGTCGTACAGGAGCTGCTGGGCAAAAGCCGAAGGCCCTTCTTGTGGTCCCATGCGGCAACCACGGAAGCGGCGACGATGGTCTTCTGGAGAGAGTTCCAGGTGGAGCGGATTCGCAGCGGCCCCAGACTGAGGCAAAAGGTTTAGTAGCATCTGCGTCTGCCGCTGGTGCAGTACTGCCTGCTGCTGCTGCAAGTCTGCCATGTCGGCCAACATGTGAGCCAGTGCCTGAGCTGGCTGTAGATTCTGTGGGTTTGACATGTCGTAGCGGCAAGCTGGGCACCACTGTATCACTCTGTTACTGATCTCTGTTATGACACACACAAGGAGACAGTTCTGCGTCACGTTTCACTAATAGTTTTTATTTAGTTCACAACTCGAAGCCACTCGTTTCACACCGTGGCAGGCATCAGCTCTTTCTCCCAGCCTCCCCTGCTGCTGTCACCTGAACTCGCTCTACCCCTCACCTGATGCTAAACCACAACCTGCCACAAAATGATATGTTGAAATTTAATGTAATTAGCGCACCATAAAAGTTCTAAAACAAAGTCACCTGTATGTATTAACGTAAGTGACACTTTTCAGATGAAAGATAAGAAATAACAAATTAATTTCACTCTGGGTCCAGCCAGGCATGGACTGGGACAAAAAATCCGCCCGGGCATTTTGACTAGAGACCGGCCCACCAGGTTATATAGGAAAAACCACAAAGCCTTTGAATGAAAACAAACACTGTTGTCACTGTGATGTACACTGTCTTGTTGGTATATATGTATCAATCTAATAAACTTAAACCTACACCATCCTCCCTATTCTGGTATTCAAAACAGTACTTAACGGAAATATTAAACAACCTAGGGTTGACAAATCCTACCCCCCCCCCCCCCCCCAAAAAAAACAAAAAACAAAAATAGGGAACCACCCCCCACCCTCCGCCTCGTGATGCTTAATTGACATAATCGTCTTTAATTTAATGCACATGTAAAAACAAATGCACAGAAATCAATTATTAACACATTACAATAATTAAATAATAATTTCTTCAACATAATTGTAGACTGCACAGATGATACCTTCAGAAAGGAAAAACTACCATAGCTTAGAGTATATATTAGACTTAATATTTACTAGATACAATAATGGATTTTTATACATTTTACATCAGATGAAAACTTTGTTTGTAAGATTCAGATAATTATTTATTAAAAACCAGACATTTTAAATGAGAATTTCCCTGTTAATGCCCTACCTGGCCCCCTGGCAAAACTTAGCTAGATCCGCCCCTGCACAGTTACCAGCTGTCAGCTACAAAGCATCCTGGTGTTATTTATCTCTCAGAAACAGTTCATAACTTCCCTTCAACTCATTCATGTCACCTAAAAGGTAAACCTGTTTCTCCATCACCTGTTCAGCTCTGATGATTCAGTAAGGACATTTCCTGGTTTCATCTTCATGTTTCCCTCTGACCACATATCCAAACCGACATCATGACCAGCAGCTTTACAGCTGTTGCTCCAGCAAACATCAGCTGATACTAGAAATTAATATTAAATAAATTCTAACAACAGCTGATCAAGCTTAAACGTGCTGCTATTGTTTAACTCGACATCCGCTGGTTTCCTCTTTCTGGCGCAAAGTGGGCAAGCACGAGAGACGGGACAGAAAAGACGATCAGCTGATCATTGATCGAGGGTGCATCCAACCTCCTCGGCTGTAATTGGTCCAGCCCAGAGTTTATCATGACACTTTGGCCAATCCATGAACTTTCATTGTTTATACCGTTACAGAACAAAACAAAACAAACAAACAAAAAAACCATCTGCCCATCAAAAAACGAAAAATCACCGCCTACTGGGCAAATGCCCGGTATGCCCAATGGCCAGTCCAGCTATGGTCAGAAACAAAGTAAAACCTGATCTGCCGATCAGGGAATGAGAAAAGCAGGAAGGGCTGACGAGAGTGGCTGGATGTTTGTCAAATGTAGAAACTGTCTTGGTTCATTGTTGTCTGTATGTCAAAGTTCAAATGAGTTAAAGGGGTCAAGTAAAGAAAGAAAAACAAAAAAAACTTTGCAAAAATGAATAATAATAAATTAAATAAAAATAACAAAGAAGAAAAAGTTACATCACTTACAACAGCAACAATGAGTTTGGTGACAAACAGAGGTGCTGTTTCAACTTATTCAGATTATTCTCATGTACTATTTCATCAGAAACACACATTGTTGACAAAGCAGAACAACAGGATCTGACTATCCTTCTTCCTTCTTCTTCTGACAATAAGAGAAGTAAAAAAACAACAACAACAAAATGCAGGGAGGCACACACTGGAACAGGGTGAAAAGAAAAATCTAGCAAAAAGTAAAAGTCCAAAAACAAAACTGAGACTCGGTTTTGCAAAAGGTGTAGTTGACTGTTTGGCAAAAGGCACGTGAAAGCAGATCTTTACAGAGTAAAGTGGGTGTGCAGGGAAAAGCAGAGCTCAGAAAACAAAAAAGGGCTGGGGGAGATGAAGAAGTGGTGTTGATGCATGACTATCCTTCTTCCAGAGCTGTTTAGATAGATAGGCATAGTCAAAAGATGCTTATATTTAATTCTGTGACGATTAAACACATAAAATATGTAATAAAATAGCCTTGTCCAGATAACAGAAAAATAACTGCTATGGAAAGTCACACGTAAAGCAAGGTCAGGAAGCCTGCTGGAGGCAAAAAGTGTCATGTTCTTAATGAAAGAGTACGACAATAAGACTCACTTTCAGTTTCTGATAAAAAGGAAATGAAACTGAACTAAAGATTAAATCCTGCCATCTTTCCATTTACAGGTTTTCATACACAAATCTCTCTAATGCAAAACTTCCCAAAACCTAAATGCATTCACCAAATTATTTCTGGTTTTCTTTATTACCAGTGTTGGGGAGTAACAGAATACATGTACCGACGTTACGTCTTTTAAATGTTATACCTCTGAAAACAGTCGTTTATTGCAATGAAAGTGAACATAAATATTTCACATTCTGTACTGCTCAATGTCACAGAGTGGAAGGAAAAGATAAATAATAAACCAAAATAATAAAGCGCTAACTATATATATATATCTGAGCACGTTCCCTCATAAAATGGATGATGATAGCCACCTTTCTAGCTCCTGTCGTTTGCTTAACGGCCATTATATAGTACAAAACTGAGGCTTAAAATTACTTTGTCTGTCTACTAAAAAAAACTATAATAAAATGCTTCAAATTTGTTAGGATAAATTGAAATATTTAACCAGACAGTGCTGCTTTACAGATTTGACATTTGTGACCAACTTTAATGCATATAAAATCAGAGACACTGATATTAAATTCAGATTAAAAGTTCAAACTCACCTTTTGTTGAAAGTAATGCTGGAAAAGGCTGCTGAGGGAGATGTGAAGTAAGCAGTGGGACACAAACAGGACACATTAATTATTATTATTTAAGTCATCCTTTGCTTTGCTCCTGCTAAATAGCTTTAATAAAATATCCTGCATTCAGAAAGTCTAAAGTAAAGAGCACAGAAAAAGTGGTTGTATGAATGGGCGTGAATGAGGCAAGTTGTCTAAACCCCAATTTAAGATGGGCAGCAACACCTCAACTGAACATAATGTCACTGGACACAGAATAAAAAATATTTCTGACAAAATACTTAAAGACTTTTGCACTTTAAGAACGGAAGGAGAGGAGAGTACTTTTTCTCAGACTTAAGCTGAGTTTGATAGAAAAGTTCTAACGGTCTTAAGTTCTCCGTTCTAAGACCTCCACCCATTTTGTGGATGAAAAAGTTATTTTTGATCTGATATGATTTTCTTGGCTGTGCGGACCAATCAGTTTCAGTTTATACTGTTTATTCTTGTGCTCTGTGTACAGCTGGGTTTGCTAGTTCGCAGACTTTATAGAGCGTATTAGATCGTGACAAGAGGAATGCAATGTACATTTTATCTCTTACACCCTAAACCTCCCCACCCCCAACTTCCTGGCACAACCCACGGCTCTGGAGAATGTACAAAATGTTTACATTGGACTGCAGAACAATGTTGCAGCACTTTTAGTAAAAGATTTTATGTTTCACAGTTAACATATCACATCAGTATCAATATCTGTACCCATCAGGGACACATTTCAATACTTCACCTTCAAATCTCTTCAGCCACTACTTAGGCCTAATTTTTTTGCACAAAATTATCCATATGCAAGAAACTAAAACTAAAAGATAAACTGTAATATTTAATTTTAAAAGTACTGCTTGAAAATGAGGCCTTTGTAATCAACTGCTCCTTAAATGCATTGGCTCTGATTCTATATTCAGATAAACTTTTATTCAATTCAGATTAAAAGTTTAAACTACTTACCTTTGGTTTAAAGTAATGCAGAAAAAGACAGTTGACAATAAGAGAAGTAAATAAAAAAAATGCAGGGAGGCACACACTGGAACAGGGTGAAAAGAAAAATCTAGCAAAAAGTAAAAGTCCAAAAACAAACTGGGACTCAGTTTTGCAAAAGGTGTAGTTGACTGTTTGGCAAAAGGCAAGTGAAAGTGGATCTCTACATATAACACAACGCTAAACCTAGACAGAGTAAAGTGGGTGTGCAGGGAAAAGCAGAGCTGAGAAAACAAAAAAGGGGGTGGGGGAGATGAAGAAGTGGTGTTGATGCATGACTATCCTTCTTCCAGAGCTGTTTAGATAGATAGGCATAGTCAAAAGATGCTTATATTTAACTCTGTGACGATTAAACACATAAAATATGTAATAAAATAGCCTTGTCCAGATAACAGAAAAATAACTGCTATGGAAAGTCACACGTAAAGCAAGGTCAGGAAGCCTGCTGGAGGCAAAAAGTGTCAAGTTCTTAATGAAAGAGTACGACAATAAGACTCACTTTCAGTTTCTGATAAAAAGGAAATGAAACTGAACTAAAGATTAAATCCTGCCATCTTTCCATTTACAGGTTTTCATACACAAATCTCTCTAATGCAAAACTTCCCAAAACCTAAATGCATTCACCAAATTGTTTCTGGTTTTCTTTATTACCAGTGTTGGGGAGTAACGGAATACATGTACCGGCGTTACGTCTTTTAAATGTTATACCTCTGAAAACAGTCGTTTATTGCAATGAAAGTCAACATAAATATTTCACATTCTGTACTGCTCAATGTCACAGAGTGGAAGGAAAAGATAAATAATAAACCAAAATAATAAAGCGCTAACTATATATATATATCTGAGCACGTTCCCTCATAAAATGGATGATGATAGCCACCTTTCTAGCTCCTGTCGTTTGCTTAACGGCCATTATATAGTACAAAACTGAGGCTTAAAATTACTTTGTCTGTCTACTAAAAAAAACTATAATAAAATGCTTCAAGTTTGTTAGGATAAATTGAAATATTTAACCAGACAGTGCTGCTTTACAGATTTGACATTTGTGACCAACTTTAATGCATATAAAATCAGAGACACTGATATTAAATTCAGATTAAAAATTCAAACTGCTCACCTTTTGTTGAAAGTAATGCTGGAAAAGGCTGCTGAGGGAGATGTGAAATAAGCAGTGGGACACAAACTGTCACGGACCCGGCTCTGGAGGACTCGGGGGTCCGTGAGCAGGATGGATTATTATTATTATTATTATTATTATTGTTATTATTATTAGTGTTGTTGTTGTTATTTGGGGATGTGTGTTTTTCTGCACTATGCTGTGTTCGGTGTTCCACTCATATGTAGAGGCAGGGTGTGTACATGTGTGGCTGGAGGATGGAGAACAGCCACATGCAGGCCTGATGGGTGTGGCCCTGCAGGAGGACTGGCCACACCTGAAGTTCCTGCCACACACCTGTTGGTGATCAGGGCTCGTCGGGGGAGCTACTTAGGAGAGTGTTGGAGCTCCCACCGGCACGGGATCATTAAGCTAAGACTCCAAGTGGAACGAGGGACTAGAAGGGCAGCATGCACAGGGTGTGCAGAAACACAACTGCCGGGAGCACGAGCACGGACGTCGGAGGGGAACACACACATGGGAGTCTAGGGAGCAAAGGAGATTTATTGTGCATCTGTTACCTTCACTGTAAATAAAGTGCACTGTTTGCATCGCAGAACTATGCGTTTTGGGTCCTCATTCCCCCATATCCGCACGGTCTGCCAGCCAGACCATGACACAAACAGGACACATTAATTATTATTATTTAAGTCATCCTTTGCTTTGCTCCTGCTAAATAGCTTTAATAAAATATCCTGCATTCAGAAAGTCTAAAGTAAAGAGCACAGAAAAAGTGGTTGTATGAATGGGCGTAAATGGGTGAATGGGGCAAGTTGTCTAAACCCCAATTTAAGATGGGCAGCAACACCTCAACTGAACATAATGTCACTGGAAAAAGAATAAAAAATTTTCTGACAAAATACTTAAAGACTTTTGCACTTTAAGAACGGAGGGAGAGGAGAGTACTTTTTCTCAGACTTAAGCTGAGTTTGATAGAAAAATATTTACAGTTTAAAAACCAAATATAAACAGTTCAGCTAATATGACACTTTTGGTTCAATCCTTTTTTCTTCCGTTCTAACACCTCCACCCATTTTGTGGATGAAAAAGTTATTTTTGATCTGATATGATTTTCTTGGCTGTGCGGACCAATCAGTTTCAGTTTATACTGTTTATTCTTGTGCTGTGTGCAGCTGGGTTTGCTAGTTCACAGACTTTATAGAGCGCATTAGATCATGACAAGAAGGAATGCAATGTACATTTTATCTCTTACACCCTAAACCTCCCCACCCCCAACTTCCTGGCACAACCCACGGCTCTGGAGAATGTACAAAATGTTTACATTGGACTGCAGAACAATGTTGCAGCACTTTTAGTAAAAGATTTTATGTTTCACAGTTAACATATCACATCAGTATCAATATCTGTACCCATCAGGGACACATTTCAATACTTCACCTTCAAATCTCTTCAGCCACTTACTTAGGCCCAGTTTTTTCACACAAAATTATCCATATGCAAGAAACTAAAACTAAAAGATAAACTGTAATATTTAATTTTAAAAGTACTGCTTGAAAATGAGGCCTTTGTAATCAACTGCTCCTTAAATGCAGTGGCTCTGATCCTATATTCAGATAAACTTTTATTCAATTCAGATTAAAAGTTGAAACTACTCACAACGCTAAACCTAGACAGACTAAAGTGTGTGTGCAGGGAAAAGCAGAGCTGAGAAAACAAAAAAGGGGGTGGGGGAGATGAAGAAGTGGTGTTGATGCATGTAGAAAGCGGTTTTGTTTGGTGACAAACAAATCGAATGGATTAAAGTTTACAGATTATTACAGATTAAAAACAAAAGACAAGAAATAAGAACACTGTCTTATATATGTATATAGCAAAAATAGTGATAAAATCGCACAATTATGTCCCGTTTTCTAAGCTTCATTCCGTACTAACAAACAGAGGCGTCATAAGGATGAGAAAAGTGATAACATGAGCGCTAGAAAAATAGTAAACCGTCAATTACTTTTAGTTTTAAGAAATATTATTAACCTATTAGAATAAAGGCATGTTTGTTTCATAAGGTACGTGTTGGGGGCGTTACAGGAGTCAATTTCGTTTTGTTCTGGCAGCAAATAATGAAATCAAGTCAGCGTCTAACACTGCCCCCCCTCCTTATTTCATGATTTGGTTCGGTCCAGTGCGCCAGAGCACTAACGGATCCGGTGTTTCATAAGAGTGAGAGAGAGAGAGAGAGAGAGAGAGAGAGAGAGAGAGCGCGATGGAAATAATAAGAAGATAGCAAAGTCCATATGAATGAAACTGCTCGACATTCCTGGTATTTGTAATGTGTTGTATTGTTTATTGTTTGGTTTTCCAAAACAAAAGGAAAACCAAACAATAATGATTATTTAAAAAAAGGGGAAAAAAGTGAAGGAAACGGCTTCCAGGGCCTAATCCGTGGATCGGCTTCCTCCGAGGCGTGGGCGTCTATCAGCAGAGATTGTACCTTCACCTATCAGCAGAGATTGTCCCTTAATCTGTAACACAGTCAAATATATTCTCAAGTAACATTCAAGCATGCCATTCAGCGTGTTAGTACGAGCTCGGGAGCAGCTTGGGAGAACAAGAAAACAGAGACTGCTTCAGGTTGTCTTCCCAAATCGACTCAACTTTATTCTCAAGTACAACAGTTTATATAGAGGGAAAAATTCATGAGTCAGCAGATTATCAGTTTAAACCAGTACAGACCAAGATAAGGGAGCGTCTTCCTGCCCTTGGGTGAAGAAGCACCCTTTGTATAGTTTATCAGTTCAGCTACAATTATGATTATCTCAGCGACATATTTTCAAGGGACGAAATAAAGAGTTCTTTCATTAGTGAATTCTGAAACAAACCATCTGGCCTTCAACAGGCGTCTCCTAAGAGATTTAGAAACTAATGTAGCTGAGGGAGTGATCTCTGTGGTATTTCAACCTTGTACCAGCCTGTGATTCTCACACATCAATTCTTGGGTCAAAGAGAAAAATAACTAAAACAAAGGGGCCTTATTGAATGACAGAGTTTTCCTGTATAATGTCACTATAAAACAATATCCAGTAAATGCTCCCATGGTACTAAAATACCTAACAAAAAGCATAGCATAAGCATAAGCTTTTTTAATCCCACCCTCTTTCCACTAGTTGGTATCGTGCAAAATTTAACAATAACCTGCATCACACCCAGTGAGCTTGATTTGAAGTGGGTTTAATAAACACATTGCAATGTGGAGAGAGCATCCCAGTGAAACACCAGGACCATCTCTGAATTGTGGCCACCGCCCTTACATCTTATATACAGACACACAGACAAAGAACATTCCACAAACTCGTACACGTTGGTATAGCCCCCCCTCTCACGGGGGGCTATACCTTCTCTCTCACGGAGAGAATTATGACCTTGTTTTCTGCTTGCCCATCACCTAAAGATTTACATCCCTGATAAGCAGAAGGAGTCTCACTATCTGTTTAATGTCTCCCATTACAACGGCCTCACTGTGTTAACTTTCCACATGCATGTAAACTAGTGACAGGAGTGCTCTTACTATAGTAAAGTGAGAAAGTGATATTACTATAACTGATGTACTATGATTAAATATGTGATTAATATATGAGAAAAGAAATTGCCACCACATTGGTTACTAGCAGTCAGCACTTTTTCTTCCTGTTGATCGATCATAAATTCTTCCTTACAATTTGTTACATGTATTTGCTTTTATAACCCCAGTAACGCATGTAAAATCTAAAAAATACAAAGCAATGATAGGAACAAAGCATGATGATAACAACAACAACAAACTTTATTTATAGAGCACATTTAAAAACCAGCGGTATACCAAAGTGCTTAACATAAGAGACAGAGAAGTAACACGAGTATTATAAGGCTTTAGCAAAGTATCAAATATACTCACAGGTCAATGCCACTAATACACAGGGGTAACGTACAGTTTTGTATAGACCTATTCCACTAACACAGAGTAAAATGGGTTTAAATGAAATTGTGGCTAAAAAGAACATGTGTAACAAAATAATGATAATATTTCTTTATAAAACATGACAAACCATCAAATCAGGCAACTCTGCCAACATGGTGTTTTTTTGCCTCTTCAAACATGTGCTTCTTTGAGTGCACATGGAATTCAATAGTCTCCCTCATGTTGTCCAGCACGCCTTATCCACTAAATACAGCAACATCTACATTAACACATAAAGCTCCAATCAGATTTCTCTTGGTGAATAATGATAAATGTGGCACACCCAAAATACATGGCCAGTTTTGTGTTAATCATTTAATGTAATTTATTTAATTTGTTTATTTGTGATTTTCTGTGACTATGAATATTCACAATGACTTTGGAAACATGACCAATTTATGCAGTATATTATTTTGTCACATGGACTGTACTGAAGGACAGAAAAATGGAGCAACACCTCAGGTGGAACTATTATGTCAAGGCAGGTGCACCCCAGTTGCTTTAAGGGGATGGACGTCCACCCACTATTCAGATAGATGTATTTGCAAGTTAGTACTTTGTAAAAATAATACTACCACTATGTATGTATGTATGTATGTATATATATATATATATATATATATATATATATATATATATATATATATATGTGTGTGTGTGTGTGTGTGTGTGTGTGTGTGTGTGTGTGTGTGTGTGTGTATGTATACATCTCACTTACACCCTGAGCTGTTTCCTGTTGTTTTCGTTATGAGGCCCATGATCATGAGTTTCACATCCTGAGCACATCCTGTACCAAATTTACCATATGCAGTTACAAGCAGAAAACTTCTTTTAATACCCTATGATTTGCACATTTATTAACTTCTGGATTACTATGTATGTATTATATTACTATGTACTATATAGCTATATCTATCTATCTATCTATCTATCTATCTATCTATCTATCTATCTATCTATCTATCTATCTATCTATCTATCTATATATATATATATATATATATATATATATATATATATATCAAATTCTGAATATATAGAATGATCTTCTGAATGTATGGAATGAAACTTGATGTCAAGGAGGCGCTTGCGCCATCTAGTGTTTTCCTTGTTTGTAACTGCGAGGAATGGCACTATGAGCCAGTCCGCACGGAGTCTTGTGGCTCAAATTCTAAGTAATGAGGATCTAATTAACAACCTGGCAAATGCATGTTCTGGACAACCTAATATTTGTACTAGCATGCCGCACTGTACTACTTATTAAGAAATTTATTCACTTTTTCATCGTGGAACATAGCTGGACTGGCCATCGGGCATAACGGGCATTGCATGCCGGGAACTCGTGGCGAAACAAACCAAGTACCGCATCAAATGCAAGCATTTGCAGCACCGCAAAACGTTCATTCTCCGGTTCGAATACCTTCTTGTTTTTTCTTTGCCGCACAAAAAAGGAATGTACAAAACAAAAGGAGAACAATGCCGGTCCGTACAAAGACAGACTCGACGAAAAGACAAAGAAAAGATACGAGGAAAAAATCAAAGGAGTGACAGGGTCAGACCCTTACGAGCACACCGAGTGGACAAAATACGTTAGCGTGCTGCCCAACTTTCACCACGCTCATATTTATAATTATACGGTTCTTGGAGTGAGTGCATACACTCATGAAGTTTAGTAACTTCAGGTCACTGCAACAAGCCCAGGTATAGTTTACCGACGGATGGGTACAGGACCTTGAAATGCACCGTGTAGAACGAAAGACCATCGTACGAACAAAGGTAAGTTTACCAGTCTCACAAATCGTCGTCATAAATACACATTCGTTAACCGTTTATTAATATAACCTTTGAGCTCAACGGTAATTAATTAGTAGTGGAAATAATCTCTGGTAGCATTACAGAAATGTAGCAGTGACAATAATATTGTATGTTGTAATCGCACTGGACAATTAGTGATACAAAACAACTGTTTTATCCTGTGAATAAAAGTATGTTTTTGTCAATGTACCATGGTAATAACAGAAGCGAAACACAATATTGTGTCAGGACAATTCACTATTTATGCACAATATGTCACGGTCTGCAGAGACAGGCCGTGCGGTGGTGTGTGTAATGGACCCAGGTGCGTATACAAGTGAGCAGACGGGAGTGAGCGTAACAGAAAGCGAGCCGTTTAATATGGCTGGTAGAAAAGGTACAAACAAAGGGCAAGGCAAACTGAAGCAAACATTAACACAAACCTAAACTGGGGAATCTAAACAAATAATAAGAAAAACCTAGACAAGAAACTTGGAAGCATGGCATGGGAAACATGGCGTGGACAACAGACCGGGCATGGAGATACGGAGGGTGGGAACACAGACGACGCGACACAGACTGTAAGAAACACAGAGACTAAATACACATGAGGGATGATCAGGGGAAGTGGCCACACATGGGAACGCAGCTGACACACATGAACTTAACGACAGGACAGGAGGAGTGAAACTGAATACACAGACAGTGAATGCAGGCCTTCAAAGTAAAACAGGAAACATGAGACATGAACCGGGGAGACGTAGTACAGGGGGAGGTGACATAACTGTTAGATTTGTATTGTTGATTGTCATTTATGCTTAGAAATATTTACTTATATATGCTTAGAGTTTTGTAATTAGTTGTAGATTGGTAGAGGTTTTGATCCTTGATAGTCTGCAAACTTTGTGTGTATTAGACAGCACTTTGGGAGCATGAGAGGTCATACCGTGTCTTATTATTTTATGGTAGGATTAACGTAGTTGCGTCTGTTCTAGTCTAAGTGCTCTTTGTTTAGATGAACTGCAGGACTTCCTCACCGTGTTATCTAGGATGAACCATCTAGGGTGAGGGGGAGGCTACCCTCTTCCTGACCAAGGATGTTTGACCCTTTGATCAGCAACACACACACACACACACACACACACACACACACACACACACACAGAGGCAAGGTACTCTTTGTTTGTATGTAGACGTCATATGTTAATGAACTTATGCATATTCATGTAACCTCAATAAAAGGACAGTGATACGGGAGAACGGACGAGACCAACTGGAGTCAAGCGGTTGTCCGGTTCTCTCCCGTGCACGAGTAACATGAAGAACTTTGCCTATTTGTGTCTTGCTTAGCAGTGTAATTATATTGTCTTAACGTTCCAGCGAATAGGTTTATGCTACAAACCTAACATTAATTGGTCCTTCGATGCCGGAGCCCTGGAATCGCATTCACCGAGGGGAGGAGAGGCACGCTGAAAGCCTGACGTCAGCCAGGAAGTTCCTGTGGATTCGCGGTCTGTCTTTTCTCCTCGATGAATGACGGTCGGCGGGATTCGGGCTGATATTACACTCTAAGCAACGCCAAGTAAGTTTAAAGAGGCCGACTCTATAACCGTGTCGTTGTGCAGTCTCCGCCACTGTGTGAGGCGTTGAGAAGAGGCCGACTCTATAACCGTGTCGTTGTGCAGTCTCCGCCACTGTGTGAGGCGTTGAGAAGAGGCCGACTCTATAACCGTGTCGTTGTGCAGTCTCCGCCACTGTGTGAGGCGTTGAGAAGTTCGCTACTTTGTGTAGCGATACCCGGGTTCCTTGCTACTTTGTGGAGCAAGAGGTTCCTCGCTACTTTGTGTGGCTAGAGGTGAGTTCTCCGCCGCTTTGTGGGGCGTTGAGAAGTTCCGCGGGGTCCAGATTGTGCTGGACGATAGGCCTATTTTGTGTTGTTTTTGTTGTCGTCGTCGTCGTTGTTGTTGTTGTTGTTGTGTGAGTGTGTGCGGAGCAGAACATGTGGTCTGTGACACCGACTGTTGTTGTTATCATGGGTTTCTAAGCAACCAAGAGTGAGTCGGAGGGAGACAGACGTTTGTGCTGGACTTTGCTCCTGGCAGCACAAAGTATTTATGTAAAAAAGAGAGGGAGCGACGGCTCCACAGCTGCGCGGGTTCACGCGAGCGCGGTCACGCGGGTTTCACGCGGACCTGAGCCGTGCGGTTAATCGCAGGCTTAAAAATGGAAGAGATTAAAATGTTAGAAGTTTTCAGAAAACACACCAGCCTTGAAGAGCGTGTGGAGAAGGCCATCCCACATCAGCAGCTATGCTCTGGTGGGTGGCTGTCCCCCCACCCCTTGCTGACACAAAACGTTAACTCTTCAGCCTGTGTGCCAGACCATAGACGTAATTGAGGTGGATAGTTGTTAAAAGTCATCTACATTACGCTTGTGGTTGCTTAAATTCAGTACGATGACATGTGAGGTGAAGTGATATAGATAAATATTTAAACTACTGAAGTGCATAGAGGCACTTGACCTGTGTGGAAGACTGTCGTCTTATTATGAACCATTGTTGAGATGTAGAGCACACCTGTGAAAACAACTAATATGCTGAACCCTGTATGAAACATCTAAAAGTACATGATGGAGAAGCTGAGTTGAATATGAAAGTGTAAGACTTTGCCACTGTGGGCAGAGCAACTACTGTGTGATGTTGCGTTGCAGTTTTTTTTTTTCTTCTGAGCTGATGAGCAGGCTACACATTATCAGATCGAGAGCTGTCTGAGAACTACTCTAAGAGAGGGAAACAGCGCTATGATAACTGTGATAACTGGAGTGTGCAACGTTTCCATGAGCAGTTTTCCTGCATCTTGACTTGTGTGTAGAGTGTTCATAACATCAGCATCATGTTTTTGATTATTTGTTTGTTGGGTTGAAAAATAGTTAAATAAACTGGTGATCATATTTACGGATCACCATGGCACATATCATCAGCCATGTGATTTATTTTTGCAGATGACAAAGTGAGTGTGAATGTGTCTGACATCACAGTGTTTTTGTGCGCTGTGCAAGAGTAATTGCCTTTGATTGTGAGTGACAGCGGTGATTTTGCAGGTCACCAGCTATTGTAAATAAAAAAAAAAAAAAGAGTGAATAAGAGGGAGAATTTATATTGTAGGAAAAAATAATCATAGGAAAAAGGTTTTGTGTTGATCAACCAAAAAAAACAACTATAATTTCATTTTCTGCTTTTAAGAAAGGACTGTTCACAAAAACACAGAGCGAGAGAGAGAGAGAGATATGTGTTGATTAAGCAGTGATGATAATAATGAAATGTCTTAGTTTGTCACTTTCAGGTGAAAAGCAGACCTGAATCAATTTTCCACATGCAGCGGTCGGAAGAAAGTTATAGTTTAACATCATTGGAAACATGCAGGCCAAGTTTCTGGCTGACTTATTTACAGTGCCATGTGTTTCTCAACCTCACAAGCGAGCTCACTCCTCCCTGAAGATAAGGAATGCAGCTCCATGATAAAGAGACAGCAGCAATGTGGATAAACAGCAGCAGAAGAAAGCAAACCCATCTTCCTGTCTGATTGGATGAATTCCACGGAGGGGCGAGCAAGATGGCGGTGGCAGCATGTTGAAATGCTCAAAAAGGACTGAGTGACTCGGGCAAGCCACATGCAGCTAGCATGCTGGCTAGCGACATGAAAGAAATGGACCCTTCGTGATGCGTTCAACGTGCCAGCGCTGTGGTGGGAAAGGCTCCATCATAAACACGCCCTGCGCCCTGCGCCGAGGTTCAGGCCAAGAAGAAGAAGACGATGACTTCCAAGCCCAAGAAGGTCGGCCTCAGCGTGGGCGAGCTGATTGTGAAAGCCGTGGCCGCTCTCAAGAAGGCTCTGGCTGCCGGAGGCTACGATGTGGACAAGAACAAGGCCCGTGTCAAGACCGCCATCAAGAGTCTGGTGGCGAAGGGCACTCTGGTGCAGACCAAGGGCACCGGGGCCTCCGGATCCTTCAAGATGAACAGGGTTACTGAGACCAAAGCTAAGACGCCCGCCGCGGCCAAAGCCAAGAAACCGGCAGCAGCTGCTAAGAAGTCGCCCAGGAAGGCAGCAGCAGCAGCACTTCAGCCACTAGCACGAAGTCAACCGCATCAGAGGACAATAGTGAGAGTGGCTGTGACTTCACTGTGCATGTGAAGAAAACGTTTGAGGAGAACTGAACAGTTGGAGTTTGACATTTGCCACCTGTGGAGTAAAATGGCAAGAAGAGACAGTGGGACACAGGACAAAGCTGAAGGAGAACTGCCGGCTGTTGGACTGTTGAAGTGGGAGAGGACAACAGAGTGAGAAGACTAGGTGAGAACACATAGGAATTATTTAATGTGGGAAATCAAAATTTGGGTTAGCAAACCTGGGGAAAAACAAAACTGACTGCTTAAGTTGGAAAATTGAGACGGAGTCTGAAACATTGCGAAAATAGAAACGTATACAAAATCACACACACACAAGCAGAACATGCATTAACCCTACTAACAATTCCAAACACAAAATGACTCATGAAGACTCATAGCACATTAGTTAAGAAATGATTAAATAATAGCAGAGAAATGTGTAGGAAAGGCAGCTTTAAGAACATGCTCTGCTGGAGATGCAGCTCCACAGACATGCATTAGACCTGCCTAATAACACAAACACATGTAATGAAAATTAGCTTGTTATCTTTCATCAGTGTTACAATAGTGTCAATTTAGCAGACACTTGTTATCAAATACTGAATTTATCCTAAAGAAAAAAATTGACTCTACAAGTTGCAGGACAACAGTTTAACTTTTGTGGGAAAAAAAGATCCTGGTTTGACCAACCAGTGATCAGACAATAAATTTAGTTGTTAAAATGGTAAATTGGGAGAAGCTTCCTGCTTGATTGAGGCAGCATAAGTAATTTACTGTATGGGGGAAATTGTCTTTTGTGATACTATTTTGAACATGCTTTTCTGTCGTCCTGTCAACTTAGTGGGTTAATAGTTGATATGCAAATTAGTGATCGGTTTTAGATTAATGAAAGGTGACTGAATTCTAGCACGAGTGAATGAGATGTGTTGGAGTTGTTGTGTGTTGAGTGGAGACTCTAAAACACTGAGTTTCCTGCTTTGATGTGCGAGTGAATCCTGTATTTAGATACACAACTCTGAATACGTCAGAACAGACTTCTTTTGTGAAGTGCATGACAGCATGTCACATGTTTTATGATGAAGGGAAAAGGAAAATTGAATAGAATAGATCTGTGGCTTAAATGAGTGAAGAGCACAGACCGGGTGATTAAACTCATAGCTAATAAGACATTAGGATTATGTTGTGTGTTGTGCAGCTGATGGTTGATTTGGAGTGAATCTAGCTGATGATTTTTCTTTTGTTGTGAAGTTGAGCCTGCCGATTAGTATGATGGTATGATGAACCATGCTAATGGTATGATTTACCTGAGATGAGGAGTTTGTGTCATGACTTAACAAGGCCTTTTTATTTTGATACTTTCACAGTGCACTGAAAGTTTTGTTTGATAATCTCTGTTATTTTTCATTTTTATCTTTTGAACAGGCACTGATTTTGTTTGTCTATTTTCTTTTCTTTAAGCAGATCTGCATGTCGGGAATTAAAAATGCTACACGTCGTCGAGAAAATTGTGCCAAGTGAGTTCTCCACATTTAAATGGACTCTGGAGAAAGCCACTTATTTGGGACAATTATTAAATGACAGTCCCAGTCCAAAAGGATTCAGCGATGTAATCCAAACTAAAGTTCTTCTTTTTCTTTTTGAAATGACGTCATTTTGCTGAGAGTGGAAACTAAATGCGACGATAGGTTCCACTATCAGCAAAGAAAGAAAGAATGAATGCATGAATGAGTGAGTGAAAGGAAAACAAACTGACTGACTGGTAAAAGCTGACAAAAGCTGACAAGACTTTACTGATGTAACACGACTGTGTGAAGTTGACCCCCGCCTGGCAGGGGTGCAGATGAGTCTGTGTGTGCTTCCCTTTACAGGAGCAGAAAGATGACAGCAACACTCGAGGTTGCATGATGATTTAACCTTTTAAATGCCATTTTCTGTGTCTGTGCATTTATCAGGTGTGTTATTCATAGGCTTGAGTTGCTCACAGAGATATCTGTGACAAAGTATGCATACGCCTGCGCAAGCGTTAATATTTGCATTTTCTTTTCTTACAGCATGCCAGTTCTTCATGTGAATTGATGATGCGATTTATACCAGGACGACTGGTTGATGTTTTTTCCTACTACAGGATTTCTGGGTTTATGTGTGAGGAAAACTGTGTTTACAGGTTATGAGTGGTGATGCTGTTGCATTGTGTTGATGGGAAAATGTGAAGGTTACTTTGATAATGTGAATAACATGTGTGAAATTTCCTGTGTTGAGAACTGGTGTTACTTCTTTCCACAGCTAGGGTTGACTTTATGGTGTTTTTATGGCACCTCTGGAACCTGTTGACCTGTGTCTGACCTCTGTCTGACTACAGTCAATGTGTATTGCTAATGTTAGTTTCTTTGAGAATGCTGTGGAAGATTCAGCTGAAACGGACAAGTGACATGAGTAAAACAAATAAGAGATACAGTGTTTCTGGGATAGTTTGATATGGGCTCATTAGCTGGCCACTTTTGAGCCCATAGTAATATATAAGTGGAGTGACTTTGCTTAAGAGCAGTCACCGATTACATTAATGTTGCCTGAGTACATGGGATGATCCATGTCTGAGGCGACTTATGAAAATAATTGTAGTTTACTGATTTGAGAAAACCTGCACATGACACTTGTCTTGCTGATGTTGAATGCTTCTTGTCCTTATGATACAATTGTTTACAGGTATGGAGTTTGATTTTACTTCCAGATTTTGTTTTCCAGGCCATGATGGTGTGTATGCAGGCTCCTGGGAGAGCCAGGTGTTAAGCAAACTTAATATGCAAGGCACACTAACATTTTCATTGCAGGATTATAGGTCCAGGGTGGTGCTGCTCCAGGGGAGGAGATGCCCTGATGTTGCCTGGGATATGATCTAGCTAATCTTTTTCTTTAAGACTGGAATCCAGGTTTGATGAGTTGACTCATGGGTGTGTCCATGCGTCAAGAGGAGGGGTCCAAGGATTAACATTAAACAATGTTTTTTATTATTGTTGCAGTGATTTGTGTGATTAGCCGTTTTATTTACAAATATTAAACCTATGCAAGTGGTGCACCCATGTTCAGATGAGGCTTTGATGGCCTATAAGTGAAGTTCACTGAACTAAAGAATGTGGTTTGATGATTGTTGACATACTCTCCAAATAGTTTGTCTTCCTAGCAAGGAAATACAGGTGCAGCAGTAATCTCCTGAGAAATCTTCAGAGGCCCAGTGAGAAGCGCATAGCTGACAGGACCAGGCAGTGGTTGAGGTCAAAGATCAAGCTGGTTGGGGCCCATCATGAAATCAGACCTTGGAGCCACAGCAAGGACCATGAAACTGCCTGCAAAATAGAGGAGAGGATCGTCCACAAGATGGGAGAGAGGCTTCAGGAGGATCAGAGATCATCTTCAGCACAGCAGACATCACACAGAGAGCTGTGCTACTAAGCTTCCAGGAAATCAAGAGGAGACTTCCCACAGCAAGATTTTAAATAAAATGAAAGATTCAATATTGACGCTGAGGAAGACGACTAAGGTGTACGACGTGCTCTGCCTTAAACCTTCAGCAGCGTTGGAACATGAAAACTCGTGGGATGAGGGGAGCGTGCCAAGCTCCATCGACAGCGCAGAAGGAGTTCGAGGATGACATCATGATTCTGTGAAAGCACAGGAACCAGAAGCTATGGTGGTGATGACAGCAGTTTCCTATGAACATCACCTAATGCTGTGCCACTATACTGTGCATACGATGACACTCTGAAGGCTGCTGGGATCATAACAGCAGTAAGACAAGAGAACCCTGCACCCTTTCCACAGAGGTGTTTCTCTGCAGAGCGTGGACAATGAAGGAGTCATAAATATCCCCCTCGCAGGATGAAGGCCTGAAGTGAGGTAATGGGAGGCCATAAAACTAGAGTGCTGAGAGGTCTGCAGCTCTGGAAATAGCTGAGAACCATGTTGACAAACAACAAAACTAACTGGTATGTTTGAATGTTTATTCTACATACATTTGGACTCTGGTCCTATGGACAACGATGGAAACAACTGGAAGAGACATTCATGACGCCCTGCAGAACTCAAACCACTCTGCAGAGAGACATGTGATGTGCACACCTGGAGGAAGCATTACCAAGCTGAGATGTTTTTGAAAATGTTACTTTTTTATTTTCACTATTAAATTAACAATTTCTTTGTTTGCTCGTAAGATGCAGTTTGCCATGAGATGAGCTCAATGAATGGGATAACTGCTAATACATTTGTTGAACTGTGTACCTTTTCAGTAATTTAGGGTGATTTGACATATGTTGAGTATAAAAATGTTTGCATTGAAACTGTCAGACATGAGGTATTCATACCTGGGAACTTTTCAGGCATAAAGGTCAAAAAGGGGGGAAATGTTAGATTTGTATTGTTGATTGTCATTTATGCTTAGAAATATTTACTTATATATGCTTAGAGTTTTGTAATTAGTTGTAGATTGGTAGAGGTTTTGATCCTTGATAGTCTGCAAACTTTGTGTGTATTAGACAGCACTTTGGGAGCATGAGAGGTCATACCGTGTCTTATTATTTTATGGTAGGATTAACGTAGTTGCGTCTGTTCTAGTCTAAGTGCTCTTTGTTTAGATGAACTGCAGGACTTCCTCACCGTGTTATCTAGGATGAACCATCTAGGGTGAGGGGGAGGCTACCCTCTTCCTGACCAAGGATGTTTGACCCTTTGATCAGCAACACACACACACACACACACACACACACACACACACACACACACACACACACACACACACACACACACACACAGAGGCAAGGTACTCTTTGTTTGTATGTAGACGTCATATGTTAATGAACTTATGCATATTCATGTAACCTCAATAAAAGGACAGTGATACGGGAGAACGGACGAGACCAACTGGAGTCAAGCGGTTGTCCGGTTCTCTCCCGTGCACGAGTAACATGAAGAACTTTGCCTATTTGTGTCTTGCTTAGCAGTGTAATTATATTGTCTTAACGTTCCAGCGAATAGGTTTATGCTACAAACCTAACAATAACTGACAGCATGAACTTGACAGTACAAGACACACAGACATAAACACACGAAGGGCAAGGGAGACGTAATGCAAGGGTAACATAATTACAAATGAGCTGGAATAACTAATTGAACCTAAACAATCAATAAACATCAAAATAGACTAAACATAACACACTGGGTCACACGACCCAGGACCATGACATAATAAACAAAGGAGCATAGCGCGACAATTTCTGTTCAGCGCCAGACTTGCTTGTAACCTATATCACCAATTATGTTAAGAAAAATGACGTATTAACTACTACAAAACTCTGACCTTTGTGGGAATGCTTGGAGCAGACTAACATGTGAGCTGGAGTGTTCTGAGGCGTTATATTTGGTATATCCAAGTCATTGGTGCACAACAGTTGTTTAATTGTAGAAACAAGCAATTTCTATAATATTTCACATCCCGTAAGCTTAATCTGCAAACATTGTGTAAAAGCAAAGCACATCATTCAGTTGTTACAATACACAGTTTTTGGCAGTATTTAGTTTAATGAAACTTTTTTAAAGCAACAAAAGGACTCCGTGAATTCAAGAACTTTTTTTTATGTGATTGTTAAATTTCTCCACCCACCCATCCCACTCCATCATCTATCCACCCATTCATCCATCCATTCTCTTGCACTTATCCAATTCAGGATTCCAAGAGCCTATCCTAGCTACCATGGGGCTAGAGGGTGTTTATTAATGCAAATTGGACATGTGTACAGCATGGTGTATTTTTTTTTAAATCAAATATACTTCATTGATCGGAGGAGTGTGAGTATATTACATGCAGAAATGTTTACTTTGCCTTTATCCTCTATTAGGTTTCCAGCACAGCTAAACAGGTCACATTCTTTCACCAAAGAAGTGATTCTCTTGCAGGACCATCTAACTGCACATGTGCCAAGGCGTAACAAAAAAACTTGGCTTTTTGAAAATGGAAATTTAAAATCTGCACTGGAGTTTAGCTGTGACTGTGACTAATTATTAATGCAGGCAATAAGGACTGCCTTTCAGCCAGTTGTTGTAGGATGCAGGCAAGCTTTAGATCCTTTTTCATAAAAATATATTTTTTTGTTACTTAGATTATTATACTATTAAAGGTCAACTTTGGGTATTTCCAAAAAGGATCTGGGAGCACTGGTCGGATGACTGGATTGATATCTTTTAGAAACCTTTTAATGTACTGTATTGTATTGTAGTCTGTTAGCCTTAACAAAAATTTTAAATACACTATGTTTTCTTCCTCCCCTAGGCTACAGATTTGCTGGCATGCCACACCAAACTTGTTGAGCCATCACTCACTTCTAAACAGACTTCGAATGGAGACCTTGTGAAAAAACTGTTTCATCAGAAGTCAATTTATGTCAGACCTGACAAGGTCATCTTATGTGAGGACAATGAATCAGTAAGTAATCCTGAGCATTTCAGAAAAAATGTATGAATGTTCATAAAATGAGAGTGAAAAAGGCAAAGATGGATTTTAAATTCCCTTAAACATTGTCACTTGTATTATGTTTTAATACATAATACATAAACATAATACAAATGTTTTAATTTACAGACATATTCTGATGGAGAAAGTAGTCATACAAGCAGGCAAGATTTCACAGAAACTTTAAATTCTGACAAATGTGGTAAATATTCCTATCTAAAAGTCACTCCAAATGAAATGGAAAAGAAGTTGGTTCAGTGTCTGTTACTTTGTCATCTTAGGCATTGTGTCTTTGGTTAAGTGTCAAGTCTTTGTGAAAATTATATTTAAATTTAGTTTAACATTTTGAGCGGAAAGAAATGTACCCCTAAATACATGAAAAGTAAAAGCTATATATGTGGTTAGATGTTATTCAAAAGTTAAACTCCTGTTCTTTGTATTCTTACAGCTGAAATTTCTAAAAAGTTACCTCAGCCATTCCCATTGTTAACACACAGTCCATGTCTGTTGATGATGAGTTCATCTGGTGCCTTTGTACTGTTGAATCTTCCATCTCTGCTGACACCCTCACAATGTCCACCAATCCTTCTGTCATTGCTACTGATGAGTATGAGCCTTACTCCAGTGGAACATCTGCCACTGTCAGTGACAACACACCTGGCTTATCAGTGGGTTCTTCTGCCAGTATTACTGGTGACACATGTCTCTTCCCTAGTAACACCTCCAGTGTGTCCAATGGACCTCCCCAGCCAAGTTTATCCAGCACATCCTAAAATTATGTTTTGTACATGTTTGTATCCTTTAATCTTTTGAGCTGTATTGTGCAAAAGTCATGAGCCACTCCTCCTTTCATTGTTTTTTGCTGGAAAAATAGGAAATAAGCGCAGTGATTTACTGAAGTCTATAAAATGATGTCTACAAACAGACATGGAAGCGCAGTATATTAGCGTAGAACAAAACTTGCAGAATTTTAATGAGCTTTTTTTTTTTGTCCCGTTTGGATCTTTAGCCATCAGAATTGCCAAGAAAGATGCCAAGCGGATTTACTTTACCAAGTGGATCATCATGGCCTTGCCATATTGGTCCATTTGATTGACCTTCATTATAATTATGCATTTATTTTATTTTATTTTCAGTTGTTACAGACAGGACAGACATGACTGGGGGATAGGACAGGGAGAAAGAATGAAAGAAAGAGAGGGAGAGAAAGAAAAATAGAGGGGAGAAGAGATGGTGAGAAAGGGGAGAAGAAAGAAAGAAAAACAAACAAAACACCTGGATCACCTGTATGGGAAAAAAAAAACAGAAGAGAAAACAAACAAAAAAGAGCAACATAATAAATACACCACCATCACAATAAACTAGCTAGCAGTAGATACTAAATATAAATGTTATTGTGCAGCACACAAGATAGACAGCGCACAATGTGCTTTGAGGCAGCAGCCAAGAAAGGTGTAGTTTGTGTCTGTGAACACCCGTGTGTACACCTGTGTGCTGTGATATTATTCTGTTATCATATGGTACCTTATATATGTAATCAAAGTAGTTGAATTATGATAACAGCTGTAGGACATATATTATCCTTTAGTTTAGATGGTGTGCTGTGTATGTAGTTTAGTCCTCATTATACTTTTGGGTTAAAAGAATATAATCATTTTTGTAGTTCATTAGATAAGTATGCATCACTCTGTATCCTTGATCTGCGGTGAATGTGTTACACTGTTTTCTTGACATGCTTTACTGTTGAATCATAAAAAGAAGGTTGTAAGCGGAGACTTTGTGTCTAGGGCAGAAGAGATAGACCACATTCCATGCCCCCCACCTTACAGAGAGCAGAGGAGTAAGGAGTCGAGGCCATAACTTAGGCGCCGTAAGAGAGAAAGAATGTGAATGTTTAGGCTTTTACGACTAGGTGGGGGCCACTAGGAGCTATAAGAGGCTGTGAAATCCATCACCATTTTGAGACCTGTTGCGAACCCTCAGCAAGCAGCTCTCCCGTCTAGACGTTTTAATGCTCTTAAGTGATGAATTGTATGAAAATAAATGATTGTTGACTGAGCATTTATACACTGAGTACTGTCCTTCCTTCAGCCCAAAGATTCAAAGAATTGGGAGATCTCAACAGTGCATACCTGTGTGGATCAGCACTAGGGGTGGGTTTTTATAATCGATTCATCGATTAAAATCGATTCTGGCTTGGATAACGTAAAATCGATTCATTAAAATCCTGAATCGATTTTTTAATATAAATTTATTTTGCCCGAAATGCCAGAATCTCAGGTGACATCTCACAAAATTTCAAGAACCACCAAACAGTTAAGACAGTAAATGAGAGCAGGTACAGGGATTCTGCACATAGACTTAAACACACAGCGCGACCCGCGGATCAGAATCAGTTAGATGTCGCCTTTCTCACAGTCGGGGCTGAAAGCCGACAGCTCGCTGATTCTGATCTGTCGGCGGGTCCGCGCTTTGTGTTCACGCCCTTTATGCGCTGATTCTAAAGCTGTTAGTTTGATGTCTCTCCAAACAATATTGACCGAACCAGCAGCAAAAGAAGATCCAAACACTTCACATAAACATCGTCATGAATTCACTCTTACTTTTACTGTTTTGCTTCCATCACGATGTGCAGCTCTCTCTCTCTCTCTCTCTCTCTCTCTCTCTCTCTCTGTACTTCAAGAACAGTTTCGCTTTCTTCATTATTCGCTTGCTTGTTACACAAGTCTACTGTTGCTTACAGCGCTGTCGGCCGCTGTTTTTTTCCCTTTTACATTCTTCCGAAAAGAAAACCTCATTTCTGCTGTTCAATACTGAACAAATTTAAACTTTTTAAAATTATTCAAAATGCAAAACGCTTAACCGTGTCTCTAATAAAACCGCTGTAATGTCAGAGGTAATGTTCATATGTTGATTAATGGTTTTCTTTCGTTTTTGATGTACTGCAGAATATTTTTATAAAATCCCAGGCCAGGAAAATCACCTTCATGTTTTTCTGTGTTTTATCCTCAGCTACTTTGACACAAAGGCATCTGCTGTGACGCTTACACCTGTGATAAAGTCTTGCGTGTGTCAGCTTCCTTTTTATTGATACAAAAATATGTAAATGTACTGATCTGAATTATATTTCTGACTGTCAAAATTTCCCAGATTTAAATCGAATCGAATCGAATTAAATCGAATCGTGGATCGAATCGATTCGGGACCTTGTGAATCAGAATTGAATCGATTCTAGAAATCAATGACGATACCCAGCCCTAATCAGCACGCTTGTATTCCAAAGGTTTCTCCATGTAACAATCTGCTAGGGAGTGTGGGGAGCCATAGCCCCGTCCACCAGGGCATGAAGCAAGTATGGAGGAGATCCAGGCCCCAGACATCCAGAGGCCCCAGAGTACGAGGACCCAAGGAGGACCACCAAAGGGGGCAACCGTGCCACCCTCCTGGGAAGACCTGAGTGGAGACCCAAATGAGAGGTCACCCAGCAGCCACGTTGCAGAGACCAGAGGGGGTTGCAGTGGCGTGCCCGCAGGCTCTGCCAGGCCACAGGCGCCAGGCCCCGCCAATCGGCCACCAGGAGTGAGCCGGTACATACATGAGCGCCCAGCCCCAGTCGACAAGAACCACCAACACACCAACGTCTGAGGGCATCAGCCACCGGCAGGGAGTGTGGTGAGGGGAGATAGGCCTCCGTACTTTGGAGGGCCTGAGATGTTCCCAGAGAGGTCGAGTCTAAGACACAACCTGACATATAGACACAGACGAACAGGCGCACACAGACACAAACGTGCATTCCCACCCCCATATACACAACCAAATACTCGGCACTCACCCAACGTGTAGACAGACACAAATAGACACTGCACAGACAGCCACACTCCCTAAACATACTCTATATCCCAGGTCCAGGTACCCCCGCCCCCAGAGGGGCAAGCCGCACCTAGACCCAGGAGATGTAACCCTTCTCTCTGGGGTGGAGGCAAGCGGACCGCCTCCTTATCTGCAGTAGCAGGAAGGCCCCACATCCCAGACCCCAATCTGATGGCCAGCACCTCCTCCCAACCCCCCAGCCCTGACGGTCAACAGAACCGGGGTGAGTGAAGACCCCAAATCCCCCTCCGCCCGCTGATATGTAGTGTTGCTGTGTGCTGTTCTAAAGTGCATTTAAAACACAGGAGGGCATGGTGCTTCCTGCCAGAGAGCAGCACGGCTCCTTCCGAAAAAGGAAGAGGGAGGCAGCTGAAGAGGGGGAGGGGAGAAAGGGAGGGGCAAGCGGCCCCTCCCTGGGGCCAGCTCCCCCGCTGACCCCAGTAGGCACCCCCACAGTCTGGAACCCACCAGGGCAAGGGGGCCCAGGCCCATCCGGACCGGGGCCCACAGCAGTAGCACCACCCAGCCCCACAGAGTCTGGGGCAGCCCACCCGACTCCATCGCAGAGAAAACTGCACCCACCCCATCATCCAATCATCTCCCAAACTACACAAGACAATAGACACCCAGGTTGAGTTCATTCTCTACCTCTCCTATATCTCTCCTCCACCTGCAGAGTGAGCCCCTGTAGAGAGGAGACCTCCTGCAAAGATATAACAGAATTTTAATGAGCTTAAAATTAAAAATGTCATATGAGCTACTTTAGTCTTCAACACAGATTGAACTCTCTTAACCAAGCTTTCTGGATGGTGATGTCTTCTTTTTATTGAATTTCTTTAAGCATGGTTCAGGAATAGTTCGCCAGGCTTTTTGTTCTGTTCTCTGTCAAGATGATCCCACACAACTTTAATAATGCTGAGGCCAATCTATGCATTGTGATAATGTAATTATGTCATCATCATTTATATGTAATTTAACTAAATAATTTACAAAACATTCTGGCTTTGCAGTAAATATCTTTGCCTGTTTGAGGAAGAATACCAGTCAGATGACCCCGAGCTCCAAGAAGCCATTTCAAGGTCTTTAGACTCAAGTGCATGTGAAAGGTCAGTACAAGAAAAGCTTTTACTTGTCATGTTGAAAGGTCAACATATTAACCGTTATTTGATGTTTGTTGCAGAAAAGGAGTCACTTACTGGCTAGTTTTGGATCAGTTTGAATAAGCAAACTACAAACTGCAATCTGTGATTTGAAGATTACCAAGGCCATCAGATTAATTATATTTTACTTGATATATGTTTTGTTTTTTTACTTTTTTGAATAGTGGTTGGTTGTCAGTGTTGGATCTTGGTTTTTTTTGTCTTGTTCTACTTGTATTTATGTAGTGTATTATATATATATATATATATATATATATATATATATATATATATATATATATATATAAATACTAGTGTATTTATGACAAGATAATTTTTGACAAGATTTGTATCTCTTGTTTGTTAAATTACAGTCGGTGGTACCTCATTAGTCTGTTGGTGGGTTATTGCCATTGAAACAAGTATATTTCTTTACCGGTTGTGTGTGTGTGTGTGTGTATGTATATATGTACCTATACATCTCACTTACACCCTGAGCTGTTTCCTGTTTTTCTCGTTATGATCTTGAGTTTCACATCCTGAGCACATCCTGTACCAACTTTACCATATGCAGTTACAAGCAAAAAACTTATTTTAATACCCTATGATTTGCACATTTATTAACTTCTGGATTACAATGACACTTACTGAAATACTGCTACACAATATATATATATATATATGTATATATATATATATATATATAACTTAACACCCAGCATGCCCCTGCGGGCGGTTTATCCTTCAAGCTCGGGTCCTCTACCAGAGGCCTGGGAGCTTGAGGGTCCTGTGCAGTATCTTAGCTGTTCCAGGACTGCGCTCTTCTGGACAGAGATCTCCGATGTTGTTCCCGGGATCTGCTGGAGCCACTCGCCTAGCTTGGGAGTCACCGCACCTAGTGCTCCGATTACCACGGGGACCACCGTTACCTTCACCCTCCACATCCTCTCGAGCTCTTCTCTGAGCCCTTGGTATTTCTCCAGCTTCTCGTGTTCCTTCTTCCTGATGTTGCTGTCATTCGGAACCGCTACATCGATCACTACGGCCGTCTTCTTCTGTTTGTCTACCACCACTATGTCCGGTTGGTTAGTCACCACCATTTTGTCCGTCTGTATCTGGAAGTCCCACAGGATCTTAGCTCGGTCATTCTCCACCACCCTTGGGGGCATCTCCCATTTTGACCTTGGGACTTCCAGGTTATACTCGGCACAGATGTTCCTGTACACTATGCCGCCCACTTGGTTATGGCGTTCCATGTATGCCTTGCCTGCTAGCATCTTGCACCCTGCTGTTATGTGCTGAATTGTCTCTGGGGCATCTTTACACAGCCTGCACCTGGGGTCTTGCCTGGTGTGATAGACCCCAGCCTCTATGGATCTTGTACTCAGAGCTTGTTCTTGTGCTGCCATGATTAGTGCCTCTGTGCTGTCTTTCAGTCCAGCTTTGTCCAGCCACTGGTAGGATTTCTGGATATCAGCCACCTCCTCTATCTGCCGGTGGTACATACCGTGCAGGGCCCTGTCCTTCCATGATGGTTCCTCGCCTCCCTCCTCTTTCTTGGGTTTCTGCTGCCTGAGGTATTCACTGAGCACTCGGTCAGTTGGGGCCATCTTCCCAATGCATTCTTGGATGTTCGTTGTCTCATCCTGGACTGTGGTGCTGACACTCACCAGTCCCCGGCCCCCTTCCTTCCGCTAAGCGTACAGCCTCAGGGTGCTGGACTTGGGGTGAAACCCTCCATGCATGGTAAGGAGCTTTCTTGTCTTTATGTCAGTGGCTTCTATCTCCTCCTTTGGCCAGCCTATTACCCCAGCAGGGTACCTGATCACGGGCAGGGCGTAGGTGTTGATGGCCCGGATCTTGCTGCCAGAAGCTCGTGGAGTGCAGTCAGCTTCTTCAGCCAGTAGGCGTGAACCATGTCGGGCCCTGGTGCTGTCCAACTCTTCATACTGGAGACCCTTTCTTGGATATCTGCCACTGTGATGGTTACTGGACCCTGTTCAGGGAGGTCGCTATGGTCTGCCCTCAGATCCACTAGCCACTGAGCATTGCCGTTATGGGTTGCGTCCTTCTCCCATATGCTCTTCCAGTATTGCTCCGTCTCCGTCTGGTGCTGTTCTCTTATTGTTCCCTTGCCACTGAGAGTACACCTTTGCTGGTTCTGTGGAGAACAGCTGGTTTATTCTCCCTTCTATCTCTCTGGTGTACCTCCTCAAGCGGCTGGCCAAGGCTGTGTCTTTGCTTGGCAGTTTCCAAGGCCTCAGGTATGGACAGTTTGCTGTATTTCTTATGCACCTTCTTTGCCGCACCTTTCTGCAACTCCGTTAGTTGGCTAACCTCCCTCCGTGCTACTTTGATCTTGCCCTCTAGCCTCCTTCTCCATGGAGGGTACTGCCCCTTGTGGCTGTTCAACTTGTAGCCAAGCATCTCACTGATCACTGTTGCCGTATTGTAGATCAGCTTGTTAGTGTCGGTAATTGTGGTTGTAGGTATCGTCCATAGTGCTGCATTAACATCATCTAGCAGACCTTCTGAGGGTACTTCACGTAATCTTGGTAACCGGCTACGGGGGATCCAGGTTTCAAGCTTGGCCATGATCCTATTTTTCAGGTCAATTCCTCTCGCACTCAACGATTCTTCTCCTATCGCACTTGGGGCTATGTACCCAATCTCGGGTAGGGGTGATGATATCTCCCCCCTGACCTGGCGTCCTGACTCCTCCTTGCCGTAGCATTTATGTTGTACCTCGTCAATCTCTAGCTGTCCCTTCTTTCGAATGTTGGAACACTGAGCTACTAGTTGTTTCGCCGTCATTGTGGATGTTGGGTATCAAAGAATCCATAGGTCCCTCATCCTATTCGTGTAGCCCCTTCCGCTAGGGTTACTTGCGTAGTAGCATTTCAACAACGCCCTGTTTTCGTCTCTTGCCCACCGATGCCTCCTTGTTCCAGTAGCCCACTTGTCATCAGGGTGCCCTGGTTCCTCAACACCTGACGCGGACCTTGTTGGTCCGGGCGACGTCCGAGCTGGCATGCCTTCATATTTATCTGTCTCGCTCATGTCTGCGGTAGGCTCGCTTAGCATAGGGGGTCTAGCCTTAGGACCCTTACTGGATACAGATGCCCCAGGCAGGAATCGAACTTGCGATCCTCTGCTCCAAAGGCGTGTAGTGTAACCACTACGCTATCCAGCTGCTATTTATAGATTCATAGATTACATTAGCTTAGATGAAACTTTATTTATCCCTCGGGTGGGTTCCTCCGGGAAATTCAGTTTCCAGTTGCACAGCACCGACAGAATGTGAGCAGAAATATACCATATATACACATATATAAATACAGAAAATACAAAAGGGATAAATAGAATAAACAGGAATAAGAATATACAAGGGAACGGCACATTTCAAGTATCGTGAGTCTATTACACCGTTGGTTATTAACAAAAACTATTGCACAGTGAAGAGGCACTACAGCTTACTTGTTCCCCCCTCCGTTGTCCCCGTTTCCCCTCCCTCTCCCCTCCAGCGAGGAGTTTAACAGTTTGATGGCGTGTGGGACAAAGGACTTTTTAAGTCTGTTGGTTCTTGTCTTTGGGAGAAGCAACCTGTCACTGAACAGACTCCTCTGGTTGTTTATGGCCATGTGCAGAGGATGTCCAGCATGGTCCATAATGTCCATATTGCACCTTAATTTGTTTTTATATAAGTGCGTGAAATGAGTCTTCAGTTGAATGTTTTTTAATAGGCAAAAAATACTTAAATAAGTAAATGGCGAGTCGAAGTTTTGTCTTTTTTTTCTATTTTTGCTGATCCAATCCGTGACTTAAAACCGTGATCCGATCCGAACCGTGAGATTTTTGATCCGTTGCACCACTACTCGACACCACCGAACAGAGGCAGCAATATAACATAGCTAACATTAACAGTGCAGTGAATCCTGCTTGTGCCGTGATATTCAGGACTGCAAACCGAGCAGCATCACTGACTTTCAGCTTGTTGTGTTTGTGGATATATGACTGACTTTAATTATCCACAAAATCATCACATTCTCTGTAGGATTAAGGTCAACTAATGGACGGTGTATATTTTAAAGCAATTATTTTTGTTGCTGAGAATTTTAATTGTAATTTTTGTATTATTGTTTCTCAACAGTACTTGTTTTAATTTGTTTACTGGTTTGCATGCACTTTTTATTTAAGATTTGTCACCGCTACTGCACATCACTACCCCTCAGTCTGTGAGTGAGACGATAGATAGCCGTGAGGAGGAGAGTGTGAGTGCATTGCAAAAACATATGTTACCCGTACACGAAGCAGCGTCTGGCTGCAGTTTTAAAAAAGAAGCAGATACTAGCTAAGAGGAAAAAACGGATAAGCCCATCCAAGCTGAGGCATTTGATTTTTCTGAATATCAACCTGCACTGAGGACGTGCTGTTTGGCTAATGAGCTTGATTCTGTTTCAGTTCTCTGAATTTGTTTGCAGTGTTTTGTTTTTGTGTTAAATTAAAATGAAAAGTTTGATTAAAATATTAAACAAAAGTAAGAATGCCTGCTTTTGTAACAAAACAAATACACAAAATTAGGCAATAATAAGGCTTCTCATAAAAACACTAAATGTAAAACACAAAGCTTTCACATTTGCCAAGTAAAGCTAAAATATGAGGCTGTGGATGATAATAAATTAGGAGCCATTTGGGAGCCAAAAGAGCCAGCTCTTTTTTGGGAGCTGTGACAAAAGAGCCAGCTCTCTGAAAAGAGCTGAACTTCCCACTAAGTGGCTCTACTATAGCCCCTCCCTGATGGCTGAATTCCTCATCCTATCTCTAAGCTTTTTCATTTAAAATAAATATGAATAAGGTTATCACAAATCAATAGGGAATATTTCACAGTACAAACACACAATCTCTCATATTAAACTGTTAAGGTGAGAAAATATCTCTGGGATGTTTAAAAGTTTAGGCTTTCTTTAGCTTGTTCCTAAAGCTCAGCCTTTCTCCGAATTATAATGAGTTAGCTAGCTTTAGTCTGATAAGTCAGCATCAAGACAGGTTCATCTGTGCTCTTGAATTAAACAAATAAGATTAAGTTGTATGCTTCAGTGGCACAATAAAAACCAATAGGATCTCCTTAGGTTAAGAAGGTGATCAGGTTAAGGTTTGGCTTATCCTTTCCTTTATCAAGGAGAATCCCAAAGATGTTTCCATGGAATCTCAAACCCCAGCTACTGATAAGTGACCAACAAGAAGGCCCCAGGACAAGAAATGAATAAGTTCCAGCATACCCATCAGTTTGTAATCCAGTCTTTTATCAAAACAAATCCACATAAATCCTAATTAAAACAAATTGTCCTTGTGGTATTATCTGATTATTTTAAATGTAAAACCAGTCCAGGACATTTTAAAGGCCATTTTCTCGAATTTTAACCGGCTTCAACCTACTGCAACTGTGTCCCGCATCCTCCTTTCTTCCCATTTTCTCTCTCTTGAATCTTCTTTTCTCTCCCCTTTAAATAGAAGAGCTGAAATCATCACCAATCAACTACTCCCTGTATTCATCTTCAAATAGCTGGCAGCTAGACTAGAGTGAAATGTCCACTCCCACATGGGTGTAGCCTATATCTCACACAAAAAACAAAAGCTTGCAATAATTAAAATAGAAAATAATGCATCCAATGTTTGTTGGGAGATTCTCTCTATTATTCCACCATGCCACTTTCCACTACATTACAACAAGGATGTTTTTGCATGAATATAAAACATGCCTTTTTCATGTTCATGGGATTAGAAAAAACGGTTCTTGTGACTACACATGCTTTTAAACTCAAGTTATATTTTATTATAACAGCAATACAAAAACGAAGCACATGCATACATTTAGAATTAGTATAGATTAGTAACAACAAAATTCAAAATGATATTGTAGCTTAAGTAAAAGTTGATAGTAGTTATTTGCTACCGTTTTATTAATCATATGATACTCAAAGTCTGTATTGCAGAAAAGATATATTTGTATTACAAATTGAAATTGTCATTCTTGTTCACAAGGTTAAATCCAAATACCTAAAAAAAAAAAGTACCCACCTAATGAAGCAAAACTAAACATAACATATTTAAACACAGTATAGGAAGTAAATGAAATAATTAAAATCATGAAGCTCTGGATCTTCTTTTGGTTTAGACCCTTAAAATTAAAACCACAACAGAAATACAATGCAAATATCCCTGGTTGACATGAACCAAGAATGTTTGCATCGTAATCCTTTTACCTTTTCATTTCTCTTTAATTTTCTATCTACCTCAAGTCCACAACTAATTAAAAAGCTACTACCACTACAAAAGCAAAAAAGCAATCAGATTTTAGATACAGTATTTCCATTTTGTTTTAGTTCTTTATGATTAAAACCTTGCCACTGCTGGTTTGAATTACTATCTAAATATGTCTTTATATGAAACTGTGTTGTTAAGCGATGGCATATGAACCCTGTTTCTGGGTCCAAACAAACACTGCGGCAATACTGAGAGTTAAAACTGTCTATATTCTTTCATCTTTACTAAAATTATCAGTGTGGCTGCTCTACTAAGTATGACAAAGCAGTTTAACATCCAGACATCCATGAAAACAGCATTTATGAAGTTTAACAGAGTTTGAAGATAACAGGAAGTTCGAAGTTAGCTCACTAGTTTCAACCTAAAGAAGTTATACCATATTCTGACTGAGGGATTTCTGAAAAATTAAAACGTAGAGCTCTGCTACCACTTCCGACATAAATCAAGACAGAAAACTAAACATTAGTGACCTTTATAGCGTTACTGAAGTTGGGATAGCTGGTATATGATGATGTGCTACGTCATAGGTGTCAAACTCTGGCCCGCGGGCCAAATTTGGCCCGCAGCCTAGTTACATTTGGCCCGTGAAGCCATACCAAATTATTATTAAAGCTGGCCTACTGGTATTATACAGCTAATATATATATTGTTTAGTATTAAGCTTTGCTTGTTCCATATTAAGTTTTTCAGCAAAACTTGTTTGAGTCCATAAGAAGAGATTCATTCTTAAATCTGGAGGAAGATTTTTTTTTACAATAAATATTAATGTTAGCCCGCGACCTTGTTCCAGTTTTGAATTTTGGCCCACTGTGTATTTGAGTTTGACACCCCTGTGCTACGTGGTGGCTAGCTACACAGCTATGGTTAGCATACTATAAAAACATTAGCACAGTGAAGCTGGAGGATGAACACTAACCTTCTTCCACTCGCTAAAAATTAACGCGAGGGTTCCCGATGGTTCGGGACAAATGCAATTGCATGGCAGGATGTTGTAAACCGACCAAACTTCAGTCAGGAGAACAGCTGAGATAATCCATCCACAATACGAGGTTAGTCATTAATGCACTGCTGCATGGGTTGGGCTGTAGTTATATCATAAGGTTTTAAAAAGTGCTGCCGATGAATAGGGCTAATAAAACCCAGAGACGGCAACAATGACCATCGACTTTTTTCAGGGGTTTGTTCAGATTAAATAGAACAAGATACAAAGCATGAAAACATGTTAAAACACAAGTGCCTTAATGAATTGGACCTGAAGCACAGTTTGTATCAGGAAACGGCTAATGACTTCAGATGTAAAGACTTGATTGAAAGTCAAAAGTAAGCATCAGCATAACATTCAAAGAGAGAACACAAAACAACTTGAAAAATGTGACTGAAGATATCACGGGTGACCTGAAATATCAGAAATAATTTTTTGAAATAATCAGAGAGATAAATGCTCAGCCATTGAGGACAAACAGTAAAATCCCCCTAAAATTTGCCTAAGAAGTGTTCATAAAAAATGTTCACACTAGTGTTGTTTTTGTGTTCTTCACAAAAAGTCAGCTTCACTAAAATGGAGCCGTATATACACCATGGATTTAGAGCAACTGCTGGGTGGATCAGTTCACATTATTTAGCACAAAAACATTTTATCAGTATTTACCCAGTTACATTTTTTAATGTTGACTGCTTAAAAGTTCATCATGATGTTTTGTCACTTTCTCTAGCTCTTCTGAAACATCTAAAAAAATAAATAGATAAAGGTTAAAACAAAATAAAGCATTATCATTCTGTATATATATTTATCGTTAACGATGTGGAGATACTTAATGCTCAGTAATAATTATTTACTTTAACATATTCTGTTTACCTGGGAGTGAGTTGTTGTCAGTCCTGAGAGAAAATTCAATGGATTCTGTCATGGCTTTCTCCAGCTCCTCCAGGATGGTGCTCTAATTGAACATCAAAAATTTATTGCTTTCAGCAGAGACTAACAGGTCAAAAACAGCCAGAAAGAAAATAAAACAAGACAAAAATAGAACAGGAAAAAATAGCAACGACTACATAACATACATTTTAAAATGTGACAAACCTTTAAAGCATCCACCTTCTCCAACATGGCATTTTTTGCTTCCTCATACATTTCCTTATTTGAGCGTACATGGCTCTTGATAATGGTCTTCATATTGTGTAATTGGCCATTTCCACCACATTTTGCTGCCTCTACAACGATATAAAATTGGGCCAGAATAACTATAGGAATCATCATGATTGTTTATTTATTTATTTGTTTATTGTAAATATTCATTGTCTTTTTTGCTAAATCTCGATGCTTCTACAATGAGAGAAAAAATCAAGTAAAATGTCTATACACAATCAAGGTGAATACATTAAGAAGAAATAATTATTTCATTCTCTGCTGAATGAATAAAAGAAATTAACAGTCTCTAATTGTCTAATTTTAGTGGAAAGACAGAATATCAATCACAAATCTAGAAAAAAAACCCACATTATATAAAACATCTAAATTGATTTGGATGCCATCGAGTGAAATGGGTATTTGATTCCCTAAAACCCAGCCAGATCTGGTGCATGTTGCATACAGATTATAATTAATCAATTGCAAATACTTTTGATCTTAACTCATTATGTATATTAAGCACCAAAGGTGGAGAGTAACGAATTACATTTACTTGCGTTACTGTAATTGAGTAGTTTTTTTGTGTATTTATACTTTTTAAAGTCATTTTTCAAGTCGGTAATTTTACTTTTACTTAAGTATATTTTTTTAAAAAGTATTGTACTTCGCTACATTTTCAATCACACCTGTTACTGAGTAAATTAAAAGAACAAAAAAAAACCCCCAACATTGCGCTTCGGAAATACTGCAGGGAATGATGGGTAATAGAACAAACTGGCGTTGGGTCACGATAAAGATGGAGTCTGACATCGGTGGTACGGATCCAGCGAAAAAAGAAACCCTGTCGAATTCTGCTGACCCTGAACTCGAAGAAACCGATGTGAACCCCTGGCCGTATTTAAGGGACCATTTCGGCTTCAAGTGCAAGAAAGGCAACAGCTTTATTATGCAGTGTAAGCTGTGTTTGCCCAGAGAGACTGAGTTAGCAGCTTTTAAAAATTCCACATCAAACCTGCGCAAGCATGTAGAGGTAAGTTAAATGAAACTTGTACATTTATTTTAGCAAAAAGGCTGTCCTCAAGTTAATCACATTAAGTTAAGACATAAGCTGTTATTGGGCACGTTGTTGTCCACGCAACTTAAATTTTTTTTACTGGATTGGTAAATTGCCAAAAGAAAATGTGTTTACTTACATTTTTCCTGTTTGTTAATAATAATAATTTATTTTTAAAAAATAGTTAAATTAGACAGAAGACAGAAGCGGCTACTTTCTTACTCAACCCACACATGTTCACACTGCAGGCAAAAGAATAACATGTGCTATGTGCAGAGGTGTTTTTTTCTGTTCTCAAACTGATCTCCCTGTTGGAGCTCAGTCTGGGGGGAGTTATTTTTTTCTCCTTATCTTTCCTCATGTTGTGCATTTTCCATTGTTATACCTCTCTGATCTGTCTTCCCCATGTGATGTTTGTGTAATGTATGTATGGTCAGAAGAGTAAGATTGCGCTGGCAAAGGTCAGCAGCCTTAACCCAATTTCCTTCGGGGTCAACCTTCAGGATCAATAAAGTTTTATTGAATTGAATTGAATTGCTCCTCAAAATTAACAGAGCAGGGCCAAGTTTAAAAAATTAAAACACATTTTTATAGCAGCGGCCGTACAGCTCAATTCAGTACTTGTTCTCTTATTTGACAGTTTAGAACACATTCTCATGTAAAAGAATTATATGGTTTTGACAGGTTGGTTGGTTTGGTGACCATTATCCATTTTGATGTATAGACTTGCAGTTTAACTGCCAGTGCACTTTAATTTGTAAAGTTTTTCTTTTAATTAAAAAACAACTACTTTGAGATTTATCCCATTGTCTTTTTTGCACTACTCAGAAGTAGGGATGGGTATCGAAAACCGGTTCTTGTTGAGAACCGGTTCCCACTGTTTCAATTCCTTGGAATTGTTTGCCATTTTTGCAAACGATTCCCTTATCGATTCCAGTCGCCCTGAATGATGTCACCACGTTGCGGAGCGTCATTTACCTGGCAGGAAACATGGCGGCTCAAACGCTAAAAAGTTTGGTTATACTTTACAAGAATGGATGACAACAGGGCAACTTGCAATACTTGCAAAGTAGATACTTCATTTAAGGGAGGAAACACTACAAATATGCAAAAGAATTTGCTCACAAAACACGTGATAACCTTAAATGAATGTCGTGTTTTTAATTCCGCTCCGGACTCGTGAATCTCAACCCAGCAGCAGCGGTAACGTTTGCACGTCCTCTCCCGTTAATGCGGCAGGTAAATAATCAACTAACAGTGCATATTATGTTAGCGCGATCTGCCTTATCTGCCATTACTGCGCGTTTAGGTGACCATGATGAGAGAGACAGAGTCTGGCTGGCGCTCGCTGGCAGTTCTCGCTGCAGTCTACCGGTAGCATCTCCTTTCAAGCCAGGATAGACTAATGTTACCAAGCAGTGACTAAGTTTGTGGTCAAAGGCTTGCACCCGTTTGCCACAGCAGATGCCCCCGATTTTCGGTAAGTGAATGTGTTTAATTGTAGGCAGGGACATTACTGGATATTCTTGTGTAATTGCTACAGAATAATTTATGTTATACTTTGTTATTGCTACAGAAGAATATTTATTTTATTATTTTACATTTACAATTTTTTTCCCCGGGGTCCCTGTGACACCACATTGAAGAGCCATAGGCTGGATCTCTTAAGATCTCACTGCTGGGTTTGTAAGGCCATGTTACGCCTACATTTCTATCTTGTTCAAAGAGAAGATATAAAACAAAGTTCTAAGCTAATCGACCTTAGTGTTCTCCTTTTTTAAAAAGAATCGATAAGAGAATCGATAAAGAATCGAATCGTTAAACAGAATCAATCGTGAAAATCTTATCAATACCCATCCCTACTCAGAAGAGGCTGTCCTCCTGCTGACAAAAAAGTAACTATGTAACTTTTACTCTGAGTACATTTTAAATGAGCTACTTTTTACTTCTACTTGAGTAAATTTTTAGACAGATAATTTTACTTGTACTTGAGTAAAATTTCAGCAAAGTAATAGTACTTTTACTTGAGTAAAATATTTTAGTACTCTTTCCACCTCTGTTAAGCACACCTGTCCACAGAATCAATTTTTTCTATTCCACTTTCTCCGTTACTATGGACAAGACCAAAGAGCGGTCAAAGGACATCTGGGACAAGATTGTAGGCCTGCACACAGCTGGAACGAGCTACAAGGAGGTCAGCGAGAAGCTCGGTGGGAAGGTGACTATCATGGTTCGGGTGAGAGGATGTGTTTTTTCACTAAGCTGTGGTCTCCACTATGGATGGACCGATCCGATATTACGTATCAGTATTGGCCCGATACGAACTTAAATTACTGGATTGAATATCGGACAGAGATAAAAAATTTAATCCGATCCATTAACAATCACAGAAACATCTCACAAAACTTGCGACATGGCGTAACCCAGCTCATGACCTTAGCACGTCGGAGCAGTATGCATCACATTACAGAGCACCTGTGGCGTGCGAGACCTGTCGGCGGTCTGGTGGAGCATTTGGAGCCTCGCTATGCGATTCCAAATCATGGCATTTCATCTCAGAGAAAACTATCCTGGAGAAGTAAAGCAAGTGTGTAAGTTTATCTCTGAATGTTTGTAAAGCCATGTTAAGCTTAACAGCCAATATCAAGAGCGACTGTCTTTTTTTTCTCTCCCCCTCCCCTCTCCTGCTGCTACTTCAATCATGAAACTGATCAATGATCAGCTGATTGGCAATTCTGTCGCAAGTCCTGTCTTTCTTGTTTGTATATCGCCCACTTTGCCCCAGAAAGAGGAAACCAGCGGATAAACAACAGCAGCATGTTTAAGCTTGATAAACTGTTGTTAGAATTTATTTAATACTACTTTCTACACCAGGATAATTTTCTACGTAGCTTATGGCTGGTAACTGTGCAGGGGCGGATATAGCAAAGTTTTGCCAGGGGGCCAGGTAGGGTATTAACAGGGAAAGGGGGGCACAAAGACATACTTTTCTTTCTTATTCTCTTTAATATGTCTAGCTTTTCATAAATAATTACATGAATCTTACAACCAAAGTTTTAATCTGATGTAAAATGTATATAAGTCCATTATAGTATATAGTAACGTAATAACTATTAAATCTAATGTACACCCTAGTAAGCTATAATACTTTTTCCCTTGGGAAGGTACCATCTGTGCAGTCTGCAATTCTGTTGAAGAAAGATGTTGAATCTATTTAATTATTGTAGAAAAATAATGCACATGCATTAAATTAAAATTGATTACGTTGATTAAACATCATGAGGTGGGGGGTGGTTCCTTATGTTTTCCCCTATGGGAGTTGGCAACCCTGTTAGTTGGGTTGGTTAATATTTCTGCTAAGTACTCTTTAGAATACCACAATAGGGAGGATGGTGTAGGTTTAAGTTTATTAGATTGATCAGTATCGCTGGACTATGAAATATTTTGCGTGTATTTTTCGCATACAGGTATAACAGAATAGCTTAAGTGTTTTGTTTTTTAAAACTTAAGTATGAACTTGCAGCAAGATATTTAAAAGTACAGTTTTATTGATTATAAAATACACTACATCGGATTCATATCGGTAGATATCCAAATTTATGATACTGGTATCGTGCCATCTCTAGTCTCCACCTCATCATCCTGCCTATTGTCCACACCTGATGGTGAATTAGTTGCCTTTACTTAAGACCAGCGCACTCAACAAGTCTTTGCCAGATCGGCTGCCAACCTGCATTAGTGTTGGGCTGGTAATGTTTCTGGAAAACTCATTGTCCCTCTGTTGCAGTGATTTAGATCAGCGGTCCCCAACCTTTTTAGCGCCACGGACCGGTTTATGCCCGACAATATTTTCACGGACCGGCCTTTAAGGTGTCGCGGATAAATACAACAAAATAAAACTAGTACCGGTACCGAAAAAAAGAAGATTTATTCATAACACACGTGAAAAGACCCAGGAAAACCGAGTAACCGATCAAAACGATAACAAAATAACGCTGAAAACCGATAAAAACCCTGAAAACCATACATTTCACACCTGAGCCTCAAGTCTTGCGGCCCGGTACCAAACGAGCCCTCTATAGCTCCCACTTCATGTTCACAACATCAAGCACCTGACTCCCACCATAGTTCGTGGTTCATGTCCAGAACTCTAAGTAAAAATGTTCTGATTGTTATTAAAGCTTTGTCATTAAGTCTAACTCAGTGCCTCTGTCTGTATCTGCATTTGGGACCACTTGGATCCTGGCTGCCCTGCTGAAGTTTTTCAGAAATGAAAGAAATATAAAACGGCCATTAACCACGCTCACTCTGAAGCTCCATGCAAAATCTTGCCTGGTGCACCAGCCCAAAACTGCAGAGGCACATGTTGATGGAAGCTTTGGGACCATAGTCACCAAGAACAGCATTAGTAACACACTAAGGTGTAATGGACTGAAGTCTTGCAGTGCTCACAAGGCCCTCCAGCTCTAGAAGACATATGCACAGGCCCATCTCAAATTTGCCAGTGAACATCTAAATGAATCAGAGAATACTTGGGAGAATATGCTGTGGTCAGATAAAACCAAAATAGAGCTCGTTGGCATTAAATTCAACCTATCATGTTTGGAGGAAGAGAAGCGTTGAGTATGACCCACAGTCAGGCATGGCAGTAGAAACATTGTACTTTGGGGCTGTTTTTCTGCTAAGGGTACAGTACAGCTTCACTACACTAAGAAGGCAATGAACAGATGGGATAATGTACAGAAAACTCTTGGACTAAAACCTGAAGCTTGGAGTTCCCAAGCTGCAGTCAAGAAATGTAGAGGATTTAAGGAGTTTCATTAAAGGTGAGTTGAGAAGATGTCTTACCGCTGTGCTTGCCAACAAAGGTTCCTTAATAAGTGATGTTTGGCTTGGGGATTAAACACATATTTCATTGAATGACATGCAAATCAATTTACAAATTTTATGTTATTTTATTTTTTCATGGATTTGTGGTTGATATTCTGTCTCTCTACATTATAATGAAACTGATATAAAATATAGGTAGTTCATTTTATTGTAATTAAAAAAAAACTTACAAGTAAAAAGTCAAATAATTACTTCCGAGAGTATATTATGAAATGTTTAAGTAGTGATACATTGACCTCCTTTCTTACCTTCATAGCATTCTTTCATCTTTGTCTCAATTGTCTCCAACAGACTGTTGTAGATCATTTTCTTTTCTATCCGGATGGTTTCGTTGAGTTTCTCCTTAATTTTTTCTTCCTTAAAAACATAAAAATGGATTAAAATGAGTTTAAAAAATCATTAAAATAAAAAAAACAAACAAAAAACAAATCAAGGCTATTTTGGGAGTATTTAGGTTCATCTGTTGACTATTCTGTTTAAAAGGAGAGTTTAGACTTTTACCTCCATCTTGAGAAAATCCAGTTGTAGTTTTAGATCTTTGCACTCAGTAGTCAGTAAATCGGTTCCAAGCGAAAATGCACTAATGGATCCATTGAATGGTCTGAAATATGTTAAATCACTTCAGAATGACAGTATTGAGATGTTTATTAAAAAAAAAGATGTAACTTATACAAATGTATACCCCCCGGTCTGGGGTGCTGGCCGGGCCTTGGGAGCTTGGGTCCTGGCTGTTGTGTCGCCGGAGCAGTGGGCGGGTGGGTGCAGAGGGGCTCAGCCCCAGTGCAGGGGACCTCTGGTGCATCGGCCCTACTAGGGGGCTCTCTAACTGGTGGGGAGGTTGTTATATCTTGCAGGTGGTCTCCTCACTACAGGAGCTCACTCTGCAGGTGGGGGGAGAGATATAGGAGAGGTGGAGAATGAACTCAACCTGGGTGTCTATTGTCTTGTGTAGTTTGGGAGTTGATTGGATGACGGGGTGGGTGCAGTTTTCTCTGGGGTGGAGTCGGGTGGGCTGCCCCGGACTCTGTGGGGCTGGGCGGTGCTGCAGCTGCGGGCCCTGGTCCGGATGGGCCTGGGCCCCCTTGCCCTGGTGGGTTCCAGAGTGTGGGGGTGCCTACTGGGGTCAGCGGGGGAGCTGGCCCCAGGGAGGGGCCACTTGCCCCTCCCTTTCTTCCCTCCCCATCCTCAGCTGCCTCCCTATTCCCGCTCTACCACACCCACCCACACACGCAGGGCTTGGGGTGCAGGTATCTCACCAGGGTGCAGGGGAGGCACTCCCCCTCTGTCCCCTTCTGACCGCCTGTGCCTCAATTTTATCCTGCAACCTAGACATCCACATTACTCACACTCTCACATAACACATACATATAGGGCCTTGGGGGTGGGCACGTTTTACAGCATCCAGAGGATGGTCGGTGTACTCCAACCCACCTCTGGCGCTGGTGCCCTACCCTCAATTTTAAATGCATTTAGACACTAAAGGTTTTCGGGAAGAGCCGTGCTGCTCTCTGAGAGGAAGCTAGTACCATGCTCTCCTGAGTTTTAAATGCACTTTAGAACAGCACACAGCAACACTACATATGAGCGGGCGTAGGGAGGTTTGAGGTCTTCACTCACCCCGGTTCTGTTAGCCATCAGGGCTGGGGGGCTGGGAGGAGGTGCTGGCTGTCAGACTGGGGTCTGGGATGCGGGGCCTCCCTACTACTGCAGATAAGGAGGTGGTCCGCTTGCCTCCACCCCAGAGAGAAGGGTTACATCTCCTGGGTCTAGGTGCGGCTTGCCCCTCTGAGGGCGGGGGTACCTGGACCTGGGATATAGAGTATGTTTGGGGAGTGCGACTGTCTGTGCAGTGTCTATTTGTGTCTGTCTACACGTTGGGTGAGTGCCGAGTATTTGGTTGTGCATATGGGGTGGGAATGCACGTCTGTGTCCGCGTGTGCCTGTTCGTCTGTGTCTATATGTCAGGTTGTGTCTTAGACTCAACCTCTCTGGGTACATCTCAGGCCCTCTAAAGTACGGAGGCCTATCTCCCCTCACCACACTCCCTGCCGGTGGCTGATGCCCTCAGACGTTGGTGTGTTGGTGGTCCTTGTCGTCTGGGGCTGGGCGCTCATGTATGTACCGGCTCACTCCTGGTGGCCAATTGGCGGGGCCAGGCGCCTGTGGCCCGTCTGGGCTCCTTCCGGGGGGTGGGATGCCCTCAGGCCTCTGGGCCTGAAGCTCGGTCCTCTCTGGCACAGCTGGCTGCCGGCAGAGCCCGCGGGCACGCCACTGCAACCCCCTCTGGCCTCTGCTTCGTAGCTGCTGGGTGACCTCTCCTTTGGGGCTCTACTCAGCTCTTCCCAGGAGGGTGGCACGGTTCCCCCCCCTTTGGTGGTCCTCCTCGGGTCCTTGTACGCTGGGGCCTCTGGATATCTGGGGCCTGGATCTCCTCCATACCTGCTTCATACCCTGGTGGACGGGGCTATGGCGCCTCACACTCCCTAGCAGATCGTTACATGGAGAAACCTTCGGAATACAAGCATGCTGATCCACACAGGTGTGCACACAGGTGTACACACGGGTGTTCACAGACGCGGACTACACCTTTCTTGGCTGCTGCCTCAAAGCACATTGTGCGCTGTCTATCTTGGTTGCTGCACAATATCGTTTATTATTTAGTATCTACTGTTATCTACTGCTAGCTAGTTTATTGTGATGGTGCTGTTTTTTTTATTATGTTGCTCTTTGTTGTTTGCTTTCTCTTCTGTTTTTTTTCTCCATACAGGTGATCCAGGTGTTTTGTTTGTTTTTTGTTTTTTTTCTCTCTTCCCCCCCTTCTCACCGTCTCTTCTCCCCTTTGGTTTTCTTTCTCTCCCTCTCTTTCTTTCATTCTTTCTCCCTGTCCTATCCCCCAGTCATGTCTGTCCCGTTTGTAGCAACTGAAAATAAAATAAATTCATACTTATAATAAAGGTCAATCAAATGGACCAATATGCCAAGGCCATGATGATCCACTTGGTAAAATAAATCCGCTTGGCATCTTTCTTGGCCTTAAGACAACAATTCTGATGGCTAAAGATCCAAACGGGACACAAAAAACAAAAAAAACAAATGTATATGTATATTTTTGTGTAATAGTACTAGTAAGTATTTTGTTTTTTCTCCATGCTTGAAAGATGGACAAGTTTTAAGCCCATATTAGGTCCTTCTTTTTTCTGTTTTTTGTATTGTACTTGTATGCTAAACACCAAAGAAATGGACAAAGACTTTGAGGTTAAACAAAACTAAATGCAAATAAGACTAGATAAATAAGAATAATTTAACTTAAAATGTGTGTTTGCGTGTAGTGTATATTTACTTGTATGTAACTGCAGGATTGATTCGTATAGTGTCAGACCAGGAGGCACACCTGATGGGAGAGAAAACAAGGGGAAAATTTTAAAAAAGTGCCAAAATAATCATATTGTTGTTACAGGCATTATTCTTTCCATCATCATCATCACAACTCCAAATAAATCAGGCAGGAAAAGTACTGTCACGCACAACAGTATAGTGAGGAGAGAACACATGTTGGATGGGTGGCAAGGTTAGTCATGGCACTTGAACAATATATAAATATGGATATGTATATATTTTTTTAATTTTCTTTGAATCAAGAATAAATGTACATCACGTAGGTATAAATTTTGTGCCCAGTTTTAAACCAAATTTTGAGTTGTTGTCTTAATTCTTATTGTCTGTAGATATTTTCCTTTGTTTAATTTTGGTTTCTTTATGAGTCTTGTCACGATCCCTGTAGGGAGCTTCCTCAAAAGGGTTGATCCCTTCAAAATTAGGATTAGGGGTAACAGTTTAATAAACCATATTATTATCTACCATTTATAGTACCATTGTTAACACTATGATCATCTTTTCCATTAATAAAAAGAAATTGAAGAAGGTATAAATATACAGGATTCTTACGGGAAGATCTTGCTGAATTTTTCATCAATGCTGTTAGTCAGGCATGAAGCTAATTCCACGTTGAAGTTTATTTCTTTCCTTGTTTTGTGGACGCCACCTCCCAAAACAACAGACTTTAATGTCTTGTGAAAACCACGGCCATCCTCTTTCTGAAACAAAACAGAAAACAAATTCCTGAACATAAGGCCATTTGAAAGGCAAAATAAGTAGTTTTAATGCAGTCTTTAAAATAAATACATACGTCCAATAACTTCGTCAATTTTTTTTCATCTTCTTTTTTGGAGTTTTCAACCCCCTTGCTAAGGCATTTTTCAAAGGTCTTGTAGACCTCTTCTATTTCTTTCTTGATTTGTTCATATTTGCATCCCAGGGTGTTTTTAAGTTTTGCACACACATCTGCACACATTTTATCACCCTGAAAATAAAAACATAATAGAAAAACAAAATTATAAATGCCAATACCTGATGGAAAATGCAGTTCTAGATTCAGTGTCAGTAAACTTATTTTAAGGTTTTTTTGTTTTGTTCTTTTAGAAAAAAGTAAATAAAAAATACAAAAGCTTTCAGTGAAAATTTTTATATATATATATATATATATATATATATATATATATATATATATATATATATATATCACTTATTAACCTTTGCTTTTGATAGGTAATACAAATAGAAGAATTTTATTACTTGAGTATCTTACTGCTTTTTTGTGTTTGGCATCTTGAATCAGAGACAGAATCGTAAAAGCTCCAGACACATAATTTTTTGTCTCTGAGTGAAGGTTGTTGAGCTCTTTCAGAAGTTTTTGAAGTTTGGGTATTTCTGTTGATAATAATTGAATAATTCATTTTAACATTAATTGTAATAAAAATAGCCATTATTTGAAATTAAACTAGACTACAACAGCAGCATTTGATATCTGCTTTATGTCTAGTACATGCTCATATCAGGGAACTTCACCTACCAGTTTCTTCTGGATCTAGATGCTCTTTTTGTAGGAACTCACAGGAGCTCACTGTGAACACTTCGAAACAGTCATCACTGAAGTGTTTCTGGAGAAAATTGAATACATTTTAAAGCTTTCTTGCTATTGTTTTTGGGTTAGATTTTCACTCTACCTATAAAACTCACCTTCTTATGTTTTATTTTTTGCTTTACTTGTTCCTTGGCTTGTGTGTTTCTCTTAACTATGAGTTTATGGACTTCACCTGGCAAACTATAAGAATACATGTGTGTTACCCAGCATTAAATCACTGAGAGAAATGCCAGCACATTCTTGTTGGTCATTGATATACTATTTTTCCTAAAACTTTATAGACCCTGTACAAAGGCTATCATGCCACTGTCTGCCTCCATGCCTCTTTCTTCACTTTTTTCTCTTTTACCGCTCATTGCTCTCCAGCTGTTCCTCACCCTTGTCTTTCTTTCTCTCACTGAGTGTAATGGGAAGCCCACTATGAGGTTTTGGTGGCATGACCCCAGTCAGCTCTTGGCTGGTACACCTGCCTCCAATCTATGTACTGTGGACTGTCTGTTGCAGTTAGTCAAACTCAAAAAATCTCTGTTTTCTATGTCCTGGGCTCCCCTCAGTTAGCCAGACAGTCTGTTGCATATCTCTGTCACTCTCTTTGAATCAAACTTTCCCTTTGTAATCCATTCTCTGAGATTTTTTTAAGGAAATGTTTCCCTGCACTGCCATTGCTAACTTAACTCTCTTCTTGCCAAGGAATTCTCCACCCACTGGTTCAATAAACGTGCTAAACTTGTACCTGCCTCTGAGTCTGCTCAGTATTAATATTCATGTTTTTGAGATTTGTCTCATCTTTAAGGAATTACCCTGCACCTAGATACAACATGCTTTACTATCTAATTTCTTTTCTTCTTCTTCTTTTTTTTTTTTAAATTCTTGACATCTTAATTTACTTACCGGCCATGTGAAATTCCAGTTACATCAGACTTGGAGCAAATAAAGCAAATACGCTGGCACTCGCCACCATTTCCAATGAACCTACTGACACGGCTCAAGATTTTCCAGGCTATCTCTTTACATGCTGCTCTTTTAATCTCAGTCACAATCCACACAACGCAACAATCACCAACAATCTGAAATGGAATAATAGTCATATTAACAATTAATCGTTAATCATCAATTCTTGACAAGATGTCATTTCTGGTTCAAGATAACAAAGCAGTAAAAGTGAATAAATGACCCTTTTCCACATTTCATCTCTGCTCTTGTTACAGTCACCACTTCCAGGAAGGTCCACAAGTGTGACATGCTGGAGAAGATCCTTGTTTGGCACCTTGACAGTCACACACTTCACTATTGGCCAATAGTACCTCTTTCCTTTTTTGCTCTGAGAAGGTAAAGGGCTATTCATTGTGTATGGGGTAAGTTTGCCAGATAAGTCCATAGCCTGCAATAAAAAAAGACATGAATGTATAGTGCCCCTTCAACATCACAATAACCAGGCTAACTGGTTAGAAATCCTGTAGAAATCCCAGAGAATGTCAGAGTGTTAGTATTTTTCAACAACAGGTCCTGAAACTATGTCAATAATCAAGTACTGCACTAATTGTAATGAAGATTTAGTTTCTGAAATTGAGTATGAGTTTCCAAATGCAGAGCACCACTGTAACTTAACCCAACACTTATCACCTTGAATTGTTTAAATATCCTGTCTAGGAAGTAAACCAGATTTTGCACAGCCAATGCTATCGTCAAGATAACGTCATAGTGATAATTTCCAATAATAAAACAGTCAAACAAAAATCTTCACTTAATAAACATTCCTTTTCTAATGCTGTTAGAGTCAAATTGTTGAATGTTGTCATTGTGTTTCTTAAATTTGTAAAGTCTTAGTTTAAACTGTGTGATCAACGACATTCCTTTGTCCCCCTCCCCAGCCTGTTAAGGGTTGGGGGGGGGGGGGGGGGGGGGGGGAGCTGTAGTGTTTTATCACAGATACATCCCATGTGAAGGTTCTGTTTGATGTTTGGTAAGCTTCCTGCCCTTTTATGGCTTCACCTGTGTTGTGTATGGTGAACCAATACAGGAATTGAGCCTTAAATTGGGTGTGGGGGAGATTACCCTCTTTATGACCAAGGATGTTGTTAAAAACAGTTGTGATCAGGAGGACACACACACACGTGCTTACACATACACACACACATAGTGCCTTATCTTTGTAACCAAGGGAGGTTTTACAGTGGGAGGTGCTTGTGTTGTGTTATGTTGTGTAAATTGTAATGGAAATAAAAAGGCTACGAGGAGGGCTGCTCTTTGAAGGACTTGGACCAAGAAGGACTGACCAAGCTTCCCTCGTTAGCGAGTAAAGGACTGGTTGAAGATGTATTGTGTTGTTTTCGTTCTTCATGAGGAATAAGTCTCTAAACTAGTGGGGCCTGTGGAAACACAGACTCAACAAATGCCAGTGTGGTATATCATGATTATTGTGGGAGGTTGACCAGTCTGATTACAGTAGAGATTTAAAAATAGGTTCTTATGTGCATATACACTTTTAGTATAATTTCTAAACCGTTTAATCCACAAGACTCTAGAAGTCAAAAGCAAAGTAAAATTAAGTGATGTTTAAAAGTGATTTTAAAAAAAGCTGTCAAAAAACACTGAACATTAATGGAGTAAAATAAATTAGATATATGAAAAGTCACAGAAAATAAAACAGAAAATGAAATTGCTAGTACTAGCCAAACAAAATCAAGTTAAAGCACAAGGTAAAATAATTACTTTAAGAACAGTAAATATATACATATTATCTAATAACTAACTTTGAGGGTTTGGGCAGATAGAAACTGGCTCTGTTGTTTTTTGTTTGTTTTTGGATTTTTTGTTTGCTGGTTTATTTTCTCTGTGTGCTCTCAGGGCAGAGGTGAGGTATACACCCAGTTGCATTGGATCCCCCTCAATAAGACAGCATACCTAAGAGGTAGTCCGTGGGGCAGTTCTTCACCTGATTATTAGCTTATTAGCCTCCTAACTGAGTTCTATGTTATAAATGATTTTTATCTGTGATTCCTCCAGTTATCTGACTATAGGGAGAGAGATAGATAGAGAGAGAAAGAGAGAGACAGAGAGAATTTTTGACTTACAGTTTTACATGTGAAAGTCTTCGTCCCAGACTTAAGAAGTTCATGAATGTCACTGAAACATTTTTTCTCCGTTAGGTCTTTAAATGAATTTTTTTTCCATTCTTCTCCGTACAGTGCTGACAGTTTGTTCTCAATGTAATCATTACTGTCATCATCATCATCATCATCATCATCATCATCATCATCATCATCAGCTGTTTCTTCATTGTTTTTATCTCCAGCTGACTGAAGCAAATACCACAACTCTTCGTTCCACTCCTAAAATACAACAACAATAATAATAACACTGGTTTTATTAAATAGAATTTATTGCAACTACAAACTGTCTTTTTGCAGTCGTAATGAGGCTCTTGGATTAGCATATTAATTAGCTCCAAGTAACAATAAACATATGACTTTACCTCTGTTTTAAGGAACTCAATGAGTGCCTGATACTTGTCGTCCACTGAGGCCTCCACCTTTATGATGACTGAGGTGCATGCACTGGTACATTCATCAGAAGAGGGCAAAAGATTTTCCTCATCAATGATTGCATTTATCAAAGAGGATTTTCCTGCCCCGGTTTCACCAAAAACACCGATTTGTACCCTCTTGTCTTTGTCCAATTCTGTTATTTTTTTCCTAAAGAACAAGAATAAACATGGGTTAATCAAATCAAATAAATACATCAAAAATGTAAATATCAATGTAATAACTAATTTTAAAATGTATATAGTAGAATAATAGCTATGCTTATAATGTGAAAACAATTGCAAAAACGTTCATGAGAAAAAAAACAATTTGTAATAGTATAGAAATATTTTGGTAACAGTATGAAAAACTGCTACAAGTAAAATTGCATTAGCTGTGCAGTATTTGGAATTTGGAGTAGTGCCTTAGTAGCCTGTTAACAATAAGGTAATTAAATTTATATGTTTAATTTTTTATTTGGATACTATAAGCACATTATAATGCTGAAATAATCATTAATAATTCATTTGTATTTGGTAATAATGGCAATAAAATAGTAATTAACTGTAATGATGTAAATCAGGGGTTTCAAACTCCAGGCCTCGAGGGCCGGTGTCCTGCAGGTTTTAGATCTCAACCTGGGTCAACACACCTGAATCACATGATTAGTTCAGGCCTCTGGAGACTTGTGTTGGACCAAGGGCAGGATCTCTAACCTGCAGGACACCAGCCCTCGAGGCCTGGAGTTCGACACCTGTGATGTAAATATTATGTGCTGTGGTTTGTCTGTAGTAGTTTCTTGCCCATAAAACAGGGCTTCAAATATGAAATGAAACTGTTTCTATGTAACAGTTTTTAAAATTAAAAAAAACATTGTCAGTTTTACTGATGATAGCTTCAGGTTTAACCATAGAGGCATTAGACTGAAATAAAATGTATCCACCAACTTGTGGTCTTTTTTGTTAGAACAGGACTTAAACACACACAAACAAACTTTATTTGTCACATAATTGTAGAGAGTACAACATGTAGTTAAATGCTCACGTCCGAACTGCGGACAGGCTGCGAATGTAGCCGCGCCATTCCGGGGCTTGGTTTTTTAGCATAGGGGGTCTAGCCAGGACCCTTACTGGATACCAGGTGGGAAACAAACTTGTGACTCCCACTTTAAAGGTGTGTTTTGTCTATTTGATTAATAAATAATTTTGATGGACAAACGTTCCTTGTTTAAACTTTTTCTTGTGACTTCTTCATGTTTTTTCTTGATGTTTTTTTTATCTATAGATAAAAGAATACACTATATATATTATACAACTGTCAGAATTAATAATTTAAGATTGTCATTTGTGCTAAGATATATACAACCATACTTTTATGTGTCTTAATATGGTTGTCATTATGTAAAAAGAGCTAGATCAGCTTTAGTTCCATTGCTTGTATGTGTGCTGATTAAAATACTAATGTAGCTTTGTGCAGACTGAGGATCAGTCTCAATGCTATAATTTTCCATTATAGCTTTAGAAACCAGAGTGTTCTCTTCTATTAAAGTGCAAGATTTCACACCTTTAAATGTTCATTTGAGATATGACCTGTTGCAAGTTCCTGTTTTTATAGTTTAGCGAGATGCTCACTTCTGCTGTTCCTGCATGACACACTCTGTAAGAGGGCAACTGGAGAGATTAATATCATGCTTTGTATGGTGTCAGGATGTCTCACACACACACACACACACACACACACACACACACACACACACACACACACACACACACACACACACTGTGATGGCTGCACTTACAGCCACACAGTGGTAATACCCACCATGTTAGTGTAGAGGCTTATAAGTAACATTGCATTCACATGTCTTTCTTTAAATATAGGAATTAATTTACAGGACAATAAATAACTGGTTTTGGTTTAGAGTTAATTCACATATCCACATAACACTGCATTCTAAAATAAGTGCGCACATTTTAGTTTACACTGTTATGTATGATTAATTTTTTGTTTTCTGAGTTACCTTAGTTGCAGCTGTTCCAGTCCCTTGATTAAGGAGCCAAGAGGTGGAAAAGGGGCGGAGCGAGCTTTAAAGGAAGACTACAAATTGGTTCACGCCATAACTCAGGACCATGGGGGGGAATTGGAGTTCATTATGTTTGGTTTAGTTAGGTTTTGTGTGTTTTACCCCTTCTCCTGTTTTTGTGGGCTGATCAGCCACTATTTAAGTTTCCCCTTTGTCTCGTTAAGTTAGGTCAGTTTGTTTGAGTTGTCAACTTTGAGTAGAGTTCTGTTATTTTGACCTCTTTTATGGGCCCAAGATTTTGATTCTTTTTGCATGATTTAACCAATTATGTTTTTTGGGTTAAATAAAAAATAATTTCTTTGGACTTTAACCTGTGCCTAAGTTTCTTTCACTGATCGGTCCATCACACACACACACACACACACACACACACATGCACGCACACAGGTGTATGCTTTGCTCACACACACATGCCTGCTTAAAACTGTCACATGGTTAATTGAATTGTGTTTAACCTCTGTTGTCAATAAAACAGTGAGCCGGACGGAGAGGAGTGTGAGTTGCTTGGACAGGTGAGTGGCAACACTGCCCTCCGTGAAGCTCCCCTTGCAAGTGAAATGGACACTAGTGTCTGTGTGGCTGCTTTCAGTAACAGCTTCTGTTTACCAGCAGGGTTGAGTTAAACCCAACACAACACAATTTTATATTAGGTTTGGAGAATGCTTTTGCTTTGAGATCCCTTTCCTTCACGTGAAATGTAATTAACAGTGGACAGGTACATTTATATATAATATACTATAACTTATATCTATATGTGTAGTATATTTCTTATGCAGGTGTCAGACCTGGGGTTAGAATTGCTTATAAACTGGTTTTTATTTATGAAAAAGTATATAACATTCTACTTGAATTAACTTATAGACATTCTTTGTTTAAATGCAAAAACATATTAATGTAAAATCACTGTTAATGTACAAATATCTTACATAAAATTATTCAGAACGTAATCATGTGAAATCCAGTTTTAACTCACTGGGTAAGTCACCTATTGCAATGTTCAACTGTTTCGATTTAATGAGAACTGGAAAAACTACAACAAACACACAAAAATAAACATTAGATTCACTACACTACAAAAATAATGAGATATACAGTAGTATGAGCTCAGCATTGTAAAAAAAAAAAAATAGTATCATAGTATATGTAAAAACATTCACTGTTAATTTATTATTGCGTTACAAATTAATGTCCCTATATTAAAATGTTTAATTTCAAATACTGCACACAATATTGTTAAATATTTCTACACTATTTCAGTTAGTTTTGCCTCATGGGTTTTGGGAAATGTTTTTCCACTTACTAGTCTTTGCTTTTATTAAGTTACATAAATTCAAATCTTTTATTTTATCACTATTCTATAAGGGAAAAGTCTAGATGCTGGTGTCATTGAATAAAACTTGATTACCACTAAAACATAAAGTGTTACAGCTATTCTATTGTTTTGTTTTTTTATTATTTTGTTTTGTTGCCAATTTCAGGGAAACTTTTGAACAAAGTAACAACAACCTCTTAGGGAATGATTCATCTAACATAGAATATACACAAGTTTATACTCACTTTAGGAAAGCACTTAGTTCATTTTGATCTTGTAGTCTTGCCGTGACCTTTTCCATAATGCCTTTAATATTAGGCAGTATCACTGCTTCTGTCAATGTAAAAGTAAAAGATTAGAAACCAGTGGAAGATGTGAGGTGCCATTGTTTAGAGCAGGGGTCTCAAACTCAAATGAGCCGTGGGCCACTTCTGGTACCGTCATCTCATTGGAGGGCCACTTTAGTGTCCAAGTAGTACAAAAAACCAAACACGAAAACACCCTCTAATATTTTCCTAAAATGTAGTGTTTTGTTTGTTTTATTTAATTCCAAATATTGTGTAACAAGACAAAATTGTAAACATGAATGAATTTTTTTTCTCACTCTTAACTATCTGAAGCCTTTCAGTTTAAGTTTCATTTGTCATATGCAAGTTAGCACAGGGTCAACATTGCAATGAAATGTATTTGACGAGCAGAAGACAGTCACTCAGCAGTATAGTACAGTATAGTAGAGTAGTTTCATTGAACTACCAAATAAACAGCTCTTTCTGGCCAGACACATGGAAGCACTTTTGCTACAATTTTGTTTGTATTTAACAAAATAAAAATGCAGGTATAAGCATACACATTAGTTTTCGACTGCAAGTGAAAATTGTTTTCTTTCCAAATAAACCTCTCACTGAACTAACACAGCTCTCAACATGTTTGCGCTCTCTTGTTACCTCGGCCAGGTCCGCGGCTCCGAACCTTGGTAAGGAGACCTCTGGCTTATACTTTGGGTTCCATGTCGGGCTCGTAGCTGGGAACTAGCTTTACTGTCTGGGTCAACTTTGCTAGCGAGAGACAGAAAGAGGCACTGAAAGGCTGCTCCAGCAGAACTTTATTGTTTCGGAGGAAAACACGAAAACAGTGTACAGTCGAGTCTTAATAGCTTACTGGGCTCATCAGGCACTCTTTTTGGGACTCATCAGACTCATCAGACTTTCCTTTTTCTCCCTCCCTCAAGCTCACACTGCGGGAGGGGCAGTCCCACACGTTCTCCCTGCAGCAAGGACTACACCGCCCATGAGGCTACAGTCTTAAAGCGCCAAGCATGTAACGCTCTGCCGTCGTGTTAAATCATTTTTCGTATAATAATTTAAAAAAAAACAATTTCTTCATATCAATATGCAAGTAGAGGTGACGTGGGCCGCAAATGGCCCGCGGGCCGTGAGTTTGAGACCCCTGGTTTAGAGAAAAACTAAAATACCTGAGTTTTTTCCTGGTGTAGACACACGCTGTTGTTTAGCTGCTGGCTGCTTGCTAGATTTGCCCTGAGGATTGGACTTCCTCTTTCCTATGTGGATTTAAAACAACAACGAGGACGACGATGACAACAAATAATAAATAAATATTAAAAATACAAAAAAAAAGAGAAGAATGCATTGAAACTTTCAGTAATGAAACGTGTTGTCAGCAGATTTATTTAGTCCAAACAAAAATATTACTGCCTTGAAAACTTGGATGAATTTTAGATCAACAAAACTAATTAACACTGTACATGTATCTCACCTTTATTAGATGTGGATGGGAAAACCTGAGGACAAACATAAACATTTGACTTTTAAACAGTATAGAAAAAACACATTAGTCTTTAAAAATTGTGAGGCGTTTAATAAATCCCTACCTCATGCTCTGAAATGTAAAATTTCAATCCAATCTGTGATGAAATTGTCAAAATTCTGATTTTCAATTTATAAAATCAGCTTTTTGCTTTTCAGTAAAAACTGTATTAAAATTTGTTAGACTTCAGTTACCCCTGTACAGGAGGTCTGGACCCACTCTCCATCTAACGGGTCAGAGTCTTTATATCACTATGGGTATTTTATTAGGTGAACTGAGACTGGTTTAAGACGGCAGTGAGGAGGACTCGCTTAACTTCTAACTGCTTTAATCCAGGCGCCCACCCTGCACATCCTCTGACTCTGGGTACCCACCAGCAACCCTTAGTGAGACCCAATTGACAGCCACATGTTGAAGGCAGCTCTCATCTAGATCTATGGCACTTGTTATTTGCTAAGTATATTTTAGAGACCCGGACAGACGGTCCCAAGGGTGTGTTATTTATTAATTGACTAGAATAACCCATAAGAACTCTAAACTGTTATCAAAGTATAACCTTTTAATCTTGGATGAGAACCATACAACGAATGTCCACAAATTTAACTGCAGATAGGAATTTTATTTAAGCAAGATTTTAGCAGGGTCAGCTCAATTACAACACTTAAAATCACTTCATACTTAACCATCCTACAATACTGTACTCTCTCTATCCTGTTGCTAAATATCTACGACTTTGTTTGCAGTGGGTTTTGGAAAGGAAGAAAGACCATCCTGGCCACGGATAAAATCATCTTCCTCCTGGGCTGGAAGGAATCCAACTTTAAGAAATTGTGCAACCCTGTACAGGGCTCCCTGACTTCCTCTTCTCGACTCCAGTTTAGGTCAGAAAACAATGAGCAGGGAATTTCCTGTTGTGTTCTTTTCTGACAGTTCCTCTTTTTACCACACCCAAACGGTCACGGTCTAATTTCCTCATTATGTAATCACTTAAACACTGAGATTAAAAATACAGACAAAATAATTTCTCAGGATGTATTTCTTTTTAACTCCAATTCATTTTCAATATTCAATACATTATTCTTATGACTCTGTGTCATTATTCTTATGACACAGAGTCATTATTCTTGGTTTTACCACCCATGGAGTTATACCAGGGAATCTCACACTCATCTGACAAATTAAATTGAACATGCCTTACCTTGTCCTGTTTCCTTTAAAAAACTCTTCAGGGCAAGACCATGTAAAATGTTCAGATTTTGAATGTGTAATCTATGTTACAGATAATATGAAATCAGAATAAAACTGCATTGAACTTACTTGAGTTGCAAAACTGTCCATTTCCTGACTTGTGTATTGTTCTTCCTAGCAAAATGGAGACAGTTTCAAATCCATAACTGTATAAAATGTATAAATTCTAGTAAATAATTTTTTCAAAATTATAGTTTTCAATAATACATAGTTTTTAGTGTGTGAATACCATGGTAACTTTGAAGTCAGCAGCAAGGTGCCAATCAGTAACACGTAGTAAAAACAAAAATAAGGCAAAGTCCAAATTCAAGCTGGAATGGATGAAGCCCAAAGGAGTTGTCACGGCCGATCAGGGGATTTGTATGTGTTGAGAATCAAGTGTTGAGAAAAGTAGGAAGGGCTGGTTTTATTGCAGGGCGGATGGGAGTGGCTCACAGGCTGCAAAAAGACAAAGAAAAAATGCCTTTGTGAGAAATAGAAACAGAATTTCTAATGAATGAAACTAATGAAACTATGTAATTTCTATTCTGCATATGTCCAAGTCAGCAGACTGTGTTAATTATAAGGCTGAAGAGTTTACAACTGAAAGGAAGCTTTGATAGCTGATGAAAAATTTCAAATGTTAAGCTAAGCTCAAAATACATATGTTATATTGTTTTATGTTTTAGCAGTTCCAAAGACTGGTAACCATTGTAACCTTCCTGAAAGTAAAGCTTACCTGAACTCAGGCTTAAATTTACTTTAAGACAATCATCTTTGTATGGACATGAGTAATAACATATGCAAAACTAAAGCCATGTTAGAATAAGTAAATCTGATGTATGTATTTAGCATTTGTATTTTAACCTTTTAGTCATTTCTTATGGATGCATGTTGTTGCTCTTGTCGACACTTGTAAGCTCTTGGTTTCCTTTTATTAGTAAATTACATCAGCATTTTGCACTCAGTTTCAACATACTGCAGTGGCACCAGAAAAAAAAAACTTGAGATAAAAAACAGAGGCAGTTTCTTCTGCCCTCGTGTGGTGTATCATGTAATTACAATGCAGGTATGCGCAACTGTAACATTATTTGTGCATAACTGAATTGTAACTACTTAAGTAAAGCTAATTCTGGGAAGGTAACTTTGTCATTGTTAGTATTTCCTGTTCTCCTACTATTCACCAGCAACCGCAACATTTAAAAGAGAACATAATAGCTCTCCCTAAGAATAAACTGGTGGAAAAACAAGTGCTTTCAATGAAAACGTTGGAAAGCATGAGACAACTTCACCTGCTATAGCCAGTGAATCATTATTGTCTTTTAAACAGCAGAAAGAGTTGCTGTTGATCAAGTTGAAGCACATTTAAACAGAAAATCTAATGTATGTTTTCAGGATTTTGATTTGTTTGTTTTTTTATAACCTTTTTATTATTTTGTATTTCCAATTTCCAACTAACAGAGTTGCTCTTAAGATATATTGATCTTTTTGCGTATTATTTTTGTTAAGTTGACAGTAAAGCTAAATCAGAGTGCCCTCTTCAAAAGCTGTGTTTACACTGACAGACTTGCTGGTTGGTCCAAAAAAAAAAAATAGGTATAATAAACTTTGTGAAGAATAAATGTAGCTCATGTGCTACAAAAAGAAAGAAAAACAAACAAACAGAAAAAAACAAAGAACAAAAAACCCCCCAAGTATAAGATCACAATTATGTCACACATAAAGCAAGGTCAGAAAGGTTGCAACAGGAATGCCTGGATGATGAACAGAAACCAAAACTATGATCATGTGCATGTTTTAATAAACAAAACCATCTAATGCAAATCTTCCAAAAAGGTATGGAAAGTTTCCATTTGCCAAATACATGTTTGTTTCAGAATCCTTATCACACACTGAGTAATTAGGTTCATATCTTAAAATCTCTTACAGGTATTATTGGTATATAAGTATCTTATAGGTATACATGTTTGAGTCTGTATGTTTTCTTCCTTTCACATAGCAAAATTGGTATGTCCCGGATCTGGCCCACACAATGTGCTTACACATGGCCCACATACCGCAAAGAATGACGGCCCTTTGGTGGCCCAGATTTGGCCCACACTGGTGGTCCTGTACTGGGCCACGTGTGGACTACCTCTGGCAAACCTGATCTGGGCCACCAAAGGGCCGTCATACTTCGTGGTATGTGGGCCATGTGTAAGTTGTGTGCAGCCCAGAACAGTTTCAGCTCTGGCCCCAGATGTCAGCCCTAATGTGTACCTTAATCAAACCATGTAATAACAAAATGTGCCAGACAGTGAATGGACTGACTTATATTTACCACTTTTCTAATTTCCCGGCTTACTTAAAGCACTCTATACATAATGCACCCAATTGCACACTTTCTCTAAATTGAGTGCTTCCTAATTACATTCATACTCTTGACATGCAAACTGGAGGAGCCAGGGATCGAACCACTGACCTTGCAATCAGTAGGTGACCTCAGAAAACTGTCAAACCTGCATTTGAAACGTTGGCTACCATAGCAGTATAGTATTGCAACATGGGATTTGGGTCTTCTAACTAAAATAGGAAAATAGGAACATAAATAGTGCCATCATTGCCAGACCTGGACCACACCTGGTTGACATACACTGTGCCATGACACTGGTCAGTCAGAAGTGCCAGCTTGATGCCAGATCCAGGCTAGACATGTTTTCTATGAGCATGGGCCACATAACCCAAACCAAAATCGAGCCAGATATTGGCTGTATCCCAATTCAGGGTCTGCAGCCTTAAAGTACGCAGCCTCAACGGTCCTCAAGGGCCGCGTACTCAAAGACCGCTAAGGCCGGAAGTGTGAGGCTTGTGAAATGGGACGGTCTAGCCTCCGTCGTGCTGCCCAGGTTGCCTAGCAACCATGATAGCTGGAAACGTGTGGTTGACAGAAAAGAGAACACATTTTGTTCGTTTGTTTGTTCCTACATGAGCTTTGTGTGATTTAATAAGTATCTGTGGCTGAGACCACAGGACTGTGAAACATGATTGTTGGGCTTCATAGCTGTACTGAACAAAGATTAGCTAGTAAATAACAATTAGTTAATGTTGTTCATGAGACTAAAGTCAGTGTAAATATGATATGGCCAATATTATAGTTATTATACTAATCATTAGTTATTACAGCAGTGAGTTTGAACTCTCAAATCAAATCACTTCTATTGTCACATCACATGTGCAGGTACACTGGTACAGCACATATGAGTGAACTCTGTGTCAAATACGGAGCTTCAGTAAAGATTCAAGTTGCAGCTATTCATATGTCCTATCACCTTAAATCTTCACTCAAAGACACTCAAGTATCTTTGACAGTGTATATATAGATGTATTATATATAAGAGACAAATGTTGTTCCTTCAGTATGTTGGCATTATTACGTTTGGCTCAATGCTTACATATATATGTGTAAAAAGCAAATGTATGAGCTGTGATAACTGTGAGAATGAAGAGTAGACTGATGTATTAAATATTCCTTTATTGGGTGAGAAAATCAGACCATGTCATAACTGTTTTAAGTCATACAGAATAGATATCAGAGCCTTAAACAGGCTGACTTCTGCTAAATGGGTCAAACTGGACAGAAAGTATACAAACACATAACATCCTTATAGAATATGATGTAACACTATAGATCAACTTACCTCAGAATATATAAAGCATATAAACAATTACAGCAAAATGATGCAACAAACACAGCAGTACTACTAATCCAAAATACTCAAAGCTTCACAGAACTGAAACAAACATTTATTTTTAGGTCCATTCTGCTGCAGATACATACTTTAGGTTTCTGAATATTAAACTTGTTGCTGCCTTTCATAGTGTGTAACTTGAAGGCCCTGAGTACTTTCTCCCACACTGAAAACACTGGAATGATAAAATTATTTGAACATTACCTAATAAGACTGATTCAGGACAGACAATTAGTTATTTTAAACTTTTCTAGCAGTCCTTCACAAACAGGGAACAGTCTGTTTATTCTCTCCATCTGTCAGCTGCTGCTGGCTCTTCCTCCTCCTCTTCCTCACACACTGCTGAGTTTGTCCTGGTGGATCATCAGGGGTGCAAAGCCTCACAGATGATGTGCAGCAGTGGGTCCCTCAGTCTGTCCTCACTCTGGACACTTGCAGTTGTCACACATGGAAATCAAATGTGTGATAAGCTGCAGGATTCAAACACAAGTGTAACTTATAAATACATGTTCATACTTTTATTCCACAATCAGAGAGAAAGAAACAGAGAGAGAGTGCAGGACAGACAGACGGGTGGCAGTCTCAGGTGTACACACTGCTACAAAACAGCACCAGAGAAGGAGGATTTAGTGTTTGTGTTATTACGAGTGCTAAACAAGAAGAGTTCCCAGATGGTACAGTGGACACATGTGTGACTCCTGTGATTAAAGAATCTTTCTTTCAGCTTAACGAGTGAACCGTCAGCTCGTTCAAACACACGTTAAAGTCCGTTTGGCTCGACACCACCGAACAGAGGCAGCAATATAACAGAGCTAACATTAACAGTGCAGTGGATCCTGCTTGTGCCGTGATATTCAGGACTGCAAACCGAGCAGCATCACTGACTTTCAGCTTGTTGTGTTTGTGGATATATGACTGACTTTAATTATCCACAAAATCATCACATTCTCTGTAAAATTAAGGTCGACTATTGTATTATTATATTTTAAAGGCTTTAAAAGCAAGTAAAAGCTGAACGTACAAACATCGCTAATGGCAAATAACTTTGCCGACATGTGGCCAACAGTAATGTTTTCATGTTCCTCATTATTAAACATTTGCACATAAATAAGTGACATAATATTCAGTACTTACTTTTCACAGTTTACTCTTCGGCCGCTCCGCTTCTGCCGTCTGCGGCAGAATTATCCACACCGACTGCCGCGCTATGAATTGTGGGATATATGGGACCACGAAGTCTACACTGCCACAGCCTTAAAATTCAGGGAAATGAAGGACGCATTTGAGGGCCGCATTTCGAGCAGCCTTTGAATTGGGACAGCCTTCGGCGCACCACTGTGACATAATTGGCCTTGAAATGCAGCCTTTAAGGCTGCAGACCCTGAATTGGGATACAGCCATTGTCACGGCTGCCGAGGCGAGCTGTGTGGTGTTGGAGGGAGAAAGGACCCAAAACGCAGGTAGTAGATGATAATGCCTGTGATGTTTATTTGCACAGTGGCGTAGTGGCAAAACAGGCAAAGAGGGATAACAAAACTAAAGAAACCTAAACTGGGAAAACTAAATAACCAACCTGAGATGACAGGGTGAGCGGCAGAGCGCCGCAGACAAGGAACAGGACACCGTGGAACACAGACGAACCAGCAACAAGCAGAAGAACACACAGGGCTTAATTACACACAGCAGTAATCAGGGGATGAGAGACAGGAGGGCAACACACCTGGGAGAAATCAGAGCCGACGGGACAGGGGAAACGTAAATAGAACACACTCACATGAGACGGGGACCTTCAGAATAAAACAGGAAACTCAGACACAGAGAACCAGACAAGGCACTGAACTAAACAGACAGATTCACAAACAGACAGTGTGACACCAAAGACAGACAGAACACAGAAGTGGGACCAGGTGAGGCACAGAACAAAACCTAACAAATGGCAAATCATAACAGAATACATACTCAGAATAAACAAAAGCATAAAGAAACACAAAACACTGAGTCAGTAGACTCAGGACCATAACAGATACAGTGGGGCAAAAAAGTATTTAGTTAGCCACCGATTGTGCAAGTTCCCCCACCTAAAATGATGACAGAGGTCAGTAATTTGCACCAGAGGTACACTTCAACTGTGAGAGACAGAATGTGAAAAAAAAATCCATGAATCCACATGGTAGGATTTGTAAAGAATTTATTCGTAAATCAGGGTGGCAAATAAGTATTTGGTCAATAACAAAAATACAACTCAATACTTTGTAACATAACCTTTGTTGGCAATAACAGAGGTCAAATGTTTACTATAGGTCTTTACCAGGTTTGCACACACAGTAGCTGGTATTTTGGCCCATTCCTCCATGCAGATCTTCTCGAGAGCAGTGATGTTTTGGGGCTGTCGCCGAGCAACACGGACTTTCAACTCCCGCCACAGATTTTCTATGGGGTTGAGGTCTGGAGACTGGCTAGGCCACTCCAGGACTTTCAAATGCTTCTTACGGAGCCACTCCTTTGTTGCCCGGGCGGTGTGTTTTGGATCATTGTCATGTTGGAAGACCCAGCCTCGTTTCATCTTCAAAGTTCTCACTGATGGAAGGAGGTTTTGGCTCAAAATCTCACGATACATGGCCCCATTCATTCTGTCCTTAACACGGATCAGTCGTCCTGTCCCCTTGGCAGAAAAACAGCCCCATAGCATGATGTTTCCACCCCCATGCTTCACAGTAGGTATGGTGTTCTTGGGATGCAACTCAGTATTCTTCGTCCTCCAAACACGACGAGTTGAGTTTATACCAAAAAGTTCTACTTTGGTTTCGTCTGACCACATGACATTCTCCCAATCCTCTGCTGTATCATCCATGTGCTCTCTGGCAAACTTCAGACGGGCCTGGACATGCACTGGCTTCAGCAGCGGAACACGTCTGGCACTGCGGGATTTGATTCCCTGCCGTTGTAGTGTGTTACTGATGGTGACCTTTGTTACTTTGGTCCCAGCTCTCTGCAGGTCATTCACCAGGTCCCCCCGTGTGGTTCTGGGATCTTTGCTCACCGTTCTCATGATCATTTTGACCCCACGGGATGAGATCTTGCGTGGAGCCCCAGATCGTGGGAGATTATCAGTGGTCTTGTATGTCTTCCATTTTCTGATGATTGCTCCCACAGTTGATTTTTTCACACCAAGCTGCTTGCCTATTGTAGATTCACTCTTCCCAGTCTGGTGCAGGTCTACAATACTTTTCCTGGTGTCCTTCAAAAGCTCTTTGGTCTTGGCCATGGCGGAGTTTGGAGTCTGACTGTTTGAGGCTGTGGACAGGTGTCTTTTATACAGATGATGAGTTCAAACAGGTGCCATTCATACAGGTAACGAGTGGGGGACAGAAAAGCGTCTTACAGAAGACCTTACAGGTCTGTGAGAGCCAGAGATTTTCCATGTTTGAGGTGACCAAATACTTATTTTCCACCCTAATTTATGAATAAATTTTTTACAAATCCTACCATGTGAATTCATGGATTCTTTTTTCACATTCTGTCTCTCACAGTTGAAGTGTACCTCTGGTGCAAATTACTGACCTCTGTCATCATTTTAAGTGGGGGAACTTGCACAATCGGTGGCTGACTAAATACTTTTTTGCCCCACTGTATGCCATGCCATCGCATAAACAGTGGCATCATTGCCAGACATGCCCCACACCTGGTTGACATACACTGTGCCATGACACTGGTCAGTCAGAAGTGCCAGCTTGATGCCAGATTTGGGCCAGACCTGTTTTCTATGGGCCTGGGCCACATATCCACACCACAATCTAGCCCAGGGGTGGGCAATCTCAGTCCACGAGATGTCTCTGCAGGTTTTAGATCCCACCTTGGGTCAACACACCTGAATCACATGATTAGTTCATGCATGTATGTGTGTTGCATAAAATTTTCACTATGTAATAAATGTCCCCTACAACCACTAAGAGGTCGCATGTACACATAAACATTGCAGTACCAGACTGTGGTCAGACAGTGACTCAGTTTGCTTTTGGATAACCAGGTTTCATATTTGCATAAGGAAATATGCAAATGTTGTGACATGCAAATATAAAGTACAAATGATTTGGGAACATGATGTCCTCCATCCCCTCTTTCCAACCACATTTATGCAAATGTTCTCTGCCACCACTGCACACACCCCAAATATTTTCACTGTGATCCTCTTTTCTTTGATTTTTTGCTCCCTGTTAGAATTTCTGGATGCAGTTAAAATGATATTGTGTGATGAAATTGTGCAAAAAGAAACTGACTTATCATAGTGTCTGAAGGAAAGATTTAAAAAACATTTGACATAACACATAATCACCACAGATAAATAGTAATTTTTGGTTCACCGAAGCAAACGTTTTTTCTATCCATTCATTAAAAGTGTCAATACTTGAACTGGGTGTCCGATATATACAACTTATTATAACATTTCTCTTTTTTTCATTCATAATCTCAATAGTCAAACATTCCAAAATTCCATCAATAGCCATAGACATAGTTGTTACAACATTATATTTTATAGAGTTATGAACATATATAGCAACCCCGCCGCCCGCCTTATTTAATCTATTCATGTATTTTAAATCATATCCATTCAAACAAAAATCTATTCCTTTATCGACATTGAACCAAGTTTCAGTGATGGCTATAACACTAAAGGGGCGAGAAAATTGTTGCAAATAGTCCTTAATGAAATCAAAATTAGAGTACATACTTCTGCTGTTAAAGTGAATTAATGAGAGCTTCCCGTCTAGGTTAATTTCTTTTTCATATTGTTCCTGAGTGAAATAATTACAATTTTTAACAAAAGAAGAGAGAAAGTTACTTTCAGAATCTATTTCTGGATCTATTATATTATGCTCCTTATATTCACAATCTAGATCAATTACTTTCTGTTGAAGAACTAATTTCAACGTGTCCATGTCATTTCCTGGTGTAATTGATACATTGGTGTCAGTTATACTTGTCCAGATCCTCCATGTTCCTCACTATCAGTACTTTTGCCTCTTCTGGTGTCCCGTTTAGCTTAATGAAAATCTTACAGTTTGTTACCCATGTATGTTGTATTTTACCGTTCTTCTTCAGTTGCCTTGCCTTCCTCGCGATGTCTGCGTTTTTTCGTGTCAGATGCTCATTAATGAAAACGTCCGTGCCTTTCAGTTTGCGTCCTTGTTTCAGCAGTGCGACCTTGTTCTTCCGATTGACAAATCTCATAATGATGGCCGGCAGTCTGTCACTCCTCCTGGGCAGTGAGTGACATGCTTCTATGTGCTCCAGGTCCATCTCTATCCCCTTGCTTTGGAGGAAGGACGCCACCTGTTGCTCTACCGAGCGGGTCTCCTCGTCGCTGGGCTCCCCGACGTTCCCGGCCACCGCGCGCGCGTACGAGCGCGGCTTGATTTTAATACCGCTGATGACCACGTCGTTCGTACGGGTGTACTGCTCCAGCTCATCCACCCGCCGCTCGAGATCCATGATCCGTCTGTCCTTCTCGGCATTTTGGAGGCGTAGCTGTTTTACCTCCTCCAGAAGCCCCAGAAGCAGCTCCTGCTGTGCCCTGACTGCGGCCACGTCTCCGCACAGCGCTCCGAGGGAGGTTTTAATGTCCTCAACCTCCTCTGGTGTTGGGCCTTTCTTGGGTGGCATACTGAAGCGAGAGCACGAGGCGGCCACCACGAGGGACCCGGAAGCGGAATTTCTGATGATGGCGCCTGGCTAGGCCTGCTGGCTGATGGTGGAGCCTGGCTGTGGCCTGCTGGCTGATGGTGGAGCCTGGCTGTGGCCTGCTGGCTGATGGTGGAGCCTGGCTGGGTCTGCTGGATGTGGCCTGCTGGCTGATGGTGGAGCCTGGCTGTGGCCTACTGGCTGATGGTGGAGCCTGGCTGTGGCCTGCTGGCTGATGGTGGAGCCTGGCTGTGGCCTGCTGAGCCTGGCTGTGGCCTGCTGGCTGATGGTGGAGCCTGGCTGGGTCTGCTGGCTGTGGCCTGCTGGCTGATGGTGGAGCCTGGCTGTGGCCTGCTGGCTGATGGTGGAGCCTGGCTGGGTCTGCTGGCACCCTCCAAGGAAACAGGTGGCCTTCAGATTGAGAACGTCCTTTCTAGGCACCTCCAGTGGCATCCAGTCCTTAGATGGCACCGCTCGGTCCTTGCAGCAGATCGTTGAGTCGATTGTGAGGTAGTGTAAAGATGAATGAATCGGCCGGGTTATTGCACGCTGTCAACTGTAAAATGTGTCGATAGCTGACAAGTACGCCAACCACAGGGACAGCAGCAGCCAGAGGAGCGGCTGGATGTGTCATTTGATCTTGGATTTGATCTTGGATGTAGTAAGCGAGGTACGAAGAACGGACCCCGTAGCACAATATAATTTATTGTGTTCTGTATACGTCACTACAATGTGATTTTGGAAATATATATACAGACAACAGGCTCTTCCGCGGCAATCTCTTGTCGTCAATAAGCAACATTTAGGGAGCTCTATAGTATTCAATGAGAGGACCCTGCACGTCAATTCTCGACGCGAGGGGGGTACCCTGCACGTCGATAAGTGAAGCAGAGGGAGCCTAACCATGCGTCACACATTTGACGAGTTGGGAGTGAGAACGTGTTGCAATTAAAGGAGTTGAACTGACTAACAAATCTCAGTCACCTAAACTAAGACGAAAGTTTAGACAACATGTGATTTTTCATTAAGATAACAATTGGTTGTGTTACAAGAACAAACTCTATTTCTTGACTTAACTTAAAAATTTAAGGCAGCCCTATTTTTAAGTTGAAACAACAAGTTATATTTTACAGTGTAGGAAGGCAGCAATCCAAATACAAAAAATTACTGTTGATATCCCAGAATAGGACAAGTTCAAATCATTTGCACACATAATGACTCGTTTGCACGCATGATAAATGGTGTTGGTGGTGCAAGACGTCATTGGTTTTGAGGAAAATTAGGCCACGTCTAGTCAAACTAGTGTGCAAATCACTTGTATGTACTCCAGGATATCTACAGCAGCTTTTTGCCTATCCAAATAAGAAACTTCTTTATTCTAAAAAAAACCAAACAAACAAAAAACAACCTTGGTGTGTGCCACAACTCTCTGGTATCTGCATTAATTTCAACACTTTCTGTAGCATTTCTAACTCTACACATCTAAATTCAAATCCCTTGGATGAGTGACAAAACGTTTCTCCCACTGAAAACGCTACATTCAGATGAACAGAATCCACCTTTTGGAATTTTCCTACCTGGATGACTCAGCATGCATCAAGACAACTCTGTTGTGACTTAATGTCACACTGAAGGGGTTTATTATTGTCATGTCCAGGAAATAAAGTGTTTCAATCACCTATATGGTCACAGGGGTATAAAACCAAGCGCCTAGACATTTAGACTTATCCTACAAACATTTATGAGACCAGATCACCTTTGTGATGAACTGACTTTGAGACCTATCCCCTCCATCACAGACGCACACTGCAGTACCAGTCTCTGTGGCCAGACAGTGGCTCAGAGTTTTTGTTTAGGATAACCAGGTGTGGCATTAACCCGACCCGACGACGTTCAAAACACTCGTTAACACCTTTTATTGCACACTTTTTTCACACTGTTGCCGTTCATCTTTCCAGCTGCCAGCCACACACCACCACCACCAATAATAATAATAATAATAATAATAATAATAATAATAATAATAATAATAGCAGAGAGAGCACAGACTTTAAGCCGGCGAGGCGTAATTGACGATGCCACTGCAGGTGCATCCATCACCCCTGCAGCAGCACCGCAGACCACGCCCTGTTATACCAGGTTTCATATTTGCATGGGCAAACAGCTGCTTTGATTCCCTGAAATATGAAGTACAAATGATTTGGGAACATGATGTCCTCCATCTCCTTTTTCCAGCCACATTAAAGCCAATGTCCTGTTCCACCCACTGCACACACCCAAAGCAAACAACCTCATGCAAACAGAACACACCATATTTAGTCAGAAGAAAAATTAAGCTTAAACCACTTGCTGAACACAGGCCATCTGATTGCCTGATATCATACCAATAATCTCAATCTAATATTCTCTATCAGTCAATATTTTCTTTGTAATCCTCCTTTTCTCTATTTTTTTGCTCCATGTTATCGTTTCTGTTGAGAGAATTCACCTTTTGGGACCTTCATTTAGAAACTCCATTTTGTGTTTACTTGTATTATTTTTTGTCTAATGTTGTTATTTGTTTGCTGTTCTGAAACACTGAAGGGTGACAAACACAAAAAAGTAAGAAATCGGGAAGGGGGAGCACTTTTTCACACCACGATATGTTGGTCCTGCAATGCAAATTTTTGGTGGCTTTAGGGTAAAAAAAAGTCTTATGTAAAAAATAAAAAAATTGCTTGCACTTTGGATTTATTGAACAGTATACAATATCAAATACATGCATTCTTTTAGAATCAGTACACATAAGGAAGCAAGAAAACTAAATATTATAAAAGCTGCATCACAATGTGGAGGAGTAAAAATCCAGATGTGTGACTCCAACAGGAAGCAAAATAAACAATCTGACCACTAGTGAGCTTTATTAATTGATAAATTGTCAAGAGAGCTTCTATAAATCCTTGTCGAGGAGGAGATATTATTATAGCAGTATAATAATCAAAACATATGTGTGGCTCTAACAGTTTGTTATGCCAAAATAAAAAAATATAAAAATGAAAAGAACACTTATAATTAACATTTAAATGCTCTATGCCACAAGCCTAGTTTTTATAACCTAGTTCTTCAACAACTGTCTGTCACTATAAATTACGAGATGTAAATATCTTTATTTCACAAAGGAGGGTTCAGTGTATCCTAATCCTGTATACTGAAGGAGGTAAAAAAAGGAAGCACTGAAGTACCTTTCCTGAGCATTTTTAAAAATCAGTCAGCTTTTATAACGACATTACTGAAATAAGATTACAGGAAACATGAAAGTAAATGCTAAACATGAATGAACTGTTTCAGGAAGAAAATACAGGAAAGCATTATCAGGGGAGGAAACCCGAGATAATTAATCAAGACAAAAATCAAAGCAGGAATTCAACAATATGCACAGAAATGCTTAAAATGTTAAACACCTAAAATAACAACAATAAAACAACCCTGAACCTAACCCCAAACTGTAATATATTGACAAATAATTCCAAAGCCAGAAAGAGCAAAATGGCAGGGAGATGACTGAAGTAGCTGCTGATTTCCTACAACTTTACTTACACCTAGTCTTTTGGTTTCTTTGTTAGAGTTCTGCTTTCTGCGTTCCTTAGTTGCTCTGTCTCCCCTGTCTGCTGTATCCCCTTGTCAAGTCTGCGTCTCTGTGTTATGTTTCCTGTTTTACTTTGAAGTCCGTGTCTCAGGTTAATGTATCAGGTTTTGCTTCCCCTGTCTCGTTAGCCCTGATTTGCCCCAGCTGTGTTTCCCTTCTGTCTCTAATCCCCTGATTTCTCCCTCTGTGTATTTAAGCCCTGTGTTTTCCTGTTTGCGATCTACTATGCTGTGTGTTCTGCTTGTTTATGCTTAGGTCATGTTTTCCAGTTTAGTTAGTTTTTTGTTCTTTTTTGCTATCCAGCAATAAAGTTGAGTTTAAGTTTGTCTCAGAGTGTCTGCACATTGGGTCCTTCTTGCCACCATTCCTGCCTGCACATCAGCCTTCACATAACATAATCAGCACAAAGAGTTCATGATCAAAGCCCTCAGAACAATTTGTGAGATTTCAATATTTACCCAGTATGGTTATTTTTTTAATCTTGACCACCATAAAGTTCATCATAATGTTTCTTCACCACCTCAAGATGTCCTGAAACATCTAAAAACAAAGCATTTGTATTTATTATACTTGTATTGTTACCATTTGTATTGAGAGGATTCCTAATGCTAACATAAATACTTTACTATATATTTTTGTTTACCTGGCAGTAAGCAGGCCTCAGTCTTGAGTGAGTGTTTAATGGATTTCTTCATGGTTTCCTCCAGTGTCATCAGGACAGTTTCCTAATTTATCATCAAAAACTTTGTTACTTTTTACAGAGGCAACTATTGAATCCAAAAATAACTGGACAAGAGACAAACTTTTGGTTTGATATGTGCTTCAAGACTGATTGGGCATTTTTGTACATACGTAACAAACCTTCAAATCGTTCAACTGCTTCAGCATGACATTTTTTGTCTTTTCAAACATGTACTTCTTTGACTCCACATGTCTCTCAATAGTGTCCCTCATGTTCTTCAGGGTGCCTTTTCCTGTAAATGCTGCTGCTTCTACAAGGACACAACAATTGTCATGCACAGTTGAATAGAAATACCTTAATTCATATCTTTCTTACCTTTTATAGCATTCTTTCATGTTATTCTTGATTGTCTCTGTCAAACTGTTGTAGATGAATTTCTTTTGTGTGAGGATGGTTTTGTTGAGCTTTGTCTTCACTTTTTTTTCCTTAGAAACATGAAATATGAATTAACATTATTGAAAAGATGATTTTCTAATAACAGATAAGCTAACAAGTTAATGATTAGGGAAGTTCTTTTACCTCTGTCTTCAGAAATGTCAGTTGCAGTTCGACATTTTTGTACTTTTCAATCAATGAATTGAAAACGCATCAATGGCCCCATTGAAATTTCCACATTTTAGGTTGTTTCTGAATGTGGCAAAAATAATGGCAGTGTTAGCAAGCTTATAATACAGTGCGATTTGTATACATGTATTGTTGTACATATTGGTGCTCTTCAGAATTAGATTATTCTCACGGGAAGGTCTTTCTGAATTCTTTATCAATGCTTTCAGTCAAACAAGACGCTAATATCATGTTGAGGTCTTTTTGTTTCCCTTTTTTTGGTTTCTGGACGCCATCATTCCTAACTGCAAACTTTAGCGTCATGTGAAAAGCTCCGCCACTCGTTTTCTGAAACAAAACAGAATTTCTATTTCATTTTTCAAACACATGGTTACAAAGTGTCCTGAGGTTTTGATCTAACTGTAATTAAAATACATACACTGGGGTATAAGAAGGACTTCAGGTTTTTTTCACATAAATTTAGAGATTTTTCAACCCCCTCACTTAGGCGTTGTTCATAAGCTTTTGTAATTTTTTCAATTGCTTTTCTAACATCATTAAGTTGGATGCTTAATTTTCCCTCAAGGAGGTCATACAGATCATTTTGTTGTTCAACCTGAAATAAAAGAAAGATCATTACTTAAAGCAGTAAAACAAAACATTGTTCTTTACTCATTTTAGAGAATTAGGTTTTGGATAAGTTCAGTCAGATAAGTCTGTCATCATTCGTCTGCCTCTGTCTATTCTTTATATCAGTTCTATTTTCCCACACTATTGACCTCATTACTCTAGTCCAATCATTTTTTTTTGCCTTCTGCAGGCCAATCAGCTTGTGTTCTCTGTGCTTTTATCTGCTCTTCTGTCATTCTGCCTTTCAGACTTATATTCATGCAACTCGCCTCCTGTCCATCTTCACCTCAACCTTAACTCAGAGCCCAATCCAAACTACCATCTTCACTACGCCAAGAAACTAGACTCTTGGGGTCCTGTCCTAACTCCCATCATTTCTGTGCCCTCATTGGTTGACTGGAGTCTAATTGGTAAATAAATATTTCATCAAATTCTGTTTCTCAATAAACACTATTCAGTTCTTCCAAATCATCTCTCCTTATTCAGTCACTATTCTTTTTTTAATTGAAAGTTTTGTAATTATGACAGTCACCCACATGAAGAAAACAAAAACAGCAAAAAAACAAAAAACAAACAAAAAACCCCCCAGAAAAAAAATATACCATTCTATATATTTCCTCCATTATTCCTATCCAATCTTTCTTTGTTGGGGGCTCTTTCTCCAGCCACCTCCTGGTAAGCGCTTTTTTGCTCCCAACAGGATGTTTATCAAATATTTGTCCTTTAAGGAGGCTGCTGATGGGATATCGCCCAAATACACAGTACAGAAATCCAAATTTAATTTGAGACCAGTCACCAAGTAAATTGATTCGACCACTTCACTCCAGTATGGTTGGATTATTGGGCATTTCCAAAATATATGAAAATGATCTGCCATGTTTTCCCCACAGTTTCTCCAGCAGTATTCAGTCACTATTAATAAATTATCACATAGATTTACAATGTCCAGCATCCCACATTTTCAGTGAATGTGAGGATACCTTACAATACATTAATACACATTAGTGGCTATGAACATTTTTATTTTATGACCTTTAAGAAGATTATGAATGAGGCTTTATTGCCTGATCTCACCACTTCTCTGCTTCTGGCTCCTTGAATCAAAGACAGAATCCCATGAGCTCCAGACACATAGTTTAATGTCTCTGAATGAGCGTCATTCAGATTTTTCAACATTTCCTTAAGTTTTGGTATTTCTGTAAAAAAAATTGAAAAGAAATATAAATCTGAGCAATAAATTTTCTGTCGCTGTATGTTCATTCATAAAGTGACTTAACCTACCATTGACATCTGGATTTACATTCTCCCCTTTGTGGAACTCTTTGGAGCTCACTGTGAAGACTTGGAAACAATCCTCACTGAAGTGATCCTGAGAACATTTTTGTTAGTCAGTTTTTACTTTTCAGGCAGTTTTAGAAGATATTTGTTTTAGATTTTGCTGTCAGATTAAAAATTTACCTTAATTAATTTCCACTTTTTGAATTCCTTCATCACTTCATTCTTGGCTTTGTTTCTTTTAGAAAGGAAATAAAAATTGGATGCAAAATTATTTTATTGTTACTGTAATGCAAAATTCAGATTATTCTCATTTAAGGTGTAAGCATTTATGTGCATAGTTGTGGCACCGTAATGGAAACTTCCACCGAACAGTCTAAAACTAGATGAACTTATTTCAGCCTCAGTAGTTGAAGAACACAACTCCCTTTGCAGGTGCTGATAATGCCAAGATCACCCAACAACATACCCATTGTTCAGTTAGGTTTCATAGCGAGCTGCGTGATGTGTGGTATGATCAGTTTGTAACTTCCTGCATTTTCTTGAGAATACATAAAGGAGCAAGAGCTCCACTTCTGTTTCAGGGACTGCATAACGGAGCCTTGTTGTGTGTACTCTCTCATGCATGATAATAAAGAGTGTTGATTGTAGCCAACTGTGTCTGCAGACTTTGTTAATTAAATATTCACCACAGTATTTATCTAATTAGAAACTTATTAAAACAGATATACATAAATTTTTAAATTTATAATTGTAAACATATTTTTAAGAATAATATTCATCATATATCATGATATTAGGAGTTATATCTGATAGAATGTAATATTAATAATGTCTAATAATGTTGTATTAGATAAAAAGAAGTAATTGTTGGGTCTGTGTTTCCACAAGCCCCGCTAGTTCTAGAGACTTATTCATCATGAAGAAAACAAGACAGTCAGCGATCGATCGATTTTCCTTGCAAGGGAGGCCTCGTCTGTGTCCACCACGAAAATGACCCCAAATCCAGCCTCCTCCCGCTGCCTTTTATTGAGAAACGGTTCACACAAAACACATCACAGCAAAGCAACGCCCACATGGTTCCAAGACAAGGCATTGTATGTATATGTGTGAATGTGTGAACTTCTGTATGTAAGTAAGAATGTGTGTGTCTGTGTGTGTGTGTGTGTGTGTGTGTGTGTGTGTGTGTGTGAGACCTCCTGCTGGGCAGGAAGCTTACATCAAAAAAAACCCTCACAAGGATGTGTCTATAATAAAAGACTACAGCCCCCCACCCAGAACCTTGAAAATCTGGGGAGGGGGACAGTGGAATTCCTTTTGTAGAGATGACAAGGATAAAAATGGCAACATTCAACAATTCACTCTAACAGTAATATTAGCATACCTCTAAAATGATACATAATAGTTCTTAAATTAATTTGTCATTTTTCTGAAAGAGTGGCCTACTACAATGGGAGAATTTAGCTTCTGTTGTAAAGGACATCCTCACTCTTAAAATAAAAAAAAAAGTGAAGTATATGGTCACCGTGTGCATTTGTGCCAAACTTTTGGCATATTTGACTTACATATCATCTGGTTTTTCATTATCTGACTTGGTGCAGATGAAATGAATTTGCTGACACTTGCCACCATTTCCCAGCAGGCTGCTGGCACCTTCCAGGATCTTCCAGGCTTTTTTTTCTGAGGCTGCTCGATTCACTTCAGTCACAATCCACACAGTTGAACAACTGGCAACAAACTAAAAAGGAAATAAAAGCATATAAATTATAAATAACTGATGCTTCGAAGAAAGATGACATGACTTCAGTGAATTACCTCTTTCCACAATTGATCTCTGCTTCTGTTAGAGTCACCATTTCCAGGAAGGTCCACGAGTGTGACGTGATGAAGAAAATCATTGTCTGGCACTTTGACAGTCACACACTTCACAAGCGGCCAGTACCACCTCTTTACTTCTTCTGTCTCATTTGACTCACTTCTTGTATATTTCACCAATTCTTCAGACAACCCTTCAGCCTGCAAAAAAATAACAGTATGAATACAAGACAATTTAATGTATGTGCTCATAACAAAAAATGTAAAAACTGCATGAAAAGAAGACAGGAAATCAAACTAAGAAATAATATCGCAATGCATGCTATCAACACATTTCTTGAAAAATGTATTGATAGCAATGTTGAATATTCTTACACACTAAAAAGAAAGAAAGAAAGAAAAACTACACACACAAAAAAAAGACATATTCCCAACATTTATCTTAGCAATAGACTGCTGCAACATCTCCTTCACCGGCGCTTTGTCTCTGTCTACACTTTCCAAATAGGGAGGTATTAGATAGCATGGACATCATCTTCCTACTGAAAAGATGCAGCTTTAATGCAGCTAACTGCTGCTTTAATGACTTCCTACTACTCTCTATATGATGTTCATAAGCCACACACTGATCTTCCTTGAATCTAATGTATGTTTTAAACTGCAAGTATTCCTATGTTCTAGAAGAAGAAGTGAATTTTATTTTGGTCTGTAGTACTGCACACTTACTGAGTCACTTTTCAAAATTTTTATTTCGGAATTTAGAAACTCTGGAATATCCACAAAATATCCTTTCTCCATGAGGCTGAGAGTGGATTTTTTTCCCCAACCTTCTCCATACAGCGCTGATAACTTTCCATTAGGGTCAAATAGATCATCATCATCATCATCATCATCATCATCGTTGTCATCATCGTCGTCATGGTCGTGGTTGTCTTCAAAAACCTGTCTTAGTGATCGCACCTCATCTTCCCAATCCTTCCAAAAAAACATCTTAATTTTAGTAAAGCAGTTTTTGCAGCTAGATTGTAACACATAAATTTTCTTTAAGAATCATCATATTCATATTTCATTCTACCTCTTTTGTAATGAACTCGATGTGTGCCTCATACTTTGATCCATTGGTAGCCTCCACCTTTATCATTACTGAGGTACATGACTTGACACTTCCAGAAGGCAACAGGCCCTCCTTATTTATGACGGCATTGATTAAAGTGCTCTTTCCAGCCCCAGTTTTACCAAAGACACCAACCAGGTGTCTCTTTTCTGTCTCCAAATCCTTGATTTTATCCCTGTTGAAAGAGTTTAAATATGGATTAACTCACCCATTCTTAGGAACATTAAACTTAAAATGTGGCAAAATCAGAAAGATTTCCAAAAGGTTGATTCTGTTCATCTGGACTTGGCGTTTTCAGTGGGAGAAACGTTTCATCACTAATCCAAGTGACTTCTTCAGTTTCAGCTGACTGCAGGTTTCCTCAGCCTTATAAACTAGCCCACTGAATGAACAATGGGCTGTGAGGTCACTTCCTTAATCATTAATATGCAAATTGTCATGACCATTTATCAACAACCACTGATCAACCAATGGGATCTACTTACCTGGATGGTTGAGATTTCTTTTTGAAAATTTGTTTAAAAAAAAAAACTATTACAATGCTTAGACTTGATATTTATAATTTCACGTCTCTGAAGACTACATGTGTGGAAAAACATGAAATATTAATCAGTATTCAAAAGCTACTGATCACCTCTGAAGTGTGAAATGATGGATTCTGGTACAATTCACCTTAACAATGGAATGAACTGAATCACAGCTCCATGTTGAGCTCTGACAGAGTTTAAATCTTTATACCAAATTACAGCAAAATGTTCCTCCAACTGTTTCTTTTTGCAAACACTTACTTTCTAGATTTTTTTTTAATTTGCCTTCCTAACCTTTCTGAGACATAGTGACATCAAACACAAAATTACCCAATTACTTCTTAAAATGGTGCATTTTCTCAGCTTAGGAATTTGATATGTTTTTGTGTCCTGTTGTCAATAAAATATTAGAGTACGAGATTTCATGAATATTGTTTTTATTTTCATTTTACAGACTGTCCTAACTTTTTTGGAACTGGTTGGAACAATGTCCAACAAAAAAAAGGAAACCTTTATTACTCACTTTAGGAAAAGTTTGAGCTTGTCACGGCCATGTAGTCCTTCACTGACATGTCTCATTATCTCTTTGACCTCAAACAGTATTTCTTTTTCTGTCAAAGTGAAAGTAAAAACTAATTAGTAGGAAACAGGAAGCAGTGTAATGCAAAATGTGGCCCACTGATATTCAAAAACAGTAAAGAGTGTGGATTTTACAAGTTCATACTATAGCTATTATATTAAAAAAAAAATGCATATTAGTACTTTTCAAATACCTGACTGTGATCCTGCTCCACAGTATTGTCGTTTAGGAGGTGGTTGCCATTGGCTGGACTCACCCTGAAAATGATCTGAGTTTCTCTTTCCTTATTGGATAAAAAAAAAATCTTTCAAGATTGAAAATTGTGATCACGGTGTATTTTAGATGCTGCAAAAATGATAAAAATAAATACATCAGATGTATTAATATGAGAATGAGACAAATATTTCTCACCTTTTTCACTTATGGATGGCAAATCCTGAGGATAAATGTAAATATTTGACTTTCGTATTTGAAATTAAATTACTACACATGTATGCATATCTGAACTTATACAGGAAGCCATCGCAACTGTACAGAAACAGTTTGTTCTTTAGCAAACTGCGATTAAAAAAATGGAAAACTTTCATATTCTTACCTGTTAATAAACATGATTGCATGAGTCAACTTTCCAGCCTCATTCAGTGCCAGTGACACAGACCTTGAGAACAGTTGGTGACCACCCCATCAATGGCAACCACCAGCTGTCAGGGCAGGGGTAGGCAACTCCAGGCCTTGAGAGCCGGTGTCCTGCAGGTTTTAGTTGTACTTGATCCAACACAGCTAATTTAAATGACTAAATTACACCCTTAACATTTCTTTTAGTTCTCCAGAGGCCTGGTAATGAAGTAATCATTTGATTCAAATGTGGTGACCCAGGGTGATATCTAAAACCTGCAGGACACCGGCTCTCGAGGTCTGGCGCTCCCCACCCCTGTGTTAAGGTAAAATGTGTATTAGGTATCAGGTAACTACATCAGTTGTTTAGTAGTGATGTTCGATTCGTGAACGAATCGTTCAGTACTTGAGAATCACTTTACTGACTCGTGAATCATGATTCACAAGCCCAACTGACTCACTGACTCATCCCTGTTGCTGTTAGCAAACTAATTCCATTAGTAGAAATATATCTAGCTTATAATTAAAATTGTGGGGGAAAAAAAAACAACAGCCAGTTTCTTAACAAAAGCATTTCTGCTCTGAACTGGAAGAAAAAACCTTGAGTAGAAACCTCACATCAAGAAAATAGCTCCTTGGTTCACTGTAGCATCGCTCAGCTAACATGCTAACAGCACATTTGAGTTACTCACCCCCTCCCTTGCTGTGCTGAATCGTAGAGTAAGCGAATCACTCAGGACTCACCCCCTCCCTCCTGGCTCACCAACATTAAGGTACATTAGCGCCCCCTGGTACACAGCTCAGTGGACCCTCGTGCTTCATAAGACACACTCACCCCTCGCTCTCGGTTATCAGCTGTTGAAACTCAGAGCGTGTTACCTTGGAAGAGTCGCTCCTTCACTGAAGACGAAGTCCGATAGTCTGACTGACGCAGTATAACATTCAGTCTACACTTTGTTTTTTTGAAAAGATCATAAGCAGACTTAAGGAAAAAATATATGAACTCAGTTCCACCACTATTAAAAAAATAAAAATGCTCAGACTCGCATTCTGCTGCTGCAATAATGTAAGTTAAATAATTAGAAATTCGCTATTTCACTAAATTATTTAGATAAGAAAATATATATGTGACGTGTTTGAGGAAAATACTACTAATAAAAAAACAGAAAATTCTAAAGGTGTTTGTGTTTTTTTCCACGTGTATGGGGCAAGGGGGCGGTACTACGGTGTTGTTTGCCGGCAGTGCGAGTTAATGATACGAGGAAAAATGGATAGTCGTCGAAGAAGCGATATTTGGATGCATTTTCAAATGAAAAGTGCAACACACGCACAATGCAACATTTGCAAGACAGTTTTGTCTTTTCGAGGGGGAAGTACATCAAATATGAGAAGACATCTCAGTAGCAAGCACCACACAGTTATGCTACAACAACAGCACAGTCAAAACCCAGCTACTAGCATTGGACAACCTAGCAGCTAACAGCAGGAGCAACAATCTTCAACAGCAGCATTATCAACAGCGGTCACATCACCTGTTTATTCCAGCAGCACATCAACAAGTACTCAGCAAGAAAATACAAGCACACACACAGCAGGGCAAGGACAACAATCAGCAAAAAGAATACAGAGGCAGTCTTACATGGGAGCATTTGTGTCAAGGCCCATGATGCCACTTCAGCAGAGCAAGGTTGACCAGGCTCTGGTTAAAATGATTGCCCAAGATTTTCAGTCCTTTTCAATCGTTGATGACAGAGGATTTAGGGAATTCACCAAGGCACTTGATCCTTCATATGTTCTTCCCATTAGAAGTACAGTATCCAGACAGCTGATGCCCGATTTGTTTCAGAAGATAAGAGCTGATGTTCAGGAAAAAATCAAGACAGCAACTGCTGTGTGCTTAACAACTGACTGCTGGACCTCCAGCACATCAACAAGTTACATGTCTGTTACATGCCACTATGTGGCCGAGTTTAAGCTGCAGTCAAACTTGTTGGACTGTTTTGAATTAAAAGACAACCATACATCTGAAAACCTGGCTAGAGAGCTGGAAAGGATTGCAACTGAATGGGCCATTATGGAAAAGATAGTTGCATGTGTAAGTGATAGTGCAGCCAATGTCAAGAAGGCTGTGGGTGACATTCTGCACTGGAACCATCTAAATTGTTTTGCACACATTTTGAATTTAATTGTCAGAAAGGGAATCCAGCAGTCTCAAATTCAAGAAATTATTAGAAAGGTAAAAGCAATAACTGAATATACACGCCGCAGCACAGTGGCTTCTGCTAAACTGAGAGAGACACAGCAGCAGATGGGAGAGCCCCAACTACGACTGAAGCAAGATGTGCCAACCAGGTGGAATTCCACTTATTACATGCTGAAGCGGATTGCAGAAGTGAAGGATCCCCTCATTTCCACCCTGGCCTTGGTAAATCCACAGCTGCAAACCCTGTCACTTGAAGAGTGGGAGATGGTCAAGAAAACCTGTGAGGTCCTGCAGCCTTTTGAGGAAGTGACTGTGGAACTGAGTGCCGAAAGGTATGTTAAAATAGTGTCATAATACATGTATATATTTCATGTTGTGTCATTACATTTGCCTAAACACATTTTTCAATTCTTTCCCAGATAATAGCATTTAAGATGTTTCTTACAACAGCTTATAATTAAATGTAAACTGTAAAATGGTTTTATATGACAATGTATGCTTAATGCACTGCACTGCAGGGGCTGTAACTACATTAAAACGCATGGAACTATAGTCTTTCCTTTATTTCTCCTCAACAGGTTTGTTACTGGATCAAAAGCCATTTTAATGGCAAGAGGGCTGCAGAGGATTACTGCACACAGACAGAGAAGTCCTTCCATCTATCAGCCAATCCGCAACATGGTAGACATCCTCATGGCAGAAATTGTCAAACGGCTGGGGGGGATCGAACAAGTGAGCCTGCTTGCAGATGCTACACTTTTGGATCCCAGGTTCAAGAAGCATGCATTTTTACATGATAGACATGCAGAAGATGCTGTAACAAGAGTTGTGGGAGCTGCATCAAGGTCCTTAAGACCACTGCCTGTTACGGGAGTGATGAGTAAGAGAACCCAGACGCGGATCGCTCGTTAAGATTGAACAGTGTCTTTATTTACAGTGAAGCAAATCCAAAGTAATCCATAGTGCTAAGTCCCTTCCGTGCTCCCCTCGTGTGTCCATACGACTTTCGTAAACAGTGACGTCTCTCCTCTCGTATCTCCGTCTCACTCGTAGCCTGGAAAAAAGGCAAACAGATGCGGTTAGCCTCCCTCCGCTATCAAATGTTTGTCTAACACTCGCTGAATTCGAGTCACTACCCGGCTTGGTGGAATACTCCAGCGCTGTCTGTCACTCAGCCACATCATTAAATAGTTCTGTCACAATGGTGGATGATTGGCAGCAGCTGGCGAGGAATCAGTTGCAGGTGGGACCACTCAGAGTGGCGGAACTTCCGGGTCGGACATCTCCCGTTGCTACGCAACCGCGTAACAACTACAACGGAGACAAAAACAGAGCGGGAGACAACACACACACACACACACACACACACACACACGTCGCCGGTCGGGGCACCGTCGAACCTGACACTGCCACTGGCAACACCCAGCACAGAGGAAGGAGAGGGTGTCCCACAGGCCAGTACTTCCACTGAGACAGTGCCTGTGATTTGGGCCGATTTTGAGGAGCGGGTTGCATCACTGAGGCCAGGAGTCCAAAACCCCTTCACAGAGGCAATGCTGGAGATTAAAGGATTCCTGTCAGAGCCACTCCTACCCCGAACATCTGACCCCCTGGAGTGGTGGAAGTCCCGTGCCACTGTCTTCAAAAAAAACCTGCGATATTATGAAGACGAGACTCTGCATAGTGGCAACTTCCGTTCCATCAGAGCGGATCTTTTCAAAGGCAGGACAAATAATTACAGACAGGAGGAACCGTCTCAGCCCTGGAAAAGTTCGGGAGCTTATTTTCCTCAATGCCAATCTGTAAGGGACAATTAATTTTGAACACAGTAATCTGTGAATTTTATTTATTTTTATTTATATTTTTTATTTTGATTTTGTTGATTCACATTTCATTTTCTATCTGTCAGAAATTTCATTGATATTCTATTGAAATAAAAATAAATGTTCCCTTTACAAATCTTTATTTTTTGCTCTATAAAAGAGTTGTTTTTCTTTTTCAATCACTCATCTTAGCAATAGGGTTTACATGAAAAGACAAACAAATTAAGTTTGCATGAAAATGTACATTTTTTTGCACTCTCCTAGCAACTGACTCAGTGACTGAAATGACTCAAAACACCCGATTCATTTTGGTGAGTGACTCATTCAAACTCGATTCACTAAAAGGAATCAAATTTACCATCACTATTGTTTAGTGGTTGGTGGTTGTAAGGATTTTAAGTCACAGACTGGTCTCTAGGCTTTTGTGACTGGGGCTTTACTTTGACTCAGGTCACTTTAGCGCAGTGGTTCCCAAACCTTTTTTGCTAGGCCCCCTTTGTTTTATTAGAAAAATGGTTGTGAATTAAAAATCAAGAATGTGGCATACTGTTTGTCCGTGATGTGAACCCATATGGAAAAGATATATATAAATCTTATAAAGTTTGTATCTGTCTTGTGTGAAACTTGTATGAAAAGCATTTAAGTGTGAAAACAGATATAAGATCCCTTGAAAAATTATATAATGAAACTTGTATGTTTTGGATACTTACTAAAACAATGTATGAAAGTAATGAGAAAGTGGCCACTTTCATGAGTAAATCATGTAAACCTTATATGATTTACTCATGAAAGTGGCCACTTTCATGAGTAATCACATATAAGTTTTTACTATTTCTTTTTCATATGGGAAGAGCCCAGCGCGTGCTCCCGACGCAGGGAAAACCAATTCTGCAGAGGAGACCTACCTTGGCACTTGTGCAGGCAAAGCCAAAGGGATGATATGCTTCACCATATTTTCTAGTCTTTGGCTTGAAAGGTTGGTTTGGAAACATATTTGGCGATGCTTCATCTCCTGCTTTGCATTTGTGTGGATGCCCCGTCAAAAACCTGTCCATTATGCGTTCTATTTTTTTTCCTTTTCATACCGTAGTGTCAAGTGCGCCAATTGGTTGAACGATGCACAGTGACTCCATCTGATGCAAGATGATGTTGTAGGTCTTTGGTGCTGGTCTGACAAATGGTGGACTATGACTGTTCTCACCATTTGTCGCTTCTGTCTATCTGAGATTTTTCTTGGTCTGCCACTTAATTTGAACTGAGCCTGTGGTCTTCCATTTTCTCAATATGTTCCTAACTGTGGAAACAGACAGCTTAAATCTCTGAGACAGCTTTCTGTATCCTTCCCCTAAACCATGATGGTGAACAGTCTTTGTTTTCAGGTCATTTAAAAGTTGTTTTGAGACCCCCATGTTGCTACTCTTCAGAGAAAATTAAAAGAGGGAAACTTACAATTGACCCCCTTAAATGCTCTTTCTCATTATTGGATTCACCTGTGTATGTAGGTCAGGGGTCACTGAGCTCACCAAGCCAATTTGACGTCCAATAATTAGTTCTAAAGGTTTTGGAATCAATAAAATGACAACAGCGCCCAAATTTATGTACCTGCCTGATTTTGTTTAAACAATTATTGCACACTTTCTGTAAATCCAATAAACTTCATTTCACTTCTCAAATATCACTGTGTGTGTCTCCTATATGATATATTTAACTGACATTTTTTATTGTAACAACCAACGATTTATACAGGAAAATAATGACTATTAACAAGGTTGCCAAAAGTTTTGCATCCCACTGTATGAATGAAGGAAAGCATGCTGGTTCATTATCTGAATTTCAGTAATTCCTACCTGATCGAAATCAGCTGTTTCTTTATAGTTTTGTTTGCAGAGTAGGTAAAGCTAAGTGCAAAGCTATGTAAAATGTTTACTTAAAAATGTAACTTGCAGTACAGATACTGAAGAGGAGTGTCATGAAACAGTTTTTTATACTTACTTGACCAGAAGTATTGACTGATTCCTTTTGTGGTTGAGTTGTATTTGGCTCTTCCTAACACAATAAAAATATTGCAAATCCAAATCAGCATAAAAATTAAAGAATTTTTCTGAATAATGCTATCAATGTGTGGGAAGGTGTGGTTTTTGCGGTGTTGTGGTGTGTGCAGGGAGGGGGGCACAATAGGATATTCATGAATGTCCCCACACTAGTGATGTGATTTGGTATCCATCTGATACCTTGTAAACACAGGCCCAGTATCAAAGATTCTGATACAGATACTGATGCTTTTTAATAATTAAGGTGGATGAATCATCAAATTGCTAAGTCTGAATGAATTTTCATGACCTGTTAGTGTTTTGGGAGGTTTTTTTTCTTTGGATTATTAATTAAAACCAGGCAAGGACAGAAATAATAAAATGATAAGGCTGTAGCACATCTAGTTGTAGCTTAAATATAGTAACTTTACAGTATCCCTTTTACAGTTAACACAAATGGATAATTGTACTCAAACAAATCTGAGTCGAAATCGGGATATTTGCTTCGATTACAGTAAATGTTGCTATGACACTTGAAAGCATCAGCATTTACACAGACAGCCAGGTTGCCTCTTTGATGAATTCGGGAGTAACAAAGAAACAGAAACTAGTATCCCAAAAAGTTGATTCTGTTCATCTGGACTGTTTTCAGTGGGAGGAATGTTTTGTCACTCATCCAAGTGACTTCTTCAGTCTCAGCTGACTGCAGGTTTCAGCTTCTGATCGTTACGGAGGCGAAGTTAATTGGATCCGCTCTCCCCACCAAGCAAATTCACCTGATCCAGGGAAAACAAATTCTGTCGGGGATAACTACCTTGGCACTGAATTTAAGCTGTTATAAATGACTTGTTGACTTAAAATTGGTCAAAAATAGGTCAATCATATCTTTTACAAAGAATATCAATTTAGAGATCTTTCCTATCACAAAGTAGTTGTGATGGGATTTCCGGCTCTTTTTAGAGAACCAGCTCTTTTGGCTCCCAACCGGCTCTTCAGGTTGTTTTGTTGCTTTAATTAATTTATTATTAACAACAATATAAAATTATGCACAAAAGGAATTACTAATGTAAAAAAACAAAAGTGGTTTTATTTATATATGTTTATATATAAATATACACGGTGGCCTCTAGAGACAAAGCATGTACAAACTCCAAAACACATTTCTAGCTTTAACTGAACTTCAAAAACAGAGCTACCTAGATCACTTAGATTACACAATTAAAAGCATACGTGTAATTTTTGTGTATTTATACACAAGCACTCATACATATTCAAATAATTTAAAAAAAATGTTCATTTACCTTTTACTACCACACACCAAATCCAGTTGTTGGTACTTGCTGGCTTGTGTAGCCACTAGGTAACAAAAGCTCAACACTGCACGTGTTTTGGAGTTTGTACGTGTTTTGGAGTTTGTACGTGTTTTGGAGTTTGTACGTGTTTTGGAGTTTGTACATGCTTCGGGGTTTGTATGTGCTTTGTCTCTAGCAGCCACCGTAAATATACTTTTATTCATTCACTCCACATAAAATGTAATAAATAAATCATATAATACAAAAACCAACTATTTACATTTCAACTTGGGCCTGCATGAATAAACTTTCTGAATCCTTTATCATCCGCAACTGAAAATAGTTGTGGATCATTACTATACTTTTCTAATGTGACATTGTTGTCCATGGCTCTCTTTCTCTGTCTCCCTCCTGCTCTGTTGCTGTGCTACTGAGAGTGTAACTACCACCCCTCCCCTCTCTTCCCAGCGCAAAGCACAAGGCTCGCGTGCGGAGTGAAGCGGAAAAAAAGTGCGAGAGAGAGAGGGTGAGAGAAAGAAAAAAAACCCATGGCTCCCAATCCGGTCGTCAAGTGATGACGTGACGAATCCTAATTCCGGGCCTAAAGTAGTCTGCGTTTAATATGGCTTTTGTGTTGTTAACATGTTTAATGTTATGTATTTTCTTCTATTTAATCTCAAAAAGCTCCTAAAACAGTCAGTGATCACTGTTGACCTCCCTCGGCTTTTATTACCGCTAATCATTTATTTAAGCTCAGTTTTTAAAACCTTGGGATGTAACTACAGCCCAGCTCATGCAGCAGTATATGAATGACTAACCTCGTATTGTGGATGGATTATCTCAGTTGTTCTCCTGACTGAACTTCTTTATTCTAAAGAAACCCCAAACAAACAAAAAAAAACCTTGGTATGTGCCACTTGATTTAACTCTCTGGTATCTGCATTAATTTCAACACTTTCTGTAGCATTTCTAACTCTACACATCTAAATTCAAATCACTTGGATGAGTGACAAAACGTTTCTCCCACTGAAAACGCTACATTCAGATGAACAGAATCCACCTAACTTCCTGCTAACTTCTAACTCCGTTAAATGTCATAAATTCCGTTTTCATGGATGCCTGGATGTAAACTCAATTGTTACACCTGGTAGAGCAGAACGCTGATCATTTTATTAAAGATGAAAGACTTTAGACAGTTTTTCAACTCTCAGTAATGCCATAGTGATCGTTTGATATATGGACCTGCAGTGGAGTTTAGGCCCAGACACAGCTAGTGACGTCAGACTTAACGACCGGATAAGGAGCCGGCTTGCATTGTTCACTTCCGTTCGCGACCGACACATCACTACAAAATAGGTGTTGCAATCAATTTTTGGCAAAGTAACTGGTATATAACCGGGATTTATCTGGGATTTTTTTCTTCAGAACAAAAACATTTTTTGTGTGCTCATCTGCTTTTAAAGTTAATGCGAAAATGGTCAGTTATGGAGGATGAAGTTAGCAGGCAAAAGGAGAAGTCCGACAATAAGCAGGATTACAAAGAATAATAAGATTCAGATTATACAGAAAAAAAAAAGACAGACGTGAATGAGTCTGATGACGAGTTGATGAGAGGGACTGGATGTTTGTTAAATGTAGAAACTGTCTCGGTTCATTGTTGTCTGTATGTCAATTAGTTAAAGGGGTTAAGTAGAAAAAGAAAGGAAAACAAAAAACTTTTTAAAATAAATAATAATATATTAAATAATAATAATAATAAATAAGAAAAAGTAAAATCACTTACAACAACTTCTGCTAGTATATGTATTTTGCACTATGTAAGAATGGTCCCCTCACATCACTGACACAGGTCACATGGTGACGTATTCTGGGTTTTTTTTCTACAGTCTCATTTATTTAGTGTCTTAGTATAATATTTACATTTTGAACACAACAATCAAACTCCAAACACTCCAGTTCATTTCTGAAGCACTGTGTTTTTACCCAGGTAATTCTATTAATAATTTTTTATTTTTTTTTTAGCAACTTGAGTTTAGATGTGTGGAGTTAGAAATGTTACAGAAAGTGTTGAAAGTAATGCACATACCAGAGAGTGATGCAAAGTGCACCCCGAGAAGTTTTTTTTTTTTAAAGTATAATAAACAGGTTTCTTATTTGCATAGGGAAAAAGCTGTAGATATCCTGGAGTAGGTACAAGTAATTTGCACGCTAGTTTGACTAGCCACACCCAATTCTTCTCAAAACAAATGACCTCTTGTACAACCATCACAGCCACCATTTATCTTGCATGCAAATGAATTATTATGTGTGCAAATGATTTGTACTTGTCCTATTCTGGGATATCAACAGCGGCTCTTTGTTCATGCAAATAAGAAACGTGTTTATCCCAAAAATACTAATAATTTCTTTCACTTTGCTGATATGTGTATTTCTTTTAGCAACATGTTAAAACGACCAAGGTTGTAAAAAAAAAGTGTTTTCATCTTAAACCTAAAATAAATACTGTGGAATATACTAGGCACAGGTACACGCACACACAGGTCTTTATCGCCAAGTTCCACATTTATTTACACTTTCACACACTGATACTATCGCACAGAATGACAGCTGTCCATCCCAGCTTATGTGTGTCTCTTTCTTCCTCTCCCGCTCCTCTCCGTCTCACTATAACACAGGGGAGGGAAACCATCATCAGTCCATAAACAACATCAGCTGTTCTTACCGGCCTCGCAGCGCCGCCCTGATGAGCCTTCCGCTCCACTCCTCCCCTGCAGCTGCGCCCGGGGCCACGCCTCCGCCACAAATACAAATACTTTTATTGAGGTTTCAAGGTTTTCATGGACCATGTGAAGGTAATTTTGGGAAAGTTATTCTTGTTGCAGAATGTGAATGCTACCTGACAAAAATAAATGTTGGAGAAATGGAGGTTGAATAATGGACAGCAGAATACTAACATCATAAAATCAAAGGAAAGCTCACCACTCGGATGATTTCCAAGTTTCCTGACATTTTAGTGACTGTGGAGGTCTGCTCATTTCTGATGGAGGCTTTAACATGTGAAGATGGGTGCCTATTTGTGAAATCTACATATTAGTCTTTCATGGAGTTCTCTGCATTACACCAAAGACACATACATCAACTAAAAATGAGTGCAAATATTCTGGTACAAATCCAAACACAATGTCAAACAAAGGAAGTCTGGAAAGCAAGGACACTCCTTTTATTCCATCCTTCACAACCTAAAACTTCTCCACCTGCATAAGATTTTTTTTATTTTATTTTTATTTAACTGTTATTTAACCAAGATCCCATTGAGATTAAAAACCTCTTTTTCAAGGGAGACCTTGCCAAGATGTAGGCAGCAGCAAATATCTAACAGTTACAAAAAATACACAATTAAACACAGGCAACAACAACACACACACACGCAAAAATAAACGTAATTCAATAAAATTCTATTAAAAACAATTAATCAATCTAATTGAAACAGTTGCATATTATGGACTTGAGCTCAAGGATTCTTAGTTTCGATTTAAAAGCACTTAATGAAATGAATTCTGTCATTTTTCAGTCATTCTGCAGCTCATTCCAAGCCAAGTTCAGTTCGGGCAAATGGAACAGAAAGCAACAAGTAACCTTGCGGATGAACAGAATAACGACCAGCATGTTTCCTAGGAAGGCAGCAATCCAAGTAAGAAACCTCTTTATTCTAAAGAAACCCCAAAGAAACAAAAAAAAAAACCTTGGTATGTGCCACTTGATTTAACTCTCTGGTATCTGCATTAATTTCAACACTTTCTGTAGCATTTCTAACTCTACACATCTAAATTCAAATCACTTGGATGAGTGACAAAATGTTTCTCCCACTGAAAACGCTACATTCAGATGAACAGAATCCACCTTTTGGAATTTTCTTACCTGGATGACTCAGCATGCATCGAAACAACTCTGTTGTGACTTAATGTCACACTGAAGGGGTTTATTATTGTCATGTCCAGGAAATAAAGTGTTTCAATCACCTATATGGTCACAGGGGTATAAAACCAAGCATTTATGAAACAAACAAACAACAAACATTTATAAAGCCTGATCACCTTTGTGATGAACTGACTTTGAGACTGTGAGCCTATCCCCTCCATCACTGAGAGAGGTCACATGTACAGATGCACGCTGCAGTACCAGACTCTGTGGCCAGACAGCGGCTCAGAGTTTTTCTTTAGGATAGCCAGGTGTGGTATTAATGACCGACCAGACCACGTTCAAAACAGTCGTTAACATCTTTTATTGCACACTTTTTTCACACTGTTGCCATTCAGCTTTCCAGCTGCCAGCCACACACCACCACCAACAATAATAATAATAGCATAGAGAGCACAGACTTTAAGCCGACGAGGCATAATTGACTATCCCACTGCAGGTGCATCGATCAACCTTGCAGCAGCACCGCAGACCAGGCCCTGGTACACCAGGTTTCATATTTGCATGGGCAAACAGCTTCTTTGATTCCCTGAAACATGAAGTACAAATGATTTGGGAACATGTCCTCCATCTCCTTTTCTAATGAGCTATAATAATTGATAAATCGCCAAGAGAGCTTATATAAATCCTCGCTGTGAAGGAGATATTATTACAGTAGTATAATAATCAAAACATATCTGTGGCTTTAACAGTTTATTGTGCCAAAAAAAATGAAAAAATGAAAGAACACTTATAATTAACATTTAAATGCTCTATGCCACAAGCCTAGTTTTGATAACCTTATTCTTCAACGTGGTCTAAGGAGCTTGGAAAGAAAAGCGTCTGGACTTCTTGAGTTGCTTGAAGACGTTTCACCTCTCATCCGAGAAGCTTCTTCATTTCAGTTGTTTTAGATTTTGCTGTCAGATTATAAATTTACCTTAAGTTGGTTTAGTGTCTGTTATTTACTCATCTTAGGCATTGTGTCTTTGGTTAAGTGTCAAGTCTTTGTGAAAATCATATTTAAATTTAGTTAAATATTTTAAGCAGAACGAAATGTACCCCTAAATACATGAAAAGTAAAAGCTGTGATCTTAAGGATGGTACCTCATCATTCTGTTGGTGGGTTAGACAAGTATATTTCTTTACTGGTTGTGTGTGTGTGTGTGTGTGTGTGTGTGTGTGTGTGTGTGTGTGTGTGTGTGTGTGTGTGTGTGTGTGTGTTTTAATCAGGTCAGTTGTCTCAGTGTTTGAGACAACTGACCTGATTGCCTTGTGTTATGTTCCCCATGCCACATCCTTGCGGTGAACAATGCTGCATCATACTTGATTACCTCCCCATATCAGATTACTTTGCTGAAATTTCACTCTTTTTCTCATGCTTCTCAAATAGCAGTTTATCTGTACTGCCGCACATGGGATTGTGCAGTCGTAATTGAAATTTCGTATCATGTGTGATATCACCCTTCATTTTCAAAATTATTGTAAGGAAGGAGCAAACACATCAGGAGTCTGAAAGTGTGATTGATCCCTCACATGGTCATAGATCCACTTTTTGGGGTTCTTTTTTAGATTTCCTGTGAAAGTCTGAAATGGTTCATATTTCCATTCCATTCCCTCCCCCCCACCCCCACCCTCTCTCTCTGTTTCATTCCCTGAATCTTTCTTTGTGTGTCAGTCTGTGTGCAGGCAGCAGCAGGACAGCTTCAGTGCAGACAGACGTTCCACGCTCCCTGCAGAATCATAGCCCATCAATCATGTTAACTAGTGGGATTTATTTTATTCAGCAGAAAAAAACAGTGAGGATCCCATTACAGAGACTGGCCTAAGGGCAGAATGTGTATGTGTGTGTATGTGTGTAAATGTCTGAGTTGGGGGGAGACCCTCTGGGGAAGACCCCTTTCTCTTCTAGTGCAACATCCAATCTCTCTCAGTGGCACAGTGTGAGAAATAACGATATGTAACGAAGATGTAATGAATCACAAAAGTCAGTTGTTTTGCTTTGTTTTTTTTTTTTTTAAAAAAAGTCACTGAGTTGTTGTCAAAATTGCAATCTACTGCAGCGGATTTCCAGTATGTCAGGTTCGATTCACCTAAAAAAGGAAACTTATATTCAAATCGCTGGTTCCTTGTTATCGAGAGAAGTTAGAGTGTTAGCAGCAACTTACATGTGCGCATTGGAGGCCTGCTCAGATGCGACCAGAGATTTACACTCCACTGCTCACTTTCAGAGTGTAAATAGGATTAGCAAATAATACCAGGTGTTCAAGTTACCACACCTGACAGCATATGACAGGTTTCGTTTTGCCTGAATCGCAGAGGCATGTATTACAGTCTGGCTGGGATGCACACACTGACTGTGGTTTTGCTTGAATTTGCTCTCTGTGCATGCTCACGGGTGATGGGCAACGTAGGTATAAGTATGCAGTAAAGGTGATGCTGATATAAGAATGAGCAGAATGTCAAAGATATGCCCATAAAAGTTTGTATTTTAAATGTCCTTTCTTCTTCTTTCAGTCTTCTGACACATCAAATTTGATGGAAAATAAACATGTTAATGTATATTCTGTGTGTGCATGTGTGTCTCCACATGTATGTTTTCATACATGCCTGAGTGCAAAGTGTGGCTAATTAAACGGCTTGTTGCCATTTTCATTTCCACGCCTAAGTGTTTTTGTATTTGTGCATGTGACCGAGCTTTTTGTATCTCCGTGGGTGATATAAGTTTAGGGCTGTTTGATTGTTTCACCACCTGTGCCCGACATGTCTGCAGATTGGTACCTCCCACCCTGACACTCACATCAAACACGGCTCAAGTTTCCTGAGCTGTCTTTTGTGTGGAGCGTGTTAAGCAATTTTTAAAGTGGCCCTTTCTGGTTTCTCCTCCAGGGCTGAGGGGGCACACTCCCTCTGGCTCGCTCTATCTCTAACTTTCTCTCAGTTTTGTTTTCCCTTTGTCAATTGCAGCTTCTCTCAATGTATCTACCCATCTTTTCTGTGTTTGTGAGGAATTAACACAGTGAAGAGAAAAAGAAGAATTTATTTTAGAAAGTTTTCTAATAAAAAAAAAGTTTCCTTGAATCTTCAGTGGCTACAATAAGATGCATTTGGATTTTAGCAGTTAGTTCTCTGCATTCCACAGATGGTTCAAATGCTCATATCTCACTTCTCATTAAGTATTTAGCTGGCATCCTATTTGCATAGCTGAGAACAGAGGGGAGAAACGTGTAGATGTGTATGAGGTGGCTAACGAAGTGGCCTGGAGATTGCATGGATGGATTCTTGCCAAGCAACGCCCCACCAGTCGTGACTGCCCCCAACCCCCTAGCTCATTGAGTGTGCCCACTCTAAAAGCTCACAAATTCTGCTCCCTTTGACAATGGTTAGGTCAGCCTAGATAAAGCACGTCCATTAGAGGCAATCGAGCTGGCAGGACAGAGTGACAGAGACAGACAGGAGGGCAAAACAGGAGGGGAAGGAGTAGGAAGGCTTTGACAAATACCAAAGGTGGCCATAACTCTGCTTGTCTTCCTGGGAAATTTTTGCACGCTTTTTTTTCCTTAGAGCTTGATAAGTGTCTCTGAATTAAATGGGTTTTAATTAGCAGTCATTAAGAAGTTCATTAGCAAATTGCCTGGCTGTTTGGCTGTTTCGATGGGGATGATGGCGCTGCTCTCCGGGGCTCGCTCTGTCTTTTTACCGTGGCAGTAGTGCGTTTGGGTTTAAAGGAGAGGAAGCAGACATTTAAAGAGAGAGTGTGGATTTAAAAAGGAGAGAAAGCACAAGAGAGGGAAAAATCTGATCTGGACACTTTGCACTTGTTTTTAATTTTTTCTGACCTTTCTTACCTCCTCTCATTCTGCACCTTTTTCTCTCTCACTTCTGCATCCTCCCCATTTTGCCCACATCTCTCTCTCACTGTCAGTGGTTACTTTGTGGTTATGTGGTGATGGAAGCTGATAGCTGGCAGTTGAAGGCTGTTCTCTAGGGCTTAAGAAGAATCCATCTGTGACTGTGTGGTTGCAGTTTAGTCAGATGGTGCAGACTGGCCTGCTGAGGTGGCGTTACAGAACGGTACTCGAGATGAAAGCACAGGACATGGACAACAAAAGCCATGATAGTAGCACAGTTATAGAAGCAGATAGTATTTGGTGGCTAGGCTGTTGTTCTTACACTGCTTGAGAAATTGTGTGGAAATGTAGCATGGTTAAGCAAGACAAGTGACTGTGTGTGTGTGTGTGTGTGTGTGTGTGTGTGTGTGTGTGTGTGTGAGGGTGTTTTATGGAGAGACACATGGAGATAAAAAAAAAGCTTCTTATTTGTTTCTTTACTTTATGGTTGTGGTTCACTCATGTCATAACTGCTGCTGTGTTTCTTTAATTCATTACTGTAAAATTGTATACAAAAGTACACACAATATTTAGTCTTATTTACTTATTATTAGTCCTATTTTTAGAGTTTTTTCAGTTTAAAATAATGATATAAAGAATATACAAATACACCAATTGTGCTCACCTTGATAAAAGCTTTGGTCACATTCTCACACAGATAACCAGACCTATCAGCATGCACCAATATCTTTTATGAGAATGATTAGAGTTTGGAAATGAGGAAATGCGCTGGCTTCCCTCACATGAAGACATGTACAAATTAACCTTCCTTTAATCTCTCTTTCTCACTGCTGAACATACATGAATGCAAAGACATACTGAGCAAGATAAGTATTGTGAAAGGAATATATTTGCTGTGATTTGAATTGCATATGTGAGTACTGTGAGAGATCAATAGCTCCAGTTTCCCCTCCAAATCACCTATCCCGCATCCTCCTCTTCTTTCTTTACCTCTTTAAATCAGGCTTTTCAGCTCTGTTTCGATCTTTACCTTTATTTACGCTATCGTTTCCTTATTTGTGCATTACTCTTTCCTTTTTAATCTCCCCAATCTTGCCTTGTTTTCTTTTCCTCCCCCTTTTCTATCCCTCATTTCTTACTGACATCATTCCTTGCCTGTGTTGTAATGCGTAATGTTCTAAAGTTGGCTCGGCCCATGGCAGACTGCTGCCGATACAGACTGATTAGCTATAAGTCTTGCCTCAGTGACCAGTTACCTTACAGAGATCAGACAGACAGAAAGACACACATGAGAGGAGGCTGAGCGAGTGTGTTTGTGTTATGCTGTGTGTGGGTACAGCCAACCTAGATCTGTCCGACTTACCGAGCCTTATTAATACAGCAATGACTGATACTCTCACTTTCAATCCATCGTGCACCCAGTTTAAATATTAAGCTATAACCAAAAGCCAGGCCGATGACCTGAGCTTTTCCTGTTCTCGAGCCTGTTTGAATGGGAAACACTTGTGCTCATAATCTTTTGACTAATCCCACAGGAATGTGTCAGTGTGTTTGCGTTTGTGTGTCTTTACTCTCTTTGCTCTTCTTTCACCTGCTAGCGCACAATCAGCTCTGTCAACATCATTAGCTGAGGCGGTTTTCACATCAAAGTTAACAACAAGCTAACATTTTGTACATCGAGAGAGTTTAACCAGACATTATTGGGACTATTGCTTAAAGATGTTTGATGTGTTGCTGGTTGTTTTATGAGATTTTGCGAGTTAAATTATTAATTCATCTATCAAAATGAGTAAGGGGTCCATAAATATTCCTGATCTCTGAAATATTCTCTAATTCATTAAAATGCTCAATTTGAAATGTGAAGTGTCTGACACATCTTTGGATAGTGGGAGGAAGGTGGAGTCTTCAGAGGGAAACCCCTGTGAAAATGGGAAGAGTGTCCAAACTTCACACAGAAATGGCCAGCACTCAAATTATGTGCAACTGGAGATTGACCTATATGGAAGATTTCCCTAAGTAGCTCTGCAAAATCACAAGAATGCACAAAACACCCAGCCCTTTTCATAAACCTTTAAACACTAGTGCAGATTATATTTGGCTCCTGCCTCTTAATTTTGGAACATAATTGATTTATTTTCTGTTGAGACAAGGGAGGCAGTGATGAGAACTATGAGCAGACAGCTTGACCTTGGCAGTCGGACTCCACAGCTTTGCTCTGTTGAGTGCAGAGAATGGTCTTAAGCTACTCCCACAAGTGGTGCGATTGTCGAACGGACAGACAAGGAATCCGAATTATTTTCTACTTTTATCAGACCTTCCATGTGTACTACACCACGTCCTTTAGCTATTTGCTCTTAACAATGCCTTCCTGCACATGACCATCTGAGAAGACGTTTCCTTTTTTTTTGCTTTTTTTATGCAAGGATGATTAGGCCATTATCACACTCTCTATTGATATACTTATCAATCCTCATGATACATGTTTTCTTGTTACTGCTAGTGCATACACATTGAAAATTATTACTATATCAGCAGCTTCAGGTGCAAGAGGGCACAACCGGATTCTATAACTATTTTGGAATAGCTTTTTCACTTCCTGTTAACTCGAGAACATTTAATCATATTTGATGGATTTTATCAGTGAGGAGATCAAACTGATCAAATCCTTGTTTTAACTTACAGTGTTTTTACTGCTGTGTATTCCCACTGTGACGACCCACTGCACCCTGCCTTCCTTTTGGCTCATGTGTGTCTTGTTTGCAGGCATTGAAGAGGCGGAGTTCCCATTTACAATCAGTGACACTGGCAACACCTGGGCCAGTGTGCCAGGACACTATACAAAAAGCCTTTAGGGCAAAGCCCTGCCCATCGTCTATCATGTCGGCCGGCCTTGTGGGATTTTGAACAGCTGTAGCTGCTTCTTGTTCTTCGATAAGCCAGGTCCGAGCCAGCTCCAATCAGCCAGAAAAGTTATCGTGGTTCCGAATTGGTAGATCCTCCATTGAGACTGTCAAATTCAAATTTTATTTGTCACATACACAGTCATACACAATACGATATGCAGTGAAATGCAACTGCTCGTGACCTAAAATAAAAGACTATGAATAGGATAGAAAATACATATGAAAATTAAAATGAAGGGTAAATTTAACTAGGAAAGAATAAAATAAAATATAAAAATTAAAGTTAAAAATAAAATAACTGTACAACAAAATACACAGTACACAAAATACACAATATAGAAAATATAAAAGAATATATGAAGAAATATAGAACATTAAGAGCAGCTGTACGAGTAATAAATGGTAATGAAAGAAATGTAATGTCCAGGGTTGTGCAATCCACATATTTAAGTGTCTTGTGCAGTGCAAATATGCTTAAAAGTGATTTATTTAAGTGAGTGATTTGATTTGATGACCACGCAGTGTAGTTGTGCAGTGGCCACTAGTGTAAACAAATGTCCAGAATGTCCAGTGTGTGTGTAAAAACCATATGTGTGGGTCAGTACTGTGTGGTGGTGTGATTGAGAGACTGTATCGCCTGCGGGAAGAAGCTCCTCCTCAGTCTCTCTGTGTTGGTCTTCAGGGAGCGGAATCGCTTTCCTGACCTCAACAGAGAGAACAGTCTGTTGTTGGGATGGCTGAGGTCCTTCACGATCTTCCTGGCCTTGGTCCAGCACCGCCTGCTGTAGATTGAGTGCAGGTCAGGGAGCTCGGAGCGGATGGTGCGCTCAGCTGATCGCACAACCCTCTGTAGAGCTCGTCTGTCCTGCATGGTGCTGTTCCCGAACCAGGTTAAGATGTTCCCCGTCAGGATGCTCTCTATGGTGCACGAGTAAAAGTTCTTGAGCACCTTGGAGGGCAGTCGGAAGTCTCCCAAGTGTCTGAGGTGGTAGAGACGCTGTCGGGCCTTTTTCACCACAGTGTTGATGGATCTGCCCCTTTGACCAAGGTCAGAGCCACATCACCAGGCTCCTGATTGGTTGTCGCGGCACGTTTTGACGTTGGAGTTCAGATTTTTCCAACTCAAGCGGTAGACGTGAAACACGCGTATGCACAAAATGCAACACAAAAACTGACGCGCGTGGTTTTATTCGCGAGCCAAACGCGCCAGACGCGTACACTGACGCCCGTTTCTCACGTTTTCGTGATGCAAATCTGCTTCCAAATTTTCGCGGGACACGAAATCGCGTGTCATCGCGCTTTTTCCATTGACTTTACATGTAAACCTGACGCTCTGGCCGCCTCTATCGCGTTCGGTGTGAACACACGGTTAGAGTGTGGAAAACCTCTAAACCTCAGGCTTAAAATGACCAACAGTCTCCTTTAAAAAGGACATAGTCACAGGCTCAAACCTGTCAAGGACAGCAAAGCAGGAAGCAGAGACTGAGGGGTCATGAGCACAAGGCAAGATTTGAGCCCTTGTGGAGGAGACCTTCTCAATAAAAAAAAATGTAAAACATTTTCACAGGCTTCAGACGAGGGCTTGATACAGTCGATATGTGGTGCACTAAGAACAGAGTTAATAGTTAAAACACATGGGTTGTGACAATTTGACAGAATAATGTCAGATAAGTGTTTCTTTTGGCATCTTTTACAGTTTTTTGATATTGAAGCCAACAGTCCTTTAGCATCTCGAATGACACTTGTAGTTGGTCCTTTTCCCACTTGTGTTCAGCTTGACGGTACTCACATCTGACAGCTTGGGTCATGTCGTTCAGCCAGGGCTCAGATTTAGCTTTAGGCAGTTTGGTTTTTAATGGAGCGACAGTGTCCAAAGCAGTCCAACAGGTGGAATAAAACCATGAGCTCAGTTCCTCAGTCTGGCTGCATAAAAACTCTGGGATTGTACAGTTCTGGTTAAAAACTGTTGAAAACCCAGGAGCAGCATGAGGTTTAACTGAGGTACAGGCAAGAGGAACTTCAAACATTACAGGACTGTGGTCAGAAAACACAGCATCACGAATCTCTACGTTAAAAACATAAAAACTATGAGTTAAAACAGGATCAAGTATGTGTCCACGTTCATGTGTGGGACCAGTCAAACATTGCACCAGATTAAAAGAATCAATTTAAAAAGCTCTTTGCCATGGGCATATCAGGACAACACACATGAATATTAAAATCCCCAACAATAAGAACACAATCATATTTTGGCATGTATTCAGCCAAGAAGTCATTCACAAAGTCCTTATTTTATTTTGGAGCAGCCCAGCTGAAACACAGACAGTTTAAAGCTGGTGAATGACGGGGTTGATAGCTGCTTACATTTAAAATGACTTTAAAAATCGTAGCTATTCCTCCTCCTTGGCCCAACATACGCAGGGAATTAAAGTAGCAGCAATTGTTATTGATCTATAAGGAAGAATATTATTTTTCTGTATTTGATTCTTTTAGTAATTTAAATTATTTTAAATTATTTCATTTAATTTGTATCTATATATTAGCTTAAATTGAAATGGATAAATGAACAACTGTTTAGTGGAAATAGTTTTGGTGATTTGCAGTATTATATTGTGAAACTGACTCTAAAATTTGATTCATATATTTTACAATTTCAAAACTTAAATTTTTATATTTTAACTTTCCAAGTCAAAGTTTTGTGAACAAAGGGCTATCTTATCACACTGCAGTTGCCCAGGAGATACACAGGAGAAGGAAGGGGGACTCCCAGCAGTTGACAATAGGCTGACAGTGGCAATTCTAAGTGGCCGTATGTGTATATAGTGTTTAGTTTTAGTTTAAAATGCATATCTCAGATTGTAATTTAGTGTTAGCTGAAGCTTGCAACCTGTAAGTAGTTTTTATCAAGCAGCTTAGTTTTAGGGCAAGTAAAGGACAAGAACAAGGTTTGAAAAACATTTTCATCTTACAAAAACACTTAAATCAAGGTTTATTGAACCGTATACAAAATTTAAATGTTTGCATGCATATACAAATTAGAAACAACAAAAAATAAAATTATAAACTAGTAGCTGAAGTAGAAGCTGATAGTAATGCTGGTGTATTATTATTCATGACACCCAAAGAAACCAATGTAATGCAGGAAAAAAATTCTGATTCTGAAATTGCAATAAAAAATATTGTGCTATATAAGGCTCAAAGATAAAACTGAAAAACATATCCATAAACTAATGGCTCTCATTTCAATGAACTAAGACTTAACACATGCAATTAAAACATTAGAATATACTATAAGATGCTAAAATGTGATGCAGAAATAAATCAATGTCTTCTTCTGATTATCCAAATCAGGCTTGCCAGGGATATAAGTTCTAGTTTAGTAAAAGCAATATTTATGTAATTAAACACAAAACAGGTTAACAACAACAACAATCTTTATTTATAGAGCACATTTAAAAACCAACGGCATGCCAAAGTGCTTAACATAAAACAAATTAACACAAGTATAATCAGAGTCATAAAAAAATAAAAGTGTAAAATTATGTTCACAGGAAAAAGCCACCAATAGAAAAATATAACTATAGCACATAACTATAGCACAATATAACTATGCCATCAAAACACAATGGCGATATGACATACACAGCGCAAATAAAAGCATGATAGGAAAATTAATAGAATAAATCACTGCAAACAAGGCCAGCATTTAACCGGTAGAAAAAGCAAGATTAAACAAATACGTTTTAAGCCGTGATTTAAAAGATTGAATAGAGTCAGACGCCCGGATGCCAATCGGAAGGTTGTTCCACAACTCTGGTGCAGCCAGAGCAAACGCTCGATCACCTCTAGACTTCAGCCGAGATCTAGGCTGCACCAACAGTAACTGTGAGGATGATCTTAAAGCCCTAGCAGGAACATATGAGCTTAGGAGTTCCTTAAGATAGCTCGGTGCTGTGTTATTAGTGATTTTAAAAGTAAACAGCAAAATTTTAAATTGGATACGGTATTTCACAGGCAACCAGTGCAAATCAGCTAGGACGGGAGTAATGTGGGCAAACTTCCTAGTTTTGGTTAGAATGCGTGCAGCAGCATTTTGGACTGTCTGTAATCTATGAAGGAGGGCAGAGTGGAGACCAAAATAGAGTGAATTGCAGTAATCCAGCCTCGAAGTTACAAAGGCATGGATGAGCTTTTCCAGGTCTTTATGCGGGATATACTGCCTGGCCTTAATTAATCAAAGCTGATTAATTTAAGTATTACAAAAATAATAATAACATTTTTATTTTTACCCAGCTACTGTTGTAACATTTCTTCATCTTGACCACCTTGAAGTTGATTATAATGTGTTGTCAAAGTCTCAAGATACTCTGAAACATCTAAAACAACAAAGTGATTTTATTAATAATACATACAGGATTCCTAGTACTCAACATGAAAGATTTACTTTATATTCTGTTTACCTGGGAGTGAGTAGGCAGCAGTCTTCAGTGAGAATTCAATGGCTTCCTTCATGATTTTCTCGAGCATGAACAGCATGACTTTCTAATTTAACATAAGAGCATTTATTAGTTTTCACAGAGCCAAATTATGAGTTAAAAAAAAAGACTTGAATTACTGGTTACATGTTTGTTTAAAGTGAGAATTATTAAAGTGCTGAAAGTAGCCTTTTTCAGTTTAAACTCTTCTATTGGAGTCCTAATTGTAACGCCCAGTACAAATTTAACAGCCACCTCACTAATGTTTTAAAAAAACAAAAAACAACAAATAGAAGAACTTGGTTTACATTCTCCTTAGACGGGGCAATAGTACTGATTCTGATATATATGTATTACAGAAATATAAAAGAAGCCTTTATGTGAACGAAGAACATTTTGCAAGATAACTTTAGACTATGTTTTTTCTAATTTTCTATTTTGAACAAGTTTGATTCTTTTTTCAGTTTATGCTATTTGTATATGTACAGCACTTTGGGAACCCTGGTTTAATTTAAAGTGCTTTATAAATAAAGGTGGTATGGTATGTTATATAATGTGACAAACCTTCAATGCATCCATCTTCATCAACATGGTCTTTTTTGCCTCCTCATACATTTTCTTATTTGAGTATACATGTCTCTCAATAGTCTTCCTCATGTTTTCCAGTGCTCCAGTTTTCTCAATTTTTTTTGCTTCTACAAGAAGACACAAGGTTTTGCAGCAAAAAAGAACCCAAAACTTTTTATGCATAATTGTGATGAATGCCTACATTCACAATAAATGCAAATGTGTCAACTTACCAATGTAACATTTTGTCATGTTTTCCTTAACTGTCTCTGTTAGACTGGTGTAGATTTTCTTCTTCTGCTTCAGGATGAATTTCTCCATTTGAGCCTTCATTTTGTCCTCCTTAGAAATAGGAAACATTGGTAAAAATGTATTAAAAAAAAACAAAAACAAGAGATCAGGGTAATAGAGATGATTCTATTTTTTTCTCCAAAAGTTAATTAGAGCAGAACATACTAATATTTACACATTCTATTTTTTTTGTGTAAATATTAATCTTGATGGTAATGGAGAATTTACAATTAGACAGTGTACCTGTGTCTGAAGAAATATCAGCTGTAGTTCGACATCATTGTATTTTTTAATCAGTGAATTGGTGCCAAGTGAAAACCTGCTTATGACTCCTTTGAATGATCCACATTTAATGTCATTTCTGAAAAATGTGTTTCAGAATAATAGTGTTGATGGCAGCATTGACAAGTGAATAATGTGTATAATGTATATGAGAGAGAGAAAGAGAGAGAGAAAAACACTTAATATGATAACACTTTATTATTTATTCTGTTTATTCTTACGGGAAGGTCTCTCTGAACTTTTTATCAATGCTGTCAGTCAGGCATGAAGCCAACATCATGTTGAGGTCTATTTGTTCCCCGGTTTTTTTTATTGTGTGGATGCCGTCCTTCTTAACTACAGCCTGTAGTGTGCTGAAAAAACTGGGCTCTTTCTAAAACAAATCAGGAAAACATTTTTAAACGCATGCTCATAAAGAGTGCAAAATCTACTGCTTTGATTTAATTATAATTAAGATACATACATCACGATCCAAAAAGGTCTTCAGTTTTTTTTCAGAGGTTATGAAATTTTTAATCCCTTCTGCGAGACACTGTTCAAAGTCCTTGGTTGCTTCTTCAACTGCTGTTTTCACTGTATTAAGTTGTTCCCTCATATTTTTCTCAAGGACTTTACATACATCATCTGCTTTTCCAACACCCTGAAATAAAAAACAAATATATATATATATATATATATATATATATATATATATATATATATATATATATATATATATATATATATATACACTGAACAAAAATATAAACGCAACACTTTTGTTTTTGCTCCCATTCCCCATGGGATGGACGTAGAGACCTAAAATTCATTCCAGATACACAATATAACCATCCCTCCCAAACAGTGGTCACAAATCAGTCCAAATGTGTGGTAGTGGGCACATCTGCTATATTGAGATAATCCATCCCACCTCACAGGTGTGCCACATCAGGATGCTGATCTGACATCATGAGTAGTGCACAGGTGTACCTCAGACTGCCCACAACAAAAGGCCACCCTGGAATGTGCAGTTTTGTCTCACAGCAAAATGCCACAGATGCCACAAGCAATGAGGGAGCGTGCAATTGGCATGCTGACAGCAGGAATGTCAACCAGATCTGTCGCCCGTGCATTGAATGTTCATTTCTCAACCATAAGCCGTCTCCACAGGCGTTTCAGAGAATATGGCAGCACATCCAACCGGCCTCACAACCGCAGACCTCGTGTAACCACACCAGTTTATACACCACACAACCATATATATATATATATGTATGTATGTATGTATGTATGTATGTATGTATGTATATATATATATATATATATATATATATATATATATATATATATATATGTATATATATATATATATATATATATATATATATATATATATATATATATATATATATATATATATATATATATATATATATGTATATATGGAGTCCTGGCCCCTAGCCCTGCCAGTGTAGCAGAAATGATGACGGATGATGATGCAGCAGCAGCCGTTCTTCTCTGCGTGAGTAGCTTAATGTTGTTCGCGTGTAATTTACATTGAGTAGGCTAACCACGTTATTACATTAATGCAGGTAAGGTGAACTAGCAAACATCATCATAGCTACATGCGGCTGTCTTCTTGTTTAATGGCAGATACTCCCTTCACCCTGGCCAAAAAGGCTAAAATGAGCAAAGAAAAAGTGGAAAACAGTTAAACATGAGAGGTTTTTGGACAAAGTTTGTGTTTTTTCCATTGTTTAAGCACTGCTTCCAGCCAAGAGTGATACCATATATGCCCTATAGCTGCAGAAAAGGCTAACATTGTTATCTTTTTACAAAAAAACAGCTGAACATGAGAGGTTTTTGGACCAATTTTGTGTTCTCCATTCTTTAAGCACCGGCACCGTTTCAAAAGTACCGGTTTGGCACCGGTATCGGATAAAACCTAAACGATACCCATCCCTAGTCCTGAATCAGTCTTATTAGGTAATATTCAAATAATTTTATCATTCCAGTGTTTTCAGTGTGGGAGAAAGTACTCAGGGCCGTTAAGTAACACACTATGAAAGGCAGCAACAAGTTTAATGTTGAGAAACCTAAAGGACCTAAAAATAAATGTTTGTTTCAGTTCTATGAAGCTTTGAGTATTTTGGATTAGTAGCACTGCTTTGTTTGTTGCATCATTTTACTGGAATTGTTTATATGCTTTATATATTCTGAGGTAAGTTGATCTATAGTGTTACATCATATTCTATAAGGATGTTATGTGTTTGTAGACTTTCTGCCCAGTTTGACCCATTTAGCAGAAGTCAGCCTGTTTAAGGCTCTGATATCTATTCTGTATGACTTAAAGCAGTTATGACATGGTCTGATTTTCTCACCCAATACAGGAATATTTAATATATCAGTCTACTCTTCATTCTATGATAATGGATTGGATTTATATAGCGCTTTTCAAGGCACCCAAAGCGCTTTACAATGCCACTATTCATTCACTCTCACATTCACACACTGGTGAAGGCAAGCTACAGTTGCAGCCACAGCTGCCCTGGGGCAGACTGACAGAAGCGAGGCTGCCATATTACGCCATCGGCCCCTCTTGCCAACACCAGTAGGCTGTAGGGTAGAGTGTCTTGCCCAAGGACACAACGACCAGGACAGAGAGCCCGGGGATCGAACCGGCGACCTTCCGGTTACAGATACGCTTCCCAACCCCCTGAGCCACGGTCGCTCAGGGGGTTAAACGAACAATATTTGTCTCTTATGTATAATACATCTGTATATACACTTTTGAGTGAAGGTTTAAGGTGATAGGAAATATAAACAACTGCAACTTGAATCTTTGACCCAGAGTTCAAGCTCACTGCTGTAATAATATTTATATATATATATATATATATATATATATATATATATATATATATATATATATATATATATATATATATATATCATAATAATCTGATAATACATATAATATTGGCCATATTATATTTACATTACCACAGTGAGATGATTTTAGTCTCATGAACAACTTTAGCTAATTGTTATTTACTAACTACACTTGAAATGACTGTTCAGTACAGAAATGAAGCCCAACAATCATGTTTTACAGTCCTGTGGTTTCAGCCTCAGATACTCAACTAATCACAGTGATGTCATGACAAAAATGAATGACCAACAAAACATTTTTTCTCCTTCATTTCTGTCAAACAATGCTGCATGTAACGTTTCTCGCGGTTAGTATCATGGTTGCTAGGCAACCTGAACAGCGTGACAAAGGCTAGACCGTCCCATTTCATAAGCCTCTCACTTCCGCACTTCTCGTACTTATAGTACGCACCGTACGTAGTACGCGTAGTGCGCGTACTTCAAGCGTGCGGTCTCTTAATTGGGACACAGCCCCTGTCTGCCATGTGCCCTAAACAGTGAAAACCGTTACTCATCTGTGAATAGAACACCTCTCCAACGTGCCAAACGCCATCAAATGTGAGTGTTTGCCCACTCAAGTCGGTTACAACGACAAACTGCAGTCAGGGCCAGACCCAGATGAGGACGACGAGCATGCAGATAAGCTTCCCTGAGACGGTTTCTGACAGTTTGTGCAGAAATTCTTTGGTTATGCAAACTGATTGTTGCTGCAGCTGCCTGGGTGGCTGGTCTCAGGCGACCCTGGAGGTGAACATGCTGGATGTTAAGGTCCTGGGCATGTGGGGTCACACATGGTCTGTGGTTGTGAGGCCGGTTGGATGTACGGCCAAATTCTCTGAAACGCCTTTTGAGACGGCTTATGATAGAGAAATGAACATTCATTTCATGGGCAACAGCTCTGGCAGACATTCCTGCAGTCAGCATGCCAGTTGCACACTCCCTCAAAGGTTGCGACATCTGTGGCATTTTGCTGCTTGATCAAACTGCACATTTCATGGTCGCCTTTTATTGTGGGCAGTCTAAGGCACACCTGTGCAATATTCATGCTGTCTAATCAGCCCCTTGATATGCCACACCTGTGAGGTGGGATGGATTATCTCGGCAAAGGAGAAGTGCTCACTAACACACGCAGACAGATTTGTGAACAATATTTGAGAATCATGGGTCTTTTGTGTATGTAGATAATTTTTCAGATGTTTGAGTTCAGCTCATGAAAAATTGGAGCAAAAACAAAAGTGTTGCGTTTATATTTTTGTTCAGTGTATATTTTCACACATACATAACTTGATTTTACCTCTTTTCTGCGCCTGGCTCCTTCAATCAAAGACAGAATCCCATAAGCTCCAGTCACATAGTTACATGTCTCAGAGTGACAATCATTGCAATTTTGCAAGAAGTCTTGAAGTTTGGCTATTTCTGTAAATAAAAGTAAATTGAATATTGAATTAGATACTTTGGTTTTAATCTTACAATCCATTTCTGATTTATGAGGAAAAATAAAACAACATATGCACCGAACAATATATTTTCTTTGAATCACAAAACATCTTGAGATTCTGACTGCCTACCATTGGCATCTTCTTTTACATCTTTTCTTTTTAGGAACTCTTCAGCACTCACTGTGAACACTTTGAAGCAGTCCTCACTGAAGTGGTCCTGAAAAATAAAAGAAAGAGTTTTAATCTTAAAGAAGCTTTGGCTCGCCAAACAATTTTTGGAATGTTATAAAACTCACACTCAGACTCTCATTCAGTTCCCGGAATTCACTCGTCACTTCTTTCTTGGCTTCCTTGTTTTTTATATCTCTTAAATGGGCAGGAAGGGAAATAGGATCAACATATAGCTTAATCACATAGCAACATATCAAGAAAACAGCTGAGAGGTTTTGTTTTTGAGGATTTGCACATGGAGGGCAACATACCATGAAAAACTTTGAAAACCTTTACCACTTTCAACATGATCAACATTATTAAAGGACTGACCATTTCAGGCCCTGCCCTCCTGCTTTCTTTTTATGTTCTGATGGATCTTGCTTTCTATCCTGTAGATTTCTGTTTTCCTCATAATCTAACATCATACAGTGTAACAGCAGTCTGGCGAGGAAGGAGCGGCTAGCAGGTCCAGCGAGCATGTGGTGTGGAGGTTAGCCGGATAACTCGAAGTCAGTCGGTTAAATCAAACAACAGACCTTTATTCAGTGTCAGCAACATTACACCTTACGAGCCAGGTCTCCACGGCTGTACTCGTCCGTGCATACATGAATGGAGATCGGTATCGTACAACAGTTCGGTTTTCTGAGAACAGAACACGAGCTGCATGTAATGGCTGCTGCTAAAAACACACACCCACTAGGAGACTCCCAGCTCATAAAAAGAGTTATTTTTTCTTATATTTCGTGAATCTGTGCAAAATGTAGCCCCAGTTTCCTGTTTATAGCTAACAAGAGTTGTCTCAAATGTGGTCTTCTTTTGTTTTGTTATGTTTAGCGGGAAAATCCCAGTCCATCAACAACGCCTGAAATAATGACACCAGCCCATCTGACATCAACAACAGCGTAGTGTTCAATCATCTTTCTTTCTTATTCTAATGTTCAGTTTGAACTTTGCTTTTCTCAATTTAATAAATTTTGTACCATTACCAGAAGTTCCATGACTTTATTTTTTGTGTCTTTAAAGAGTAGTGAATGGTTTTTATGCAGTCATGGGTTTTTTTTAAGCTATTTGGTCAAAGCTCACATACCTTATACTAAAAAACATGGTTCATTGATTGATTCATTATCATACAACTGTTAAATCTTAAGATAAAAAGTAATTACTGTAACAACTGTGTTGGGTTTAAAGAGCCTTTTAAAAAGTTGAAAATCCCTGCCCATGAAGTAACAACAAACACACATGTGACAGGGTGTGGCTCGAGGCTAAGATGCAGGGAAAGGGTGTAGCAGCCGATTGAGGGGGCAGGGAAGAGTGGATGTCACAGCTGGTTTGTATTAATTCCATCACGTGTCCTCTATTTGGAAGCATGCTGGGGCCCGGGCAAGAGAAGTTAAAGTGGACTGAGTAAGCTGTAAAGAGTGTGAGCACACCGAGAAGCTGAAAGGCCACACAACTGTTGCTGTACATAAAAGCACTGTGAATATGTAAGTTTTTTTTGTTTGTTTTAAAAAAAAGAAAAGCAGCTGGATAGTGCAGTGGTAAGTCTACTCACCTTTGGAGTGGGAATCGCAAGTTTGATTCCCACCTGGTATCCAGTAAGGGTCCTGGATAGACCCCCAATGCTAAAAAAAAACAAGCCATAGAATGGCGTGGCTACATCCGTAGCTTGGACACAAGCATTTCACTACATGTTGTACTCTCTATAATTGTGTATGTGATGGGAAGAACGGTGTTAATTTTTTCAGCAACAAGTAATCTAACTAATTACTATTTCTATCGGTACAACGCCGTTACCGTTACTAACAAGAAAATGCGCTTTACTATTTTTCAACAAACAGACGGTTGAAGCTGTCTTCAGCTTACCGCACCTTATATCATTTGCACGGAAGTAGCTGTCTGCGTAAGTAATCTGGGCGCTACAGTTTTAAGCAGTTGCGCGCGCTCCCGCGGACGGCAATCACTTTCTGGCAGACAATCACTTTTTGGCACCTAGAGCTAGGGGGCAAAACAATCTCGTGAGTGCTGCTGTTTGGCTGAGGAAGAATAAAGTAGTAGTGGTAAACCAATCACATGACCACTTCAAGATGCCAAAGTAACAAGGTGCTATATCACAGTTTTTAAATTGTGTTGATAGGCCATGTAAAACCAGAGTCATGATAAACAATATATACGCGGTGTTTTTTCCTGAATACTTTCGTCATGTTTACTGTCTAAGGACAGCGCTAGCAAGCACTCTCTGCTTATGACCAAAAAATAAAAAAATAAAACAAAATGAAAAACACCCATTTCGTGTTGGTGGAAAAATGTACAATGGCGACCAATTAAAAATGACATGGCAGCTGGTTGTTTAGGAAGAGAGTGAGTTTTAGGAGTGACGGCGAGAGAGAGAAAGAGAAAGAAAGAGAGCTGAAAAAAAGAGCAAGTTTTGAGATGTGAGAGATTTGTGACGTTTAGCGTGTTTGGAGTGTGTAGTTAGTGTGTTGTCTTGTGTAGTTAATGTGTAGTGTTGTGGATAGTTTTGTGTTGTGTGTTAGAACAATGAGGTGACTGCTGAATGTTACAGGTGCTGCAAAAAAGGCAACAAAGGCAGATTGCAGTGTTAATGGTGTCTCCAGGTAGAAAAAAGGGGGAGTGATACTACATCTCTTGTCAGACCTGCAGGCTTGTGATATTCTTCTTTATAGTGGACAGAAATTATTTTTGCAGTGGCCCAAATAATTTGTGTGGCATCTTATTTAATGCAGAACACCTGATTGTTATGTAAATAGTTTGAAATGGTTATTTAAAAAAAAAAAAAAGTTAAATGGCTGCAAATTTGCAGCTAACTTGTGTCATGGTCCTGGGTCGGTGACCCAGTGTTTTGAGTTTTGTGTCATTATTGAATTTTCATTTTGTCATAGTTTATCTTTTCTAGTCTTTCGGTTCCTGTGTTCCAGGGTCTGCTGTATTCCCTAGTCAAGTCTGCGTCTGTTATGTTTCCTGTTTTACTTTGGAAGTCTGTGTCCAATGTCAGTGTCTTTAGTTTCACTTCCCCTGTCCCGTCTTTAGGTTCATGTGTGTCAGCTGTGCTCCCATGTGTGACCACTTCCCTTGATCATCCCTTATGTGTATTTAGTCTCTGTGTTTCATTCAGTCTGTGTCGCGTCGTCTGTGTTCCACGCCCTATGTCATTTCTCGTTTAGTTTAGTTCATGTACTCCAGCCTCGAATAAAGGCTCGCCTTTTGTTTAAAGTTAATTTGGTCTGCTTATCTGTGTCCGCACCTGGGTCCTCCAAACACTCTCCACACGGTCAGCCACTGCGAACCACTACAACTTGTGCATGGGATTTTAAGATTTACAATTTATATTTGTATTTAAGTTATGAAATATGATTCATTTAACATGTTTGTGGTTGTTACAGCATAAAATATAACTTTTTCTACTCAGATTTTATGTTTTTTTTTGTCTGATTTTAGATCAGTTGTGTTAATAGAGTTGTCAAAATGCAAACATGACTGTAAATTCAGATATGTGAGGCTGTACTGAAAAGAATGACACCAAACAAGGCAAAGTAAATAGTTTTTAATGGTGATATGTAGAGGTCAAATTAAAAGTAGTCGAAAATGGTCAATTATACCCGGGACCCCAGAAGGTTAAAAATTTTTTTTAAAGTAATGCAATAGTTACTTTTCCCAGTAATTAATTACTTTTAGAAACTCAGCTACTAATTTGGTTACTTTTTGAAAAATAACTAGTAACTATAATTAATTACTTTTTCAAAGTAACTTGCCCAACACTGGTGACAAATAAAGGTTGTTTGTTTTGTTTGTTTGTTAAAAATACACCATTATTCGCTGTGAGTTGGGTACTGACTTCACAAAGAATTTTACCAGTACTGTGTTAGTGTTGAGAATATTATATGTTTTTAGTAAATATCTGAATGCAACTATTAAATATTTCTCCAACAAGATTGATCAGTATGTGATTTTAAATTTTTTTTAAATTATGCACTTTGACATCTTAATTCACTTACCGATTGTCTGAAAGATCAGACTTGGTGCAGATAAAGTGAATTTGCTCACACTGACCACCATTTCCAATGAGGCCATGTGCACTTTTTAGAATCTCCCAGGCCTCATTCTCTGATGCTGCCCGAGTAATTTCAGCCACAATCCACACAGTAGAACAATCTCCAACAATCTGAAAAAAATTATAGCACGTCAATTATAAATAATTAAAACAAAAGATGTTAAAACAACACCAGAAAAACAACAAGAAGTTGATGTGAAAAATTACTTGTCTCCACATTTCGTTCCTGCTCTTGTTGCGATCGCCATTTCCAGGAAGGTCCACAAGTGTGACATGCTGGAGAAACTTATTGTTTGGCACCCTGACAGTCACACACTTTACTAGTGGCCAGTACCACTGCTGTGCTTTATATCCATCTTCCCGCTTTGGAACATACTTTATATATTTAAGAAGTTCTTCAGATAGCTTTTGAGCCTGCAATAAACAAGATAAATAAGATTAATACATTTACAATTAAATCAGTAAATTTAAAAAAGAAACCCAAATTGTAGACTAAATTTTTATCTTGGGAAACATTTTAGATTTTTTTTAATGTTTAGATTTAAGGATGATCAAACTTAGGCACATATATGCACACAGTATCACAGACGCATTTGTTAATGCAGCTTCCCTAGTGTTTTATGTTTACAGCAAACAGACGCCCTGTTTGCAGACCTATAGTCTTGTGATATCCAATGCAAATTGTTAACTTATTTGCACGAGCAGTTGAAACTGTTCCTGTGGTAATGGCTCCTAGACTCTGGAGCTCTCACCCACTGAGACGTGTGATTTGCATTAAAAAGCAGCTAAAAATTCAACTTTTAAATTTTGGTTTTGTGTAGCTTTCTCTCTTTATGCTGCCAGCACTTTGGTTCTGAACGACATTGTGATGTTTATTTCAAAAGTTGTAAAAAGGCTTACTTTTTACTTAACATTACAAAAAGTTATTACTTAAGAAAAATTGACATTCTTCTGGGGAAAAGTATAGGATTGACATCAGTAGCTAGTATTGACCCCTTTAATCCTAAACTAGAGATGGTACGATACCACTTTTTTATGACCGATACCGATATCATAAATTTGGATATCTGCCGATACCGATATGAATCCGATATAGTGTTTTTTTAATCAATAAAACTGTTTTTTAATATCTTGTTGCATTTTGTATAAGTTCATACTCAAGTTTAAATAAACAACAACACTAAAGCTATTCTGTTATACCTGTATGTAAAAAATACACTGCACCCAAAATATTTCATAGTTCAGCAATAGTGATCAATCTAATAAACTTAAACCTACTCCATCCTTCCTATTCTGGTATTTTAAAGAGTACTTAGCAGAAAAATTAAGCAACCTAAATAATAGGGTTGCAAACTCCCAGCAAAAAAAAAAAAAATAGGGAACCACCCTCCACCTCATGATGCTTAATCGAAGTAATCAACTTTAATTTGATGCAGGGTGAAAAAAAATGCACAGAATTAAATTATTTTTCAAGAATAATTAAATAGATTCAACATCTTTCTTCAACAGAACTGCAGACTGCACAGATGGTACCTTCCCAAAGGAAAAAGTACTATAGCTTACTTAGTATATTAGACTTAACAGTTACTATATACAGTAATGAACTTCTATACATTTTTCATCAGATTAAAACTTTGGGTGTAAGATTCAGATAATTATTTATTAAAAGCTAGACATTTTAAATGAGAATAAGAAAAAAAAGTATGTCTTTGTGCCCCCTTTTCCCTGTTCATGCCCTATCGGCCCCCCCTGGCTAAACTTTGCTAGATCCGCCCCTGCACAGTTACCAGCGGTCAGCTACGTAGAAAAGGATCCTGGTGTAGAAAGTAATATTAAATAAATTCTAACAACAGCTTATCAAGGTTAAACGTGCTGCTGTTGTTCAGCCGCTGGTTTCCTTTTTCTGGCGCGAAGTGAGCCAAAAACAAAGAAGAGAAACGTGAGTTGCGACAGAAAAGCCGATCAGCTGATCATTGATCAGTTTCATGATTGAAGTAGCAACAGGAGAGGGAGGAAGAGAGAAGAGGCAGTCGCTCCATATATCGGTTGTTAAGCTTAACGTGGGAATGCTTTACAAACATTCAGAGATGAACTTACACACTTGCTTTACTTCTCTCGGGGATAACTTCCTTGGAGATAAAATGCTGGTTTGGTAGCGAGGCTACAATACACAAAGCTGCTCTATCACGTGACGCACACTGCTCCAACGTGCAACAATTATGAGGCAAGTTATGCCGTGTCGCAAGTTTTGTGAGGTGCTTTTTTGATATTTAATGGATCTCGGATTACATTTTTTATTTCTCTCCGATATCCGATCCAGTAATTTACGTCAGTATGGGACCGATACGTAATATCAGATCGGTCCATCTCTACCCTAAACCCAGCAACTTATGTCTTTTAAAATTATCCACCAATCTCTGACATTAACCTATTGAGAGATTTAACTACTCTGTTGTGCAAATATCTTTACAGCCATAAAATGCTTGATTATTTTCTCAGTTACTGTTACAGTTACTGTGTGATTCAAATTTCAGTAGGATTCAATATTCACTAATAATAATAATAATAATGGATTGCATTTATATATCGCTTTTCGAGACCGTCAAAGCACTTTACAATCCCACTATTCATTCACTCTCACATTCACACACTGGTGGAGGCAGCTACAGTTGTAGCCACAGCTTCTTCGGGGCAGACTGACAGAAGCAAGGCTGCCATATCGCAAACTAAATGCTGTGGCCCCAGAAACGGAAACACTAGGAAACGTGGAACACGGAATCAGGAACGATTGAATAGGGACATACGGAGAAATTTAAACCACATGGGACAAGGCGACAGTGGGCAGAGGAAAACACAGGGCTTAAATACACAAGGGAGTAACAAGGGATTGAGACACAACAGGAGAGCACAGCTGGGAGTATTCAAACATGACGAGACAAAGGGGAAGCATAACTCAAAACACTGAACACAGGACATGAGGCTATCAAAGTAAAACAGGAAACACAAGACAGGCATGGAGACGCAGACTTGACAAGGAGGTATGGCTGACAGGGAAGACAAGAGCAAACATAGAGCACAGAAACAAGAGTAACAAAACATGGAAAACAGGGAAAGAAAGGTAACAGAAACCTAAAGACTAAAACTAAGAATATATTTTAATGTGTCTGGGAAAGCTGACCAACACAGCTAATCTCCATCAACTAATCATGCATCTGGGGTGCCTTCAGCACACGGGGTAGAACCGGTTGTCCAGTAATCATAAGGTTGGTGGCTAGATCCCTCTAACTTGGGGCAACATACGCCAAGTTAGAGCTATATACAAATCAATCTCTCCTATTTAAGTAGGATGCTTGGACCTGACAAGGGAGCTCAGCTGCAGGAGGCAGCTGGAAAATGTAAATAAACATCCACGTGCTTTGGGTCCTTTTTCCACATCTAGTTTTCAAACCAGTCAAAAGCAGCACTGAAGTTTGATAAGGCAAGAACAGATTTGTTTTAATATTTTGGTCTGCACATTCTACTTTCCTTTTATATTGTTTTTTTCTTATTTTTTTAATAACAGAATAGGCTGTCTATAAATTATATCATATTATATCAATGCAAGCAAATTCCACTCATTGAAACAACAAACATGGAAAAAAAATGAAGTAATAGAATAGTATTTGAACTTACTGTGTCACAATGCAAAACTTTCCTCTTGGGCTCTAAAAATTCTGGAATATTTTTGAAATACTTTTTTTCCAAGAGGTTTTCAGGGGATTTGTCTTTCCATTCTTCTCCATACAGGGCTGACAGCTTTTTAACCATGTCCCGATAGTCATCACCTTTCTTAAGAGTCTTCAGTGACCATAATTCATCATGCCACTCCTAAAAGACAAAAATCATTGCATTTTAGTTTTATAAATGATAATGTAAAGCAAATACCTGCTGTATTTTTGTAAACGCATATACTGTAGCTTTAAATAAAATATTTAATTCTCACCTCCTTCGTAATGAACTCAATTTCTGCCTCATACTTTGGGCTGCAAGTGTTAGCCTCCACCTTTATCATGACTGTGGTGCATGCACTGATTATTCCAGTGGCCAAAAGATTCTTCTCATTAATGATGGCATTGATTAAAGAGCTCTTTCCAGCCCCAGTTCTTCCAAAGACACCAACAAGCTCTCTCTTGTCGGTTTCCAAATCATTAATTTTGTTCCTGTTGTACAAGTGGGTTAATTTATTCAACCATGAAATGTGTTGCAAAATGAGGAAGACACCTTTCTGTGCCCAGATTGTTAAATAATAATTTAAAAGTCATTATATTATTATATTATTATTATATTATACTTTTAAACGAACAGTAAGATGAGCTATGCACATATGTAATGTACATATGTACAGTATGTAAATGCTCACTGGAATTAGTTGGCTTGGTGGTTCATTCTTCTTGTGTGTTTAAAGTTTTACGATACAATATTTAACCTATTAATACTACAACAGTTTGGAATGAATGCTTTTGTTCTAATTATCTTTGTGTATATATATATATATAAAATCTGTATATGATTTTCTTTCACCGTGATTGTTACTAAACTAAAATGTTTTTTACCCAGATGTTTATGTAACAGAATAAGGGAACGTTGATACTCACTTTAGGAAAGTACTTAGCTTGTCTTGGCCATGGAGACTGTCACTGACATCTTTCATGATGCCTTTCACCTCAGATAATATTCTTGTTTCTGTCACTGTGAGAGTAAAGAAGTGTTTAGCAGGCACCAGTTTAATGCACAATGTTATACACTGATAATGAAAAACTGGACTATATCACTTATTAAAGGAGCAGTGCATGGCAGTAGGTTGATTACTTCATTTAAATATTATTTTATTGTATGCCAGACACGACACCAGCAAACCAATAAGAAAGTATTTTCTGTTTCTCTGGCAAAGTCAGACACATGCAATACAACAAAAGATTCACTGCATAGAAGTTTTACCATACAGTGCAGTGAAACTGTCATTCTTTGGAAACAAATGTAAAAACCTGAGTCACGTTGTCTTTTAGTTGGTGATTGCCATTTGTTGGATTGCCCCTGAAGATCTGATTTTCTTTTTCCTTATTAGATTAGAAAACACAAAAGGTTAGGTTTGTTGTCTCTGTCAGTGGAGGTATTTGGTCAAAATCAAAGTGTTTCTGTCTTAAAAGATGAATATTATAAGTAATTCATATGTGACATCTGTCTCACCTTTTGAACTTGTGGATGGTGGAACCTGGAAATTAAAATGGACATTTAGTCTTTTTTTTTTTAATGCAAAGAAATGAAAGCTCTTCACACAGGTATCATTTAACCGCATTTTTAAGAACATATGTCTGAACACATACTTCCGCAATCCACACAGTGAAATGCAAATTTACTTTCTGTCTCATCTGGGATTAGAAATATTAACCCTTAAAAGCTAAATACAGAAAATGGACAATGTACATCAGCTGTATATGCATGAAGAATAAAGGCGTGTCTTGAAATTTAACATAATTCTGACCTGAACCAATTTTGTTGTTTCTTCATTCTCCTGTTTACAATAAAGATTAAACACACAGGTGCAAGATCATGTAAAATTTTGAGCAAACAGTGAAAGTATGACTCCTGGTAAAAAATCATAGCCAATCAGAATTAAACTTCTTAACTTACCTGAGTGGAAAAATCAGGTGTTTCTTGCCTTATGTTTTGTTTACTCTAGCAAAAAGAAAATCCATAACTGTAAATGAGTGATACAATTCTAGAAAATGCTATTGTTGTCACAAAGATATAATCTCAAAAAGCTGATCGCAATTATTTATGAGGGCTAGAAGGATCACGTGAAATGAAGCATTTTGTGCTTTAATTAAATGTGCAGTTTATTATGGTTAGTAAATGTATTTGCAAATCCTTTTTTAAATTCTTTTATTTATTTAAACATTGCTAAACTCAAGTTTATAGAAAATTAAAAGGGTAATTGTAAATCCACACTTAACTGACTTATTAATTAATTAACAAATACTTAAAACTACAAGTGGATTTCACAAAATACAATTGAACTGTCAATGAAATTAAACCCTTTTTGAATTGAACCTTTTTTTGCCTCTAAAGAACACCTACCTGCCTTTGGTCTTCATGGTAATTATAAAATGTTCTCTAATATTCATTGATTCATATGATCTGTTTCACAATGTCTATAGGTTTTACAGTTAAGCACCAAAAGTCACTACATGATTGAAGTACAAACTTCATGTCTCTGTAATAAATATCATACATTTATGCACACCTCACGTTTTTATTGAGCAAAAACAAACAGTTCATCTTATGTTTTTATTTTAGTAGACAACGCCGACACTTTATAATAGACAGCCAGTTAGCTGTTTAAATTTTTTTTATGTGAATTTTAATTCAGAAATGAGTATGGCATTCTGAAATTGATGCATCCTCAGGTTTTATTGCTGTTAGAGTAGCAGGAAGTGGCATTTTAAAAAAAGTTGGAGGTTTTTTTAACAACATTTGCGCCTAAAAAAAAGTTAATTTTGTGTAATAGAAATAGCAATCATTTTTTTACAGTTTAAAGTTATCTGCCATTGCTGGTTTGTGACTTTCGTATGAAATGCATTGTGGGACAATTGGCTGCACCAAGAAGTGTGGGTGCTTGTACCAAGGCTATTTGTTCTTGGGATTCACATCTTGGGATTTTTAGCTGCTGTAAGAAAGCAACTAAAAACTGTAAGAATCAGCACTGAGCCCTCTTAGAGCAACCTACAACCTTTAAAACATGTTTAAAATGCTGTCTGTAAACACATCGGTAGAGATGTTACCACATTGATTTTTAAAACTCTGAGTTAAAAGAATTGAGACAAAAAATCTTTTAAATAGATCATCAATTTTAGATATGAAGTCTTTATTTTTTCCAGACTTCTATCTGAGTTGGCCTGACAACATGCAAACGAATAAAGGTCATGTGTTAAGCTTATAACAGTTTCTTTAATACTGGTTTTAGCATCTTTGCATTCAACGTCTTGTATCAGTAAGAACGTAATCACTTCACTTTTTTCTTTTCTTGTCTAAGCTGCTAAAATAAGAAGTGTTTCCCCCTCTTTAATCCACCTTGCTCTGGATCAGGTCGAGACTGGAACAAAAATTCAGCCCTGACATTTTTGGTCCAGGTGGTCTACAATGATCAATCAATTGCCCACCAACACAAATGGTGGGCAACTGAGTTAAACCTGTGCATATATTTGTACAGTTTGTAAAATCAATGCTAAAGCTGAATAGTGCAAGCAAAAAGGGAAACAGTTATCTTTCTTACCACTGTCATTACACTTTCCTCCATGGTTTCCTCACTCTGTTGTTGGGACTGCTATCTTTCCTCATGTATTTCTCCACAGTTAGTGCTACCAGTAGTAGCCCGACTAGTGATGACTAACTAACCTGTGACTGTGAATTGTTGCTCTTGGTGGTGCAGCTGCAGCTTAATGTGACAAATTTTGCAACATCTATTTCAAGTTTATTTTTTATTTTCCTCTCTTAGCTTTTCACCTCCACCTGTTGTTTCTCAATTTCTATCAACCACTTCTTCCACACTAAACTCTGTCTTACAAGTGCATGAACACACAGGCATGGTAAAGGAGGGGCTGGTTGTGTTTAGAGATTTGACTGGGAAATTCAGTCATAGTAATGGAAATGAATCATCATGGGCTGATATCATGCTTGTAAGGCTGGTGTGCAGCAGCCCCTCAAGCCGGTCTGTAGCCTTTATGATTATATTGACACAGAAAAAACAAATGTCAAATTGTGGCGGACCACCAGGTGGCTCCACTCACACCCAAGTTGAAGGGAAGTGCTGGGGTGGAGATTTTGGCGCTTACTATATGTGAAGTTCTGAGAGTCAGTTAATAAAGTTGGAGTGAGACACTGAGACCTCTCCTGTCGTTACTACATACCTCCACATTGGTGACCCCTGTAGCGAACATGCTAAGGCTCGACGACGAAGCCAGCTCCGGCCTGGAAGCATCGGCTGCCGCCGGACTTTCACCTCCGCCGGTGGCGCTTAAATTGCCGGATTTTTGCAGTGTTCATGGCATCTAACAAAAGCACTTCTTATTTTCTTTGCATACATATAATCTAATTTGGATTGTAAACTGTCTTTATCTTGATAATTTAATACGATTTTATCACCGAATTTCACACAAATCACAGATCACATAATTTCTTGTAACAATAAAGCTTTCTTTGTTTTTTTTACTTTAAACATTTTTTTAGTTAGCAATATTTAAAATAGACTTTTTTTAATTTCAGAAATTCCCATTTATTACAGTTGGTACCCAAAGACATAAAGAATAAAAAATAATTTGGAAATAAATTGACCAATGTTTATTTTGTTGCACAATTTATTATTAAACCACAAAACGCTTTATGTTGATGCATGTGACTCTTCTGCTCCTCCATATTTATATGAGATTTTTAAGACCAAATGTAAAATTACATAAGCAGACTTTTTTTTTTTTTTTAATTACCTTTAAGTCCTCAAGTCTCTTTCTGAATCTTGACCTTAGACCAACTTCAGGGATTAACTCAGTTATGTCTTCATTGGTAAGACAGAAAAGGCTTTCCTCTGTAACTTTGTTAGCTGTAATTAAATATTAAATCTCAGTTATAGAGATGCACACAATTTCAAATTTCATTAGAAATCCACTTCATGAAATAAAGTGAAATAGGCATGGTTATTTCTTTTAAATGCCACTGAGCCTTTTTTGTAATACATTTTCTGTGATGACAGTGTAGAAGTGGCTATAGAAAAGCACTTCTCTTCCAGATGTGTAAAAGACTCAACAGCTCTCTTTAAACACAGCGTAAAATAGAAAATATTAGTGTTGTACAGCACAACCATATCAAGAGATTTTTAGTTTGAGATATTTAAATCTTTGTTTATGAAGAATTAATTATAATTTACCTTCAAATCGTTCCTCCAACTCTCTTAGCCCCCAGTCAAGCAGTTTGTTTCTTATGAAATCGGCCATGATCAAGAAATGAAACTGAAAAACGTAATATTTAACCAGACAGTACTGCTTTACAGATTAGACCTTCGTGATCACCTTCTGCCTCAATGCATATATAATCAGAGAGGCTAACATTAAATTTAAAGTTCAAACTGCTCACCTTTTGTTAAAAGTAATGCAGGAAAAGGCTGGTGAGGGAGATGCGAAGTAAGCAGTGAGACACAAACAGGTGGGAAAAAAAGAAGTCAAATTGCAAAAAAACCCAACACCACAAAAACACTGTATCCGAGGACCGATAAAAACAAACTGGAACTGAGTGGCGAACTGAGAGAGAAAGGCAGGAAGAGCTGGTTTTGTGCAGGGCAGATGGGAGTGGCTGAGAGAGGGGGTAACAACCTGCCCCGCAGCAAGTGTAACAAAAATACTTGTTACAGCTGTTCCCTTATTAACTAAAGGTCATCACAATAGACAGCTCCACATGTTAGGAATTTGTGCTGTGAACCAGGATAAAAACAGGAATCACTTGTTTCTTAGGAAAACAGAAAAAACATTACATTGTGGAGCCACTAACATTAGGCCAAGGTTAAGCTGGACTGGCCATCGGGCATACCGGGCATTTGCCCAGTGGACTGATGGTATTTTTTTGTTTTTATGAGCGGATGTTTTTTTGTTTTGTTTTTCGGTAACGGTATAAACAACGAAAGGTGGTGGATTGGCCAATTTGTCATGATCGACTCTGGGCTGGACCAGTTCCAATTTCATTGTACTACTGTACTATGTATGACTGTGCAATGACAATAAAGAGTTATCTTATCTTACAGCCGAGGTGGTTGGCTGCACCCTCCCCATTGCTTGGGCAAGAACTCTGAAAGCAATCTTATCACAGACAAACAAAGAAAATGGTATTGAGGTGAAAAGAAACACAACTTGTCCAGTAGTTTAGCTAGAATAAAAAAAAAGAAAGACAAAGCTGGAGTTATTCTGCATCTTTACGCTGTCAGCTGCCTCTTCTTCTTCTCTCATTCTCTCACCCTCCCTCTCCTGTTGATACTTCATGAAACATGAAGTATCTCTCATGAAACTGTTCAATGATCAGATGATTGACTTTTCTCTCTTGTTTGTTTATCTTCTTTGTTTATCACTTTGCCGCAGAAAAAGGAAACCAGCAGATGTCGCGCTAAACAACAGCAGCACGTTTAACCTTGATAAGCTGTTGTTAGAATTTATTTAATATTACTTTCTAGTATCAGCTGATATTTGCTGGAGCCACAGCTGTAAAAGCTACAGGAGCACGTTCCGTGAGAGACTGAGATTACCAAAAAGCACCACTGAACAACACAGGAAATCTTTCCTGCCCATGGCCATCTCCCTGTACAACTCCTCCATCTAATACACTATATACACTGTAAACACTGCAATAGTTACACCCTTTTTTTGCACACGCTCTTTTCTACTCAGTGATGTTGCTGTCATTATTCACTTTGTTTTATAATCACCTCTGTCAATCCTTGAGATTTATTCAGTGATTTGTATATATTGTGCTATTTCTTAAAATCTGTAAATCTGTAACATATTGTATTGTTAAATAGTGTTGTTTGTTGTTTCTGTTACTGTATTGGAGCAACTGTAACCTACATAATATACTTAGGGATTAATAAAGTATTCTGATTTTGATTAGCGAGATAGCAAAAGAGAACGAGAACAGCACCATAAAACACAACCACCTGGGAAGGTGAGAAAATGAGTGACAGAAACACAGTAAACATTTGCACTGATCATACAAAGATGGGCTTAAACTGTTACCTGGATTCAGATTTTTTTTCTTTTTGTTTTACATATTTCAATTTGTATTTTCTTGTTTGATGTTGTTTCACTGTAATAGTTTAAAAGGCCGGGAGAAGGTGATTGGACTAGACCAGTGGTGACACAAACTGCTTGAAAGCATGGGAGTGATGCTTGCCATTGTAAAAATATACACTTTCTCAAAAAAAGTCCCACCAAGATGCACAAATTTACATAGTTAAAGACCAAATCATTGCACGGCCTAGGGAAATAAAGGATGTGGCATTTTGAGATGGCACATCTCAGCTGTGGTAATAAGGCAGACCTGAAACATAGGATGAGAAAGAGCTCTCTCACATGAGGTGAGCACCTAGAGGTAGAGCTGGGTGATATGAGATTTTTTCATATCACGATATGTTTTTTTCATTTCAGTCGATAACGATATCTATCACGATATAAGCCAAATAACTATATTTGTAAGATTTAAATGTGCCGTTGCTCACAAGTAAAATGTGAAATAATCAGCAGCTTGTTTTTATTTAAATATTTATTTCCCATAATAAGTTCAACAGGGTAGATGTACTTAAGGAACATGAGACTTTTTCAGATAAATAAAGGCAAATATTGCAAACTACACAAAAGGCAGCCGCTAAAGCGTTTAAGTTTCAAAATAGAACAAACGAAACAGACTAAATTGTCAATTCCACTTAGAAACAAAATATTAATTCTAAAAATAAATCTTAGTTTGTTTTACAGAAGAACAGACAAAACTGACTAACTTTTGTCAATATCAAATAAACTGAGAACTAAAAGGAAATTCTCAATCTCTCCTTGTTGTATAGCTTAGCTTTTCAAACAGTTTTAACAGTTACTTTAGTCTGACAAAAGCCGAATGACGAATTAGCGCTTCCAGTCAGAGACTGAGGCTACGTCCACACGTACACGGGTATTTTTGAAAACGGAGATTTTCCGTTTTTGTTTTAAAAAATAATCCCGTCCACACATAAAGGCAGAAATGAAGGAAAATGCTGCTATGAACATGCCAAAGCAGCAGGTGGCGCTAGATTCCTAACCGTGCAGAAATGTTGGCCAATCAGAAGTCTAGAAGCCTCGGTGGGAAAAAGTAAACAAAGCTGGGGCATAGAAGCAGAACAGAGTCGTATGTGTGGACGGACAGTAACTGTGTGTATATGTAAGCATTTAAACACTGCAGAGAGTAGAATTAACAGTAACAGTATTGTAGAAATTCATTTCACCGAAACAATAACGTGGCGCACAGTGTGACGCATGCACCAGTTTATTGTATTTCCAGACTTGCTTTCGGCACAATTTACAGTGCACGCTACTCTGTTTTTTGTCAGACTTGAAATAGCCGAAATACCTTCACACTACGGAACTTCTTTGGCTCTTCCGTTCGACAATCTCTCCGGCATTGGAACCATCATCTGTTTTCTCTTCGGTCACGCTCGGTTGATTTTTCTAGTCGGCACACTCATTTCCTCCATTACGCGCTGGCTCCATTACCCGCTGGCTGCTTCCCAAACAAACACACGTGCGGCTTGGCACTTGTGCTGTAACAAGTCACGCCACGTGACGCTGATGGTTCGGCTCTGCGCTACTTAATTTGGATCGGCTGACCTTTTTTTTAAGAGGACAAGAGCGGCGAGGTCTATCGCGATAGCTTAATTTCTCTATCGAGTAAAAGTTATATCGCGATACATATCGTTATCGTTCTATCGCCCAGCTCTACCTAGAGGTCAGCAACTTTAACACCCTTCTTGTACACAGCATCACTGTTGGTCCTCCAGTCCAGTCTGTCATTCAGGTGAACACCCAAGTATCTGTTGTTGTCCACCGTTTCCAGAAATTTACCCCTGATGCTGATGGGCCTAATTGCAGTTTATTTTTCTACGGATGTCAGCCACCATCTGTTTTGACTTATATTTAGAAAGAGGAGATTTCTTCCAGACTATTCAACAAAGTTCCTTACCAGCTGCCTGAACTCTGACTTCTGCACCTCATAATACACCCAACAACTGCAGTGTCATTAGAGAACTCCTTCAGCTGGCATGTTTCACTGTTGTACTGGAAATCTGAGCTGTACGAGGTAAACAGGACTAGAAATAGGACAATCCTTAGTGGTGCCCAGTACTACTAAGCACCACATGAGAGAAGGTGTTCCCCAGTCATGCAAACTGAGGCCTCTCTGAGAGAGAGTCAGCAATCCAGGAGACAGTAGACGTGGTGACGCCTATCCTGAGCAGCTTCTCACTCAGCACAAGTGGTTGGATGGTATAAAAGGCATTGGAAGAATTAAAAAACATGATTCTGACAAAGCTAGCAGTGTCATCCAGGTGAGAGTGAACACACTGCAACAGTGAAACCAGCATCATCTACCCCCACATGAGGCTGGTAAACAAACATGAGTGTCAAAGCCATGCTTCACCTACAAACTAAACCGAGCAAGAACCACCTCGGGCACCTTCATGACATGTGACATCAGTCAACAGGTTTGAAGTAGGCAGACTCTGGTGCTACGGCCAGGCAGGCCAGTGTGTTTAAAGTGGAGTGTGTTTAAAGTGCCATTTATTTAGGCTGTGTTGTGGAAGTTTTCCATTAAATAAAGCCTGCAGACGAGCGGTGAGTGGTAGCTAACATTCTTTAATCAAAACACAAAGAACAGACAACCAAGTTGGTGGAGAGCCTGCATGACCGCGGGGCAGACGGTCAGCATAGTCTCTCTGAGCTTAGCATGGCTCTCAGTTAAATACCTTCCACAGGAACAAAAGGCAGTACACAGCTGTTTCACACCTTAAGGTTCACACTCCCTTGCTGCCTCCCAGAGTCCTCAAAGAGACAAAAGACTCTTCCTGTGGAGTTGTCTGCTTTCCCCAACTTCCTTACCCCCACCATTTGTCTTACTGTATGAGTGTGAGACATGTTAAAATCCAGTGGCACCAAGGCATTATACAATAAAATAATGTGATTAATACATAAGTAAAAGAAATTCCTATACAGCTGATAGCAAAACAAAACAGGGCGAGGCGAACTGAGGCAAAACTAAACCAAAATCTAAACTGGGAAGAGGTAAGATTACCTACGAAGACTGTGACATAAAAAATGATCATGAATCTCAACTGGAGCATGCAAAACCAAGACTTGAGGCAGTCAAAACATGAACCTGAACAGAAACATGAAAAACCCTGAGACCTGAAATGACATGAATCAAGACAAACAGATAAACCAACACTGAGCAGGGAGAGAGAGGACTTAAATGCACAAAAGGGTAATGAGGAAAGTGAAAACACCTGGGGAAACAGAGCTGACACAAATGAACCTGACGCCACAGGGGGTGCAAAACTAAACACTTCGAAACACAAGACTTTCAAATTAAAACAAGGAAAGGAGCATGAGAATGGGTAAGGGAGAGGCACGAGCACAACTAAAAGTTATACGTAGAGGACAAAACAAACTTACACAGAAAACAGGAAAAGACTCATAAACAAGCAGACATGGACGATGACATTGACTTGACTAAACCCCAACTAATATTAACACAATAACTTAACATAAATACAAAATAAACTCAAAATGCTGGGTCACAGACCCAGCCCCCTGATATCAGGTTGAAGAGAGACTGTAGGATGGGGTAGTGCAGTAGTAGATTGTTTGATGGATAAGGAGGTGTTTAGATTCTTGGTATGTGAGGAGGGCCAAGAGTGGGTCCTGTACTTGTATTTCATTATTTTTTAACAGATTTTGTGTTTTGTGTGTTTTTTCACTCAATGTAGCTTCCAGATGATGATTGTTCCCATGGCTATTTACATACATTCAATATTTCTTTCCTAGAGTGTTGAAGCAAAGCCAAAGAAAAAAGGTTTCTCCCCCAGGACAGTTTAACCATCAGGGGCAAGTCTGTACTGGTACATACTGTAAAACACCTTATAGGACACACCCATTGCTAGGGATGGGTATCGAAACCCGGTTCTTGTTGAGAACTGGTTCCCACTGTTTCAATTCCTTGGAATTGTTTGCCATTTTTGCAAACGATTCCCTTATCAATTCCAGTTGCGGAGCGTCATTTACCTGGCAGGGAGCCTAAGCGGCTCAAACGCTAAAAAGTTTGGTTATACTTTACGAGAACGGATGACAACAGGGCAACTTGCAATACTTGCAAAGTAGATATTTCATTTAAGGGAGGAAACACTACGAATATGCAAAAGCATTTGCTCACAAAACACGCGATGACCTTAAATGAATGTTGTATTTTTTATTCCACTCCTGACTCGTGAATCTCAACCAAGCAGCAGCGGTAACGTTTGCACGTCCTCTCCCGGTAATGCGGCAGGTAAATAGCGCGATCTGCCTTATTACAAAACCTGCCATTACTGTGCGCTGCATTTAGGTGACCATGATGAGAGAGACAGACAGAGTCTGGCTGGCTCAGATGCTGGCAGTTCTCGCTGCAGTCTACTGTTAGCGTCTCCTTTCAGGCCAGTATAGACGAATGTCACCGAATAGTGACTAAGTTTGTGGTAAAAGGCTTGCACCCATTTGCCACAGCAGATGCCCCCGGTTTTCGGTAAGCGAATGTGTTTAATTGTAGACAGGGACATTACTGGATATTCTTGTGTAATTGCTACAGAAGAATATTTATTTTATTATTTTACATTTGCAATTTTTTTTCCTGGGGATCCTGTGAAACCCCATTGAAGAGCCATAGGCTGTAGATGTCTTAAGGTCTCACTGTTGGGTTTGTAAGGCCATGTTACTTCTAAATTTCTATCGTGTTCAAAGAGAAGATATAAAACAAAGTTCTAAGCTAATCGACCTTGGTGTTCTCCTTTTTTAAAAAGAATCGATAAAGAATCGATAAAGAATTGAATCGTTAAACAGAATCAAAAATGGAATCAGAATCGTGAAAATCTTATCAATACCCATCCGTTTCAGTTTTATTTGTCATATGTAAGTTAGCACAGGGTAAACATTGCAATGTCATTCAGCAGAATGGTACAGTAGGAAAAAATTAATAAAAGAAAATAATAAAAAAGAAAAAGAAAAATACTAAAGAGCAAAATATTAATAAGATGTAGTAAAAGAAAAAAAGAGATTTTCAGTTAACTGACTAAATATATATATATATATACAGTGGGGCAAAAAAGTATTTAGTCAGCCACCGATTGTGCAAGTTCCCCCACTTAAAATGATGACAGAGGTCAGTAATTTGCACCAGAGGTACACTTCAACTGTGAGAGACAGAATGTGAAAGAAAAATCCATGAATTCACATGGTAGGATTTGTAAAGAATTTATTCGTAAATTAGGGTGGAAAATAAGTATTTGGTCACCTCAAACATGGAAAATCTCTGGCTCTCACAGACCTGTAACGTCTTCTGTAAGAAGCTTTTCTGTCCCCCACTTGTTACCTGTATGAATGGCACCTGTTTGAACTCATCATCTGTATAAAAGACACCTGTCCACAGCCTCAAACAGTCAGACTCCAAACTCCGCCATGGCCAAGACCAAAGAGCTCTCGAAGGACACCAGGAAAAGTATTGTAGACCTGCACCAGACTGGGAAGAGTGAATCTACAATAGGCAAGCAGCTTGGTGTGAAAAAATCAACTGTGGGAGCAATCATCAGAAAATGGAAGACATACAAGACCACTGATAATCTCCCTCGATCTGGGGCTCCACGCAAGATCTCATCCCGTGGGGTCAAAATGATCATGAGAACGGTGAGCAAAGCTCCCAGAACCACACGGGGGGACCTGGTGAATGACCTGCAGAGAGCTGGGACCAAAGTAACAAAGGTCACCATCAGTAACACACTACAACGGCAGGGAATCAAATCCCGCAGTGCCAGACGTGTTCCGCTGCTGAAGCCAGTGCATGTCCAGGCCCGTCTGAAGTTTCCCAGAGAGCACATGGATGATACAGCAGAGGATTGGGAGAATGTCATGTGGTCAGATGAAACCAAAGTAGAACGTTTTGGTATAAACTCAACTCGTCGTGTTTGGAGGAAGAAGAATACTGAGTTGCATCCCAAGAACACCATACCTACTGTGAAGCATGGAGGTGGAAACATCATGCTATGGGGCTGTTTTCCTGCCAAGGGGACAGGACGACTGATCCGTGTTAAGGACAGAATGAATGGGGCCATGTATCGTGAGATTTTGAGCCAAAACCTCCTTCCATCAGTGAGAACTTTGAAGATGAAACGAGGCTGGGTCTTCCAACATGACAATGATCCAAAACACACCGCCCGGGCAACAAAGGAGTGGCTCCGTAAGAAGCATTTGAAAGTCCTGGAGTGGCCTAGCCAGTCTCCAGACCTCAACCCCATAGAAAATCTGTGGCGGGAGTTGAAAGTCCGTGTTGCTCGGCGACAGCCCCAAAACATCACTGCTCTCGAGAAGATCTGCATGGAGGAATGGGCCAAAATACCAGCTACTGTGTGTGCAAACCTGGTAAAGACCTATAGTAAACGTTTGACCTCTGTTATTGCCAACAAAGGTTATGTTACAAAGTATTGAGTTGTATTTTTGTTATTGACCAAATACTTATTTTCCACCCTGATTTACGAATAAATTCTTTACAAATCCTACCATGTGGATTCATGGATTTTTTTTTCACATTCTGTCTCTCACAGTTGAAGTGTACCTCTGGTGCAAATTACTGACCTCTGTCATCATTTTAGGTGGGGGAACTTGCACAATCGGTGGCTGACTAAATACTTTTTTGCCCCACTGTATGTATATATATATATATATATATATATATATATATATATAGTCAGTTAACTGAAAATATGTTGCCAGTATTTTCCCACATTTTCTAGATTCTGTACCAGTACTGTGTGTAAAATGCCATCAAAAAAGTCAATGAAGTGTTATTCTTCCTCACCTTCTGTCTCCTTTCACTTTTTAAAGGTTGCCATGTTAGAAAAAACATTTTGCCCTGCCATGCTGTTAATTGATGTGGTAAATAAATAGTTTATGAAAATATCACTAAATCTGTCATTTATTATTTTTAATATTCAGTAATGATCATGTCTCACCTCTAGTCTCCTCTGTCTTAATTTCAGGTTTCCACCATGTGTTGTAGATAGTTCAAGAGGTTAACGCGACCAAGCAGGCTTCGGGTTTCAGCTAAGTACTGTTTAGAATACCAGAATAGGGAGGATGGTGTAGGTTTAAGTTTATTAGACTGATACATATATACCAACAAGACAGTGTACATCACTGTGACAACGGTGTTTGTTTTCATTCAAAGGCTTTATGATTTTTCCTATAATGGTGGGGCGGTCTCTAATCAAAATGCCCGGGCTGATTTTTTGTCCCAGTCCAGCCCTGTATGCAGCTCATCTGCAGTCTGGAGTTACCTACATCTTCCTACTCAGAAGGCAGAATTTCCGAGTACCGAGTACAATCAAAAGTACCACGACTGCAGTTTCCGTGTTGGACGTAAAAAGCACACGTGATGCTGTGACGTAGGCTAGAATCATGGCAGAAGTCGACGACGGTCCAGGCCTGGGATTTCTCTCGTGGTAATATGCACATTATTTTTTCCTTTCTGTTGGTAGGTGGCACAGTGCAATTGTGGCTAGATAGTGCTAACATGTAAGCAAGCTAGAAGACTGGCATCCTTGCTGGGTATCCAGTTAGGGAAGCAACACATCAATACAAGAATTCTGAGTAAAACCAAAGTTACTTTCCTTAGTAACTAGTTACTTTGAAAGTATCGAGTAACATGAAGTAACTGAGTTACTTTTGATAGAAGTAACTAGTAATGTAACTAAGTTATTAATTTAAAATAACTTACCCAACACTGGTTTTCAGTTCTTTGAGTCATATCAAAGTGTTTTAGTATTTGGTTAAAATGCCTTATGAAAAGGAAAAAAGATAAGATCTCTGAGTATTTTTTCATGAACTATAAACTACATTCACTCCTACAGGAGAAAGCCAAGTGCACCAAAGAGAGAGTGGCTCTTTCTGCTGCCACACAGAGGTCTCTGGACAGAAAAAAGTAGTAAGACATAGAAATAGAAACACATGTTTTACATTAATGCTGTTGAGATCCAGTGATCAGTGGTGTATGTGGTACTTCTTTAGGGTTGGTGAATCTCCAGCACAGACTAGAAAGATGCAGCAGAAGCCAGATGCCCTACTACCAACAGGTGTGAGACACAGCTGTGGGATTTTATTACTTTTTAATTCATTTTGTGTTTCCCTCCATGTAATTTCTGGATTATATTCCCCAGAAGTTATTTACATACATTTAGTATCCCTTTCCTGGAATCTTGAAGCCAAGCCAGGGACAAACAGTTTGTGCCCCCAGGACAGCTTAACTGTCAGGGGCAAGTCTGTACTGGTCCAGATTGTAAAACAACTTTACAACACAACCATTTCCTGAAGTCATTTTCTAGATAATCATTCTTTCTCAGTGCATTGTCCACCAAGATTTAAACGTTTTTTTCTATTAATTAATTAGAATTGTAAAATCATTTGTCACATATTAATAAAAGTAGCAGTCTTTAGACACACCCTGCTTTTGACTTATTTAAAGTGACCACAGTGACTCTCTTAGGAGCTGGTACAGAAAGACCCCAGAGGAGAGGGTGAAGCGCACGGAGAACCTGAAGAAGCAACACTCGCTGGGCTAAAGCATGACACAACATGCCTCGACCTGTGAACTGCTCACCACATGATTGTCCTTCAGTTAGCTTTGGAAATTCACATGAATGTATTCACACACAAAAACACGATCACAGCGCTGTTGGTTTCTGTTGGTCACTGTTGCTACTCACCGAAATACTTAGTTTCAACAGCTGATTGTTATGATGAAGGAAAGAATAAGTAGCTGTAGTTAAATGTAAGCCACAAGAAGCTCAATTGAAAACACATGAAAACATTTCTGTTCCTGAGTACTCTGCCTTTGTTGTCTGTCATGTTTTAGCATGCATATATTTAATATCAAGTGCTTATAGCTGTAAGTTGCACACAGACAGTCACATAATGTAGTTGTTCTGAAAATACAATATTTTAATGTATATGATTTATTCCTTCAAGGGCTTTAATTACCAGTTCGTGCATTGTTTTGTTCTTTATGCTGAGTGTACTATAAAATGTATAGTACTCTGAGTCGTATCAGGGTGTTTTAGTATTTGGTTTAAATGCCTAATGAAACGGAAAAAGGATAAATATCTGTGTTTACACTCTGGCATGCTGTTACATTAATGTAGCTTCACACGACCACAGATGCACAGCCGGCATTCAGTGTGGACTTTGTTTCAGAAATGACTGAAGAAAAATAAATTTACAAGACCAAGAAACAATATAAGACATTTTAATGAAATAGTATTTCTGAAATATTGTGTGAACTAATGCGTTCACTGCAGCACCATGTTGACTTCATATTTGTGCACTTGTAGCATTCAGCATTGATGTTTTTCTCCCACATTGCTGTGTGTGTCTTTTAAAGGATGATTTATTTCATTTAAAATGTCAGATTGTCTTTTTTCTTCAATGTCCAGAATAAAATCTGAAATTATTTAAATTTCCATGGAATTTAATTAACGATACAGTTAAATTATAACCTAGCTAAACTAACCTAACTATAACTTAGCCATAAGTTTTTGACATGAGCTTCTTTTCTGTTGTTTGCTTTACCGATGTTTCATGACCCAGTAAATACGTTCAGCATGGTTCCAAACAAGGATCCTACTTAGATATAAAATTCTGGCCTATGATAAGGTAATAAAGCCAAATATGAACAGCGGTTATGTTTATTTTTCAAAAATCTTTTTTTTTTTTTTTTGCCTGTCCCTTTTGGTTCTTTTGCCATCAGAATTATTGTCTAAAGGCAAAGAAAGATGCCCAACTGATTTACTTTACCAAATTGACCATCCCAGCCTTGCCGTAATGGTCCATTTGATTCAACTTTTATTGTTTATTTTATTTTCACTTGCTGAATATGGGACAGACTTGACTGGGGGAAAGAAGGGGAGAAAGAAAGAGGGAAAGAGAAACAGCTGAGAAGAGGGACGGGGGAGAAGGGCAAAAAACAAAAACCAACAGAATGAGCAGAGAAAAAAAAAAGAAAAAGAAAATGCATCTATCGATCACCTGGATCACCTGTTGAGAAAGAAAAAAGAAAACAAGCAGGAGAGAACAAGAGTAATAGAATAAACAACATCACAATGATATATGGGAATATGACAGTAAATACTAAATATTAAACATTATTGTGCAGCACATAAGATCAACAGAACACAGTGTGCTTTGAGGTAGGAGCCAAAAAGGGTGTAGTTTGTGGGTGTGATCACCCGTGTGTACACCTGTGAGCATGGACGCGCTTGTTTTTTTTAAAAGGTTCCTTCATGTAATGATCTGCTAGAGGGTGTGGGGGGGCCACAGCCCCGTCCTCCAGGGCATGAAGCAGGTATGGAGGAGATCAAAACTCCAGACATCCAGAGGCCCCCAGAACACAAGAGACCAAGGAAGACCAACAGAGGGGCAGCCGCACCACTGTCCCAGAAAGAGCTGAGGAGAGTCCCAGATGAGGGCTCACTCAGCAGCCGCGGACCAGAAGCCAGGGGGAGTTGCAGTGACGCGCCCCTGAGCTCCGCCGGCAGCCAGCTGTGCCTGAGTGACCGAGCCCCAGGCCGAGAGGCCGGGGGCACCCCACCTCCGAAGTGGCCCGAGCGAGCCTCCAAACATCCTCCAAACATATTGTCAAACCATGTATCAATTTCAGACATTAATAGCTATCCTCTGTAGCGTTGTGTTAATTGTGGCTATTATTGTTTGCTGTATTATTCCATGTTTTAAAGCATTAATTGAGAGAGTGGCTACGAGAACAGCCACCGGCATTTTTCTGACACACATGTATAACCCTGTTGTTACTGAAGAGCCCTTTGAACAAGAAGACATGTTGTAAAAATGAATAGTAGGGGAGACCGGGGATAGTTGTAACATTTTTGACATTTCTGTCTGTAAATTGAAGCTCTTTTAAGGTAGTGGATTCAAAATGTAATGCAAAGTATTTACATGTCTCTGCTATTAAATAGTGCAGCTATTTTCTCTGCAGCACAATTACCCATTGCATGGTATGGTCTCAAACACAAAGAGTGAAATGTTACAATTAACCCCATAGTCTGGGTTAGTTGTAACATATCCCGGGGTGAAATGTAACACAATGAAATAAGGGTACTAACAAAATATTAACATGTAATCTTTGTTTATTCAACACATGAATGCACTTAGAGCCATTTATGTAGCTGTGTGTGTGTGTGACAGAATGCAGAAATCTAGCTTTTGAACATATTCCAACCCCCCAAAAAAGACAAGTTATGGAATTTTCTGCAACTGAATATTTCATTAATTTTGGTTGGTCTTCCTTGAGTTTGGCCTCATTGGCTCAGTGGGCATTATAACCTACAACTCTTGCACCAATTTTGAACATAACAATGAAGCTGAAAAAATGTAGTTGTTCACCAGCATCGCAATTCCATTACTTTTTATCATGGCTTACCTTGGTGTGGTTTGCAAAGTGCTTCAGAAAGATGAGGAAATCTGTTTCTTGCACCCATCCTGACTTATTTCCACTACCAATACTTCCTACTGGTCCATCTCTGACACAGTGGTCTGCATAATGTATGTGTGGGAACACAAACAGTGGAGGAATTGTGTTGCCAATGGCATTAACCGCATATACAAAAGCGACCAGTGAACCTCTCTCTGCTGATGTCGTTCACAAACTTGTTTAATATAAGTTAAAGTAATAGTGTGGTAAGTTGTAACATCTGCGTTATTGTTACAACTAACCCAGACTGTTGCTGTTACAACTGACCCAGACTCCTATAGCCATGAACTAGCTAACATTACAGCCAACGGCTAAAACATTAGCACTAAAGACCTACACAGAATATATCCCCATAGACATACAAATAACATAATTTAGGTTTGATGAGTTTAACTGCAAAGCAGATAATGCTATTACAAATTGAAATAAAGTAGAAAAACTTACTTTTTGGCATACAAATTACTTTTTTTCATGTTAAATTGTCTGTGTTTGACAAAATGTGCTGATTTTTCACATGTGATAGCAGAACTGAATTGGGCATGCACAGGATGAGTCACATCATTTGAAACTTAGCCCTGATTGGAGAAATTGGAAGTGTTACAACTGACCCACGTTACAACTATCCCCGGTCTCCCCTACTCAGCAAAATGAAGAGACAATTGAAAATGTGAAAGGAAGTGATTGTCTACTGATGTATAAGTACTGAGTGAAACATATTAACAACAGGAGGGAATGTCATGAGATTTTTAAAAATCTATAAGAATTTATTTACTACTGCGTACTATAAGCTCATATTGATGTGTTCATATATTTCACAACACATGCTGTACTTTTTCATTTTTGTGCACACTGACATTTTAACTCTGTATGTTGATGAAGGCCGGAGACAGTGACCTAACCACAAGAGATTAAATCTCTAACAGCAGTTTCCGAAACTAGACTACACTCATATGACCCACACACACACACGTACACACACTCAGTCACAGGAAGTTATTCGCAGAACATGTATTAAAGGAATATGAAGGTATTTGCATACGCGATGTGTCCTATAAATAAAGAGCTATCGCCTGCACTCGGTGTGAGTCTCTCTCTCGCTAGAGCCGCTCACCCGTGCACGTTTGCTATTTTAACAGAACTTGTCTGAGTGTCATTATTTCACCTGAATAATGTCTTGTTAATAAATAAAGTTAACCACCGACAAAAGGGAAGCAGAAAACAGGACAATATATACATATACACAGAGGATAACAAGGGAAATGGTGAGAGCGCACCTGAAACTAATCACAGATAATTAGAGAGGGGAAATAAAACTGACTACAAGAGACAGGAGATCACCAAAGTAAAACAGGAAATGGCTAACAATGACTAGGAATAAGACACGAGTTGGGCTTAACACAAGGAACACTAAAGACAAAACACAGAGACAAGAATAACACATGAAATGGAAACCAACATAATCAAAAAAGAAACCATAAACTACAAATTTAGGCAACAAACTTCAGAAGCACTGGGAAACACTGAACTCTAAGCAAAATAAAACAAAGCATGACCTTAAACCATCTCTGAAATCCAAGAGAAAGGGTCCACAACAAAAAGAACCAGCACCATGACAAATATAATACAGTGGAACCCCGACTTACGAATACCCCATTTAACGAAAAATTCAAGTTACGAAGGCACTGAACGGCAATATTTCTGCCCGTGTTACGGCAAAATGCCCATGTAACGAAATCCGCTGGCTCTGATTGGCTGAGCCTACAATGCCCACAATGCCTACCGAATCATGTGACAATCCCTTGAACGATGTATTGTTGTTCTAGTTAGCATTTAGCCTATAGCCTATCGTTCAGCATCACCTCACTCAAAAGGTGCGATGGGTGCTTCGACTTACGAAAATTTTCAACTTACAAAAGACCCTCGGGAACAAATTAATTTCGTAAGTCGGGGTTTCACTGTACTGATTGAGTATGTACTTAAAATTAGTCTCTTCTACTGAAAAGAAGTCTGTTTCCACTTTTGCTAGTATGTGTATTTTGCACTATGTAAGAATAGTCCCCTCACAGCACTGACACAGGTCACATTGGGACATATTTTGGATTTCTTCCTACAGTCTCATTTATTTTTAGTGTCTATAATTAGTATAATATTTACATTTTGAACTTAACAATCAAACTTCAAAACACTCCAGTTCATTTCTGAAACACTGTGTCATTACTCAGATAATTCTATTAATTCATGTTGATTTAAAATAAATAAATAAATAAATGTTTTCAGCAACTTGAGTTTAGATGTGTGGAGTTAGATATGCTACAGAGAGTGATGCAAGGTGCACCCTGAGAAGGCTTTTTTTTTTTTAAAATAAACAGGTTTCTTATTTGCATAGGGAAGAAGTAGGTACAAGTGATTTGCACACTAGTTTGACTAGCCACACCTAATTCTTCTCAAAACAAATGACCTCTTGTACAACCATCACCACCACCATTTATCATGCATGCAAATGAATTATTATGTGTGCAAATGATTTGTACTTGTCTTATTCTGGGATATCAGCAGCTGCTTTTTGTTCATGCAAATAAGAAACATGTTTATCCAAAAATACTAATAATTTCTTTCACTTTGCTGATATGTATATTTCTTTTAACAACAGGTTAAAATGACCAGGTTGTAAAAAAATTTGTTTTCATGTGAATGAAAGCAGAATGTGAATGCTACCTGACAAAAAAAAAGGTGGATAAATGGAAGCTGAAGGATGGACGGCAGAATACAAACAGAATAAAATAAAAGGAAAGCTTGCCACTCGGATGATTTTGGAGGTCTGCTCATTTCTGATGGAGGCTTTAACATGTGAAGACGGGAGCCTATTTGTGAAATCTGTTAATCTACATATTAGTCTTTCATGGAGTTCTCTGCATTCAACCAAACACACATACATCAACTAAAAGTGAGTGCAAATATTCTGGTACAAATCCAAACATAATGTCAAACAAAGGAAGTCTGGAAAGCAAGGACACTCCTTTTACTCCACCCTTTACGACCTAAAACTTCTCCACCTGCATAAGTTTTTCTTTTTTTTATTTTTCATTTAACTGTTATTTAACCAAGATCCCATTGAGATTAAAAACCTCTTTTTCAAGGGAGACCTGGCCAAGATAGGCAGCAGCAAATATCTAACAAGTTACAAAAATTAAACACAGGCAACAACAACACACACACACACACACACACACACACGCAAAAATAAACGTAATTCAATAAAATTCTATTAAAAACAATTAATCAATCTAATTGAAACAGTTGCATATTATGGACTTGGTCTCAAGGATTCTTATTTTTGATTTAAAAGCACTTAATGAAATGAATTCTGTCATTTTCCAGTCATTCTGCAGCTCGTTCCAAGCCAAGGGTGCTAAATGGACAAAAGCTCTTTTGCCAAGTTCAGTTCGGGAACAGAAAGCAACAAGTAACCTTGCGGATGAAGAGAATTGTTAAAGTGAATTGTTAAATGTTTGTCATTTTTATGTTTACCATTTGTACATTGTTTTAAGGTATTCTTTCTGTCCTCCCCTCCCCAGATTCTCGAGATTCTGGGTGGGGGGCAGTAGTGGTTTGTAGGTCTGTTTGATGTTGGTAAACTTCCTCCCCTTTGTATGACTTCACTGTGTTATCTAGGGTGAACCATCTACACTCAGAAAAATAAAGGTGCCAACTGGAACCAAAAGTGGTTCTTTAGACTGATGCCATAGAAGATTTTTTTTTGGTGCCACAAAGAACCTTTCAAACAATGGTTCTTTGAAGAACCATTTCTTTCAGTGGTTCATAGAGGAACATTTAAAGGTGCCCCAAAGAACCATCAAGAAATGGTTCTTTGGGGCACCTTTAATGGTTTTTCAAAGAACCTTTTTAAAAATGGTTCTTTAAAGAATCATTTTTAAAAAGGTCCTTCAAATGGTTCTTTAAAAGAACCATTTTAAAGAACCTTTTTTAAGTGGTTCTTTAAAAAACCATTTTAAATCTTTCAAAATAAAATGCATCATAAATTGAATTTGAGTAGGGTAAAATAAATAGGAGCACAGCATAGACATATATTAATGGTTTATTGTCATTTTGTAGTTACCAAAAGACAAAAAGGCATTTTAACCCTCAGCACAACATCACTACTAATACATGTCACATATTAGTGTTTTAAACAATAATAATTAAATATATTTGCTATAATATATATATATATATATATATATATATATATATATATATATATATATATATATATATATATACAGGGCCGTGCAGAGAGGTTTAAAGGGGCGGGTGCTCAAAGTTAAAAAGGGGCACATTGCACCATGCGCTTACCTGCTGCTCTCTGGCAGGTAGCTCCATGCCCTCCTGGGTTTTAAATGCACCTTAGAACACATATGCATCAACACTACAATGAGCGGGTGGAGGGAGGTTTGGAGTCTTCTCTCACCCCCATTCTCTGCGGCCTGCTGGAGCGGGGGGGCTAGGAGGAGTTGGCCGTCCAACTGCGGTCTGGAGTGTGGGGCCTCCCTGCTGCTGCGGAGTCGGGGCGGTCTGCCTCTCCCCACCGCAGGGAAAAGGGTAACACCACCTGGGTCTGGGTGCAGTTCCCCCCTCCAGGGGCAAGGGTACCTAGACCCGGTTCGTAGAGTACGCTTGGGGAGTGTGATCGTGTGTACAGCGTCTCTTTATGTCTGTCTCCACGTTGGTTGAGTGTGGAGTAAGTGCATATGAGAGCATGAGGGTGGGAATGGATGTTTGTATCTGTGTGTGCCTGTATGTCTGTGTCTATATGTCAGGTTGGGTGTCAGGCGCCACCTCTCTGGGGACATCTCAGGCCCTCCAAGGTTTGGAGGCCTATCTCCACCCACCACCACTTCCCCTGCCAGTGGCGGACTCCCTCAGACATCGGTGCGTTGGTGGTTCTTTGTATCTGGGGGTGGGCGTCCAGGTACACACCGGCTCACTCCTTGGCGGCCGCTTATCGGGGCCTGGAGCCTGACTCTCGGCCTGGGGCTCGGTCACTCAGGCACGGCTGGCTGCCGGCGGAGCTCACGGGCGCGTCACTGCAACTCCCCCTGGCTTCTGCGCGGATGCTGAGTGAGCCCTCATCTGGGACTCTCCTCAGCTCTTACTGGGACAGTGGCGCGGCTGCCCCTCTGTTAGTCTTCCTTGGTCTCTTGTGTTCTGGGGGCCTCTGGATGTCTGGAGTTTTGATCTCCTCCATACCTGCTTCATGCCCTGGAGGACGGGGCTGTGGCCCCCCCACACCCTCTAGCAGATCATTACATGGAGGAACCTTTTAAAAAAAACAAACAAGCGCGTCCATGCTCACAGGTGTACACACGGGTGATCACACCCACAAACTACACCCTTTTTGGCTCCTACCTCAAAGCACACTGTGTTCTGTTGATCTTATGTGCTGCACAATAATGTTTAATATTTAGTATTTACTGTCATATTCCCATATATCATTGTGATGTTGTTTATTCTATTACTCTTGTTAGAAGTAATAATGTATTCACACACAAAAGCACGATCACAGCGCTGTTGGTTTCTGTTGGTCACTGTTGCTACTCGCCGAAATACTTAGTTTCAACAGCTGATTGTTATGATGAAGGAAAGAATAAGTAGCTGTAGTTAAATGTAAGCCACAAGAAGCTCAATTGACAACATGTAAAAACATTTCTGTGCCTAAGTACTCTGCCTTTGTTGTCTGTCATGTTTTAGCATGCATATATTTAATATCAAGTGCTTATAGCTGTAAGTTGCACACAAACAGTCACATAATGTAGTTGTTTCTACATTCTGGCCTATAATAAGGTAATAAAGCCAAATGTGAACAGCGGTTATGCTTATTTTTCAAAAATCTCTAAAAATAATTTACTGTATTTACACATCCTTTTTTTGATGAAACTGACTGTTTTTTAATCTACTCTGAATACCACCACAAATCCAGAGTGAAGGAGACCAAACAGATTTTTCCAGGCATATTTACAGCAATAAGACTTTAATTATAATAATTTTTACGTAGCAGGATACAAACATTCTTGAGCAAATCAATTTGTATTATATTCAACAGACTTGCACACATTCCAACATTAAACAGAATAAGTCTCATCAGCCATTAGACAATAAAATGAGGTAATATGAAGCTTTGTGATCTATTTTCTCAGTAATAGTAATCTGTGTCAGGATGTAGCTAAACCATATTCATCCAGTTGGCCTGGATTTTTAGCCTGCATGCAAAAAATGTTTTTAGGTCACAATAACATGAATTTCATTTCGAAAAGAGGCACAACTGCTATATATTATAAATACATGGTGAATACAAAGTTAAAACTATATGCAAAAAATACGCATATATAATCCTACATTGCACTGACTACATTATCTCCACACTGTCACACCAAAAGAAAACGTAAGCCACAGATCTCGCACACATTTGAACAAAATGGCTCCAAACGGCTTTAAAAAAGGTTAAATATCTGTAATTTTTCTAAGATTGAAAAACAAAATTTCTTGCACATTTTTTTCTACTGTCGTCAACATAAATAAAGGTTTTTAGTTTCCTGTAGTTAAAACAGCCATTTGCCATGACAGACAGCGACATAGCTGTGCTGGAACTAGAATACCTCTCATATGAGTTTGGTAAAGACACCAGCCGACCATCCACATATATGCATTTACACCTAACATCTTTCAAGAAGAAGGCTTTGAGTTTTCATTTCCACAAAGATATTCTGTGATGCACTGTCAGGAATCATCTAGCTGCCCTCTGCATCATCCGTCCGTCCATCCATCTTTTTTCACTTATGCGGGGCTGGGTTGTGGGGTCAACAGCCCAAGCAGAGAAGACCAGACCTTCCTCTCCCCAGTCACCTCCTCCAGCTTGTCTGTGGTAAGACCAAGGCGTACCCAGGCTAGCCAAGAGATACAATCTCTCCAGCGTGTCCTGGATCTGTCCCGGGGCCTCCTCCTGGTGGGACATGCCCAGAACACCTTACCCAGACTTGCACACATCCTTGTAAGATGCCCAAACCACATTATCTGGCTCCTTTCGAGGTGAAGGAGCAGCAGCTCCACTCTGAGCCCCTCCTGGAAGGGAGAGGCCAGCCACCCTTCGGAGGAAGCTTATTTCTGCCTCTGGTATCCACAGTCTTATTCTTCAGTGATAAGCCACAGCTTGTGACCATAGGTGAGGGTAGCGACATGGATCGACCGTTTGAGAGCAATTGAGAACTTCGCTTTTACACTTAGGAATAAAATTATTAAATAAAGTTGTCATTGTGATTCTTATATACACATTGCAATTCTGCTCATTAATTAGTTGGCACTCTGTGTAATGAGGGTCAAAAGCATCAATTCAGTGCTAAGCTTGAATTGAATTATTGAGACTGACATAATGAGCTGTAGAGGGATTTGCAAACATGCAAAAATTCTGGGCCAAGCGAGTCTGAACAGAATGTCCCGGACTTAGATAATAATAAGAATCAATAGGCAGCGAATTGCCAGCTAATATTAATACAGCAAGGCTAGAGAGCGAGGTGTTTTTCTTTCTCTATTTTGTTTCTAGGAAAAGGAGCAGATGCAGACAAGGTCAGATGTGGATAGAGTGGGGGAGAAGATCCACTCGGGAGACAGCAGAACCGGACACGTTGTTTCCCAGAAGAAGTAGTCATAATAACACTTGTTTTTGTTGTGGTATAAAATTGTAATACCTGCTTACAGGCTCATCATTTTTGTGAAGCAGACCTCTGATTCACATTGAGGTCTAGCATGCTGAAACTTCAAGTGCTGAAATGAATTTAATCTTTTAAAAGACCGTTTCTCTTTCTTTAAGGAAGCAGAGGAGAAAGACTAACACCAATACACTCAGCTCTCTCTTCACCAAGATGGATCGGTACAGCTTCTGCATCACTGCAGCCGCAGCACCAATCCGTCTGTCAGTCTCCCGCTCCCCTCTCCTATCACTCGCAAACAAGATACTTAAATTCCTCCACTTGGGCCAAGAACTTGTCCCTGATCTGGAGTGGGCACTCCACCCTTTTCCAGCTGAGGACCATGGCCTCAGATTTGGAGGTGCTGCTTCTTATTCCCACCACTTCACAGTCAGCTGCAAACTGTTCCAGTGTGAGCTGGAGGCCATCACCTGATGAAGCCAACAGAACCACATCATCTGCGAAAAGCAGAGATGAGGTGCTGAGACCATCCAAGTGAAAGTCTTCCATCACTTGGCTACGACTAGAAATTCTGTCCATAAAAATTCTGAACAGAATCGGTGACAAAGGGCAGCCCTCGTGGAGTCCCTCATCCACCGGAAACAAGTCTGACTTATTCCTGGCTATGTGCACCAAGATTGGTACTCAAGGCAACTAATCAATGGTCATGACAATTTGCATATTAATGATCAAGGAACTGACCTCGCAGTCCATTGTTTATTCAGTGGGCTGGTTTCAGTCCTTGTGCAATGTGCTGTTTATAAAGTTGGAGAAACCTGCAGTCAGCTGAGACTGAAGAAGTCACTTGGATAAGGATGTTTCTCCCTCTGACGCTACGTCCGGATGAACAGAATCAACCTTTTGGGACCTTCATTTAGAAACTCCATTTTGTCTTTACTAGTATTATTTTTGTTTGATTTTTAAATTTGTTTGTTGTTCTGAAACACTGAAGTATGACAAACAAGAAAATAGGAAATCAGGAAAGGAGTAAACACTTTTTCACACCACTGTATGTTTGTCACGCAATGCAATCAATTTTTTGGTGATTTTAGGGTAAAAAGATCTGGGTTAAAAAAACTGTTTCTATCTAATGATTACAATAAATATTTGCTTGCACGTAAGATTTATTGAACGGTATACAATATCAAATACATGCATTCTTTTAGAATCAGTACAGATAAGGAAGCAAGAAAACTAAATGATATACTAGCTGCATCACAGTGTGCTGGATTAATTAACATTTAAATGCTCTATGCAACAATCTCAGTTTTGTTAATCTTTTTCTTCAACAACTGTATGGTCACTTAAAATTATGAGATGTAAATATCTGTGTTTCACCAGTGTATCCTAATCCTGTATGTTAAAGGAGGTAATAAAAGAAGCACCTTAGTACCTTTTTGTAATGACATTACTAAGGTTACAGGAAACATGACAGTAAATGCTGAACGTGAATGAACTGTTTCATGAAGAAATAAAGTATGGTGGGTGGAAGAAACACGAGAGAATTACTGAAGACAAAAATCAAAACAGGAATTTAACAATATGCACAGAAGTAATTAAAATTTTAAACATTTAACGTAACAAAAAATAACAAAGAAACAACCTGAACCTAAACTCAAACTGTAATATATTCACCAATAATTCCAAACCCAGAAAAAGCAAAATGGCAGGGAGATGACAGAAGTAGCTGATGATTTCCTACAGCTTTACTTAGAGCCATTTCTCACTATTTGTCATGTACACATATTGTGTAACTGCAACAAACAAGTATTTGTCATTAGAACTGTGATGTAAAATTGGTACCTTTTCAGTGCTGGATGATAACTGATAAGCACTTACATTAAAAATGTTCCCATCCCAATGAACCAACAGTATACACATCAACTTAAAACATTAAATTATGATATTTAAAACAAGCAACAAAATCAAAATGCTTTTGGAAACTGTAATCTCAGACTCTTACAATTAAAACCATAAATCTCAGGTTCTAATGAGGAATGCATTACGTGTCTTCAAGCTCTGCTATAAATGATTAAAAACGACAACAAATTTTTAAAAAGAAAGAAATCAAAACCGCGTATCAACGTGATTAATGCTAACAGCACTAAAAACATTGTTCAAAATAATCAGAAAAATAGTTCATGATCACAGCCTTTTAAACAATTTGTGACATTTTAAGATTTACCCAGTGTGGTTACTTTTTTTCATCTTGATCGCCATTAAGTTCATCACAGTGTTTCTTCACCATCTCAAGATCTTCCAAAACATCTAAAAACAAAGTATTTGTTTTTATTAAATATTTATTGTTAGTGTTTGTATTGAGAGGATTCCTAACACTTTATATATTCTGTTTACCTGGCAGTGAGCAGGCCTCAGTCTTGAGTGAGTGTTCAATGGAATCCTCCATGGTTTTCTTCAGTGTCCTCAGGACAGTTTCCTAATTTATCATCAAAACCTTTGTTACTTTTTAAATAGGCAACTATTGAATCCAAGAATAACTGGACAAGAGATAAATTATTGGTTTGATATGTTTCAAGACTGCTTGAAAAAAAACCCAAAAAAAAAAACCTTCAAATCGTTCAACTGCTCCAACATGGCATTTTTTGCCTCTTCAAACATGTACTTCTTTGACTCCACATGTCTCTCAATAGTGTCCCTCATCCTCTTCAGGGTGCCTGGTCCTTCAAATGCTGCTGCTTCTACAAGGAGACAATCATTTTCATGCACAGTTGAATAGAAATACCGAATTTTTCTAACCATAAGGCGCATTGGATCATAAGGCGCATTAAGCAAAACAAAACAGTAAGATAAGTCAAACTTTACTCAACTCATTCTTCTTGCTTCCTCCACTTCCGTATGTGAAATGTGAAAATGAAAATTACCTGAAGCGCCTCAATGCTATGCTTTATATTAACCAAAATGTCATATAACTGTATATTGTAGTATTAAGTGGACACGGCCCTGATAATAAAGGCATTAGACTACGTGTCCTTTAGTGGTAGAAAGTTGGAGACTCTCGCTCACACTTGTCTGTAGAAGTAGATAACAGGGAATCATCTCTCAGTGGAAATGTACTAGAATACTGTGGTTTAGACTAGAGTGAGACAGACTGTAATAAAACTGTTAAGCGCACACTGCCATTTGGAGATTCACTGCAGTGTCATGTAGGACGCATCTCCCTTCTGGAAGTAATAAAAGTGTAAAATGGTCTAGTGAGCAGTGAGTTGTCTTCCATTAGATGCCTATGAGGAATCGAAAGAACTCGGTGAAGTGTTGATATTTAACACGTACCATTGATTCATTATTGTTGAATTCTCTCACAGCTGCTCTATTCCCATGTTGTTGCACTATATTAATGACTAACCTCGTATTGTGGATGGATTATCTCAGCTGTTCTCCTGACTGAAGTTTGGTCCGTTTACAGCATCTTGACTTGTGAATGCATTTCTCCCTAATCATCGGGAACCTCCACATTAACTTTCATCGAGTGGAAAAAGTTAGCATTCATCCTCCAGCTTCACTGTGTTTATGTTATGCAAACATAGGTGTGTTCCTAGCGATTACGTAGCACATCATTATATACCAGCTAGTCCAACTTCAGTGTATAAAAGGCTCTGAGATTTTATGTCCTGCAATATTGTTTGGGGTGGAGTTGTGGGAAATGACATAGGCAGAGGTTTGAGGTACTGCACTGCTGCTCCAGAAGGGAAGATTGTATTTCTGAGTTAGTTCTGTTACCTCCTCGTGTAAGTTTTGTTCCTGTTTGCCATTCTTCACCGTGATGCTCCGAGTGTTCAGTTCATGACTAGAAGTAAATTTCCTTAAATATGTTATTTGGCATGTGCCACTGGCTGCTGCCATTATGTAGTAGTTTATTTGGCCACACGACGGCACCAAAGTTCCTTGTCAATGGTTAGGGTGAATGTTTCTGCTTATAGTATCGCATTACCGCTGTGCTTAATTGGAGTTATTATATATTATATATTATGTCATGGACGTATTTATATGGATGTGTTGGTTTATTTCATTGGATATTTTTGAGTTTATATTAGTTTAGCTGCTGCTGTAATATATTCGGTCTCATGGCAATTTATTTGTTACTACAGACTGCTGGCAACACTGAGCATCTAGTTGGCAATAAAACGGACGGCGGTGACAATCCAGCAAAGTGGAAGTGTCTTGTCCTCCTTCCTGTATCCTGACCGATACACCATCTTGTTAGCTGTTGAACCTAAAAGAACTAGCCCTCACCTAACACTTCTCAACATTCAGTAACCCTACAAAAGTCACTGCTGTTTAGTTTGCTCTCTTCATTTATGTCTGAAGTGATAGCAGAGCTGTACGTTTTGATTTTTTCAAAAATCTCTCAGTCAAAATATATATGTGGTATATCATATTTAGATGGAAACTAGTGAGCTAACTTCCTGCTAACTTCTAACTCGGTTAAATTTAATAAATTGTGTTTTCATGGATGTCTGGATGTTAAACGGATTACGACTGGGATTATTCTGCGAGGCTGCTGATTATGGTAGCCGTAATGTTCCGACAATCCATCAAGCGGTGCGGCTTCGTAGCTTACCAAAGTAGTACTAAAACATTTTTGACAGATTTTTGAACGCTGTGTACCACTTAAAATCAATTCGAGGTCAGTAGGCATAACCAGAATTCATACATAGGGCGCACCGGATTATAAGGCCCACTGTTGATTTTTGAGAAACTAAAGGATTTTAAGTGTGCCTTATAGTGCGAAAAATAAGGTAATTCACCTCTTTCTTACCTTTGTAGCATCCTTTCATGTTACTCCTGATTGTCTCTGTCAGACTGTTGTAGATCCATTTCTTTTGTGTGAGGATGGTTTTGTTGAGCTTTGTCTTCATTTTTTTTTCCTTAGAAACATGAAATACAGATTAACATTATTTAAGACAACATCAAGGTAAAATAACTACAAGTTCAGTGTTTGAATTACTTTCTAATAATAGCTAAGCTAACAGGTTCATGGATAGGGAAGTTCTTTTACCTCGGTCTGGAGAAATGTCAGTTGCAGTTCGACATTTTTGTACTTTTCAATCAGTGAATCAGTGTTGAGTGAAAATGCATCAATGGCCCCATTGAAATTTCCACATTTTAGGTCGTTTCTGAATGGGGCAAAGATGTGGTTTATAATAGCAGTATTAGCAAGTTTATGATATAGTGCAATTTGGATACATGTATTGTTGTACATATTGGTGCTGTTCAGAATTAGATTATTCTCACGGGAAGGTCTTTCTGAATTTTTCATCAATGCTTTCAGTCAAATAAGACGCTAATATCATGTTGAGGTTTTTAGGTTTTCCTTTCTTTGGTTTCTGGATGCCATCATTCCTAACTGCAGACTTTAGTGTCTTGTGAAAAGATCTGCCACTTGTTTTCTGAAACAAAACAGAATTTTTGTTTAATTTTTTTTTAAACACATGGTCACAAAGTATCCTGAGGTTTTGATCCTGTAATTAAAACACATACACTGGGGTGCAAGAAGGACCTCAGTTTTCTTTCACATAAATTTTGGGATTTTTCAACTCCCTCACGTAGGTGTTGTTCAAAAGCTTTTGTAATGTCTTCAATTGCTTTTTTGACTCGATTATGTTGGATGCTCAAGTTTCCCTCAAGGACTGCACACACCTCGTTTTTTTGTTCAACCTGAAAAAAAAGAAAGATCATTATTTAAAGCAGTAAAACATCACATAATGGTTCTTTACTCATTTTTGAGGCGGTCTTGAGAAACCCAGGCTTTTAACAGGAATCTCATGCATAAGTTCAGTCAGATAGGTCTGTCATCATTTGTCTGCCTCTGTCTATTCGTTATGTCACTTCCATTTTTCCACACTATTGAACTCATTACTCTAGTCTGATCATTTTTTGCCTTCTGCAAATCAATCATCCTCTGTTCTCTGTGCTTTTATATGATTTTTTGTCATTCTGCCTTTCAGACTCTCATTCATGCAACTTGCCCCCTCCCCAACTTCACCTCAACCTTCCTGCGGTCACTCAGAGCACCATCCAAACTACCATCTTCACTACCCCAAGAATCTAGACTCTGGGAGCCTGTTCTAACTCCCATCATTTCTGTGCTCTCATTGGTTCACTGGAGTCTCATTGGTAAATAACTATTTAATCAAATTCTGTATCTCAATAATTTTCAGTTCTTCCAAATAATCTCTCTCCTTTCGATCACTAATAATAAATTACCACATATAGATTTATGATGTCCAGTATCCCACATTTTCAGTGAAGGTCAGCATGTCTTACAATATATGTTAGTAAACTTTAGTGAACATTTTATGAACATTTTTATTTTATGCATTTTTATGACCTTTAAGGAGATTATGAATGAGGCTTTATTGCCTGATCTTACCACTTCTCTGCTTTTGGCTCCTTGAATCAAAGACAGAATCCCATGAGCTCCAGACACATAGTTTGAGGTCTCTGAATGAGCGTCATTTAGATTTTTCAAAATTTCCTTGAGTTTCAGTATTTCTGTTAGAAATTGAAAAAGAAATATAAATCTGAGCAATACATTTTCTGTTACACAAAAACATACCATCACTGGTAGTGACTTCACCTACCATTGACATCTGGATTTACATTCTCCCCTTTGAGGAACTCTTTGGTGCTCACTGTGAAGACTTGGAAACTATCCTCACTGAAGTGATTCTGAGAACATTTTTGTTAGTCAGTTTTTACTTTTGGACCGTTTAAGAAGATAATTGTTTTAGATTTTGCTGTCAGATTATAAATTTACCGTAATCGTTTCCCGCTTTTTGAATTCATTCATCACTGCTTTCTTGACTTTGTTTCTTTTAGAAAGGAAATAAAAATTGGATGTAAAAGTAATTTATTGTTAGTATTGTAATGGAAAATTTCAATTATTCTTATTTAAGGTTCAAGCATTTGTGTGCATACTTAGTTGTGGCACTGTAATGAAAACTTCCACTGAGCAGTCTAAAACTAGATGAACTTATTTCAGCCTCAGTAGTTGAAAAAATAACTCCTTTTGCAGGTGGTCATAATGCCAAGAGCATGAACAGGATACGCATTGTTCAGTTAGGTTTCAGAGCGAGCTGCGTCATGTGCTGTATGATCACTTTCGGACTTCCTCACTTTTTTGGGGAATAAATAAAGGTGAGAGCTGCACTTCTGTTTCAGAGACTGCATGAAGGCGCCTCACTGCGTGTGCTCTCTCTCATGCGCATGATAATAACGAATGTTCATTACAGCCGAATGTGTCTGTGGAATTAAATTAAATTTCCACAACAGTATTTATCTAATTAAAAACTTATTAAAACACATATACATAGATTTTTTTTTAAAATGTATAACTTTTAATAATGACTTTTAAACAAAGTCTTTTAAACTTTTAAAGCAACAAAAAAGTGAATCATATGGTCACCATGTGTATCTGTAACTATCTGTGTAACTTTCTTTGTAATTTGATTTTTTTGTATATTTGACTTACATATCATCTGGTTTTTCATGATCTGACTTGGTGCAGATAAAATGAATTTGCTGACACTCGCCACCATTTCCCAGCAGGCTGCTGGCACCTTCCAGGATTTCCCAGGCTTCTCTTTCTGATGCTGCTCGAGTCATTTCAGTCACAATCCAAACTGTAGAACAACTGGCAATAAGCTGAAAAGGAAATGAACGTATGTAAATTATAAATAACTAATGCTTTGAAGAAACATGACATGACTTCTGTGAATTACCTCTGTCCACATTTGATCTCTGCTTCTGTTAGAGTCACCGTTTCCAGGAAGGTCCACGAGTGTGACATGATCAAGAAAATCATTGTCTGGCACTTTGACAGTCACACACTTCACAAGTGGCCAGTACCACCTCTTTACTTCTTCTGTCTCATTTGACTCACTTCTTGTATATCTCAGAAATTTTTCAGACAACCCTTCAGCCTGCAAAAACAAACAAACAAGATAAATACAAGCCAATTGAATGTATGTGCCCATAACAAAGATTTTAATGATTGCATGAAAAAGAAGATGGGAAATTAAAATAAGACATCCTATCTCAAAAATCTGAAATGAAAACCAGGAAAATAAATCCAAAGTAATTCGATTTTTTTATTTAAAAAAAGAAAGAAAGAAAGAAAGAAAGAAAGAAAGAAAGAAAATAAACCTTTTTTATATTTTACTGTGGATCACAGTAAGTGGCCTGGTTCTTATATAGTGATTTATTTTACTGCATGTAAACATTTGAAGCACTTTATAAAACTTGCCTCGTTACCCCAAGCACTTTTTTCTGGGTATGTTATTTCTAGCTAACATTTACACACATTCATTCACTGATGGATGCATCGAAGATCAACTGGGGGTTTGTAGATATTTGGCATGCAGACTTGAGGGAGCCAGGGATTAAACCACCAACCCTCCGATTAGTAGGTGACCTGCTCGACCTTCTGAGCAGGAGTTTTACAAATTTTAAACTCTTCAACACCTCCACAAAGAAAACTGCAAGCTCCATGGTAACAGGATAATCAGACAGCAACAGGATAGTAAACCATAAAATTTTAACCACCACAATTTCACTTGTTTTTTTGTTTCTTGTTTGATGGATGTCAAACATTCTGGAAATGAGGCACATCGACATATCGCCGACATATATCTGCTCAGCAATAAACTGCAGCAACATCTGCTTCACCAATGCTTTGTCTCTGTCTGCACTCTCCATTAGGGTGGCATTACATAGCATGGACATCTTCCTGCTGCAAAGGTGCAGCATCAGGGTAGCTTAATGCTGCTTGGGTAACTATTGACTGCTCATTATGTGATGTTCATAAGCCACACACTGCTATGTATCTCACCCAAACTCTGGTCTAATTACTGCTTTAAACTGCAAGTATTCCTTTGTTCTAGAAGAAGAACCAGATTTTATTTTGGTCTGTATTACTGCACACTTACTGAGTCACTTTCCAAAATTTTTATCTTGGACATTTGAAACTCTGGAATATCTCTGAAATATTTGTTGTCCATGAGGCTGTGAGTTGATTTTTCTTTCCACTCTTCTCCATACAGCGCTGATAACTTTCCATCACGGTCAAGACAATCATCATTACCACCATCATCATCATCATCATCTTCTTCAAGAGCCAGTTTTAGGGACTGCACCTCATTTTCCCAATCCTAAAAAAGATTATATCTTAATTTTAGTAAAGCAGTTTTTGTATCTACATTGTAACACATTACTTCAAAAATCACCATATTTATATTTCATTCTACCTTTTTTGTAATGAACTCGATGTGTGCCTCATACTTTGATCCATTGGTAGCCTCCACCTTTATCATTACTGAGGTACATGCACTGACACTTCCAGAAGGCAACAGGCCCTCCTTATTTATGATGGCATTGATTAAAGAACTCTTTCCAGCCCCGGTTTTACCAAAGACACCAACCAGGTGTCTCTTTTCTGTCTCCAAATCTTTGATTTTATCCCTGTTGAACGAGTTTAAATATGGATTAACTGACCCATTCTCAGAAATATCAAACTGAAAATGTAGTAAAATCAGAAAAAAATTGTTTTTTAAAATGTGTTGAAAAAATTCAACTGACTACTGGAACAAACTACACAGCTCCATGCTGAGCTCTGACCGAGTTTAAATCTTTAGTATGTTTATTATACCAAATACCAGCAAAATGTTACAGACTGTCCCAACTTCCTGGGAAATGGTTGGAAGAACATCCAACAAAAATAGAAAATCTTTATTACTCACTTTAGGAAAGCGCTGAGCTTGTCACGGCCATGTAGTCTTTGACTGACACGTCTCATTATGTCTTTGACATCAGACAGTATTTCTGTTTCTGTCAGAGAAACAGAAAAAAACCCTAATAAGTAGGAACCTGGAACCAGTGTAATGCAAATATGGTCCACTGATATGCAAATGTAACCCATGGTTATTTTATTGCCAATTGTATTCTATTTTTATTCTAATTTTAAGTGTTACTGTTTTGTTAAGTGTTGAGTTTTCCCATTTTCCCATGAATGCACCATAGCGCTGTGCGCGTTGACTTTCTTTCACTGCATCCGCCTGCATGGAGCTAGATGCGCAAAGCTGTGTGGAGATTCAGTCCTGCAACGTGTTGTGCTACAGAATTAATGTTTTCTTTGAAGAATATCCTGGCTGTTTTTTTTAAGTAGTAGAAATCTGCTGCAAGGACCGAGCGGTGCCATCTAAGGACTGGATGCCACTAGAGGTGCCTAGAAAGGACGTTCTCAATCTGAAGGCCACCTGTTTCCTTGGAGGGTGGTAGGATACAACGATTTGTAATTTTGTTTAAGGATTAACGTTTTTTAATGAGCTCTCAGGACACTTTATGTTGCTACTTTTTTCCTTTTTGGGTCAGATCTGATTCCACTTAACACAAAACCTGATGCACCAAAAAGCAAAACAGTGACTAAAGACAATTCAAATAACTTGAACGCTTACCACATACTGAATACAAAGTGCACTGAACTGAAATGGACAGCATGCCTGACACATTTATGGACACTTGAAGTGATATGTTGTACATTGTTGAAGATTACATGTTTGAAATTATTTAAAGGTTTGTTCATGTCTATGTTTTGAACCATTTAAATGTTGAATACACTCAAGTCACTTTTTTCCTTAAGTTGTTGTCAGTGTCTCATTCTGAGTGGAAGGTTTTTCCCTCTTTAAGTTGAGTTACCACTGCCAGTCTCCTTACGATCCTAACTGAACCCAACAAGAGGAGATTCTGAAATATTGTTTTTTCCTTGACCTTGGATGACAGATTACTGTGGATTTGACTGATTTTGACTACTCAGTTAAAAATGGTGACACAAAGCAGGAATAAGTGTGAGGATTTCATATATGTGTGTACCTGACTGTGATCCTGCTGCACAGTTGTCTTGTCGTTTAGGAGATGGTTGACATTCGTCGAACTCAAGTTCTGACTTTCTTTTTCCTTTTTGGATTTAAACAAAATAATACAATTTAAAAAGAAAATCTGAATATTGAAACTTCTGATTATGGTGTATTTTAGATGTTGCAAAAATAATACTGTGAAAATAAATAAATAAATTAGATGTATTAAAATGAGAGTGAGATACATTTTTCTCACCTTTTTCACTTATGGATGGCAAATCCTGTGGAAGCATATAAATATTCAACTTTCACATGAAGTTAAATTATTATAAATTGTACATGTATGCATAATTGAATTTATAGAAGAAATCATTGCTCCTGTACAGAAACAATTTGTTCTTTAACAAACTGTCAAAAACTTTCACATGCACTTTTTAAAATGTACACACTTATATGTACATATATTCTCAGCTAGCACAGTGATTAAAAAAAAAAGGAAAACTTTTGCATTCTTGCCTCTCAGTAAACATGATCCCATGAGTCAATGTTTCTGCCTAATTCAGCACCAGTGACACAGACCTAGAGACCAGTTGGTGACCACCCCATCCCTGGCAACCACCAGCTGTTAGGGTAAAATGTGTATTCCAACATCAGGCAACTACATCAGTTGTTTAGTGGTTGGTAGAGGTTGTAAGAACTTTAAGTCGCAGGGTGGTCTTAAGGCTTGTGTGACTGGGGCTTTGCTTTGACTCAGGTCACCTTAGCGTATATTTATGAAGAATGAAGGCATGCTGCTTCATTATCTGATTTCCAATAACCCTTACCTGATCCAAATCAGCTGTCGCTATCACTATGTAGCAGGGTGACACAATAGGACTTTCATGAATTTCCCCCATGCACATTAGTGGTGTGAGATACTGCTGGATTTGGTATTCCTTTTATACTAAGTAAATAAAGGCCCAGTATCAACGATTCTGATACAGATACTAATGCTTTTTAATAATTATGGTGGATGGTGGATCAAACTGCTAAATCAGAATGAATTTTCATGACCTGTAAGTGTTTGGGGGATTTTCTTTTCTTTGGATTATTAATTAAACCCAAGGACAGAAAACATATAATGAGAAGTCTGTATCACATCTACTTGTAGTTTAAATATAGTAACTGCACAGTATCCCTTTTACAGTTAACACAAAGGGGTTATGATATATTCGGAATATTTGTTTCAATTACAATAAATGTTATTATGACACTTGAAAGCAGCAGCACTTAGATGGCCAGGTTGCCTCTTTGATGATTCTAGGAGTAACAAAGAAACAGAAACCAGTATCCCAAAAAGTTTATTCTGTTAATCTGGACTGTTTTCAGTGGGAGAAACGTTTCATCGCTCATCCAAGTGACTTCTTCAGTCTCAGCTAACTGCAGGTTTCCCCAACCTTATAAACATTTGCACTTTATATAGTTGGGAAAACTTGGGATTTACTTACCTGGATGATTGAGCATGTAACAAGACAGAAACTAATATCAGTCTCATTATGCTCCTATCAATATCAAAACAAACTTTGGCATCTATATTTTGGTTTGATCCGCCCACCACCAGGGCCATGCAGAGCTGTTTAAAGGGGCGGGTGCTCAAAGTTAAAAACAGGCACATAGAACCAGGCTGAACAACAACACACATTCTTTAAGAATCTAATACGGAATCGCATCATACTATATCACTGTTTTACCTGATGGGGTACAATGTTGCTGTTGAGGAGTTTCTGCTGATCCTGCTCCTGATAGTGCAGGAGGAACGGGCTGTGTTGAGCTGCGACTGGAGACTGTAAAAAGTCCATAGGAGAGATGGTAGCTGATTAAACAAGTGCTATGAGATAATAATAAAAAGATTGGTGAAAGTGCCATGTCAGCAACCATAAGGCAACAAAACTGTGAAAAACAAACTAGGCTCTGCCTATGAATCACTCTTTGCCTCTCTTCTTCCGCCCATCTCCTCATCTCATTTATCACTCTCCACTTGCTGTCCATCTGAGGCACAATTTACTATTGCAATAAACTATTATTTAATTATCCACACTTAAAAACCTCATCTATCTATTCAATAATAAAACTGTTTTTGACTTACTTGACCAGAAGTATTGACGGCTTCTTTTTGTGGTTGAGTTGTATTTTGCTCTTCCTAACATAATGAAAACATGGCAAATCCATATTGGCAAAATATGTGAATAATATAGCTATCATAGACACACTGATAGTTAAGTAGTTTGTGCACCATAATAATTCTACAACAAATTCATCTGTAAACTTTAACACGAGTGAGGTTTTTCAGAAAAAAAGGAAAGAAATCTTAAAGGATTTAATTACCTTTAACAGCTTTAGTTTATCCTTGAATTTTACTCTAGGTCCAGCTTTTGTGATCAATTGATCAATTTCCTGATCATTGAGAAGATACAGACTTTCCTTATCAATTTCTTGAGCTGTAATAAAGTTAAATAGCAGAAATAACGATTATTTATAAAATTACTTCAGAAACAGTTTTTTAAAGGAGTTCTGCATTGATGTATGATTTGAACACATTTAATTCCCTTTTATTTTAAGCAAGTATCACTTTCCAGTCTTAGGACATCTTCTCTTGCACATTTTGTGTAGTAAATATGAAAATGTGTATTAATAGGTATTATTTTTCAGAGTTAACAAAACGTATAAGTATCAATATCTGTACCCATCACTGATGCACAGTAATAATTTACCTTCAAATGCCTCAATCCAGTCACTTAGTTTCCATTCAGTCAGTTTGTTTCGCACAAAACCATCCATGACCAAGAATAGAAACTGAAAGAAATTGTAATTTCTGATCCTGTCAAGGTGAACGAGCGGACTCTAGCGCAGAACTAAGGTTTCAATTAAAGAGAGTTTATTTACAGTGACACCAGGCGCTATAAACAACCGTGCAGGGCAATTAGTGCTCCCGGGAATCCAGGGAAAAATGAACACGTCCAAAAGTCCTCTTCTCAATCGCCAGTCCCTCACACGTTCTCTTTTGTACGATACACGACGTCCACATACGAATATCCAAACTCACGTCAAAGACAAGGGAAAATAGGGAAGCGTCCAGTAGGGTCTGTACACGGGAAGAGAACACAAATTAGACATCCACAGAAACACGAGCGCCACGATCCAGCGATAAGTAACACAGAGCCGCCGCCCTGCGCAGCAGGTGAGTGGAATAATTGCAGGTGCGCAGGCCAAGAGCGTGGACCAATGACTGTAGAAAATGTGGGCGGCCTGACAGCTCCCCGTTATGCTAGCTGCATTGTAGATCATAAACCCCGCCTCCTCCGTGTTAACGGATGGCACTGGGGTCAGACAGACTAAAATGAAAGCCTTCTCCTCAGAAACCTTTTTTCTAGAGTTCCATCTGCTATTTTAAGTAGTTCTTATCACATTAATTTGGGTTTAAGGAGTCATTTTTCTCACAAATGTATTTTAATCATAACTAGATGCTGTAATGCAGAGGCGGAGCCAGACATTTGAAACACCCGGGGCTTAGCCCTAAAGGATAGTATGCATGTGGGGTTTTTTTTTTTGTTTTTTTTTTGTTTTTTTGGGGGGGGGGGGGGGGGGGGGTTAGAAATGACTGAAAGATTGATAGGCTCTGTTCTGAGTTTTGTTCAAAAAAGAATGACTTCATATAGGGAAAAATATATATCACACATGCAGGACACCTTAAACTAGTTTTTTAATTAAGCAGCAGGGCAGAACAAAGTCAGGGCTGTATCAAGACACGAGGACTAAACCCCAATTCAACCAGACCCAGAACTGATCCGGAATTAAAACAGGACTACAACAGTTCAAAATCAGGACTACTTAGGACTTAACCAAGACAGAACCAGAACTAGATGATAGTAGCACTAAAAATCATCATAGACCTGCACTACACTTATTTTTTAATTCTACCAAAGTCCACTATTTAGATTGAGAAAAGTTTATATAATTATTTAGCCTTGTTGTGCAAACAAGCCTAATAAATGCTCAAGCTTAATAAATGTAGAATTTGAAAAATAGCAAACCTAAAAAGAAACACTAGGTACGAGATACATGAGGACCTATGATACGGTGATACTTTTGGTAAACAACCATTTGACTAACATGTGGGTCTCACCTGCTCTTGTTAATCTCTGTTCTGTCCTCATTCTCCATCTCCCCCTCTGTTCCTCTCTCTCTCTCTGTTCCTCTCTCTCTCTCTGTTCCTCTCTCTCTGTTCCTCTCTCTCTCTCTGTTCCTCTCTCTCTGTTCCTCTCTCTCTCTCTGTTCCTCTCTCTCTCTCTCTGTTCCTCTCTCTCCCTCTTTGTGCTGACAATCATCAAATATACAGTTGAAACCACATATTTATGTACTCTTCAGATCAAAACACAAACACTTTTTTAATTGTAACATCAAATCAGACTAAATGTTTATTTTTTTAGATTGATAAATATAAAAAACATATTTGTTAACTTTAAGAGTAAGGAGAGAAATTATCTGTATTTCTTAATTGCAAATGGCACCAAATTGTATTCAAACTGAGCCACACTTATGGAGCTCCACAGTTCTTTTCCTGGTGTTGTGGTTGACATCTCTTGATTTTCCCATGTCACAGAAACAGGCTCTGTGTTTTGCCTTATATGCATCCACAGGTGTGCCACCAATTTACTCACATGGACTCTACTAACCTATCAGAAGCTTCTTCAGCTCAGAATGGAATCATCTGGAGTTTTCTTATTAATTAACAATAAACTTAGTGTATATGTACTCCTAAATTTGATGAAAGTGATAAAAAATAGACAGCTCTGTCTCTCTTTATTCTGACATTTAACTAATTCAAAAGATATTTCAATATTTTTCTAAAACAAAAGTTTACTCTAAATTGATGTTGTACAGTAAAAATGTTTTCTCCCTAAAGTGTATGTAAATATCTGGTTACAAATGTGAATATCCTGCTGTGTACTCAAATCCCTCTTGTTTTGCATAGAAATATACTGAACAACATACAAAGCATAATATATAAAATAACATTTACCTGAGTTTTTTCTTTAAAGAAGCCTCTAATGTCCATTCTTATATTTCAGTACATAACTGAAACTGATTTAGTCGGGGAGGGTAAGAACTGAAAATATGAAATAAACACACGTAAGCTAAGACTCTCTAAAAAAAAATAGCATCTGTTCGGCTTTTCATTTCGCCATTTGTTGATTCACTTGAAGAGCAAGTAACGTAATATGGGTCAAGTGATCAGTTTGATATCAATCTTTCGTGATGCACCGTCATATTTACATTATTTGTACAGTACGAATGATTTGCTTTGGTACCTGCTCAAACTTAAGCTCTCCTTAGTATTAGTGATGGGTCGTTCGCGAACGAAATGGCTCTTAGAGCCGGCTCTTTGACGTGAACGACGCGAGCCGTCACGTGGGTTTTTTTTTTTTTCTTTCTCTCAGCCTCTCTCTCGCACTTTTTTTCCGCTTCACTCTGCACGCGAGCCTTGTGCTTTACGCTGGGCAGAGGGAGAGGGGCGGTAGTTACACTCAGTAGCACAGGAACAGAGCCAGAGAGAGAGAAAGAGAGGCAGGGACAACAACATTAGAAAGGTATAGTAATCATCCACAACTATTTTCGGTTGCAGATGATAAAGGATTGAGAAAGTTTATTCATGCAGGTCCATATGACAGAGAATATGCATGTTCTTTTAGTTTTCATATTATAATTTATATTTAATTGTGTTGTGGTTTGCAGTGTTTTGTGTTCTTTTCACTTTAAATTTGTGAAAGGAAAAAGCTGAAAATTTAAATAGTTAAAACTTGAAATGTGAATAGTTGATTTTTGTATTATATGATTTATTTATTACATTTTATGTGGAGTGAATAAATAAAAGTATATTTACGGTGGCCCCTAGAGACAAAGCACATACAAACTTCAAATCACGTACGAACTCTGAAGCATGTACAAACTCCAAAACACGTAAAAACACGTACAAACTCCAAAACACGTAAAAACTCCAAAACACGTAAAAACACGTACAAACTCCAAAGCACGTAAAAACTCAGAAGCATATAAAAACTCAGAAGCACATAAAAACTCAAAACACGTACAAAAGACAACAGAAGTGCTCCAGGATGCTGGGCGCAGTGTTGAGCCTTCGTTATCTTGTGGCTACACAAGCCAGCAAGTACCAACGACCGGATTTGGTGTGTGGTAATAACAGGTAAATGAACTTTTTTTTAAATTATTTGAATATATATATGAGTGCCTGTGTATAAATACACAAACAATACACACATGCTTTCAATTGTGTAATTTAAGTGATCTAGTAGCTCTGCTTTGGAAGTTCAGTTCATGCTAGAAATGTGTTTTGGAGTTTGTACGTGTTTTGTCTCTAGGGGCCACCGCATATATTTATATATAAACATATATAAATAAAACCACTTGTTTTTACGTTAGTAATTCCTTTTGTGCATAATTTTATATTATTGTTAATAATAAATTAATTAAAGCAACAAAACAACCTGAAGAGCCGGTTCGGAGTCGAAAGAGCCGGCTCTTTTTAGTGAGCCGAACCGAAAGAGCCGGATCTCTAAAAAGAGCTGGAAATCCCATCACTACTTAGTATGGCTGGCTCCGTCTCTCCAACAGCGCACACAGGCAGCAGCTGCCCCGCCCCCTCGCTCAGTCGCTTAGTGCCTGAGCTCGGATCATACCAATATCAGGGGGGATTCACGCACAGTCGTAAATTCCCACAGTGTGCACTATGTGCTTCGAATATTGTGTGTACTTTTTGTTTTATACAGTTGTCAGCCAGACATCTAACTATGAAAAAATTACACTCCAAAATACCCCGGGCTTCTGACAAAACAACCCGGGCTTAAGCCCAGTAAGCCACCCCCACGCTCCGCCCCTGCTGTAATGATAACACATTTATGCACTTAACATATAACTATAACATCTATGATGAATGTGGTTCAATTCAACACATGCGTTGAAGGCATTGACACATTGACTATATGTGTAAATGGCCCAGACGTAGTACTGCAAAGTCAGATTTAGTCACTTTGCAAAACTGAAATACCAAAAACCTCCACCCCAGAGAGAAGGGTTACATCTCCTGGGTTTAGGTGCAGCTTGCCCCTCTGGGGGCGGGGGTACCTGGACCTGGGATATAGAGTATGTTTGGGGAGTGCGACTGTCTGTGCAGTGTCTATTTGTGTCTGTATACACGTTGGGTGAGTGCTGAGTATTTGGTTGTGTATATGGGGTGGGAATGCACGTTTGTCTCCGCGTGTGCCTGTTCGTCTGTGTCTATATGTCAGATTGGGTCTTAGACTCAACCTCTCTGGGTACATCTCAGGCCCTCCAAAGTACGGAGGCCTATCTCCCCTCACCACACTCCCTGCTGGTGGCTGATGCCCTCAGACGTTGGTGTGTTGGTGGTCCTTGTCGACTGGGGCTGGGCGCTCATGTATGTACTGGCTCACTCCTGGTGGCTGATTGGCGGGGCCTGGCGCCTGTGGCCCGGCTGGGCCCCTTCCGGGGGATGGGATGCCCTCAGGCCTCTGGCCTCTGGGCCTGAAGCTCGGTCCTCTCTGGCACAGCTGGCTGCCGAGCCCGCAGGCACGCCACTGCAACCCCCTCTGGCCTCTGCTCCGTAGCTGCGGGGTGACCTCTCGTTTGGGGCTCTACTCAGCTCTTCCCAGGAGGGTGGCACGGTTCCCCCCCTTTTGGTGGTCCTCCTCGGGTCCTTGTACTCTGGGGCCTCTGGATATCTGGGGCCTGGATCTCCTCCATACGTGCTTCATACCCTGGTGGACGGGGCTATGGCGCCTCACACTCCCTAGCAGATCGTTACATGGAGAAACCTTTGGAATAGAAGCATGCTGATCCACACAGGTATGCACACAGGTGTACACACGGGTGTTCACAGACGTGGACTACAGCTTTCTTGGCTGCTGCCTCAAAGCACATTGTGCGCTGTCTATCTTGCGTGCTGCACAATATCATTTAATATTTAGTATCTACTGTTATCTACTGCTAGCTAGTTTATTGTGATGGTGCTGTTTTTTTTATTATGTTGCTCTCTTTTTTGTTTGCTTTCTCTTCTGTTATTTTTTCTCCATACAGGTGATCGAGGTGTTTTGTTTGTTTTTCTTTCTTTCTTCCCCACTTTCTCACCATCTCTTCTCCCCTCTGGTTTTCTTTCTCTCCCTCTCTTTCTTTCATTCTTTCTCCCTGTCCTATCCCTCAGTCATGTCTGTCCCGTTTGTTGCAACCGAAAATAAAATAAATACATAATTATAATAAAGGTCAATCAAATGGACCAATATGGCAAGGCCATGATGATCCACTTGGTAAAATAAATCCGCTTGGCATCTTTCTTGGCCTTAAGACAACAATTCTGATGGCTAAAGATCCAAACGGGACACACACAAAAAAAAAAAAAAAAAAAAAAAGAAATACCAAAAACCGGCAAGCTGGTTCGTGGACAGATTACCAGACTGATCCATTTTTATGGAGAGTAATGTGCAATACCTGATGCCTTTTAGTGGTGAATGATTTATTGAAATTATTTCCGATTATTATAACATATATTCTAATTCAGACTAGATTTGGAATATATATTTGAAAGTAAACAGCTTTGACTAAACAATACAGGGAGTGCAGAATTATTAGGCAAATGAGTATTTTGTCCACATCATCCTCTTCATGCATGTTGTCTTATTCCAAGCTGTATAGGCTCGAAAGCCTACTACCAATTAAGCATATTAGGTGATGTGCAACTCTGTAATGAGAAGGGGTGTGGTCTAATGACATCAACACCCTATATCAGGTGTGCATAATTATTAGGCAACTTCCTTTCCTTTGGCAAAATGGGTCAAAAGAAGGACTTGACAGGCTCAGAAAAGTCAAAAATAGTGAGACAACTTGCAGAGGGATGCAGCAGTCTCAAAATTGCAAAGCTTCTGAAGCGTGATCATCGAACAATCAAGCGTTTCATTCAAAATAGTCAACGGGGTCGCAAGAAGCGTGTGGAAAAACCAAGGCGCAAAATAACTGCCCATGAACTGAGAAAAGTCAAGCGTGCAGCTGCCAAGATGCCACTTGCCACCAGTTTGGCCATATTTCAGAGCTGCAACATCACTGGAGTGCCCAAAAGCACAAGGTGTGCAATACTCAGAGACATGGCCAAGGTAAGAAAGGCTGAAAGACGACCACCACTGAACAAGACACACAAGCTGAAACGTCAAGACTGGGCCAAGAAATATCTCAAGACTGATTTTTCTAAGGTTTTATGGACTGATGAAATGAGAGTGAGTCTTGATGGGCCAGATGGATGGGCCCGTGGCTGGATTGGTAAAGGGCAGAGAGCTCCAGTCCGACTCAGACGCCAGCAAGGTGGAGGTGGAGTACTGGTTTGGGCTGGTATCATCAAAGATGAGCTTGTGGGGCCTTTTCGGGTTGAGGATGGAGTCAAGCTCAACTCCCAGTCCTACTGCCAGTTTCTGGAAGACACCTTCTTCATGCAGTGGTACAGGAAGAAGTCTGCACCCTTCAAGAAAAACATGATTTTCATGCAGGACAATGCTCCATCACACGCGTCCAAGTACTCCACAGCGTGGCTGGCAAGAAAGGGTATAAAAGAAGAAAAACTAATGACATGGCCTCCTTGTTCACCTGATCTGAACCCCATTGAGAACCTGTGGTCCATCATCAAATGTGAGATTTACAGGGAGGGACAACAGTACACCTCTCTGAACAGTGTCTGGGAGGCTGTGGTTGCTGCTGCACGCAATGTTGATGGTGAACAGATCAAAACACTGACAGAATCCATGGATGGCAGGCTTTTGAGTGTCCTTGCAAAGAAAGGTGGCTATATTGGTCGCTGATTTGTTTTTGTTTTGTTTTTGAATGTCAGAAATGTATATTTGTGAATGTGGAGATGTTATATTGGTTTCACTGGTAAAAATAAATAATTGAAATGGGTATATATTTGTTTTTTGTTAAGTTGCCTAATAATTATGCACAGTAATAGTCACCTGCACACACAGATGTACACCACCTTTATTGTTATATCTATAGTGTCAATTCGAGATTTCAAATTGTTCCTTAGAAGTTTTATGGTTTATTTTCTTGTCGAAATTAAAAATCAGAGTATGTTTTGCTCTCAAGAGTTTGCTTTGTGAATGTTTGTGTAAATGTTTAGGAATTTAAAAAAACAAAACAAAATGTTCATTTCAGTATTTGAAATTCAAAATGTTTATATACAATGTCATTGTTTAAATGTTAGGGTTTTTTTCTTGTTTTGCTAATGTATTTTAAAGATATGACAAAATAAAAACATTTAAAAAAAAGAACAAAAAAAAGCGCATATTGTTTGGTCACAATTTTCTATCTGTTTTTTGTCCTGTCTCAGTTTGTCTTGATTGCCAAATATGTCTTGACCTGTGTTCCCACTCAGTGAAGCCTGCAATTGCATGAAAAAGTAATATGCTGAGGAAAGAGAAGTCACTACTGAGTCAATATGCATATAATTGGCTTTTCTTAAAATTGTAAATCTTAGAACTTACATGCAGCTTTTAGTCTTATTTACTGTCCTAGCATAAAGTGCCAAGTATTTAAGCCCTAATTTTGTTGATCGTAGACTGCAACTTTTTTTAAATATATGAAAGGTGTATGTGAAATATTTTTGCATGTTGTCTTTAACAACATTCAATAAAACAGGGTATAATCAAAAGTACTGTTGTTTTTCCACATAGAGCATAAAAAACTGCAGAATTAGTGTCAGTAAGAAAAAAAAGAGGGAAGAATTGTGACATCACTGAAAAATTTGATAGCTGGCCTGGCATAAAAACAAAATCAGCAAATGAGTTCAAAACAAAAACAATTGGACGACACGGACTCAGGCGCTGTCATTGTCCTCGGTGTGACCCAGTGTTTTGTGTTATTTGTAATCATTCCCAGTATTTAGTGTTCTCTGTGCCTCCCTTATGTTTGGTCTCTGTGCTTCTCAGTTGATCTGTCTCCCGTCAGTTTTAGCCCCAAGTCAAGGCCGCGTCACTGTGTTACGTTTCCTGTTTTACTTTGAAGGTCTGTGTCCTGCATGAATGTACTTCCCTTGGGTCTCGTCATGTCTGATTTCATCAAGCTGTATTCCCCTATGTGTGTCTCAGTCCCCTCGTTATTGCCCATTGTATTTAAGCCCTGTGTTTCTTTTCCAGTTTCGTTTAGTTTTGTGTTGTATGCCATTTCCTTTGCCTGCAATAAAGCTGTAGTTTTTGAGTTCATCCCTCGTGTCCAGGAGTCTGCATTTTGGGTCCAACTCCTGCCTGCACACAGCCGAATCTTGACAGGGGCAGACTGGAATCACAAGTTAACTGTTCTTTTATTTACACAAAAACACCAGGTGCAGAATATATACAGGTGGGAGGGAAAGCCAGTGTCGTGGTTTTCGGTAGGGAAAGAGACGACATAAGGTTGAATAAGGTTGTTGCATTAAGCCTAAACCCTGACACAGTTTCGGGTAGTTTTCGTGCAGCACATTCATGTCAATACTGTCGGCTCTACACACTAGGTTCAGCTTGACACTCGCCGGCCTGCTTAACAGTGCTACGTGCAAATCTTTGATAATGTACACATTTTCCTGTATTCCCTGTTCACCTTTGCAAAGTGTTTCTCTGCTCATACCCAACACGTCAAGTGGGGAACCACACGGACCAAACAACGGTCTATCTGGTTTGCATAACCCTGTCTCGTTCTGGTTTATGCTGTAAAACGTCTGGGCAGGGATAACAGATACGTCAGCTCCTGTGTCTATCTTAAATCTGACCTTGTGGTTTCTGATAGTGAGATCTGCATACCAAGGATCTGAACCTACGTCTACAGAACCAAGAAACACGGGTGTAACATCGCTTTCTTCGGCTTCTATCACATGCACAGATTTAACAGATTTACACACTTTACTGAAAGGACCTCTTTTACCACATGAGTGACAAAATACATCTTTCGCTCGGCATTGATCTTTACCATGTGCAGGGGTTTTCCCACACCTGTAGCATGATCTCCCATTAGATGTTTTGTCCTTTGATGTGTATTTGCGATCTCCACGGGGTTTGAACGTTGAATGCCTTTGTTCCTTGTGCTTAGCTGACACAGCGTCTATTTCCATTTTATTTTCCCCTCTGATGTCCGACTGCTGCTTCTTGATGGCTTCCGACTGCCTGGCTTGGTTAACCGCTTTCTCTAACGTCAAATCTTTGTCCATTTGAAGTCTCTCCGCTAGGCTGATGTCCTTCAGACCCACGACGAGGCGATCTCTTATTAACTCATCGTGCAGCGCACCATAACTGCAGTTTTCCACTAAAGCGTAAAGTGCAGTGACAAACGAGTCTACAGTTTCATTAGCTTGCTGTGTTCTCTGATTAAAGCGGGCTCTCTCGTAGATAATGTTTTTTCTGGGAACAAAGTACATCTCCAAAGTGTCTCTTACTGCTTGATACTGCTGTCTCTGTATGTCAGATAACGCTTGTCCTCGGAGGATATCATCTGCTTCATCCCCCATGCAGTAGATGAGAGTGTTCACCTGGTTAGCCTCGGAGCTAAGGTGTAGGTTGCTTGCGAGTCGAAATCTTTCAAACCTCCTTATCCATTTTTCCCAATGCTGTGGCTTCGAGAAATCGAACAGCTCGGGGGGCTGGATGGTGAAAGTGGCATTCGGGGGTAGGTTGGCGTTAGCATTGTAGCCGCCGTTAGCTCGCTGGTGGGGCGGTGGCGTGCGAGGCCGCGTAACTGTTGCGCTAGCTCCCGCTTCTTCGTCCGACATCTTTCGTCTCGAGAAAACTCTTTATCACTCCCAAAGTCGCTTGCTGTCACTCCCCGATGATAAGGCACTTACATCCATCCCACTCCTGACACCATGTCGTGGTTTTCGGTAGGGAAAGAGACGACACCTTGTAGAGCAAACAACTTCGACCTTTATTTGTCACTTCCGGTACACAACACCTTTTCACCATAAAACCGGATATACTTAAACAGATAACACCACAGCCAGGGGTTCCAGTGGTCTGCGGGGTAGGGTCGGGGGAGAGAAACAAATCGTTGTCACTCATTCACTCCGTTTGAGAGATCCACACGCACGACACTCTAAACTGTATACATCCACGTTTAAGTTTCCACAGTTTGAGATGTCTAAGCACAGAGAGACGAAAGTAACAAATAGTTACATACACAAGCACACTAGAATTCACCAAGCTGGATTTACACTAACTTATCAAACTCAATAGTCCAGCGACAAGGAGATCAGAGCCACTGCCTAGTGGCCAGAGAACAAGATGAATCACCAGTGTGTGCTTAGGAGCAGGTGCGTGGGCCAAAAGGGAAAGCTCGCAATGAGCTCCACCCAGGCAGAGTGATGAAAGAGAGGGGGAGGGAGAGTACAACCAAAACAAAGGCTTAGAAAGAGGGCACAACGGGCTGGAGCATACAGGCTTGACTTGGGACACATGGAAAATATTGGAAATGCGTATATTGCATTTTTGGTCTCCCAGAAGATGGCCCCGACCAGGTAGGAAGGTGGGAGAATGAGTCCGGGGTCTTCCTCCTCCTCTGTGGTGTTGAATTGCTGGGAGAGCGCATCCGGTTTCACGTTCCGTGATCCTGGTCTGTAGGTGAAAGAAAAGTCAAAACAGGTGAAAAACAAAGCCCACCAGGCCTGCCTGGAGTGGATACGTGTGAATGACCAAAAGTATTCCAAGTTTTTGTGGTCAGGCCATACAATGAATGGTTGTGCGGCGCCCTCTAGCCAGTGCCTCCATTCCTCCTATAAAAGTTTAATAGCCAACAGCTCCCAGTCCCCGATGTCATAATTATACGTTGTGGGGGAGAATTGGCGAGAGAAAAAGGCACATAGGTGGAGCTTGTCATCCTTTTGTTGAGACAGGACCGCCCGCACCCCAGAGTTAGACGCATCCACCTCCACAATAAACTGCTGTAGGATGGGAGCTGTAGAAAACCTCTCTTTCAGCTGAGTGAAGGCTTGCTGAGCCGCTCTGTCCCACTGACATGGAACTTTTGGTGAGGTTAGTCTGGTGAGTGGAAGTGTGATCTTACTAAACTCTCTGATAAAATGCCGGTAAAAAAAAAGCTGAAGCTGCTGGTGATCGGAGGGTTCGGGCCACTACACCACTGCATGTACCTTTACTGGATCAGGTTTCAGATTCCCTTGCTCAATGATGTGACCCAAAAAAGCCACAGAGTTCACATGGAATTCACATTTCTCCCCCTTCACAAAAAACCTATTTTCCAAGAAGTGAGGGAGGATTTGCCTCACGTGAACCTGATGTTCAGCAACTGCCTTTGAAAAAAAGAAATCCCATGCTACCACAGGGGAAGATGAAGAGCGGATGATGCCTGTCGTGAGTGATTCAGTTATGTATTTGTCCATTCCTTCACTCTCGAGCTGAGAGAGGCTTAATAAACAACTGGAGGGAAGTGGGGCTCCCGCCCAGCGGGATAGGTCTGGTGTTTCCGATTATTTGACTTTTTTGGGGGGCGAGGCAGGCGGAGTAGCATCTCACAGGCAGTTCAAATGGTGATCAGTCATCTGAATTAACAATGAAAGAACAACAAGAAGAAAGAATGTCTTCATTTACCTGCAAAACCAGAACTTAATTTTTAATCATTTTTAAATCCATCTTAACCTAATCCAAATATTGTATTTAGGAAGAACATCCTCCTGAATAACTTATTCTGAGGTTTTATGAAAATACTAGATAGTTTAATGCAGTTTAGTGCAGGCTAAGCTGGTTAATTTGCAGTTCTGTGATGAAGTTTGTCTAACTGGCTGTCATTGCTGTGAATTTCCATGTAACAATGTATCAGACATCAATCTAAATTTAAGCTGATGATCCACCTTTATATTTGCTTCATACTATTCAGGGGTTGGAACTCAGCCTTGATAGCTCATGTAATATTTGCTTGTATCTTGTTGAATTCCAGTGTGTAAATCCACAATCAGGAGTGAATCCCAGATCAGCGAAGATCAGCTGATCACATACTGTAAAATTCTACTGGACATCCCAAAACAATTTATTGTGACTTAGTTTAAGGTCATTTTGATTTTTTTTTTCTTTACACTACAGCGCCACACCAGGCATCTCCCATTTTCACCTCTGGACTTCCAGGTCATATTTGGCACAAATGTTTCTGAACATATGCCGCCCACTTGGTTATGGTGTTCCATGTATGCTATGTCTGCTAGCATCTTGAACCCTGCTGTTATGTGCTGGATTGTCTCGGGGACATCTTTACACAGCCTGTACCTGGGGTCTTGCCTGGTGTGGAAGACCCCAGCCTCTGTGGATCTTGGGCTCAGAGCTTGTTCCTGTGCTGCTATGATTAGTGGCTCTGTGCTGTCTTTCAGTCCAGCTTTGTCCAGCCAGGATTTCTGGATGTCAGCCACTTCCTCTATCTGCTAGTGGTACATACTGTGGAGGGGCCTGTCCTTCCATGATGGCTCCTGCTCTTCCTCCTCTGGTTTCTGGTATTCACTGAGCACGCAGTTGGTTGGGGCTATCTTCCTTATGTATTTGTGGATGATCGTTGTCTCATCCTGGACTGTGGTGCTTGACACTCACTAGGGCATGGCCTCCTTTTTTCTGCTTAGCATCCATCTAGCTTTAGGGTGCTGGACTTGGGGTGAAACCCTCCATGCAGGGTTAGGAGTTTCCTGGTCTTGATGTCAGTGGCTTCTATCTCCAGGCCATCTTATTATCCCAGCAGGGTACCTGATCACGGGCAGATTGTGTTGGGGAGTAACGGAGGTCTCTGGACAGGAAAAAGAAGTAAGAAATTAAAGGGAAACACATGTTTTTATGGTAATGCTTTTTAGATTGAGTGATTAGTGGTGTATGTGGTACTGGAGTTGGTGAGTCTCCAGCACAGACTAGGAAGATGCAGCAGAAGCCAAACTGCCCCACTACCAACAAATATGATATTACTTCATTATTACTTTTTAATTGATTCAAAATTTCACTTGATGTTATTTCTAAATGATTGTCCTCAAAAGTTATTTACATACATTCATTACTCCTTTCCTAGAGTCTTGAAGCCAAGCCAAATACAACATGTTTGTGCCTCAGGACAGCTTAACCGTCAGGAGCAAGTCTGTACCGGTACAGATTGTAAAACATCTATTATAACACACCCATTGCCTGAAGTCATTCTTTCTCAGTACATTGTCCACCGAGGTTTCAATATTTTTTATTATAATTAATTATAATTATAACATAATTTGTCACATATTAATAAAAGTAGCAGTCTTCAGACACAACCTGCTTTCGACGTATAAATAAAGATCTTTGTTTACACACTGGCATGCTGTTACATTAATTGTAAGGGGCAAGTTTGTACTTGTCCAGTAATTATTGTACCAGTATAGTACCAGTAAACATTGTAGTCATTCTTTCTTAGCTCAGTGTCCGCAAAACTTTAAACATTTTTTGTTTTTTATAGATAATTAATTACAGTTCTAACATTATTTTAGTCACATATTCATAAATGCAGCAGTCTTCAGACGCACCCTGCCTTTAATGTATTTAAAGTCATGCCCTAACTGGAGTTTTTACTCTTTTAATGCAAACCTTTCACCACTAAGACTTTAGTCAATGCTGCTAACCACACGATGGTCCTTGAATTAGCTTTGAAAATTCACATGAATGAACTGTTGCTCACCGAGTAGAGCCGTATTGTGAGAGGGTCACCATGGCTATTAGCCAGGCCAGCTTCTGGGAGAATGGTTCTTGCCCCTGTTTTTTTGTTTACAGTGTGATGATGTGAGGGGAGCCGCGGTGGAGCAATGGACTCCAGGATGAGATGGGGATAGGAGGGTTCTCCTCTTCTGCCTGGGACGAGGCTGGTCTGGACCCTGCTCTGAAGGAGGAATTTCGGTCCTGCTTGTGAACACCTAACAAACATTTATCCTTTGTTGTGGGACAGTTACATTGTGGGACAGGGTGGGAGTTTAGCGACCATAGAACATTGTGTTTTATATGTTTTTTTGAAATTGGGATTATTTATTTCTGGGGATTTTAGTACCTTGACAACATTTTATTGCTTGTTTTTAGAATTGTTTTTCATTCTTCCTCCCTGGTTTGGAAATAAGCTGTTTCTGATGAGACTTACATCATCTATGTGCCCTGGGTTTCTGACTCGCGCACTCCCCCCTTGTATCTAAAGAACCAGCCTGTATAGTAAGACATTCGCACCAGCGTGTCTACATATTCACGAACAAAAACATCACAGTGCTGTTGGTTTGACTGTTGCCACTCGCCAAAATAATTTGTGTCAACAGCTGATTGTCAATGAAGGAAAAAATAAGTAGCTGTAGTTAAATGTAAGTCAAAAGAAGCTAAATTGAAAACACTTAAAAACAGTTGTGTGCCTAATTACTCTGGCTTTGTTATCTGTCATGTTTTAGTGATGCATATATTTAATATCAACTGCTTATAGCTGTAAGTTCAGTTTTATACAGACAGTCAGACAATTTAGTTGTGGTGAAAATACAATATTTAAGTGTGTATGATTTATTCATTGCATTTTTTTTCTTCAAGGGCTTTAACTACCAGATGCATGCTTAATCATCAAGGTAAGTAAATCCCAAATGTACTGTTTGGGAAAACCTGCAGTCAGTTGAGACTGAAGAAGTCACTTGGATGAGTGACAAAACATTTGTCTCACTGAAAACACTACGCGCAGATGAACACAATCAGCCTTTTGGGCTATAGTTACCAATTTGTACATTGTTTCCTTTTTTATCTATGCTGAGTTTTCAGTTCTCTGAGTCATATCAAAGTGTTTTAGTACTTGGTTTTAATGACTTATGAAAAGGAAAAAAGATACAATCTCTGACATCTTCAGTATTCTGATTATTTTTTCATAAACTATAAACTACATTCACTCCTACAGGAGAAAGCTAAGTGCCCCAAAGAGAGAGTGGCCCTTTCTGCTGCCACACAGAGGTCTCTGGACAGGAAGAAGAAGTAAGACAAGAAATGGAAACACATGTTTTGCATTAATGCTGTTGAGATCCAGTGATCAGTGGTGTATTTGGACTTCTTTAGGGTTGGTGAATCTCCAGCACAGACTAAAAAGATGCAGCAGAAGCCAAAATGCCCCACTACCAACAGGTGTGAAACACGGCTGTGGGATGTTATTACTTTTTTGTTCATTTTGTGTTTCCCTTTATGCAATTTCCAGATTATATTCTCCAGAGGTTATTTACATACATTCAGCATTCCTTTCCTAGAGTCTTGAAGCCAAGCCAAGGACAAACGGTTTGTGCCCCCAGGACAGTTTAACCGTCAGGAGCAAGTCTGTACTGGTCCAGATTGTAAAACAACTTTATAACACAACCATTTCCTGAAGTCATTTTCTAGATAATCCTTCTTTCTAAGCTCATTGCCCACCAAGGTTTAAACAGTTTTCTCTATAATTAATTATAATTCTAACATCATTTGTCACATATTCACATAAAATGTCACATAAAAGTAGCAATTTTCAGGCACAACCTTGTTTCAACGTATAGACAAAGATCTGTGTTTACACTCTGGCATGCTGTTACATTAATGTAGCTTCACACAACCACAGATGCACAGCAGGCATTCAGTGTGGACTTTGTTTCAGAAATGACTGAAGAATAAGAAATTGATGAGACCAAGAAACAATGTAAGACATTTATATAAAAGGTATTTCTGTAATATTGTGTGAATTGATGCGTTCACTGCAGCACCACGCTGATTTCATATTTGTGCACTTGTAGCATTCAGTGTTGAGTTTTTTCTCCCACACTGCCATGTGTGTCTTTTAAACGATGTTTGATTTCATTTAAAATGTCAGATTGTTTTTTCTTTTTAGTTTTAGGTCAACTTACGGCATAAGTCTATATACGAGAAACACTGACAACACCGAATCGTAACACAAGGGTCCTACTTAGATATTTAATTCTGGCCTATGATAAGGTAATAAAGCCACATATGAACAGTGGTCATGTTTATTTTTCAAAAATCTCTAAACATCATTTACTGTATTTACACATCCTTTTTTCTTTTTTTTTTAAGGAACGACACTAAAATCTGAATTGACTCTGAATAGCAGCACAAATCCAGAGTGAAGAAGGAGGCCAAAGAGATTTTTCAGGCATATTTAAAGTAATAAGACTTTAATTATAATCATTTTTATGTAGCAGGATACAAACATTCTTGAGCAAATCAATCTGTATTATATTCAATAGACTTGCACACATTGCAACATTAAACAGAATAAGTCTCATCAGCCATTACACAATAATATGAGGTAATATGAAGCTTTATGATCTGTTATCTCAGTAATAGCAATCTGTATCAGGATGCAGTAAACCACATTGATCCACTCACCCCGGATTTTTAGCGTTAATTCACAAAATGTTTATGTGTCACAATAATTTGCATTTCATATTGAATAGAGGTAAACTGACATGTATGATAAATACGTAGTGAATACAAAGTTGGGAAAGGCAAGCTTTTGGCTGTTTACCAATCACTCCATAATTTCCTCCATATACAGATAATACACATACAGTACTGAGTGATATAATCCTACATTACACTGACTACATTATGTCCACACTGTCACACCAAAAGAAAACGTAAGCCACAGATCTCGCACACATATGAACAAAATGACTCCAAACTCCTTTGAAAAAACTTCATCATCGTTCATTTTTCCAAGATTTTCACTGTAGTAAAAACAGCCATGTGCCATGATATACAAGACAGAGAAAGCACCTTAGCTGTGCTGGAACTTTAATATCTTTCATATGAGTTTGGTAAAGGCACCAGCCAACCATCCACATACATGCATTTACACCTAACATCCCTCAAAAAGAAGGCTTTGAGCTGAGTTGTCCTTTCCACTTCCACAAAGATAGTCCTTGATGCACTGTCAGGAATCATCCTGCTGTCCTCTGCATCACGTTTGATATAAAACAGCTGGACCACAATGACTGAAATAGCCGAGCACACACAGTTGGATGTGCAAACACAGTTCTCTTTAAACCTGACGATGAACTGTATTTCTCCATAGCAGCCATTCTTGAGTTTTATGACACAGTCTGTTCTGTCTGCCTCTTCACCCTTTACAGAGTAAACAGTATTTCTGTTGATGAAGCTGTCAAAGGCTTCCACTGATCTGAATGAAACAGGTCGATTTAAGAGCTCTTCTATTGCTAGTTTTATGGATCCTGTGATATCCAGATGCCGTGAATTTCCAAGCAGATTGTAACAATCAGTGGTTTCATTTACTGGTGAAATGCTGGCTAACGGAGAATTTCCGTTAGAAACAAGGGAGCGAAGGTGACTCGGCAGGCACTGCCAACGGAGAAACTTGTCTTGAATTTTTTGAGGATTGTAGTTTATGTTGCTAAGCAGTGCCCTTAAATTTGCACTGTTCCTCTCAAAACTGAATGCTGATGTTGCCCAGAGAGGCCCCCAGTTACGCACACAGTCAGCTAAGTGGATCAACTGATGGCAGTTGAATGAAACGTTTTCTTCACCATAGAGTTCTTCCATGTTTCTAACAAAGAGTACCAAGTTCTCATGGGCCAGCTGAAGGTCATTTTGGGAGACGGATTCTTGTAGCAGAATGTGAATGCTGATCGACAAACAAAAAAAATGTTGGAGAAATGAAGGCTGAAGGATGCCTGGTAGGACACTAACAGCATAAAATAAAAGGAAAGCTCGCCACTCAGATGCTTTCCAAGTGTCCCGACCCTTCAGTGACTGTAGAGATCTGCTCATTTCTGATGGAGGCTTTAACATTCGGAGATAAGAGTCCATCTGTGAAATCTGTTGACCTACATACCAGTCTTTCTTGGAGTTCTCTGAGTTCAGCCACAATCCAATAAGTTGCTTAGTCACACCAACTAAAACTGAGTGCATATATTCTGGTACAAATCCAAACACAATGTCAAACAAAGGAAGTCTGGAAAGTAAGGACATTCCTTTTACTCCACACTCTGAGGTGTTTTCATGGGAGCTTTCAGCCTCTCTTGCATTTTCAACAAACATATTCTTTGATCTTGATTCTTGTTTAGTTTCATCATATCGATATGACCTCACAGATCCAGAGCCCTTTGGTACCACTGTGCCAGGGTGTAAACACCAGTCACAACCATATTCTCCATTGAATTGTTTGCAATTCCGGAGAAGTGGCCTGGCCACAGCGTCAGAGGAGCAAACCAAGCAGAAGACTTTTGATGAATGAAGAGTGCCTCTGCTGTCTCTCCACTGAAATGGATTTTGGGCTAAATCACAACATTCATCCACAAATGGTTTCAGAAATGTGTTCATATGAGGTTTTCCTTGGCCAAACCAAAATCCAGCAACTATCATATTTTCCTGTCTTTGTGTGTAAGGAAGTTCATTAATAACAAACTGAAGGGGCCAAATTGAGTATCTGGTTGTGCTAAAAATTGGTACTTCATCAAAATTCCATGTCAGTGTGAGATCATCTGCAGCTAGTTTACCCTCTCTGAGGAGATTCTGGTACATCATCCCATCCATCACATCTTTGATGTTATCATGCTCATCTTTAACTGTTTTAGGTAACAACTCAGTGCTGTGGTTCTCAAGGATACCTTTCAGAAGGTCTTTCAGGGATGAGTACAGAAAGAAGTTTCCATTTTGAATGCTGCTTGCTTTGTTGAACACTGAGGCACAGTGAGAACAACAAGAATCAGGATTGTTTCCCATGAAGTTTTTACACTCTTGACAGTAAAACATTGTAAATGTGGTTGGACTTTGTCCTTGTGTCACTGTTGCCCAGGAGCGAATTGGTTCGTTACTCTGAAAAGACAAACAAACATGTGTTTTATATACACAAATAATATCGGCATAACAAAATGACTTGAGGAGAAACATCAATATTCCTTCTTACTGTGTCACTGCCTCTGTCAACTGCTGAAGCAGACTCCAACTGAAATGGAAAAATGTTGTGGTCCTGCATCTAAAACAAGGCCAAAACATCAGCCAGGCCTACCTATACTCTTAATATTTCATATTCACTTGATGAAGGTGCATTTCAGATATGTATATTAAACAAATTTGAAGCAGTTTGCATTTGTTAGCTTCATTATTTATTGCTCCTCTTAATGCAGCATTATGGAGACAAAATGTTTGTCTGCAGATAAAATCATTGTAAATCACTGGATCTTCAACCAGTTTAAAAGTATCTTTTCTGACTTCCTTTCTTACCCTGTCTTTGCCATCTGTTGTGTCAGACGCTGAAGCAGATTCCAAATGTTGAGGAAAAATGTTTGGCTCCTGCGTGAAAACAAATACCAAATAATTATCCAGACAAGGCACAGGCCTTCATGTTGTTTACTCACAGTTTGTGAAAAACAGTTGAGCTGTGTTGGAGAATTCTGCAGAGGACTTAGGTAAACAGCTAACCTGGTTCACTTTGCTCATATTGACACCTGTTTTACTCTAAAGATATGAGTCCTTGAATCAATCAAAATGTATTTTTATTAGTGCTGTCAGCATTAATCTCTTTAAAATGACGTTAACGCCATAATGTCATTTTAACTTAATGGCGTAAGCGGTTAGCTTGTTATTGTTTAGCGGCGTCCAGCTCCACGCATGGGGAGATCCACGGTAACCAGCTAACGTAGATTTGCTGCGTTAATGCGGCTATGGCGTCAATGTCATTTTAAGTCTGACATCATGTCAAGTTCAGGGTTCATTTTAAGATTATAATCATGACCTATAGGGCCCTGCACGGTGTAGCTCCAACTTACATCAGTGATCTTCTTCTGCCTTATCGCCCCAGCAGGTCCCTGAGGTCTTGTGACCAGGGACCAGGGCTTGCTGGTTTTCCAGCATACAAGGTTAAAAACAAACAGTGACAGAGCGTTTGTATCAATGGCTCCCAGACTCTGGAACTCGCTCCCTTTGAGTTCGAGATCTGTGGACTCAGTCATTTCATTTAAAAAGCAGTTAAAAATGTATCTGTTTAAACTTGCTTTTGGTTGCTTTTGTTTGTTTGAGGTTGTATGTCCATTTCTGCTTGTGTGAAGCACTTTGTGATTTTATCTTGAAAGGTACTATTTAAATAAAATTTTACTTACTTACTTTACTTAAGGAGATTAACGCTGACAACATTAATTTTTCTATAATAACATGATGACATAGCAAAAATGATCAAAGATTAATCACTCAATAATGAACCATGTTCAGACACAATGAGATCATACCATTTCTGGACTGTCCTCTTGCTCTGCGCTTGTTTCCATCATGTCAGCAGAATCATCATGTGTTCTATTCAAGTCCTGCAGTGGTGAGGGATAAATTTAAGATGTATTTCGTATAATAAAAGAAGTGTGATCAGTTTTGTTATATTGATACCTGCCAGTGTGAAATGCATTACATGCACAGTAAATGCTACATTAAATACATTATCTTGTACTCGAGTATTGTGAGGTTATTTTTCTGAATGTCACAGCGCTCACACACAACCTCCAATCTGATGCATTGCATACACTATTAATCTACTGATCTTAACCGCCATTTGTTTTATTAAAAAAAACAGTATATTTAAACTTTTATGGCTTTATGTTCCAGGATTTTTTTGTAACATTTAATAAAACATTACCTGTAAGTATTCTCTGAGCCTCCTTTTAAACTTTACTCTTGGTCCAATTTTTGGAATCAAAGTATTGATTCTGCCTGACTCGAGACTTAGGAAAGCTTCTTTGTCAATACCTTCCTCTGCAACAAAACGAAGTATTCCAATTGAAATTAGACAAAAAAAAAATATCAATATGAAATTACAGTACAGCAGTAATTTATGAAGGACCAAAACCAAACTATAATAAAATACCTTCAAATCTGTGAATCAGCTCACTGAGATGCCATTCAGTTAATTTTTCCTGGACAAAATGACATGTCTCCATCTACAGAATCAAAACAAACACATCACACATTAATGAAACAATAGACCTGCTGATATAGAATAAAAAATAGCTGCCTTACCTGTAAGTAATCTTTCAGTCTCTTTCTAAACTTTACTCTTGGTCCAATTTTAGGAAACAGTAAATTAATTCGGATTGAATCTCCAAGGTTTAGAAACGTCTCCTTGTCAATGCCTTCATCTGAAATAATGCCAACAACAAAATAAAATATTCAAAAGTCAGATGAAGCTAACACTGCAAAACATTAATATTCATCAACTTTGAATATGAAAGACTTTTGTTTTCTATTACAAGTCATAAATCACAGGAATATCCAGACTGACTTCTAAATCAGTAAATTACGATGCTGTTCTAGTGCCATTACAGATACAACAATTCCCATTAAATAATAATAATAAACTCATACCTTTAAATCTCTGCATGAACTCACTGAATCCCCATTCAGTTAGTTTGTCCTGGACAAATCCAGATGTCTCCATGGAATTTGCTGTGGGGACAATCAGCAATAACTGATTTATTCATATTTAAAGTATTATTCACTAAATAAGATCACTTACTTTCCTGTGTGGTTCTGAAGTGTCAGAGGTTTAAGTTTCTATTTATCTCAATAACCTTTTTCATGTGACAAGAGGAGGTAAATGTTTTTGTCTCTTAGCTGGATTGAACTGTTGCAACTTTTGCGACTTCATGTCACTCTGTAGAGTTCATCTAAATATCTAAAGTTTCCAGTTTAGTGAAATGTGTTTACACTGATACAAAGGTTTAAGTTTTATTTTTCATTTGATTTCATTTGATTTGGAATAATATGATTTTTACAGAGCCAAAGTTTTTTAAGGGGCAAAAAATGTGAAATTAGCAGGAAACTGTTGTAGCAAACATATTGACATTTTCACAAAAACATATTCTAAAAGATCTCATTAGATCTTATTAATTTCAGCGTTGATAGTTTACATACACATAATGTGCTACAGGCACTGTTTAAAAAATGTTTTAGTCTCCAGATGTCATTTACATAAAACGTATTTGTGATATCTTGTTTAATCTCTCCACTCACCTTTGCTGTCATCAGCATGTTGACAAAAGCATGCATTTTTGTCATTGGCACTAAAACTATAGAGACTAAAGACCTGATACTTTACCATCAGCATACTTTTTTCTTCATACAAGGAAGCAAAAGCAACTGAACTACTCTAACCTTCATTTCTTACTTAATAGTCAACAGGAATAAAAACAAACAATAGGAAGGACATTGTCAAGACTGACAGGCAGGCAGGAGTAGTGTTGGCCGTATGACACTGATGCTCCCACACAAGCTTCAAACTCAAAGTTACATTTTCCTTGAACCACTATTTCAAAGGTTGCTTCGGTGTGGAAAATCACATGTCCCATGTACATGATCACACCCCACCCTAGTTACTGAAACATGCCCTACCATCCCAACACATCCTGTTCCACCAAGGACACCTTCATCTACCTGCTACATTACATAAGTTTACAGAATCAACTGACCAATCAATCCATCGTTACAAAATTGTATTTATATCATTCACACAATGAATGATATAAATACTTTGATACAATCAGCAAATGGAAATTGAGATTTCATGTGCTGTCTCCTATTTCATTACTAGATGTCACTGAACAAAGCTTTGAATGAATGAACCAATTTTCAACAGGACTGATCAAGTGGTTCAATAGAGGTTCATGGTTTTATTTGCACATCACTAGGCAGGAGTTGGACCCAAACGCAGCATTTGGAAGATGGAGTGGTAAACTAAAAAGTGACCCTATTAACTTGAACTACGTGCAAAATAATTCAGATAAAAACAAAACAAACAAAAAACAAACAAACAAGGAGATCTGAATCTTCGAGGAAAACAGACTACACAAGACTAAGGAGCTTGGAAAGAAAAGCGTCTGGACTTCGCTTGAAGACGTTTCACCTCTCATCCGAGAAGCTTCTTCAGGTCTAAGGTTAAATAGTGGAGAGTCCCAGAGACTCCCAGATTTAAGCCCTATGGGAGAGTTCAAATAGTGAACAGAGGCAGTGGCTTACAACACCAACTGTCTGCCATCTATAATCCAGTTTTGAGATCCCTTCCCAGACACCTCAACACCCACACACATCATAGGGCCTTCTGACCTCAGGAAATCACATGATAGGGTGGGGCTAGGTTTCACAATGAGCTCACCCCAAACCTTGGCTGATTGTGACCAACACCTGTTTTCACACCTTGGCTCATGTGATTAGGTAGAGGATCAATAGGGGGTCCATGTCCATCTTAGGGGACACTCCAATAGGGTTTAAATCTGGGACTCTCCACCATTTAACCCAGGAACTGAAGAAGCTTCTCGGATGAGAGGTGAAACGTCTTCAAGCAATTTAAAGAAGTCCAGATGCTTTTCTTTCCAAACTTCTTAGACAAGCCTGACCTGGATGACTGAGAACATTCACAGACATACTACAAGAGACTACAAGAGACAAAACGTCACCAAAATAAGACAGGAAATGTCTGAGATTGACCTGGACTAAAATACATGCGCTTCACACACACAGAAGGCAAACCACAGAGACACGATAGGCTTAACAAAAGAGACACTAAGGACAAAATACATAAACAAGACTAGGAAACAAAAGAGAACCAACAAAATTAAACAAGAAACCGGAGACTATAAATATAGATAACAAACCTCAGAACCCCTATGAAATACTGAACTCTGGGCAAAATAATGCAAAGTATCAAGTGAAATTATTCCTGAGATTGAAGAAAAAGAACCATGAGTCCATAACAACAACAAAAAATGCTGGGACTAAGACCCAGGACAATGACAAATATAATACAGACTGATTCAGTATCTACTTACATGTGGTCTCTTCTACTGAACTGAAGTCTGTTTCTTCTGTGTATTTTGCACTATGTATGAATAGTCCCCTCCCACCACTGACACAGATCACATGGTGACATATTTTGTGTTACGCAACAGAACAGCAGATCTTAAACACTGCGTCATTACTCAGTTAAACCTTCATGTTGATTAGAAGAAATAGAAAAAAAAATCATTCTAGCAACTTGAGTTTAGATGTGTGGAGATATGTTACAGAAGGTGTTGAAAGTAATGCAGATACCGGAGAGTGAAGCCAAGTAGCACACCCTGAAGGTTTTTTTTTTTTTTTTAATAAACTGGTTTCTTATTTGCATAGGCAGAAAGTTGCTGTTGATATCCGGGAGCAGGTAGAAGTGATTTGCACACTAGCTTGAATACCCACTCCTAATTTTCCTCAAAACCAACAACCTCTTGCACAACCACCACCAACACCATTTATTATGCATGCAAACAAGTTATTATCTGTGCAAATGATATGGTATCCCTATCCTGGGATATCAACAGCAGCTATGAAGACTATATAGATGTGCTCATTGCTGATGCAGGCCTTAACATGTGAAGACTGCTGTTGTACCTACATGCATTTAACCAAAGACACACACACCAACTAAAACTGAGTGCAAATATTAGGGTACAAATCCACACAAGGAATCACAATGTCAAACAAAGGAAGTCTGGAAAGCAAGGATACTTATTTTACTCCGTACTTTGATGTGTTCTTTTCAGCCTCTCTTACATTTTCAACAAACATATTTGTTAATCTTGATGTTTGTTTCATTTCATCATATCGCTGTGACCTCACAGATACAGAGCATTGTGCTACCACTGTGCCAGGGTGTAAACACCAGTCACCAGCAAATTCTCCATTGAATGGTTTGCAATTCTGGAGAAGTGGCCTTGTCACAGCATCAGAGGAGCAAACCAAGCAAAATAATTTTTAGGAGTGATCTATGAATGGCTTCATGTGTGTGAAACGTGTTTATATTAAGCAAATTTTAATGGCTTTATATTCCAGGATTTGGCTGTTTTTTTGTTTTTTTTTTAAATTACCTGTAATATTCCCTTTATAAACTTTACTCTTGGTCTGATTTTAGGAATCACAGCAATCTAAGCTAAACTGGCACTGGAAACTAAACACAAGGCAACACAGGCTTAAAACATGACAAGAGAACCACAGCACAAAGAGAGGGTACAACACCACACAGAGCAAACACAGGGCTTAAATACACACTGGTAAATAATCAGGGAACTGGAGACAGGATGGAAACACACCTGGGAGAAATTAGAACTAATGAGAGAAGGGGAAGCAAAACTAGACTCACTGCACGTGGGACTGGGACTATCAAAATAAAGCTGGAAACAAAAGACAATTCACAAAGACACGGACTTGACACTGAGAGACAGACTGAAGGAATATGACACATGGAACACAAGGAAGACACTGACTTAAACTAGAAGGCAGAACAACAAATAACATCAAGAGAACAAAACCATGAGTAACTAATAATCAGGAAGTAGAACTTAAACACAAAACACTGGGTAACAATCAGGACCATGACAAGCAGATTGACATTTCTGGCTTTTAGCGAAGAAGCTGTATATCTTTTGGAACACACCATATTTAACCAGAAGAAAAATTAAGCTTGAACAACTTGCTGAACACAGGCAATCTGATTGCCTGATATTGCAACTATAATCTCTATCTAATGTTCTCTGTCATTCAGTATTGTCACTGTGATCCTGGTTTTCTTAAATTTTTTGCTCCTTGTTATTATTTCTGTTGACAATGGGAGTGATATTGTGTAATGAAATTGCGCAAAGAGCAGCTCAGTTATCATAGTTTTGAAGGAAAGGTTTAAAAATAATTTGAAATAACAATTGTTGTGTAATCTTTGGAGATGTTTTAGACTACAGATAAACTGGAGTTTATTTTTATTGATGATGTAGTTATCAAGTTTCCCTTATAGATGACAGAAGAACTATTTTTAATAATTGTTAAACCAGTGAACAACCGAAACCCCTTATTTACTCTAAAGTGAGAGGCCATTCCTGTCCAAAAGGTTTACAAGATAAGAGTCAAGAGAAGATTAGTTTTTCCCAACTTGCACGTTTCTCCAAATGTTCTTAGCTCCCTCAACTACTCATCCATGCAGTAACACATCATGTTTAACCACAAAAGGACTCCAACTGAAATAAGAAAAGTTTTTGTGTCAAACGAGAGGCTAATCTGATACTATGTAAAACATCAAAAATAAAATATAATAAAGATTAAAAATAATAATAAAAGATTTACACAAATATCTTTAGTTTTATTGTATTGTAAAACCAGACATTAGAACGAAATGTAAATCTTGCAGTCTGGCTAAGATGTTATTTAACTTACAATCTGTATAATGTAACCTGTAATTTTTGTGGAGTGTTTTAAACTACAGTGATGTGAAAAAGTATTTGCCCCCTACATGATATGTTTTTTTTTCTTGTATGTCCATTTTGTGTTTACTTGTATAATTTTTTTCTAATGTTTCAATTTGTTTGCTGATCTGAAACACTGAAGTGTGACAAACACAAAAATGGGAAATTAGGAAGAGAGCAAACACGTTCTAACACCACTGTATGTTGGTCCTGAAATGCAATTGTTTGGTGGTTTTAGGGCAAAAAGATCTAGGTTATAATAAATATGTTTCCATCTTATGACTAAAATAAATATTTGCTTTCACTCAAGATTTATTAAACAGTATACAATATCAACTACACGCATTCTTTTAGAATCAGTACAGATTAGGAAGCAAGAAAACAAAATAATATAAAAACTACATCACATTGTGCTGGGAAATCCAGATGTGTGACTCCAACAGGAAGAAAAATAAACAATGAAACCACCAGTGAGCTTTAATAATTGCTAAATTGTCAAGACAGCTTATAAAAATTATTGCCAAGAAACAGATTTTATTACAGCAGTTGTCATGGTCCTGGGCCATGTTGGCCCAGTGTTCTTAGTTTTCTTGTATGTTTGTATTTTGTTCCCTATTTAGGCCATGTTTCCTGAGTTGCCCTGTTGTGTTGTTCCCTAAGTGTTTTCCCTTCGTGGCTTTTACCCCCTGTGTGCCCCTCTGTGTATCTGTGAGCCCTCGTCTCTCCTTATGTTTTATTCCATGTTTCCCCTGCCCGTTATGTCTGTGTTTTCCCCGTGCTCTCTCTCCTCCTGTCTGAACCTCTGTACTTCCTGTTTGACTCTGCCCGTCTCCCGTCAGTGTTATGTTCACCCCGCCCTGTCTCGTTATGGTTATCTGTGTCAGCTGTGTTCCCCGTGTGTTCCCACTTTCCTCGGTGTATTTCTGTCTGCGTCTCCCTCTGTTCGGCGTCGCGTTCTCCCTCATTGCTGTGTGGATTCCCTGTGTCTCCCTACGAGTGTTAGTTTATTGATTCCCAGTTTAGTTGAGTTCTGTATTTCCTATGTTCTGCCTGTCAGCAATAAAGCTGCTTTTGAGTTCATCCCCGTGTTTGTGAATCTTGCGATTGGGTCCTCCTCCCGCCTGCCACACAGCCGATCATGACAGCAGTATAATCATCAAAAGTTATCTGTGGCTTTAAAAGTTATTTAATTTAATATTTAGAGTTGGGGAATGGCTGCAATCACAGCATTGTAAGATGGCGGAAGAGGCCCCCTCCTCGATTCAGAGATGGTCTGAAAAAGCACTTTTGCAAATATGTGATGTCTTGATAAATCAAGCAGTTATTTGAAGTTTACACAGCAACATTATTGCCTGAAAATATCTTAAAAGTTTATTTTGTGATCCAGAAAGAGTAATATTTCAAACTCCGCCACTATGCGTTCCTCTGCCACTGCCTCATTTGAGTTTTGGAGGAAATGCATTGTGGGATATTGCATCTCGTCATTTCGAGCTTATTGGAGACCAAAACAGCCAATCAGATTTTTTTGCATCCAAGTTTGAGATTGGCTGGTTTTGTGGCACAAATATAACGGTGTACAGAAAGAGTTGAATGCACACGGGCAGAAATGTTGAGAACGCGAGCAACACATTGCGAGCAAGCGTAAATGCAAAAACTGAGCAGAAGGGGCTGCTATTGTGTGTGTGTTTGGATAATAGCAAACACTGAAATACATTTTTTGCACGCAACAGTGAATTTTGTTCACACAAATTAAGCTTTTCTTTGCTCAAAATCAATTTCTCCTCAAAATGAAACACTTGTGCCTGCAAATTTTTTTTACTACGCTCAGAACAGTGGCACAAAAATAACGCCATAGATAAGAAAATCTGCTGAGGGCAAAAAGGTGTCATGTTCTTAATGAAATGACAACAAGACTGAGTGACTTTCAGTTTCTGATTAAAAGAAAATGAAACTGAACTAAAGATCAAATCCTGCCACTTTTCCATTTACATTTTGTTCTCATACACAAATCTACTTAATGCAAAACTTCCCAGAGGTACAGGAAAATTTGCATTAAGCAAATTGTTTCTCGTACACATGATTAACCTGTCTTCCTCTTCAGACATGAAAACAAGCACAAGAATCAAACGGAGCAGGGAAAACAGTCCACACCCAAAACACTAAAAGGCCTGGATCAGTTCTGTTTTGAAATCTCTCGGCCCTTATTTCTGAAGTGAAGTTGTGGTATATCTTGATTTAAAAAAAATTTCTTCATGTAAAAGTAACCTTTTCTGGAAGAATAACACAAAAAGAAGGTTGGCAACAAAAGTTACTGATAGGTTTGTAGCATAAACCTATTCGCTGGAACGTTAAGACAATATAATTACACTGCAAGCAAGACGCAAGTAGGCAAACTTCTTCATGGTACTCGTGCACGGGAGAGAACCAGACAAACGCCGTTCCTTCGCTTGACCCCAGTAGCTCTCGTCCGTCCTCCCGTAACACTGTCCTTTTATTGAGGTTACATGAATATGCATAGGTTCATTAACATACGACGTCTACATACAAACAAAGAGTACCTTGCCTGTGTGTGTGTGTGTGTGTGTGTGTGTGTGTGTGTGTGTGTGTGTGTGTGTGTGTGTGTGTGTGTGTGTGTGTGTGTGTGTGTGTTGCTGATCAAAGGGTCAAACATCCTTGGTCAGGAAGAGGGTAGACTAGACCCCCCCCCCCGGTGAGGAAGTCCAGCAGTTCATCTAAACAGAAAAGCACTTAGACTAGAACAGACGTAGCTACGTTAATCCTACCATAAAACAATTAAAACAAGATGCGACCTCTTCCCGTGCTCCCAGGATGTAGGTGTGCATTCTAGTGTGGAATGCACACCAAGCCTCTGTAGCCTGTTAAAGATCACACAACTTATCACTACACAATTGATTATACACCTCTAAGCATCTATGGTTAAATATTTCTAAGCATAAATAACAATCAACAATACAAACTCTAACATTCCCCCGTTTTTGACCTTTATGCTAGAAAGTTCCCAGTTATGCATACCTCATGTCTGACAGTTTCAATGCAAACATTTTTTTACTCAGCATATGTCAAATCACCCTAAATTATTGCAAAGATACACAGTTTAATAAATGTATTAGCAGTTACCCTATTCATTGAGCTCATCTCATGGCAAACTGCATCTTACGAGCAACCAAAGAAATTGTTAATTTAATAGTGAAACTAAGAAAGTAACATTTTCAAAAACATCTCAGCTTGGTGATGCTTCCTCCGGGTGTGCAAATCACATGTCTCTCTGCAGAGTGGTTTGAGTTCTGCAGGGCGTCATGAATGTCTCTTCTAGTTGTTTCGTTGTCCATAGGACCAGAGTCCAAATGTATGTAGAATAAACATTCAAACATACCAGTTAGTTTTGTTGTTTGTCAACATGGGTCTCAGCTATTTCCAAAGCTGCAGACCTCTCAGCACTCTAGTTTTATGGCCTCCCATCACCTCACTTCAGGCCTTCATCCTGCGAGGGGGATATTTATGACTCCTTCATTGTCCACGCTCTGCAGAGAAACACCTCTGTGGAAAGGGTGCAGGGTTCAGTTGTCTTACTGCTGTTATGATCCCAGCAGCCTTCAGAGTGTCATCGTATGCACAATATAGTGACACAGCATTAGGTGATGTTCATAGGAAACTGCTGTCATCACCACCATAGCTTCTGGTTCCTGTGCTTTCACAGAATCATGATGTCATCCCCGAACTCCTTCTGCGCTGTCGATGGAGCTTGGCACGCTCCCCTCATCCCACGAGTTTTCATGTTCCAACGCTGCTGAAGGTTTAAGGCAGAGCACGTCGTACACCTTAGTTGTCTTCCTCAGCGTCAATATTGAATCTTTCATTTTATTTAAAATCTCCTGGAAGCTCAGTAGCACAGCTCTCTGTGTGATGTCTGCTGTGCTGAAGATGATCTCTGATCCTCCTGAAGCCTCTCTCCTGGCCTCAGCTCCCATCTTGTGGACGATCCTCTCCTCTATTTTGCAGGCAGTTTCATGGTCCTTGCTGTGGCTCCAAGGTCTGATCTCATGATGGGCCCCAACCAGCTTGACCTTTGACCTCAACCACTGCCTGGCTGTCAGCTATGCCTGGAATGGTTCACGCTTCTCACTGGGCCTCTGAAGATTTCTCAGGAGATTACTGCTGCACCTGTATTTCCTTGCTAAGAAGAAAAACTTCTATTTGGAGAGCATGTCAACAATCATCAAACCACATTCTTTAGTTCAGTGAACTTCACTTATAGGCCATCAAAGCCTCATCTGAACATGGATGCACCACTTGCATAGGTTTAATACTTGTAAATAAACGGCTAATCACACAAATCACTGCAACAATAATAGTAAACATTGTTTAATGTTAATCCTTGCACTCCACCTCTTGACGCATGGACATTCCCATGCGTCAACTCACCAAACCTGGATCCCTGTCTTAAAGAAAAAGATTAGCTAGAACATGTCCCAGGCAACATCAGGGCACCTCCTCCGGAGTAGCTCCGTAACCCTGCAATAAAAGATGTTAGCGTGTGTTGCATATTAAGTTTGCTTAACACCTGGCTCTCCCAGGAGCCTGCATACACACCATCACGGCCAGGAAAGCAAAATCTGGAAGTGAAATCAAACTTCATACCTGTAAACAATTGTATCATAAGAGTAATAAGCATTCAACATCAGCAAGACAAGTGTCATGTGCAGGTTTTCTCAAATCAGTAACTACAACTATTACCCTAATTCACCTCAGACATGGATTATCCCATGTACTCTGTTAACATTAATGTAATCAGTGACTTCTCTTAAGCAAAGTCACTCCACTCATATATTATTATTATGGGTTCAAAAGTGGCCAGCAAATGAGCCCATAATAAACTATTCCATAATTACCGTAATCTCTTATTTGTTTTACTCATGTCACTTGTCCGCTTCAGCTGAATCTTCTAAATGCAGTCTCAGAAAAACAAACATTAGCAATACACATTGACCATCCTGGTGGGCAGGCGTCGGCCATCCACATTCCAGAGGTGCCATAAAACACCATAAAGTTAACACTCGCTGTGGAAAAAGTAACACTGGTCTCATCACAGTATGTCTCAAACTATATTAATTTCTCCATCAACATATAGCCTGTAACTACAGTTTTCTTCACACATAAACCCAGAAATCATGTAGTAGAGAAACATTAGCCAGTATTCCTATAAATCACATGATCAAACACATGAAGAACCGTAATGCTGTAAAAACGAAAATGCAAATGTTAGCGCTTGCGCAGGCGTATGCATACTTTGTCACAGTTATCTCTGTGAGCACACAAGCTAGTGAATGACACACACATAGTAAATTCACAGACACAGAAAATGGCATTTAAAATGTTAAATCATCACGCAACCTCGAGTGTTGCTGTCATCTTTCTGCTCCTGTAAAGGGAAGCACACACAGACTCATCTGCACCCCTGCCAGGCGGGGGTCAACTTCACACAGTCGTGTTACATCAGTAAAGTCTTGTCAGCTTTTGTCAGCTTTTACCAGTCAGTCAGTTTTGTTTTCCTTTCACTCACTCATTCATGCATTCATTCTTTCTTTCTTTGCTGATAGTGGAACCTATCGTCGCATTTAGTTTCCACTCTCAGCAAAATGACGTCATTTCAAAAAGAAAAAGAACTTTTAGATGGGATTACCTCGCTGAATCCTTTTTTTTTTTTTTTTTTTTAGGCTGGGACACTTATAATAAGTGGTCTTCTCCAAAGCCCAAATTAATGTGGAGAAAACTCACTTGTCACAATTTTCTCGACGACGTGTAGCGCTTTTAATTCCCGACGTGCAGATCTGCTTAAAGAACAGAGATTATCAAACAAAACTTTCAGTGCACTGTGAAAGTATCAAAATAAAAAGGCCTTGTTAAGTCATGACACAAACTCCTCATCTCAGGAGGGTAAATCATACCATTAGCATGGTTTATCATACCATCATACTAATCGGCAGGCTCGACTTCACAACAGAAGAAGAAAAATCATCAGCTAGATTCACTCCAAATCAACCATCAGCTGCACAAAACAACATAACCTTAATGCCTTATTAGCTATGAGTTTAATCCCCAGGTCTGTGCTCTTCACTCATTTAGGTCACAGATCTATTTTATTCAATTTACCTTTTTCCTTCATCATAAAACATGTGACATGCTGTCATGCACTTCACAAAAGACGTTTGTTCTGACGTATTCAGAGTTGTGTATCTAAATACAAGAATCACTCGCACATCAAAGCAGGAAACTCAGTGTTTTAGAGTCTCTACTCAACACACAACAAACTCCAACACATCTCATTCACTCGTGCTAGAATTCAGTCACCTTTCATTAATCTAAAACCAATCAACTAATTTGCATATCAGCTATTAACCCACTAAGTTGACAGGACGACAGAAAAGCATGTTCAAAATAGTATCACAAAAGACAATTTCCCTCATACAGTAAATTACTTATGCTGCCTCAATCAAGCAGGAAGCTTCTCCCAATTTACCATTTTAACACTAAATTTATTGCCTGATCACTGATTTATCAAACCAGGATTTTTTTTTTCCCCACAAAAGTTAAATTGTTGTCCTGCAACTTGGAGAGTCAATTTTTTTCTTTAGGATAAATTCAGCATTTGATAACAAGTGTCTGCTAAATTGACACTATTGTAACACTGATGAAAGATAACAAGCTAATTTTCATTACATGTGTTTGTGTTATTAGGCAGGTCTAATGCATGTCTGTGGAGCTGCATCTCCAGCAGAGCATGTTCTTAAAGCTGCCTTTCCTACACATTTCTCTGCTATTATTTAATCATTTCTTAACTAATGTGCTATGAGTCTTCATGAGTCATTTTGTGTTTGGAATTGTTAGTAGGGTTAATGCATGTTCTGCTTGTGTGTGTGTGATTTTGTATATGTTTCTATTTTCGCAATGTTTCAGACTCCGTCTCAATTTTCCAACTTAAGCAGTCAGTTTTCTTTTCCCCAGGTTTGCTAACCCAAATTTTGATTTCCCACATTAAATAATTCCTATGTGTTCTCACCTAGTCTTCTCACTCTGTTGTCCTCTCCCACTTCAACAGTCCAACAGCCGGCAGTTCTCCTTCAGCTTTGTCCTGTGTCCCACTGTCTCTTCTTGCCATTTTACTCCACAGGTGGCAAATGTCAAACTCCAACTGTTCAGTTCTCCTCAAACGTTTTCTTCACATGCACAGTGAAGTCACAGCCACTCTCACTATTGTCCTCTGCCACTTCAATAGTCCAATAGCAGGCTGTTTCTCCTTCAGCTTTGTCCTGTCCCTCCTCTGATGCGGTTGACTTTGTGCTAGTGTCTGAAGTGCTGCCGCTGCCTTCTTGGGCGACTTCTTAGCAGCTGCTGCCGGTTTCTTGGCTTTGGCCACGGCGGGCTTCTTGGCTTTGGTCTCAGTAACCCTGTTCATCTTGAAGGATCCGGAGGCCCCGGTGCCCTTGGTCTGCACCAGAGTGCCCTTCGCCACCAGACTCTTGATGGCGGTCTTGACACGGGCCTTGTTCTTGTCCACATCGTAGCCTCCGGCAGCCAGAGCCTTCTTGAGAGCGGCCACAGACAGGCCGTTGCGCTCCTTGGAAGCGGCCACGGCTTTCACAATCAGCTCGCCCACGCTGAGGCCGACCTTCTTGGGCTTGGAAGTCATCGTCTTCTTCTTCTTGGCCTGAACCTCGGCGCAGGGCGCAGGGCGTGTTTATGATGGAGCCTTTCCCACCACAGCGCTGGCACGTTGAACGCATCATGAAGGGTCCATTTCTTTCATGTGGCTTGCCCGAGTCACTCAGTCCTTTTTGAGCATTTCGACATGCTGCCGCCGCAGAACCTGGCCTCAGATCCAGCAAGCTTAGCGCGCTGATCTCCAAAAAAGTCCCGAAAGCCAGAAAGACGTCAAATAAGTGTCTCGTGCTGAGAACTCAAACAAAAACTCTTCTTCACGCCGCCATCTTGCTCGCCCTTCCGTGGAATTCATCCAATCAGACAGGAAGATGGGTTTGCTTTCTTCTTCTGCTGCTGTTTATCCACATTGCTGCTGCTTGTTGGGACTTTTTTGCTCAGGACTTGATGCTGTCTCTTTATCATGTTATTGCTTTGGAGCTGCATTCCTTGTCTTCAGGGAGGGGTGAGAGCTTGCTTGCTTGTGAGGTTGAGAGACGCATACACATTGCGCTTTAAATAAGTCAGCCAGAAACTTGGCCTGCATGTTTCCAATGATGTTAAACTATAACTTTCTTCCGACTGCTGCATGTGGAAAATTGATTCAGGTCTGCTTTTCACCTGAAAGTGACAAACTAAAACATGTTCATTATTATCATCACTGTTTAATCAACACACATCTCTCTCTCTCTCTCTGTCTGTGTTTGTGTGAACAATCCTTTCTTAAAAGCAGAAAATGACATTGTAGTTGTTTTTCGGCTGATCAACACAAAACCTTTTTCCTATGATTATTTCTCTTCGTCTACAATGTAATTTGTCTCTTTTTCACTCTTTTTTTTTTTCTTCACAATAGCTGGTGGTCTGCAAAATCACCGCTCTCACTCACAATCAGAGGCAATCACTTTTGCACAGTGCACAAAAACACTGTGATGTCAGACACATTCACACTCACTTTGTCAGCTGCATAAATAAATCATATGGCTGGAGATATGTGCCATGGTGATCCATAGGCATGATCACACGTTTATTTAATTATTTCCAACCCAACAAAACAAATAAACAAAAACATGATGCTGATGCTATGAACACTCCACACACAAGAGTCAAGATTCAGGAAAACTGCTCATGGAAACGCTGCACACTCCAGTTATCACAGTTAACATAGTGCTGTTTCCCTCTCTTAGAGTAGTTCTCAGACAGCTCTCGATCTGATAATGTGTAGCCTGCTCATCAGCTCAGAAGAGAAAAAAAAAACTGCAACGCAACATCACACAGTAGTTGCTCTGCCCACAGCGGCAAAGTCTTACACTTTCATATTCAATTCAGCTTCTCCATCATGTACTTTTAGATGTTTCATACAGGGTTGAGCATATTAGTTGTTTTCACAGATGTGCTCTATATCTCAACAATGGCTCATAATAAGACGACAGTCTTCCACACAGGTCAAGTGCCTCTATGCACTTCATTAGTTTAAATATTTATCTATATCACTTCACCTCACATGTCATTGTACTGAATTTAAGCAACCACAAGCTTAATGTAGATTACTTTTAACAACTATCCACCTCAATTACGTCCATGGTCTGGCACACAGGCTGTTAACATTTTGTGTCAGGAAGGGGTGGGGGGAAAGCCACCCACCAGAGCACAGCTGCTGATGTGGGCTGGCCTTTTCCACACACTCCTGGTTGCTTAGGAAACCCATGATAACAACAACAGCTGCTGACGTCACACACCACGCGGTCTGCTCCGCACACACAACAACAACAACGAGACGACGACGAAAATGACAATAACACAAAATAGGCCTACTCCGGACTCACACCGGACCGCTCGGGACCCTGACCCAGCTGTGGGACGCTCACCCACTCGCGCGACAAAACCCAATGAAGGGACGCTCGGGACACACACCCAGGGCGATTTCAAAACCGGACACACACCGGACGCTTGGGACCCTTGGGCGATTTAACCAAAACTTCTTTTTCGGGACACAAACCCAGTTATCGCTCCACAAAGCAGCGAACTTCTCAACGCCTCACACAGTGGCGGAGACTGCACAACGACACGGTTATAGAGTCGGCCTCTTTAAACTTACTTGGCATTGCTTAGAGTGTAATATCAGCCCGAATCCCGCCGACCGTCATTCATCGAGGAGAAAAGACAGACCGCGAATCCACAGGAACTTCCTGGCTGACGTCAGTCTTTCAACGTGCCTCTCCTCCCCTCGGTGAATGCGATTCCAGGGCTCCGGCATCGAAGGACCAATTAATGATAGGTTTGTAGCATAAACCTATTCGCTGGAACGTTAAGACAATATAATTACACTGCAAGCAAGACGCAAGTAGGCAAACTTCTTCATGGTACTCGTGCACGGGAGAGAACCAGACAAACGCCGTTCCTTCGCTTGACCCCAGTAGCTCTCGTCCGTCCTCCCGTAACACTGTCCTTTTATTGAGGTTACATGAATATGCATAGGTTCATTAACATACGACGTCTACATACAAACAAAGAGTACCTTGCCTGTGTGTGTGTGTGTGTGTGTGTGTGTGTGTGTGTGTGTGTGTGTGTGTGTGTGTGTGTGTGTGTGTGTTGCTGATCAAAGGGTCAAACATCCTTGGTCAGGAAGAGGGTAGACTAGACACCCCCGGTGAGGAAGTCCAGCAGTTCATCTAAACAGAAAAGCACTTAGACTAGAACAGACGTAGCTACGTTAATCCTACCATAAAACAATTAAAACAAGATGCGACCTCTTCCCGTGCTCCCAGGATGTAGGTGTGCATTCTAGTGTGGAATGCACACCAAGCCTCTGTAGCCTGTTAAAGATCACACAACTTATCACTACACAATTGATTATACACCTCTAAGCATCTATGGTTAAATATTTCTAAGCATAAATAACAATCAACAATACAAACTCTAACAGTTACCCTCTCACAATTTGCACCTTTACTATTGTTTTATTGAACAGTTTACAATATCAAACACATGCACACCTTTAGATTTAGAGCAGATTGAACTAAAAACAAATAAAAAAATGTTGCAAATAGCTGAATGATGTCATTTTCGTCGTAGTTTAACAGTTTCTTCTATTTTGCAACATTTCTCATGTGGTCATTGATATGAACCATCATCGTACAATAAGTAAATCTTTGTCCTTAAAAACTTTTAATTCAAGACCATTATTGTGGAGTATGTCTCAGCTCTGTGACCAATGAATAAAAAATATTAAAAGAAACTTGCCAAAACTGTTATAACTGTTCTACTTGGACACTTACTCTAAAACCTTACTGACTTTTGTAAGAGAATTGCAACAACATAGATAAATAAAGAGCAATTGTTGAAAAGGAAGATACATGTGAAACTATCGTCTTCTTTCAGCTGCTTCTGTTTAGGGGTCGCCACAGCAGATCTGCCTCATTTTACTCTATTCTTGGGATTCTCTTCAGTCACACCCTCTGCATGTCCTCCACCACATCACTGCATCTTATCTGTGGTTACATGCTTTTATTTGTTTTAACTAAACTTCTTCTGAGAACATACATTTTTATTTGCTTTTAACTGAAGGAAAATTTCACTGCTACCACTGACAGTAACCAACTTGCCTCACTCTTTCACACACTTTTGAAAACAATCTCTACAAATCTCTGCTTATTACTGACAAAAGTAAAATAAATTGCAAAAAGCTGCAAGATTAAAAAGAAAATACATCAACACAACAATATAATGTCTTTGGTAATGATGTTACCAAAGACATGATTTCTGAACTGCATTAAGTGTGTTTAAGTAGAACGAATGTAGGACACATTTTGAAAAGAAACTGTTGTTGGTACAATAATAATAATAATAATAATAATAGTAAAAACAAACACTTAAATTTAAAATTGAAAACAAAACATACGCTTGAAAGAATCAAAAACTATGGAAAAGATACACTTAAAAATCATAACATAACATGGAACATGAATGGAAATCATATTTGCTTAAAATATGTATTGAAATTTGTATGTTTAAAAAACAAATACAATATTGAAATTGAGAATCTCATTAGTAACATTGTGGAATCAGTTCCTAGTCAAAATATGACCTTTTGATATTCCCTCAGTTAGTGACATTTCTTCATCTGACGACTGCGCTATTTTCAAGTTTGACATAATTTTCCTTCACCAGTGAAAGCTCTGCTGAAAAATCTAAAACAAGCAAACAAAAAAAAGTCAAAAATATTAAAAATAAGATATTCAGGTTTTGGTGAAGTTGAAGTTGTATTTATTGTCTTTAGAAATGTTTACCTGGAAGTGAGCAGTTATCAGTCTTAAGTGAGAGTTCAATTGATTCCATCATCGTTTTCTGCAGCGTCTCTAGGATGTATTGCTAAGATAGTACCAAACTTTTAATCACTTATCAAAGAACCAGTGAGAAATACATTTTAAAAACATAACTTAAGATGCGTTAGAGGTTGCTAGGACTGAGGAAAGTACTCAAGGAAACACACATTTCTTATAATATCCACTCAAACAGAAAAAGGCAGGTGTGAATATTGGACAAAGGAAAATTGATGTGCAATAGTATGGTTTAAATTGTGTTCAAATATAAATATGTTTAAATATAAAATATAACAAACCATCAAGGCATTCAGCTTCTCCAACATGGTATTTTTCGCCTGCTCAAACATGCTCTTATTTGAGTGCACATGTCTCTCAATAGTCTCCCTCATGTTGTTCAGTGTGCCTGGTCCTCTGAATGCTGCGGCCTCTAGAGTAAGACATAAAACGTCTGTCAGACTTTTGATGCAGAATCATGATAAAAAGAAATGTATCTTAGTGGCAACTTATAAATCTCTTTATTACTGATGTAGCTTTCTTCCATAATTTCTTTAATTTTCTGTGTCACACTGTTGTAGACATCTTTCTTCTGCGTCCGGATGATTTTATTGAGTTTTGCCTTGATTTTTTCCTCCTTAGAAAAAAAAAAAAAAAAAAAATTATATATATATATATATATATATATATATCATTATTTTTCTGTTTTCACTAATATTGGGAAGTTTAATCTTTTACCTCTGTCTTGAGAAATCTCAGCTGCAGTTCAACATCTTTGTGGTATTTATTCAAAAAATCGGTGTTAAGTGAAAATGTTTCAATTACACCATTAAATGCGCCGCATTTAACTTCATTTCTGAAACATTTAAACAGGATGCTTTTAACAGACAGAAGTAGAATTTTTTATTTTAAAACTGACTTTTACATATCCATTTCATGTTTTTATTTGTTAAAAGGTGTGGTATATAATGTGTATCCTTACGGGAAGGTCTTTCTGAAATCTTCATCAATGCTGTCCATCAAGTATGAAGCTAACATCATGTTAATGTTTATTTGCTTCCCTTTTTTTTGTTTGTAGATGCCACCACTCTGAACAACACGCTTTAGTGTCCCGTGAAAAGCACTACCCTTCTTTCTCTGAAACAAAGTAGAGAACATTTTAACACATAATCATATAAAATGCAAAGTTCCTTGTGTTGATGGAGCTAGCTTATACATACATAATACAAGAAGGTCTTCAGTTTTTGTCCATATGAACAGATGGAGCTTTCAACTCCCTCGCTAAGGCATCTCTCAAAAGTCCTATAGGCCTCTGCCATTGCTTTTGCGACTTGCGTAAGTTGTTGGCTCATTGTTCTCTCAAGTTCTCCACACACATGTTTTTTGCTAGCCTAAAATAAATTTAAAAAAAAAAAGAACATGTTACAATTTTTATCAAACTATATCAATTTTAAAAAGAGCTTCACAAACGAGTCAAAAGTAAAAATACAAGCGAAAAAAAGAAAAAGAAAAAAAAGCAGCATTTCAGATTAAGGAATAGGTATGGGCAATATTTTTTGGTTTGTTTGGACAGAACTTTGAGATTCAAAATTACTAATTCATCAACTACTCACTCAACGCAACATCCAATATTGGATTATTCACAACCTGCAACTTATCTTAGAGAAGTGCTATCCTGGCACTTTCTTATTCATGTCTAAGAATGTAAGAATATCTAACACAATAGCAAGAACTGTTCTACTGGCCCTCTCCTCACTTACAACATGCTTTCAGGACTTAATGAAACTGTTTAAAAACATACATCATACCAATATTCTTTGATTAAAAATTCCCTTCTGAGTAAATTTCTTTTATTTTCTCAAGCAGTTGAAAATTGTGTTTTATTCTGCTTTATAAAATGTTGTATTTTTACTTTGCTGTTGCGCTTTCCTAAAAATCTTTAAGATTCACATTTCATGTGCACCTTGTCATTTTCCAGTGAAACTGAACACACTTTACTAAACTTACTTTCAATAAACACAGCTTTAAAAACATATTAATCACAAATCTGAGTATTTATTACCACTTACCACTCCTCTGCAGTTGGCCCCTTGAATCAAAGACAGAATCCCATAAGCTCCAGACACAAAGTTGAATGTCTCTGAGTGACGGTCATTGAGATCTTGCAAAAATTGCTGAAGTTTGGGTATTTCTGTTAAAAGGAATTTGAATGCTGAAATTTTACATGACTGTGCATACTTTGATTTAAATCCAATCGTTCACTCTTGCTTCAGTTAAAAAATGCAAAAAAAAAAAAAAATTTCTTAGCTATAATATTGTCATTTAAGGAGACTTTACCTACCAGTTTCATCTGCATTTAAGCGTTTCTTTTTTAGAAACTCTTTGGAGCTCACTGTGAAGACCTTGAAATGGTCAACAGTGAAGTGTTTCTGGGGAAAATGGATTTCATTTGAACACAATCTTAACATTAAAAAGAGTTGTTGTGTTAGTTTTCTTCAGCTTGCTCACCTTAATTTTGTGTAGCCTGCTGAATTCTTTCCTCACTTCATCTTTGACTTGCATGTTTCTTTTAACTATGAGGTCCCGGCGTTGAGCTGCTGAACTAGAAGAAAAGATATTTGCACATATAGTTGGACAGTAAGGGGGAGTCTCTAACTAGACCCTTTTAAAGTAAGCAATAAGTGCACCCTCACTGGGTACGTAACAGCTAGGTACTGCTGATAAAATGCACTTGATCAATTAATTAACGAGTGAGCACCACTTTAAAAGCAGACGTTGTTGTTGAGACAATCCTATAAGTGGCCATCTAAGAAAATTCACCTGAAGGTCAGACTGAAATTCTCAGTGAAATTCGGGGAAATACAAAAAACAATCAAGAGCTACATGTCAAGCTCTACAGGCTTCAGTTAGCATTCTAAATGTCAAAGTTCACAATGATATGGTTAGAACAAAGACTAAACAAGTATGGCTTGTTTGAAGAGTTATAAGGGGAAAACCTCACTTCTCTGGAAAGAAGGTGGCACCATGAGGATTGCAAACTGGGGCTCATTTTACAGCCACTGGAACTGGTCACTGGTAGCTTGAAGTTATTAAGTTGACCTTGAACTTCTATGGTATACCGAAGTATTCTAGAGCCTGTTGTGGGGCATCTGTCTGACACCTAAAGCTTTTCCAGAATTGGGTGTGCAGCTATACACATTTTGTGTCACAACGTACTTACTGATCATCTGAATCTTCAATGTGATCTGACTTAGTGCAGATAAATAGGATTTGTCGACACTCGCCACCATTTCCAATATAGCTGCTGGCACTTTCCAGGATCTCCCAGGCTTCTTTTTCTGCGATTACTCTATTAATCTCAGTTACAATCCACACAGCAGAACAATTTTCAACAATCTGAAAGAATATTATAATTCAACTGTAAGTAACTTATTATCAAAACTTCATATTTAAAAATAGACAGCAGTGAATATGTGAATAAATTACTTGTTTCCACATTTTATCTCGACTCTTGTTACGGTCACCATTTCCAGGAAGGTCCACAAGTGTCACATGCTGGAGAAAATCATTGTTTGGCACCCTGACAGTCACACATTTCACTAGAGGCCAGTACCACTTCTTTACATCTTTATCATTTCCCTGTTTAGAGTCACTTCTTGTGTATTTGACACATCTTGCAGAGAGTTCTTTAGCCTGCAATAATTTTAAAAAAGTAAGACATCATTACTCTAAGCACTACAGGTGTTTTACAAGTTAAACCATTAGAGCAGCAGAAAATATGACAGAAAAGCACATTTTTAAAAAAAACAGTGCACACAGAAGAAAAATAAATATTTCATTTATTTTTAAGATATTTACTTACTTGCATGTTTTTCCTGTGTTTAAAGCAAATGTGAACTCCTTACGAACCCAACCAGCTTTGATGTTAGGAAGACCCCAAATAGGAGCCTTGTAAGAATCTCTGGTTTTAATACCAGATCAGTGCATCACATTGGGAGCACAAATGGGATTGTGGGCCTAATTTATTTCACACATTCACTGTGTTGCAAATTGTAAAATCATAACCCAGAATCAGACTATTAAAGTCTGGGTTCTTGCACCTTGTCCTCTTCTCCAAAGTTAAATTCAACTTAAACAATGCACATTGCAAGTACAGATTTGCATTTGTTCAGAGTAGGACTGTTTTGGTGTAATTTAACCCTTAGATACTGGTCAGATCAAATTTGACCTGTTGTGACATTTAACAGCAGTAAAATCCTGAAATGTGACAACTTTTATTAAAATGACTCAAAAAACACACATACTTCAGCTGTACTTGAATTTTGAACCAACTTTTCAAATAGAAAAAGTTGATAGATCCATCCATTCATTCTCTTCGACTTATTCAATCTAGGGTCACAAGGGGGCACAGACCTATTCCAGTTGCCATATGGCAAATTGGGTTACACCCTGGACAGGGTTGCCTGTCCATCACAGGGCTAAAAAGAAACTATGAACTAATGACAGATAATATAACAAAATAGAACAGATTTTTAGTTAGTGGACAATGGTCTCATACATGTGATGTATATTGGGCACACTAGTTAAGTTGCACAGTTGAGGATTACTGAAACCAAAGCTGTATGTAAATTATACCATCCTGAATACATCACCCTTGCAAGAATGCGTCAGTAAGTAATAGAGCGGTGATGTCTTACTGATTCACATGTCAAAATCTTCCTCCTGCCTTGGAGAAATTCTGGAATTTCTCTGAAATATTTTCCATCCATGAGATCTTCAGAGGACTTTCCTTTCCATTCTTCTCCATAGAGCGCTGAAAACTTTTCACTGATGTCATGATAGTCATTATCAACATCCATTTCACAGTCTTCATTATCCCCAAGAAATTGATGAGATGACCACAACTCATCTTTCCACTCCTTAAAAACAAAAATGCTTTTCAGTTTTATTAAAAGGGCCTAAACCCAGAATACTAAGAAATTATATTTCTGCAGCTAAAACTAATTTACCTCTGGTGTGATGAACTCAATGTCTGCCTCATAGTTAGAGCCTTGCATGTTAGCCTCCACTTTGATCATGACTGAGGTGCATGCACTGACACTTCCAGAAGGCAAAAGGTTCTTCTCTTCAATGATGGCATTTATCAGAGAACTCTTTCCAGCCCCAGTTTTACCAAAGACACCAACCAGCTCCCTCTTGTCTGTCTCCAAATCACTAATTTTTTTCCTGTTAAATAAGATTGTAAATATGGGTTAACTGATCCAACTGACTACACAAATAATCATCACAATGCTTTTCACGTTTCTATAGCTTTTGTTTTTGCTAAGAACTCAATCTTTTAGATGCTATCTCAGAAAAAATTATAGAAATTTAGTAGCTGAAGAATTTAATTTTTACCTCAAATTTATGGATACCATAAACAGCAAATAAAAGTAGCTGTACTATACAGAATAAAAGTCTGGCAGACTTAAATCGAATCCAAGTGAGACTAACTGTGATCCACACTAAAAGCATTGGAAGAATTCATTTTCTGTTATAACCTGTCTGTCAGCAATACAACTTTAAACTAACTAATAAAGTAAGTAATAGTAAAAAGGTCTTGAGTCTTACAAATTAAATAAGGAATGAATGTCCATGTTACCATGATTATTTATGATTCTAGAATCACTTGCTGGCAAACAAACAAACATGGCTTTCTAACATGGCTATACAGACACAACAAAGGATATGGAAACGTAATACTCACTTCAGGAAAGCACTGAGCTTGTCTTTTTCGTGTAGTCTGGCATGGACGAATTTCATTATGTTTTTTACATCAGACAGCACGATTGCTTCTGTAAGCAAAGAAGTAAACAACTATTTAGCAAGAGCTATAAACCTATGGATCCATCCATCTTCTACTGTTAATCCGAGTCCGAATCTGAATTTGACGCAAAAGACTTTTCTCACAGGATCAAATACCCTGGTGAATCCCAAAAAACACATATAGATTGGTTTGGAAAACTCCCATGCAACCTAGAATATCTTTGGCGGCATACAGTGCTGGTACAGTGTTTTGTGATGATTACGATGGCTGTATTTTTATTCCTGAGTCAAAAGGTTTATTTCATAGCTGGACTGTGCCTAGCACCACACTGGCAAAAACCTTTCGGCGGTAGTCCACCACCTTGGTCTGTCAGTCTAACTGCACTGTCCCACCTCCATGTGACATTGTAGAAGCATATCAACCAAAACAGCCGCACCACATACAGATCCCTGAGAAAAATAAAGGAGAATATCATCCACCCCAGTTGTCTCAGTAACCTTACACAAAGTAATCTCTCTAATTCTCACATTCGATCAGTCTTGCTTCATGGACTCATTGAAAACCCCCCACTTTTTGGTTCAGCTACTGTCAGATCTGGAAGAAGTGGTGAAAAGATGAATCTGAAAAGCTAAGAGAGAAAGAGAAAAAAAATCCACTTACAATAAATGCAACAAAATATGTCAAGGTAACTGACACCGACACCAACAAGTAACAGGCCCTCACACTCACAGGAGGCTGATGTTGCTCGCATCCACCATAGAGAAGTACAGGAGGAACAGCAGTTCCCAAAAGAGTGAAAAAGGAATGGAGAAAGGTGAAATTACCATGGTAAGAAAATAGATGAAAGGACATAATTTGGGAGAGATTCAAGGATTACGGTAAAATGAATGGCTACTTTGACGATATGCCACACCTAATCTTTAAAGTGTGGCTTTATGCTACATTGCAGTGCAACTAAGATATGCTGACCAAACAACAGCTTTACCAATCTGATTAAACCTGTTTAGACTAACATCTAGACTAATTGTAAAACAACAAGTATCTCATTGTTCCAGCATCCAAGAGAAGTAACTGCTAACACAACTCAGGACTGATGCTGTATAACGCAAATGCTATGGCAACGGTGGGACAGGTCACGTCAGGTCAGAGGGGATTTTATGATCACCAGATCTCACAGAGCTCCAAGAACAACTGGTGTATTGAAGGGATTGAGCACGAGAGCAGCTGAGCTTAAAGAAAATATTGTGGCTACGCTGGAAACCTGGATCCTCCATGGTTGATTACCAAGAGTATGAGATGTATCCTCTGACAGTCTATTAGAAGAACTGAATGCAGCATTATGGATCATCTTTACTATGACCATCACTGAAACCAACCAGTTGATCTACACCACAGAAGCAGTGATCTTTGGGATGCTTGGATACAAGATAAAAAAAAGGCCACAAGAAGCAGTATCCTCCATGAAAAAGGAGACTAGAGGCCAAGATCAAGGCAGCAAGGATGGAAGTTAGCCAATTATAAGAGCTCCAGAAAGGTGTGATGAAGAAAGGGATGCTTAAGAAGTACAGCAAGCTACCCATGCCTGAAGCAAAGACTCATAGCCTTCACTAGCCACCTGAAGAGGTACACCAGAAAGATAGAGGCCAGGAGGACAAGCCAGATGTCCTTCTTCAGTAAACCATACAAGGTGTACGCTAAGTAGCACTGGAGGAATATAAGAACAGCAGCCCCACCAATTCTGGAGATGGAGCAAAAAGACTGGCTGTAGTGATAGATGTAACTATATCAAGATATGATGTCATTAGGAAGAAGTAAAACGAGAAGCTTGAGAAATTCCAAGGGCTGAGAGAAGAACTTTAGAAGATGTGAAGGGTGAAAGCAGATGCTCTTCAGTAAACCTTCCAAGGTGTACGCTAAGTGGCACGGGAAGAATATGAGAACAGCAGCCCCACTAAGCCTGGAGATGGAGCAATGCTAGAAGAGCAAATGGAAGAAGGACAACATAACAATAATGCTCAGTGGCTAGTGGAGCTAAGAGCAGACCACAGCAATCTCCCTAAACTGGCCTCAATAAACATCACAGGGGCCTCAAGGACCAATAGAGGCAAAAGAAGACAAACAGAAATCTAGACAAGAATGCTTCTTACCATACATGGAGGGTATAATGACAAATCCAGCACCCTGGCATTGTACACTAAGCACAAAGAAGTTGTCAAAACCACTATCCAGGATGAACCAACAAAGATCCTTGGTCTTTGTTGTGAATCCTGGGAATAGCAAAGATACTGAAAGGATCCTTAAGCCTCGGCCCGGAGGTAAAAAAAAAAAAAAACCCAAAAAACCCAAGCAGAACGAATGGGAAGATGCTCTCAATTGATCACGTACTTAGTGAATACCTAAGGGAGCAGATATCCAAGAAAGAAGATGGGCTGAAAAGATAGCACAGAGACACTAATGAGAGCAGCACAGTGACAAGTGCTAAGGATATGATCCGTAGAAACTGGACACAACCACACCAGGCAAGACTCCAGGTGCAGGCTGTGTTGAGACACCCTGAAACAATGCACCACATAACAGCAAATTGCAAGATGCTAGGAGGAACATGGAATGCCAGAACAAAATTGTTGGAAAAGTATACAGGAATATCTTTGCTGAGTATAACAAGGAAGTCCCAAGTTCAAATAGGATATTTCCACCAGGGTGGCTAAGAGTGACTGAGCAAAGATTCTTCCAGATACGCATTAACAAAGACCAACTGGACATAGTAGTGGTGGACAAGCACAAAAAGACTGGCTGTAGTGATAGATGTAACTATATCAAGATATGATGGAATTAGGAAGAAGTAAAACGAGAAGCTTGAGAAATTCCAAGGGCTGAGAGAAGAACTTTATAAGATGTGAAGGGTGAAAGCAGAGTGGTCCCCACCATGGTAATCAGAGCACTCAGGGCAGTAATGCCCAAACTGGGAGGGTGACTACAACAGATCCCAGAAACACCATGTGAGCTCTATGTGTTAGAGCGCAATCCTGAGAATAGCAAAGATACTGAAAGGATCCTCCAGCCTGAAGCTTTCAACTGTCATTAATCTACATTCATACAAATGACATTTAGGATCCATTAACCAGCCCATAGGCTGGAAGAGGAGAAATATGAGTAAACCCAGCCCTGCCAATCACAGCTCACTAAGCTACCACTTCAGGGAGTGGTTCAGCTCCTGCCAGTCTCAGCAAGAGTAACTCCAGTTCGGGGGCCAGGGTACCTGGACCTGGGATATAGAGTATGTTTGGGGAGTGTGGGTGTGTGTACAGTGTCCTTTTCTGTTTGTCTCCATATTGGGTGAGTGCAGAGTATGTGTATATGTGTGCATGAGAGTGGGAATGCATGTTTGTCCCGTCGGGTCTTCCCTCTCTGGGAGCATCTCAGGCCCTCCCAGGTATGGGGGCCTGGGAGGGCCTGTGTGAATGTAATGTATCAGGCACACAATATGGTAACTTTAATTATGGTATATGTAGCACTCATGTTGTTGCCTCTTCAAAATTAAATTTTAATAACATACTTTTACACCAATAAACCAATACATTAAAAAATGGCAGATTTGTTTAATGGCCAATGTTTAGAGAGAAATACCCAATGGTTGGGAGCTACGTTGTCGTTTAGCTGGTGGTTGCAATTTGCTGGACTCGTCCGGTAGGTCGAACTTTCTCTTTCCTAATTGGATAGAAAAATATTTAAAGAAAAGGATAAATATACAACTTTGTTATCTGGGATTTGCTCAGGAGTCAAATTTAATATTTAATTTCAATGATATTATTCTGTCCAAGTGACTGTTGTCTTGAAAATACTGCTTAATACTGCTTGTAATAAATAAGATGGCATACATCTTACCTTCACCACTTGTGGATGGCAAAACCTGGGGATCAATGTACATATTAATGCATGAGATTATATATATATATGTGTGTGTGTATTAGGGATGCACCGATACCACTTTTTTGGAAAACGAGTACGAGTACGAGTACTTGCATTTCAGTACTCGCCGATACCGATACCGAGTACTTAATAAAAACATGATTTAAATTTACAGGTAACAGCTTTAGTCCTATAATTTAACAAAAAAACCAAAAAAAAAAAACAAGGGACTGGTTTGGAATTAAGAACATTTATTTAAAATGAAAAGCATGTTGTATGCAACATATTCATGTATTTGTGTATTTTAGTTACAAATATATATTTCAGATGTAAAATAATCTTACATTTAGTACTGTAGTTTATCATTGAATACCTATAGCACACAGACTTTACCTTGGGTCAAATATGGTGGAGATGAAGTACAGTGGGTTGTTCTCGACGTCACTGAAGCGCTTCTTGACAGCTGCCAGTAAGGTTGCTTTCATTGTCTTGACGCCGTGGTCCTCGTCTGTTTCTCTGTTTAGAAGTCTCACTAGCACAGTCACAGCTGGCATGACATCAGAGGCTAGTGCGTCGTAGCTGCTCACTTTTTTAGTTAGTTCCTCAAAGGGGGTGAGGATGGCAACAGTCGTCTCCATAAGAGCCCATTGGTGAGCGGTGAGATGCTCGAACACATACACCCCAGCACTCACTTTTGCTCAATGAGGGACTGGAGCATGTAATAAATGCTGTTCCAGCGCGTCTGTACGTCCTGCTGCAGTCTCTTTATTGGCTGGTTGAGCTGTCCCTGAATGTCCTCGAGGCGGGAGTAGGCTAAGGCGGAATGTTTCAAATGCCCAACTATTTTCGGTCCCACTGCTATAGCATCAGCTATGCTCCTCTGTGCTAATAAGCATGGGTAAATGAGCGTGGGTAAACTCTTTGTACTCGTTGTCGTGTTGGGATTTTAGGTGCTTGATTAAATTACTTGTGTTAAATGCGCTACCTTTTGAGCCTCCTCTGGACAATTTCGCTGAGCACAATTTGCAATCCGCCTTTGTTTTGTTGTCTTCATTCACTTTAAAATAGTTCCACACGGCTGATATGTCTCGCCTCGCCTTCTCCCCGCTCTGAACTGCAGCCGGGGCCTGGGGGCGGGCACTCGGCACCTGTGATTAACCCCTTACATGCCGCTCAACATAGATAGGTCTCAGACCATGGTATCGGTCCCTGGTATCGGGGGACTTTTAACGAGTACGAGTACTTTAGAAAATGTGGTATCGAGGCCGATACCAGATACCGGTATCGGTGCATCCCTAATGTGTGTGTACATATATAATTCTTACCCGATCTAATTCAGGTGCATCTTTTTGCTCCTGTTAATAGTGAATACAAAAAATGAGTGCAAAATAACTGAAATACATAATTGCTATCATTGATCTTAGCCAGTTATAGCAAAATTGTATCTAACTTACTTTAGCAGATAAATTGACTGTTTCCTCATTTGCACTTTGTTTTTCCTAGCAACAACAAAAGAGGCCCGGTAAATAGTTTTGTTTTAATCTGTAATTTGCAGATACCAATGTAATTCTAACACAGATTTGCATAAATTGAGATTTATCAGACCAAATCTTACAATGTACAAAATAATATAAGAAATATTAAATTGCATACAGTAAAATTACCTTTAACTGCTTGAATCTCTTCTTGAACTTTAATCCTGGTCCAACTTTTGGAATCAATTTATCAATGAGTTCATCATTAAGTTCATAAAAGCTTTCCTCTGTAATTTCTTCATCTGTAATTAAATAAATCTTAGTAATGCAGAAGTGCAAATCATTTTAAAATTACTACACATGTCTGTGAAGGTTCTCAGTCATCCAGGTCATGGTAGTCTAAAGAGCTTAGAAAGAAAAGTGTCTGGACTTCTTTAAGTTGCTTGAAGACGTTTCACCGCTCATCCGAGAAGCTTCTTCAGTTCTAGGGCCAAATAGTGGATAGTCCCAGATTTAAGTCCTAGGGGAGTGTCCCCCAAGGGGGTCAAGAGCCCCCTGTTGATCCTCTACTACTACTATTCACACGAGCCAACGTGTGAAAATGTGTTTAGGTAACAATCAGCCAAGGTTTCAGGTGAACTTATTGTGAAACCAAGCCCCACCCATGTGATTTCTTGAGGTCAACAGGCCCAGGATGTGAGTGGGCGTTAAGGCGTTTGGGAAAGGATCTCAAAACTGGATTATAGATTTCACACAGTGGGTGTTGTTTCTGGATTATTTGGTGTCTGACCCATTGTTTTGGGCCATTCGATCCTTAAACAACTGTTGCATGAGCTTGGTCCACATAGCATTAAGTACATTACATATCTCGGGTCTTGTTTATGAGTTATGGGAGAAGGGAGCAGGAGATCAAAAGACAGATTGGTGCTGCGGCTGCATTGATGTGGACGTTGTTCTGTTCCATCGTGGTGAAGAGAGAGCTGAGTGTAAAAGCAAAGCTCTCAATTAACCAGTCGATCTACATCCCTACCATCACGTATGGTCATGAGCTGTGAGTGACTGAAAGATCGCAGATACAAGTGGCGGAAATGGGCTTCCTCCAAAGGGTAGAAGTCACCCAGGAGCCACTGCTCTGTGGTTCGGGCATCTGACAAGGATGCCTCCTGGGCATGTACAACCAGGACACTATTCACTCACTCTCATATTCACACACTGGTGGAGGAAAGCTACAGTTGTAGCCACAGCTGCCCTGGGACAGACTGACAGTAGGGTAAAGTGCCCAAGGACACAACGACCAGGACAGAGAGCCCGGGGATCAAACTGGCGACCTTCCGGTTACAGATGCACTTCCCAACCCCCTGAGCCACGGTCGCCCCAGTAGAAGAAAGACGATATGCTCTTCCTGATACAGACCCAAATCTCCAGCTGGAAATAATCCAGTGACCTTTCGCTTGCCAAACTGACGTGTTAAACACTGCATCACATCAATATTGTTTAAAATCTGTGCTCATCAGTGATGCATAGTAATACCTTACCTTCAAATTTATCCATCCACTTTTGTAGATCCCATTCAGTCAGTTTGTTTCGCACAAAATCATCCATGACCACAAAGAAAAACTGAAAGATAAATTGTAATTTCTAATCAAACAACAAAATGGCTAGGAATAGGCAGATATATAAACAATACATTTAGAGCAAAAGTTCAAATAGTTTACCTGCTATTGAAGATGCGGTAGAAAAGGTTCTTTCAGAGAGGGTGAAGTCAGCCAGAAGGCATAGACTGGGAACAGTCAGGAACAAAAACAAAAAAGGAGAAGTCGAACAATAAGTAGAAGTTTTAAAAACAAAAGTTGATTAAGGTTAAAAAGAAAAAGAAAAAAAAAGAAAAAAAGCAAGAGAAGGTAAGTAGAACAAAAGGAGGTGAGTGGAACCAGATCTGATCATAAACAGATGCTAGTCAGAGGATGAGTAAGGGTAAGTGCGAAAAGGTGGAAGAGGTAGTATTATTGCTGAGGTGATGGAAATGGCTGGATGTTTGGCTCAAGGATTTTAGTGGACATGTAAAAATAAGGAGCTGAATATAGGAACACTGACATTTAGTTTTGTTTAAATGTGACAATATATATTTTTTAAAACCCACTAGGAAAAATGTAAAAAGAAATAACTTTGGAAAACAAATACATTAAGAAAAAACAAACAAACAAACAGTAACTGTTAGGTATGACAAGCAAATGTGCTCTTTGGACACTCATTCTTTACTATTCTGTCAAAATGTCAACACAGTTTTGATGAAACAGGAAAAAAAAAAGAGTTTCCAAAAGGAGGTTTTAAAAAGTTCTGTAAAGCCATTGCTTTACAAATGACATTTGTTCCATGTCTTCAGTATTTATGTATTTATGTTATTCATCTATGTTTATGTTATTTACAAGGTCAGAAAGGCTGCAGGAAGCAAGATTGATTGAATAAGTGATGCAACTGCATGGCAAGATTGTTTTCATAATATACACAAACTGAAACTAAAGAACAATGCATTTACAAATTTGCCTAATACAAAACTTTCCAAAAGATACAAGAATATATGCATTTACCAAATATAAAATCAGTTTTGCTGTTTCATAACTGGGTAAAACTTTAACCTTATTAAAAAGGCCTTGATTAACTATGATGTGTTTTTTTCCTAAGTAACATTATCAGTGTTTTTAATGACACTGAAGGTAATCTATTCAGCAGCTGCACTGAATCCATGAAATAGTCACAGGTCAATATTAGTAAAGCTGCTACTTCAACCTGAGACTCAAAATCTGAGAACTTTGAGTTCCCCATCCCTGTCTTCACTGCCTTGCAGGCAAAAACAGCATAATTCATGCATGTTTTTTGTCCCGTTTGCAGATTTTGCAGTCATAATCTGAATTAGGGCTGAACGATATATCGCATTTGCGATAATATCGCGACATGATCAAGTGCAATTTTCTAACCGCAAAGGCTGCGATTATACTCTGGACATGTCCAAATTCATAGGCTGCATCCTCCTGAGGCCGCATTTGTAGACCGATTACGTCACAGCGACTCGCCGAAGGCTGTCCAAATTACTACCATATCCCAGAATTCATAGCGCGGCCCAGCCAAACTCCAGTTTCCAGCAATGGCGGCCGCTACTAAGTTTTAAAATTACTCATACTAATCTTTCAGGGTCACAAAATAAACTTTTAACATATTTTCAGGCGAGAAAGTAGTTGTGTAAACATCAAATATCTGCTCGGTTTATCAAGATATCCCATATTTGCAAAAGTGCTTCGACGTTTTCAGAGGCGTCTGCTACCCACCAGCTCGACAGCTAGCCGGGAGCTCGAGGGTTACTGATGCGGCCGAGAACGGCACAACTCCCGGCACATCATTTTCAGATCACCGCGGAGTTTCGCTGCTCGGGTTAAACGTAATATATAAGTCACTTAGACAACCTAAAAATGTTATTGTTGGGCTTTTTTCAGTGTTTTGTTTGTTCGTGAGTAAATCGGTTTGGCTGAGATTAAAGTTATTAGATTAGATAAAATAAAACTTTATTAATCCCCCGGGTGGGTTCCTCCTTGGTTTTCACACAGCTGACTAAACGTCAAACAGAAAACTTATTAAACAGAAGTATGAGACAGTCGAGAATTTACACCAGTGTCTGGTTATATTTTAGATAGCAAGAAGCAGACGGCCGAGTTTATTAAACTCCACCGAGACAGCGGTGACGCTAATCAGAAGGCTAGACCGTCCAATTTCACGCCTTTAAATTTTAAAGGCGTGTTTGTGTGTGTGTTTATACAATTGCTATTATGTTTGCACTTTATGTGTAATGTTACTGACTGCAGAGATCAGTAAGATGTGTGTATTTTTTATTTATTAGTTTTATTTATTTAATATTATTTTTTAATTGAATGACTGTCTAGTAGTTTGTCGAAAAACTGAGTGTGGTAAAGCCACTGATTTTTTTTATGTATATTTCTGCAATCTGCACATTGTACTGACTTTCATTTTAATGTTTACACCAGGGTTCCTTGTCAGCACTTTATGCTCATATGTTTGTAAGCTAAAAATAAACTATTGTGTATGTTCAAATATACTGTTGTGATTGAAGAAGTTAAATAAAAATGTCAGTCATCAATTCATGCATCACCTCATGTCATCATAACAGAGGTCTGTCTTCCAGGAAAGAACAGTTTAAAATTAATGTAATATAGTATTGGCCATACTATATGATGTATTGCTTGTCTTTGTTTAATAATACAGAAGACAAAGACCTTAAAAAATAATCGCATATCGCATCGCAATCGCAATATTGGGGCAAAAAATCGCAATTAGATTATTTTCCATAATCGTTCAGCCCTAATCTGAATGCGATACTGCACCAAACAGACTTGCTATTTCCAAGATAACACCAACCTATAAATTCTCTATTTATCTGTTTATTTATTCATGTCTATAACAGACCTGAGTGTAAAATAAACAATTTATTGACATCCACTTAAAACTTATCAAATTAAAAGAGCAATTGCAATTGCACATGTACTGTCAATTCAAAGCTGTGGCTTATAGGTGAATGGGATGCCAGACAAGGACAAGTCCAGAAAAGCCACCAACTCACACATATGGCTCACTTGCACATACAGGTGCAGACACACTATGGTGCAGCTCAAACAACGGGTGCATAAACCACCACTAAGGCACCCACTCACTTCCACTTAATTCCTTCAGCCCCTGGTTAAAGGAAACAAATTATTAATTTATCTATAAAAATAATAATGTTTATATAATGCAGATTTTGCAGTCATAATCGGAGATTATAATGAAAGGATAGAGCACAAACGGAAAAGCAAAAAGGAATCACCAATTACTGCACCTGTTGAACAGCAAGGCACACATACAATGTTCTTGTGTGTGGGTTTTTTTGTTTGTTTGTTTGGTTTTTTTTTTGCGTGTGTGGCAGTGCGAGTAAAAGGGAATGATGTAACATGAACACACCAAAATGACGGCGGACCTCAAAAGTTACTTATCAAAAAATGACAATGAATCCACATTTTTGCACAGATTTGGCCTTATAAAGGCATGTGGTCGGAAACTTTTGATCAGCCTGTTGTTTTCAATACATCGCATGCTCAAAAACTGTTTTGTCTCATTCCCATTTCTTTTTGTTGCATGTTGAAGCTCCACTTTAACCTTGTTAAGATCCAACCATGCAAATAATTTTTCTTTTCTTTTTTTTATAACCATTTTTCTAGTGGTCATAAACTTTTGATCAGGACTGTATATTATCAATTTACAAATGAAACGTTCGTTCAAAAACCAAATGTACATACACAACAAGTACAAACAACAGTACTGGGAAGTTGTTATAAACACAAACTGCTCGAATTGAATAATTCCCGAACGAAAGAAGGGAGAATACAAAGCATAAAGGCAAAGCACCTGCACTTCTCTTAGTGTATGCCAGAGAAACAGTAGCGGCTCCACTGTAATGCTGTCAGCCGCCCACCCAGGGCCAGACATGTGAATGCACGGTAAATTTAGCATTTACAGTAAAAGACAGAAATAATGCTAAGACCGTGAAAAATCAAAGTTACATACCGATCAAACGGCGTCTCCCGATTCTCTGCAACTACGACCTATAAATACACCTGTTTACTGCGATGTAAAATAAACGTAAAATACGGCACAATATTAAAACATACCAGCAATCGATGGAAGGAAAACTTCAGAGGAAACAATCCGCAGGTGATCTCTACAAAAACACGAGTATCACCAAATCAACCAAAATGTAACCAATTCAATCGGAGGGAGCAGCAACATTTTTAAGACTCCGGCTGTGTCCCAATTCAGGGTCTGCACGCTTGAAGTACGTGCACTACGCGTACTACGTACGGTGCGTACTATAAGTACGAGAAGTGCGGAAGTGAGAGGCTTGTGAAATGGGACGGTCTAGCCTTCGTCGTGCTGCTCAGGTTGCCTAGTACGGTGGCCCCTAGAGACAAAACACGTACAAACTCCAAAACACTTGCAAAATCCAAAACACTTGCAAAATCCAAAACACTTGCAAAATCCAAAACAGAGAATGTGATGATTCTCTGTTTTGATTAAAACACTTTAGTCTCACTTGCAAACAGTGAGACTAAAGTCATCTCACTGTGGTAATGTAAATATAATATGGCCAATATTATAGTATTGTCAGATTATTATGATATATATATATATATATATATATATATATATATATATATATATATATATATATATATATATATATATATATATATATATATCACAGTGAGATGACTTTAGTCTCATGAACAACAAGAGCTAACTGTTATTTACTAACTACTCTTGAAATGAAATGAAGCCCAACTATCATGTTTTACAGTCCTGTGGTCTCAGCCTCAGCCTCAGATACTCAACTAATCAAAGTGATGTCATGACAACAATGAATGACCAACAAAACATTTTTTTCTCCTTCATTTATGTCACACAATCTCGCGTTTCTCGCGGTTAGTATAATGGTTGCTAAGATAAGACTTTATTGATCTCACAACGGGGAAATTTTTGCGTCACCTCAGCTCAGGTACAGATATCAGAAGGAAATACAAAAATACAAATAAGTACAATCAATGAAAAAAAGTAAGATAATACACTATATACAATGGTAGCATACACAGTATATGATTATGGATATAGTTGGAAATATGGAAGACATAAACTATATAGCTTGATATAGCTATTATCAGGTTGCTAGGCAACCTGAACAGCGTGACGAAGGCTAGACCGTCCCATTTCACAAGCCTCTCACTTCCGCACTTCTCCTACTTATAGTACGCACCGTACGTAGTACGCGGAGTGTGCGTAGTGCGCGTACTTCAAGCGTGCAGACCCTGAATTGGGACACAGCCTCCTATACCTGTAACAGCTCGAGAAGGCAGGTAACGAAGACCCGGAAGCGAGTAAGGGATGCTTAGATGGAAGCTACGATTGAACACAGGACATCTATTTGCCTGATTTCAGTGACATCGTACCAGTATTTTTATTCTCACATAATCCCGCTTTCTTTATTTTTTTTGCTCCATGTTGAACATTAGATAGATAGATAGATAGATAGATAGATAGATAGATAGATAGATAGATAGATAGATAGATAGATAGAATATCCTCTACAGTATCCAATCCAATTATACAGTTATTGCTATTATTGTTACTACAAAAAAGAAGATTCAAAATAATTTTAAAATATCAGTTGTCATGTCACAAGTGGCACTTTTCTGTGAAATTCTATATGAAACATTTGCACTGAATCTTCTCTTACAGTGACACCTGTTAGCTGTTAATGAGTAGTTAAAGCAACATTAATGCTAATCTGGTGAAAGGGGTAATCTTTGGAGATGTTTTACACAAGTAAGTTATAAATGCATCAGAATACTTGAGTTTATTTTTGTTCATGATTCACTTCAATTAAATTCCAATTTAATTGAATTTATTTAGCGCTAAATCATGACGATAATTGCCTTATGCGCTTTATATTGTAAGGTAAAGAAACTACAACAATGCAACAATGCAAACAGAGAAAAACCCCAAAACCATGTGACACATATGAGCTCCAGCAGAACCAGACTCAGGGAGAGATGGCCATCTTCCACAACTGGTTGTGGTAAGAGGATGAAGATAACACAAAGACATGCTGTGGAAGAAAACCATAGATTGATAGATGTTGAAAGAGTAATGTATAAACAGATTATAGGTTTTAAAGCTAATCTTGATAGAGATATTGTCTGTCTGAATCCAAATTGGGAGCAGTGTTACACCCCGGCCTAGGCAACCGGCGTGCAACGCAGGAAAATAAAAATAAGGAGAAAACACACGAAAAAACCCCCCACTAAGGCTCTCCACCAAAATCCCAAAACGAAAGTATTGACAAAACCCATTTACAGCTATTTACAACACGGGGGAGATCGCGACCATGACATACTGAAACACAAGGCTTAAATACATAGGAGCAATCAGGGAATGGACTACAGGAGGGAAACACAGCTGGGGCAAATTAGACCTGACGAGACAAGGAAACATAAACTGAACACATTAAGATAACACAGACTTTCAACGTAAAGCAGGAAATACATGACAGTCACGCAAAAAACAAAACACTGACAACACCGAAACGTAACATTTCCCCCCACCCATAAATCAAACATGTAACCCCAAGTGAAAAGTTTGATCTAGACAGACGAAGCCGATGAAGGCTGGAGCGGTCCCACGGACCCTCCAGCAGACGACGAAGGCTGGAGCGGTCCCTCGGACCCTCCAGCGAAGGCGGATGAAGGCTGGAGCGGTCCCTCGGACCCTCCAGCGGAGACGGATGGCTGAAGCGAAGGCAGACGAAGCTGATGAAGGCTGGAGCGGTCCCACTGACCCTCCAGCAGACGACGAAGGCTGGAGCGGTCCCTCGGACCCTCCAGCGAAGGCGGATGAAGGCTGGAGCGGTCCCATGGACCCTCCAGCGACGACAAAGGCTGGGGCGGTCCCTCGGACCCTCCAGCGAAGGCGGATGAAGGCTGGAGCGGTCCCACGGACCCTCCAGCGACGACAAAGGCTGGGGCGGTAGATACCATATTTCTAAGATTTTTAGGGCCGGGTACAATAATCTCAAGCACGGCGTAAAGTGTAAAGATAAATGTCGTCATGATAAATAGAAACTAAAACTATGGCAAATAAAAACTATGATCAAGCCATTTGCATCATATTCATTTGCAGATCATTTAAGGCTAATTGAAATATTGTATTCAGGAGGAACACCTTCCTCCCTTCTGCTATTACTTTACTATATACACAGTCCCAACAAAAACAAACATTACATCATGTGACAACACGGGACAGACGTGGGAGGCATAAGATAAGATAAGATAAGATAAGATAAGATAAGATAGAACTTTATTAATCCCTTGGGTGGGTTCCTCTGGGAAATTCGATTTCCAAAAAGCACAGCACCGACAGAAGTTACAGTTACAGAATATTTTATATATATATATAAATACAGAGACAAATATAAATAAAATATACGAAGGGGATAAATAGAATAAATAGGAATAAAAATAAAAATACAAGTGAATTGCACATTTCAAGTATTGAGGTCTACTGCACCATTGACTATTTACAAAAAGTATTGCACAAGGTATTGTACAGTGAGGTGAAGAGGCACTACAGCTTAGTTGTTCCCCCCTCCTTTGTCCTCCTGTTTCCCCTCCCTCTCCCCTCCAGAGAGGAGTTAAACAGTTTGATGGCGTGTGGGACAAAGGAGTTTTTAAGTCTGTTAGTTCTTGTCTTGGGGAGAAGCAACCTGTCACTGAACAGACTCTTCTGATTGTTTATGGCCGTGTGCAGAGGATGCCCAGCATTGTTCATAATGTCCAGCAGCTTTTTTAGTGTCCTTTTCTCTGCCACTGTCACCAGAGTGTCCAGCTTCATGCCGACCACAGAGCTAGCCTTCCTGATCAGCATGGCAGGATAATAAGGACAAGAGCAAGTAACCAATAATGATGACATATATGGAAGACCAGAACAGTCACATGCATCGAAATAGACAATGCTGTGTTGAAATAATTAATTGTATAATGAAATGTGCATTTGTAAATTCATTTTTAAAAACAAAATTGTAATTATTTTATTTATTTAAAAATTAAATAGGTAATTTCTTATTTAATAATTTAATTTAAAACAAAAACACTATTTAGAAATCAATCTTTCAAAATGAATTGTTAAACCATTAATAAAGACATCAAATTTTTTTTAACTCTCAATAAAAACCTCATTTCAAAAACTATTTTTGGAATCCAGATGACAAAACATCTTTCAAAATCTTTAAGTAACAATTTAAAAAAGAGAAATAAGTAAATGATGAATTCAAATTTTAAGGTTTTTAATTGAGAAATTTTTGGCCCTTAATGCCCACTCACATCCTGCCCCATAGGGTGGGGCTTGATTTTACAATAAGTTCACCTGAAACCTTGGTTGATTGTGATCCACACCTGTTTTCACACCTGTCTCTTGTGATTACGTAGAGGATCATTAGGGGGTCCATTGTCCCTCTTGGGGGGGGGGGGGGGGGACACTCCCATGGGGCTTAAATCTGGGACTCTCCACCATTTGACCTTATCAATCAATACTTTATTTATAAAGCACATTTAAAGACCAGAGGTACTGTACACCAAAGTGCTTCTCAATAGTTAAATATGAAATAAAATTAATTACATGTGAGTACGATAGTAGAGTACAAATACATTGCCAGAAAAAAAAAAAAAGCACTAATTAACCCGGGAGTACTATGTTAAAAGAAATATTTCACTCCTGGTGTAAAAGTTAGGTAAAATCAACACAGAAATATCAACTGGAAAAAAAACAGTAACACAATAGGTTAAAATTACACACAAATGTAACAAAAGCACAAAGTGTACATCCGATAAATCACTAACTAATCGAAAATGCAAGATCAAATAAATAACCTTTCAATCGTGTTTTAAAAGACTGAATAGATTCCGACGTGTGAATATCAGCTGGAAAACTGTTCCAGAGTTTAGGTGCAGCAATGGCAAAGGCACGATCCCCTCTGGTTTTCAGCTGGGACCAAGGTTGCACCAAGAGCATTTGACTCAATGATCGAAGTGCTCTCCTAGGAGTATACAGGCTGAGAAGTTCAGTTAAATAGCATGGCGCAATATTATTTATGATTTTGAATGTAAGCAATAAAATCTTAAAATTAATCCGATATTTGATGGGCAGCCAATGTAGGTCAGCAAGGATCAAGGTAAAAGAATCAAATCTTCTAGTACCAGTTAAAAGGCGTACCGCTGCATTTTGGACAAGTTGTAGTTTATGTAGAAGGACAGATTGGAAGCCCGGGTAAAGGGAGTTGCAGTAGTCTAATCTTGAAGTACGAAGGCATGGATAAGTTATGACTGAAGAAGCTTCTCGGATGAGAGGTAAAACGTCTTCAAGCAACTTAGAAAAGTCCAGACGGTTTTCTTTCCAAGCACCTTAGACAACAAAGAAGGGAATTCCACACAAATAATTTTACCATATTCATTTATTAAGCACAGTGGTAAAGAAAAAAAAGCAACAACAACTGTGTGCTTACCTATAACCTACCTACAAGTGACTGAAACTAGAAAAAACGGAAAAGCCACAAAAGGGGAAAAAAACAACAGCAAGAAAAAATAAATAACTAAATAAATAAATAAATTGGGTGCCAGAAAAGCCTCAGCCTTCTTAGAGGAGGGGGAGGGTGGCTGCCATCGTAAAATTATATCACCTTACATAGGTTCCCAAACAGGTGAACTACTTTTCTCATAATGGATGGGAGGAGCCACTAATGATGGTCTGAACAAAAAGGAAATAAAAACAGGCCCACCAAACGATAACACGACTTAAGGCCTCACAGGATGTAAAACGCATTTTTCATCATAGACCACATACAGCTCACTTCTATCACAGATGGGTCAAACCATAGAAACTCCAATTTCTGTCAATGTAAAGATGTTTAAATACACATGTATACAATGTTATAGTGATTTCATATTTCCAAAAACTGTAATGCAATGGGTTTTTGTATGTTTGTTTTGTTATGGAGCAGGATTGTTTAGTAAGTTTGGATCCTAAAACTTAAAAAAAAAAAAAAGTCAAGAACCAAAGAGGAAATATATTTTTCTTAACACAGGACTAAGGAACACCAAGGGAGAAATTAAGCTGTAAACCAACAAGACAACATGACTAAATGAGAGGAAGAATACAAGAAATAATCTAAACATTACACAACTCTATAATGTCATGTAATGATTTAATATGAAAAACTGTAACACAGGGTAAGCAGATCAAGCACATAAAAAATATATTCTCAAGCTTTTTAAACAGTATCAGTCAAAATGCATAAATAGTTTTACTTAACTACTGAACAATGACAAATGGAAGATATGAATTATTTACATCTTAATATTGCTTTTAACAATCCTCACACTACACGAGTCCCTAAAATGGACTAATTGCAGCCTCTAAGATGATCAGCATATGTACTTAAAACAAATTTTAACATTTTTAAAGACAAAAAACATTGACATTTTTTAAATTAAAAACATTAATTTAATTCAGTTGATAACATTAGGATTTACAGAGTTAGTGGTATTTCATTATCTGGAGTGCCTACAAGTTGATCATAATATTTCTTCACCATCTCAAGCTCTGTTGAAACATCTGAAAAACAAAACATTTTTTGAATTGTTTCCCCCCAGAGTGACACACATATGTGTGAATGAGTAATCAGTTATTTATTCATTTTTTTTTAAAGATAAATATATAGACACCCCTGCAAGACTGCAAAGATAAAGAGGGAAGGGAAACATCATCAAACAATTTGAACCAATGTAATTACAGAAAACTGTCCTGTTTACCTGGGAGTAAGCACTCTCCAGCTTTGAATGAAAGTCCAATTGATTCCTTCATAGTTTTCTCCAGAGTCCCCAAGACGTATACCTAATTTAAAAATTTAAAGTTTTTCATCACTTACCAAAGACTAGGATATTGTGTTAAAGTTGTATTTAGAAGGTTCTCAGACTGGATGAAAAATATAAATGGAGACAACCATTTCTGTATAAGGCTAATCCAGTTAAATACAGAAAAAGGCTTCAGGTGAGTTATGAGAAAATATGTTCATCATAATTCTTTATAAAACATGACAAACCATCAAATCATGCAACTTCTCCAACATGGTGTTTTTTGCCTGCTCAAACATGTCCTTCTTTGAGTGCACATGGTTCTCAATAGTCTCCCTCATGTTGTACAGTGTGTCTTCTCCTGTAAATGCTAAAGCCTCTAAAAAAAAGAAAAAAAAAGAAAAGAAAACTCTTCATACTTTTTATGCCGATTAATTCTAAAAAAAAAAAAATCTGTTTTACTGCCAAGTTGTGAATCTCTGATTTTATTTCTTACCGCAATAGCCTTCTTCCATAATGTACTCAATTGTCTCTGTCAGACTGCTGTAGACATTTTTCTTCTGTTTCTGGATGACTCTGCTCAGTCTTGCCTTAATATTTTCTTCCTTACAGACAAACATGAAATAAGGATGAACTTTACCATCAGTCCATTGATAGACAGTAAAGTTTCACTTCTTACCTCTGTCTTGAGAAATCTGAGTTGCAGTTCAGTATTTTGGTACTTTTCAATCAGAGAATCAGTGTCAAGTGAAAATGTCTTGATGACTCCACTGAATGCTCCACAAGTTACTTCATTTCTAAAACATGTAAACATTGTAGATCATAATGGCTTAACTGGCAAGTTTATATGTTATGAATTACATATCTCGAATGATATCATGTGACTGTTTAGAACATGTTTTAATTACGGGAAGGTCTTTCTGAATTCTGCACCAATGCTGTCAATCAGACAGGAAGCCAACTTCATATTAAGGTTAATTTGTTTCCCTTTTTTTGGTTTGTAGATGCCACCATTCTCAACGACACACTTCAGTAAATTGTAAAAAGCACCACCATTCTTTCCCTGAAACACAAAAGTAAACTCAGAATTATTGCATTTTACATTGTCATGTAAAATCTGTATGTATTTTAACTATGCTTAAACTACATACATCATACAAGAAGTTCTTGAGTTTTTCTCCATATGAACGTTTGGATTTCTCAACACCATCATCAAGACATTTTTTTAAAGCCGTATAGGCGTCTTCCATTTCTTTTCTGACATTATCAAGTTGGAGGCTCATGTTTATCTCAAGTTCTTCACACACCTCGCCTTTTTTACTCTTCTGAAAAATATTTTTATTAGTAAAACCATAAAAACTACTTGTTGTTGTTTCTTAATGAAATTCAGTTGGTTTAAAAAGTCACTCTCCTGTAATACGGACCTAAGAAGCAAAATAGAACAGCAAAACTACACGAATCAATCAAATAACTCATAAATTAGTAACAAAAACCAATAAAAGAAACACAAAGACATATGAGAAATCCAAACATTTAAGAGAATATTATTTTGTATCTCTTACTTGACCTTACCACTCCTCTGGAGTTGGCGCCTTGAATCAAAGACAGAATCCCGTGAGCTCCCTTCACATAGTTTACTGTCTCTGAGTGACAGTCATTGAGATCTTGCAAAAATCTCTGAAGTTTGGTTATTTCTGTTTCAAGGACATACATGCATAGTTTAATTAAAATTAAACAATTCTTCTTTCAATCAAAGCAAACTGAAAAAACATTAGCATTCTAGCTATGCATGTTATGTTTACATAAAGGGGACTTCACCTACCAGTATCTTCTGGACTTAAGTAGTTTTCTTTTAGGAACTCTTTGGAGCTCACTGTGAACACTTTGAAAGTGTCATCAGTGAAGTGTTTCTAGGGAAAAATGTGATTTCAATTTAATGTAAATGTGGAGAGTCTTTGCATTAGACTTTCTGTCAGACTATAAAATTCACCTTAATCTTGCTTTGCTTGTTGAATTCTATCTTTATTGCATCTTTGGCTTGCACATTTCTTTCAGTTAGTAGATCATGGAAATCAGCTGACGAACTAAAAAGGGGGGGGGGGGGGGGGGTAACACACACACACAGACACAAAGAAATATACTTGTCTCAATGGCAATAATCCACCAACAGACTAATGAGGTACCTTCCTTAAGACTGTAATGGATATTTGAGAAAAAAGTGATACAAATCAAGAATGTTTGTGATAATGGAATATAAGTGACAGGAAGACAGTGGGGGAAACAGGAAGTCTACTTCAGAGTCGGAAGCTCCTGCAGAGTTAAGTTGACGGTGAATATCTGAGATTTTACGGGTGAAAAAAGAGATAAGAGAATTACAAAAGTCAGCAGAATACATATGGGAGGAGAATATGTCTGGAGTTTTTGTAATTTTACTGAACAATGAAAAGAGAGACCTGGAGTTACCTTCATTAGAACCGACTAAACCAAAGTAGTATGCGGATTTGGCTCAAACAATGCAGTACTTATAGAACAAAACATGATCATTATACATTTCTTTATGTATAGCAAGTCCAGTTTTCTTGAATAGACGTTCGAGTTGGCGTCCTTTAGCTTTAAGATGACGCAGGTTGGGGGTAAACCATGGTGCTGAATGGGAAAATGAGACAGTTCGATGTTTAAGTGGAGCAAATATGTTACGAAGGTTAAGAAGGTTGACATTATAATGAGAAACAAGTTCATGAGGGGTTGAGGAGCTGTGAATAGACGGAAGGCCATGGATGGCAGATCTCTCTGGAAAGAGGGATTTTGTCATTGTCCATATGAATATTGAAGTAGTCAAGAAGTCACTTGGATAAGTGATGAAATATTTCTCCCACAAAACGCTACATCCAGATGAACAGATTCAACTTTTGGAGACATGATCTAGATGGATTATGATTTGTTCGGAAGTTTCCTATAATCTCATAGATTTTGTACCCATACATAAAGCTGCCTTGCCTGTGTCACTCTCAAATAACTCAATTTCCTTCTGACCAGGCAATTCTCTTTTCATTACTCAGTGCACCTTATTTAGTAAACTTTATAAAATTGTCTCAGCATCTGAGACTCCTTTTGACCTAAATGTTCTGCATTAATAAAGCCAAACCCTTTGCTTTACTCTTTGTCTGGCCTGGGTTTATCTTCTATGGAAACACCCTGCGGTTGATCAGCATGGGAAATTTACTTACAGATCATCTGAGTCATCCAGAAGATCAGACTTGGTGCAAATAAAGTGAATTTGCTGACATTCGCCACCATTTCCAATCAGACTACTGACACTGTCCAGGATCTCCCAGGCCTCTTTCTCTGATGTTGCACGATTAATTTCAGTCACAATCCACACAGTAGAACAATTTCCAAGTATCTGAAGGAGAATAACATGTCTCAATGCTTCATCAAAAGATGACATTACTGTTTGCACATAATAAAGCAAAGAGCAGTAAATGTGAATTACCCCTTTCCACATCTGATCTCTGCTCTTGTTACGGTCGCCATTTCCAGGAAGGTCCACAAGTGTGACATGCTGGAGAAAAGGATTGTTTGGCAACCTGACAGTCACACACTTCACCAGTGGCCAAAACCACTTTTTTCCTTCATTACCTTCTTCTTGTTTTGAATCACTTCTTGTGTACTTGACACATTCTGCAGAGAGTTCTTCAGCCTGCAATAAATAACAAAAATAAAGCAATGCAAGACAGTTTAACTTCAATCCTACACTGTAAGTGTGTTACAGATTGCTTTAAAGAATTACAGTGCCATAAAAGATGACAAAAAAAAGCAATTAAATAGTCTCAGTAAAAGTTTGCATGAGTCATTAATTTTAGATTTAAATGTGATCAGCAGACCTGTTTTATATCCGTGTGGAATAGTTTTCTATAGGAGATTGCTGCAAAAAGTGCAGCCTTACCTAATGCCCACCCTACTGTTACTCATTTTATATTAAGACTTAAAATCTAGTTGGTATGGTGAGTAACCTTCAGTAACAGTAATAAATCACTGTGTTGCACATAGTGAAATCACCCAAGAATCAAACTGTTAAATGGTGTAATTTAACCCTTAGATACTGTTCAGATCAAAAGTCACATTTAACAGCAGTAAAATCTTGAAATTTTCCTAAAATGACACAAACACACACACACACACACTACTTGAATTTTGAACCAACTTTTCAAATATAAACAGTGTTTAAAATGACTGATCCATCCATTCATTCTCTTCAACTTTCTAATTTAGGGTCACAAGGGGGGCTGCAACCTGTCCAGTTGCCATATGGAGACAGTTGGGGTATACCTGGGACAGGTTGCCTGTCTGTCACAGGCCTAAAAAGAAAATATGTCTGAAAATGACAGATAATATAACAAAATAGAACAGATTAATTTTTCTTCTAAAGTTCCTAAATTACTGAAACCAAATACTATACTTAATAACAGCAAATTTATACAATTTTAACACATCACACTTCCTGTTTAGTAATAGAGCGGTGATGTCTTACTGATTCACATGTCAAAATCTTCCTCCTGCTTTGGGGAAATTCTGGAATTTCTCTGAAATATTTTCCATCCATGAGATCTTCAGAGGACTTTCCTTTCCATTCTTCTCCATAGAGCGCTGAAAACTTTTCACTGATGTCATGATAGTCATTATCAACATCCATTTCACAGTCTTCATTATCCCCAAGAAATTGATGAGATGACCACAACTCATCTTTCCACTCCTTAAAAACAAAAATGCTTCTCAGTTTTATTAAAAGGGCCTAAACCCAGAAAAATAAGATATTATATTTCTGCAGCTAAAACTAATTTTACCTCTGGTGTGATGAACTCAATGTCTGCCTCATACTTAGAGCCTTGCATGTTAGCCTCCACTTTGATCATGACTGAGGTGCATGCACTGACACTTCCAGAAGGCAAAAGGTTCTTCTCTTCAATGATGGCATTTATCAGAGAACTCTTTCCAGCCCCAGTTTTACCAAAGACACCAACCAGCTCCCTCTTGTCTGTCTCCAAATCACTAATTTTTTTCCTGTTAAATGAGAGGAAGAGTTAAATTTTTACCTCAAATTTGTGGATACCAGAAACAGCAAATAAAAGTAGCTGTACTATACAGACTTACCAAAAATTCACAAGAATAAAAGTCTGGCAGAAGTAAATCGAATCCAAGTGAGACTAATTGTGATCCACACTAAAAGCATTGGAAGAATTCATTTTCTGTTTAAACCTGTCTGTCAGCAATACAACTTTAAAGTAACTAATAAAGTAAGTAATAGTAAAAATACTTCACCAGTCAAGAAATACATTGGTGAATACTAGCACAAAATGTAGGTTCATGTAGGCTCAGCAAAAAGAAAACTGTTATTTCTTGTAATGAACATCCCCCAACAATGAAAGACAGCTCATGTGCTCCCAAACAATGGAGGTTTTGAGTCTTACAAATCAAATAAGGAATGAATGTCCATGTTACTATGATTATTTATGATTCTAGAATCACTTGCTGGCAAACAAACAAACAAACATGGCTTTCTAACATGGCTATACAGACACAACAAAGAATACGGAAACTTAATACTCACTTCAGGAAAGCACTGAGCTTGTCTTTTTCGTGTAGTCTGGCATGGACGAATTTCATTATGTTTTTTACATCAGACAGCATGATTGCTTCTGTAAGCAAAGAAGTAAATAATTATTTAGCAGGAGCTATAAACCAGTGAAACCATCCCAATGATCCTTTCTCTGAGTCCTTTCTGAATGACCATCTCACCATATCACTAATTTCTCACTCCACTCTCACTTGTGAACAGGACCCAAAGACATATTTTACTCGAAGCAAAAGTGCTTTCCTGAGTGGCCACTCCATTCTTTTCTCACAGGATAAAATACCTTCTCGAATTCCAAAAACCCCAAATAGATTGGTTTGGAAAACTCCCGTGCAACCTCAAATATCTCTGACAGCATAAAATGATGGTACAGTGTTTTGTGATGACTACGAATGCTGCATTTTCATTCCTGACTCAAAAGGTTCATCTAATAGCTGGACTCTCCTCTGCACTGGCAGTTCGGAGTTTTTCGTTCAGCTACTGCCAGATCTACATTCCACTTGGCCTATCAGTAACTGCCAGCTGATTCTCGAGCCCCACAAGCTCAAAACCATGAGTGACAGGATTCCTCCCCAAACCTGATCCCTCCACCTTCAGTGCCCACCAGGGCTTGACTGGTAATCTGGCATACCAGACATTTGCCTGTTTTGCCAATGTGCTTTTAGACCAATGACTGCTGTGGACCATCCACACAAACACTGACAGCTGCCTATTCATTAATTAACTGCTATCATTAACTGACACTGTTTTACCCAATCAAATCGCTTAACACAACCAGGCCCTCTCCACCTTTGCTGTGCACTCACACACCTTGTAGAACAGAGTTTATTGTGGAAGAAGTGGTGAAAAGATGAACCTGAAAAGCTAAGAGAGAAAAAGAAAAAAAATCCACTTACAATAAATGCAACAAAATATGTCAAGGTAACTGACACGTTAGCAGCTGCGCCATCAACGGTGGTACCAACAACAACACCGACACCAACAAGTAACAAGCCCTCACATTCACAGGAGGCTGATGTTACTAGCATCAGCAAAGGAGAAGTACAGGAGGGACAGAAGTCCACAAAAGAGTGAGGAAGGGATGGAGAAAGGTGAAATTACCACGGTAAGAAAATAGATGAAAGGACATAATTCGGGAGAAATTCAAGGATTCCGGTAAAATGAATGGCTACTTTGATGATATGCCACCTAATCTCTAAACTGCGGCTTTTAATTGTCACATGTTACATTGCAGTGCAACTAAGATATGCTAACCAAACAACAGCTGTACATCTAGCATCTAGACTAATTATAAAACAACAAGTATCTCATTGTTCCAGCAACCAAGAGAAGTAACTGCTACCACAACTCAAGACTGATGCTGTATAACACAAATGCTATGGTATTGGTGGGACAGGTCACGTCAGGTCAGAGGGGATTTTATGATCACCAGATCTCACAGAGCTCCAAGAATAACAGGTGTATTCAAGGGATTGAGTACGAGAGCAGCTGAGCTTAAAGAAAATATTGTGGCTACGCTGAAAACCTGGATCCTCCATGGTTGATTACCAAGAGTATAAGACGTATCCTCTGACAGTCTACTAGAAGAAGTGCATGCCAAGGTCAAGGCAGCACAGAGGGAAGTTAGCCAATTATTAGAGCTGCAGAAAGGTGTGATGAAGAAAGGGATGCTTAAAAAGTATAGCAAGCTACCCATGCCCAAGGCCTTATAAACTGCTAGGCAAAGACTCATAGCCTTCACTAATCACCTGAAGAGGTACACCAGAGAAAGAGAGGCCAGGAGACAGTCAGGACCCATTAACCAACCCATGGGCTGGAACTGGGGAAATATGAGTAACTCGGCCCTGCCAACCACATCTCACTAAGCTACTGGAGTAGTTCAGCTCCTGCCAGTCTCAGCAAGAGTAACTCCGGTTTTGAACACTCCAGCCCCCTTCAAGATGACTGGTTCTGAGCTCATGGTGTCTTGTAGTAAGCCCAGCTAAGTCAGGCTCCTCGGCTCCAATGTTAGTCAATACAAAATGTAATACAAAGAGGAAAAATGTTTGAACATTATGTATCATGCTCATAATATGGGAACTTGGCAAAAACATTAAATATTTAATTATGGTATATGTGGCATGCGAGCCGTTGCCTCTTAAAAATTCTATTTTATTAACATACTTTTACACCAATAAACCAATGAAAAAAAATGCCATTTTTGTTAAATGGCATTGTTTATAGAGAAATACCCAAGTATGGTCTTGGTTGGGAGCTACGTTGTCGTTTAGCTGGTGGTTGCAACTTGCTGGACTCGTCTGGATGTTCAAACCTTCTCTTTCCTAATTGAATAAAAATAAAATAAAATAAAAATAAAAATGTACAAATAAATAATTTTAAATGGGATTTGCTCAGGAGTGAAATTTAATACTCAAACTGACTGGTATTATTCTGTCCAAGTGAAAACACTGTTGTCTTGAAAATACTGCTAATACTTGTAATATAGGTAATAAAGGCATACATCTTACCTTTATCACTTGTGGATGCCAAAACCTGGGGATCAATGTACATATTTAATGCATGAAAAATTATGTAATCAAATATAGGAATTTAATTATATATAAATCTTACCTGATCTATATCAGGTGCTTCTTTTTGCTCCTGTTAATAGTGCAAAGTAACTGAAACACTGTAATTGCTATTATTGATCTTGGCCATTTAAATGAAATTGTATTTAACTTACTTGAACAGACAAATTGACTGTTTCCTGATTTATGTTTTGTTCTTCCTAGTAAGAACAAAAAATTCCAGGTAAATAGTTTTGTGTTAATGTGTGTTTGCATATACTAATCCAATTCTAATATAAATTCACAGAAATTGAGATTTATCAGACCAAATATAACAATATGCAAAATAACTTTAGAAATAAACTGACTGAGAACCTTCACAGACAACTTTAGAAATACTAATTACATGCAGTACAATTACTTTTTAAAATTTATTTATTTATTTATTTCTGTGTCTGTCCCGTTTGGTTCTTTAGCTGTCAGAATTGTTGTCTGAAGGCCAACAAAGATACCCAACGGATTTACTTTACCAAGTGGATCATCACAGCTTTGCCGTATTGGTCCATTTGATCAACATTTGTTATTATTATTTATTTTATTTTCAGTTGTTACAGATGGGACAGACATGGTTAGGGGATAGGAAAGGCAGAAAGAAAGATAAAAGAAAAGAAAAACAGAATGGAAGAGGGACAGTGCGAAAGGGTACTTAAAAAGAAAAACAAAAATCTCGCTGATCACCTATTAAGAGAAAAAAAAAGAGAAAACAAGCAAAAAAAGAGAGCAGCATAATAAACACAACACAAGTACAATTACCTTTAACTGCTTTAATTTCTGCTTGAACGTTAATCTTGGTCCAACTTTTGGAATCAACTTATCAATGAGTTCATCATTAAGTTCATATAAACTTTCCTGTGTAATTTCTTCATCTGTAATTAAAAATTTAAATCTTAGTAATGCAGAAGTGCAAATCATTTTAAAATTACTACACATATGCATATGATGAAGGAGAGTTTAGTTATTGACACAGCTGTTAAAGTGTAATTTGCCCTCACAGGGGCAATTTAATACATTGGCTCTTTGAATTGAAGGCATGTCATTTGTGTTTTCTTTTATTAATTTATATTTTACTTTTCTCTGTTAAATTAACAACCTACAAGATGCTACAGAAAAGTAACTATCATAACTATTATCGAGATTTGTATAAAAATGTACCAATGTGTTGCCGTTGGTGCATATGTACTACTCCAGTACAGTAGGAAAATTACCTGCTTTGCTGCTCAACAAAGTTGCAGCATTTATGTCTACACTAACAGATTCTTTTTCAGTATTCATTGGCTACTCTCTTGCTACAAGTTGTTGCCGCAGTGGGTGGCTCCAAATGCTTCATTAGGCAATATGCTCTTCCTGATACAGACCCAAATCTCCAGCTGGAAACAATCCAGTGACCTTTTGCTTGCCAAATTGTCATGTTAAACATCACATTATTATTGTACAAAATCTGTGCTCATCAGTGATGCATAGGTATACCTTACCTTCAAATTTATCCATCCACTTTTGTAGATCCCATTCAGTCAGTTTGTTTCTCACAAAATCATCCATGACCACAAAGAAAAACTGAAAGATAAATTGTAATTTCTAATCAAACAACAAAATGGCTAGGAATAGGCAGATATATAAACAATACGTTTAGAGCAAAAGTTCAAATAGTTTACCTGCTATTGAAGATGCGGTAGAAAAGGTTCTTTCAGAGACGGTGAAGTCAGCCAGAAGGCATAGACTGGGAACAGTCAGGAACAAAAACAAAAAAGGAGAAGTCCAACAATAAGCAGAAGTTTTAAAAACAAAAGTCGATTAAGGTAAAAAAAAAAAAAAAAAAAGCAAAAAAGGAAGAGAAGGTAAGTAGAACAAAAGGTGGTGAGTGGAACCAGATCTGAACATAAACAGATGCTAGTCAGGGGATGAGTAAGGGTAAGTGCGAAAAGGTGGAAGAGCTAGTGTTATTGCAGAGGTGCCGGAAGTGGCTGGATGTTTGACTATAGGATCTTAGTGGACATGTAAAAATAAGGAGTGAGTGAAAGACTAAATATTGAAACACTGACATTTAGTTTTGTTTGAATGTGGGAAAAAACCCAGCTAGGAAAAATGTAAAAGGAATAACGTTGGTAAACAAATACATAAAGACAAAACAAAACTAACAGCAACTGTTAGGTATGACAAGCAAATGTGTTCTTTGAAAACACTCAGATTCTTTACCATTTTGTCAGAATGTCAACACAATTTTGATAAAACAGCACAAAAAGAGTCTGGGTTTACTTCCAAAGCTATGTTTAAAATAAAAATTTATATAAATAAACACCAAACTTAAAAAAAAAACAACTTTCCAAAAGGAAGTTCTCTGAAGAATAAACATAAATGACATGACGCAGATTTGTTCCATGTCTTCAGTATTTATGTATTTATGTTATTCATCTATGTTTATGTTATTTACAAGGTCAGAAAGGCTGCAGGAAGCAAGATTGATTGAATGAGTGATGAAACAGCATGGCAAGATTGTTTTCATAATGCATATACAATTTCGCCTAATACAAAACTTTCCAAAAGATGCAAGAATATATGCATTTACCAACAGTTTTGCTGTATCATAACTGGGTAAAACTTTAACCTTATTAAAACGGCCTTGATTAACTATGATGTGTTTTTGTCCTAAGTAACATTATCAGTGTTTTTAATGACACTGAAGGTAATCTATTCAGCAGCTGCACTGAATCCATGAAATAGTCACAGGTCAATATTAGTAAAGCTGCTACTTAAACCTGAGACTCAAAAAGACAAGATTTTGAGTTCCCCATCCCTGTCTTGCACACACACTATGGTGCAGTTTAAACCAGAGGTCCATAAATAATCAAGGCACATGGAAGGTCCCACCACTAAGGCATCCAGTCACTTCCACTTTATTGCATCAGCCCCTGATAAAAGGAAACAAGTTATTAATTTATATAAAATATTCATCTAAAAAAAAAAAGCCTCTGTGGTTAACCCTACTGCAGAAACACTGGTGCAGCTGCAGCTAGAAAACGGAGAGAGGGCCTATGTAACTACAGGGGTCCAACAAAGAATGGCCACGCATCATACTGATGTCTTCGGTAATTTATTTTTCTCTCTCTCTCACTCTTATTGTCTTCAGACACCATGAAAACTGAAGAAACACAAAGTTTACAACATAAATGCTTTGAGCTTATCAGTCTCTCATATCAGTGTCCATAAACAGTCTTGTGCAAGCAGAACAGAAAAAATGCATAATAATGGATATCACAAAAATGTCCTCTCATTACCAGTGTAGAACACATATGCAACATTATACAAACAATATACATGAAACCATACCATGTGCGCCTCTTGGACCACATGCAGAATAACATTAACGTTGAGGCTGTAGATGCATCTGTAGCCATGTATCCATGCTAGCTCCACAATGCCATGGTTGTGCTCTCAACCAAACTCTGGTCATGTGACAAACTCTACCTCATACAAACTTTACAGCACTTTACATATTTAACAAACCCATATTTTGTAATCACATATTTTAGAAATGTTTTTTTTTAAATTAATGTTAGACTTTTATCATCTTATCTTGTAAATAAATGAACTAAATTAAGCATGAATCTATCACAGAAACATGAAATAACCAACTTTATTTGAACTGTCTCAGGGACAGTTACAGCCTACTTCCAATGGTGTAACACAGTCCTGATCAAAAGTTTAAGACCACTTGAAAAATGGCACAAAAAAAAATCATATTTTGTATGGTTGGATCTTAACAAGGTTCCAACTGGAGCTCGAACATGCAAAAAGAAGAAATGGGAGTGAAACAAAACATTTTTAGAAGGTTATTGAAAACAACGCTTAAACTGAAACAGGCTGTTTTACAGTTGATCAAAAGTTTAGGACCACACCTCCAAAAAACCCAGTAAACACCCAAATAGAAGTGTTATTGTTGATCACTTCAAAAATTAATATTAATTGTTATATATTCAAACTGCTCGAAATGAATAATTCAATACATCAAAAACACATTAACAGGCTTCCATATGCTCTACATACGGCTTAAAGGCTATTCTAAAATCTTAAACCAGAGCAATGCACAAAGATCAAACGATCAAGATCAAATCACTGCCCAGACAGTTACTGAAATGGGAAGAATAAAATCCGAACGAAAGAAGGGAGAAAACAAAGCATAAAGGCAAAGCAGCAGCACTTCTGTAAGTGTAAGCCAGAGAAACAGTAGCGGCGCCACTGTAATGCTATCAGCCGCCCACCCACATGCTGTGAATGCACGGTAAAATTAGCATTTACAGTAAAAAGACGATTGTGACAGAAATAAAGCTAAGACCGTGAAAAATCAAAGTTACAAACGGCGTCTTCCAGTTCTCAGAATGGAGGTTTCTGCAGCTACGACCTATAAACACACCTGTTTACTGCGAAGTAAAATCATTAAATGCACAGAATTAAAACATACCAGCAATCGGTGGAGGGAAAACTTCAGAGGAAACAATCCGCAGGTGATCTATACAAAAACATGAGTAGCACCAATCAACAAAAATGTAACCAATTCAGTCGGAGGGAGCAGAAAAATTTACACGACTTCTACCTGTAACAGCTCCAGAAGGCAGGTGACGAAGACCCGGATGTATACAGCAACAGGTGAGCTAGTGAGGGATGCTTAGATGGAAGGGCGTCTAATTCGTGATATCGTACCAGTAGCTTTATTCTGAAATAATCCCCCTTCCTTTAATTTTGTGCCGGAGACTGACGAGGTACAACAGGTCCGGGGGTGGGGGGGATATAAACCACATATTTGTTTAATATTCACATTGACGGACATAACTTCAAGATTTGACGCAAAAGTAATGTCATCCAGAGTAATAGATAGTCTCGAGGACAAGTGTAAAAATAAATGTCTTCGAAGACATTTATTTTTACATTTATTTACATTTATTTTACACAAATAGAAACTGAAACTCTGGCAAGTAAAAACTATGATCAAGCCATTTGCATCACATTCATTTGCAAATCGTGTAAGGCTAATTCAAAGACTTCATTCAGGAGGAACGCCCTCCTCCCTGCCATCATTGCTTTACGCACAGTCACAACAAAAACAAACATTACATTTGACAACACGGGGCAGACGTGTGTGCGTGTGTGTTGCGAGAGCAAGAAACCAATGATGTCAATACGAAGGACCAGAAGAGTCAAGTGCATCGAAGTGCATCTGTGTTAAAATAATGAATAGTGTAACAAAATACAAAATTATTTTATTCATTTAAAAATTAATAAATTAATGTATTACTTAATAACTTAATAACACAATTTATAAATCAATGTTTCAAAATGAATTATTAATCAATGAATAAATACTTCAAACTAAAACAGATTTCACAATTTTTTTTAACTCTCAATAAAAACCTCATTTCAAAAAGCATTTTAAAATGACAAATTAGAAAAAACTGATTTTCAAGTTGCAATTTAAAAAAGAGAAATAAGTAAATTAATTCAAATATCAAGGTTTTTAATTTTCCATTTTTGTTAAAATCCAAGTTGAATTTAAAGTGTTTAATTGGATAGATAATTTAGTTTGAAATATTGATTTGCAATATTATAAATATGTATATACTGATGGGCAGAAGAAAACTTGAACAAAGCTCTAAAGCTATTAAGTGCCCACCCAGGCCCAGGCTGATCAAACGACATCACCTGAGTATGAAACAAAGTGCCCCACCTCTAACAGCTGCTCAGATGGCAGTTATTTATAGTAGCACCATATAATGTGATTGGCCATTAATTGGTGATTACCAATGCAATATTAAAATATATCATTATTATTTCTCCTACAATTCCATTCACATTGCATGTCAGTATAAAGCTTGTATTTGGTGTGAATAATAATTGTTAAACTAGGTATTACTGTAGAGTTTTTGACAGTACTCTCTCATTTCAGTCTCACATTAATTACATAACTCGCTCTGCATACTTTCACTTATGTAACATTAACCGACTTCGTCCCTTCCCACCCGGTATCCAGTAAGGGTCCTGGCTAGACCCCCCATGCTAAAACCAAGCCCTGGAATGGCACGGCTACGTCTGCAGCCAGTCCACAGCTCGGACACAAGCATTTTATACATGTTGTACTCTGTATGATTGTGTATGTGTCAAATAAAGTTGGTTGCTTAGTTTGCTTAGTTCCCTACTCCCCATGCTGCTGCCATCCTTGTCCATAGTCTTATTACTTCTCTGATTGATTATTGCAACTCCCTCTTATTTGGTCTCCCTAATAAGTCCCTCCATAAACTTCAACTTCTTCAGAATCCTGCAGCTCGGGTCATAACTCATACTCCCTTAAGGGACCATATCACCCCAATTTTTCAGCAGCTTCACTGGTTACCCATACAAGCTACGATAAACTTAAAAATTTTAGTTCTCACATTTGAGTGCATCCACGACCTTAACACTCCTTATCTTTGTGATCTGCTTCATATCACCACTGTTTCCCGCTCTCTCAGATCTTCATCTGCCATTCATCTTGTTGTCCCTTCTGCTGGTCTTATCACAATGGGGAACAGAGCTTTCAGTCGCTCTGCTCTTTGGCTCTGGAACTCAATAGATTCCCTTCCCTTATTTAAGTCAGATTTTACTTGTTGACAAAATCTTGGTTGCTTTTTTATTTGTGGGGGGGGTTTGTATTTTAATTTATTTTTAATCTATTTTAATCTACTGTTTTATTGATCTTTATCCATGTTTATCTTTTTCTCTTTGTAAGGTGACCTTGGGTTTTAGAAAGGCACCCTCAAATAAAATGAATTATTATTATCATCATCATCATTAGTAGTAGTAGTAGTAGTAGTATTAATATGCACAGCTTGTTAGGGACATGACAAAGGGAATTCCACACAAATAATTTTACCATATTCATTTATTAAGCACAAACAGAGGTAAAGCAGAAAAAACAACAACAACTATGTGCTTACCTATAAACAACAAGTGACTGAAACTAGAAATAACCACAAAAGCCACAAAAGCGGGAAAAAACAAAACAAAAACTAAATTGGGTGCCAGAAAAGCCCCAGCCTTCTTAGAGGAGGGGGAGGGTGGCCGCCATCTTAAAAGAATATCACCTTACATAGGTTCCCAAACAGGTGAATTCCTTGTCTCGTAATAGATGGGAGGAGCCACTAATGATGACCTGAACAAAAGGAAATAAAACAGGCCCACCAAATAATAACAAGGCTTAAGGCCTCACAGGATGTAAAACTTATTTTTCATCATAGGCCACATACAGCTCACTTCTATCACAGATGGGTCAAACCATAGAAACTCCAATTTCTGTCAATGTAACGATGTTTAAATACACATTTCTACACTATTATAGTGATTTCATAGTTCCAAAAACTGTAATGCAGACGTAGCCATGCCATAAGGAAAATCAGTGAAGGTACACACATCAGGGACAAGAGGAGACAAAAAAAAGACTTAAACTGGGCTCCTAACTGGGAGACCAGTTTGAGGACAGTAAAAAACACCTTAGCACAAAAAAAGCACATGAATATTCACATGTACACCACGTAAGCACATGACATGCATTGGAGGCATTTGGGATGGGTGAGGGTAGGTGAGTGCGTATCTGTGTCAGTGTACTTGTGTGTGTGTGTGTGTGTGTGTGTGCGTGTGTATGTGTATCCTGTGTTCAGCTTGAGAGACTGTCCTTTCACCTAGTTAAGCAAAAGTCAATAGTCCACAGCCTTTGCAGGAAATCAGAATTTTACAGTTGTTCTGACTACTCACAGCTCTACCCATAGCTTCGATCATAGCGGGTAGCCTTGTGGGGTTTATAACAACTGTCACTGCTTTCTTCAATTTCCAATAAACCAGGGCCAAGCCATCTCCGATCAGCAAGAATCCTGTTATAATGATTCCAAATAGGTAGATGTCTTCCAATGTCCTCAGTCGAAAGTCCCGCCAGGCACACGACATGCCACTTCTCCTGCCATCGTGCCATCGGCAGGGAACGTCCCTCCAGGACGGTTGAACTCTTCCGAACCCAGGCTTTTCATCGAGAAGTGAGTGTCAATTGCATTTAGGGATCAGTTGATCAAATTCATAGTTCTTCTTTAGGTATTAGAGATGAGGACTGAGAGGCTCTTCTGGGGTTAGAGATAGACACGACCAGATAAAAGACACGAGAAGCCAAGCAGGAAAGATAAGGGAGGGAGAGGGAGAGAGATGCGTCCACCTCCATCAGAGCCAAAACAAGCAAACAGAATCTATTGTCTATTAAAGACAAAAACACTGACATTTTTAAAAAAAATTAACAACAATAATTTCATACTGAAGATAAAATCTTAGGATTTACCCAGTTATATTTCATCATCTGGAGTGCCTACAAGTAGATCATAATGTTTCTTCACCATCTTAAGCTCTGTTGAAACATCTGAAAAACAAAACTTTTTTTGAATTGTTTCCTCCCAGAGTGACACACATACGTAAATGTGTGGCTAAATGAATAATGAATAAATTTTAAAAAAAGATAAATAGACACCCTTATTGTTATCAGCTGCAAGATTGCAAAGATAAAGAGGAAAGGCAAACAATTTGAACCAATGTAATTACATCAAACTGTTTACCTGGGAGTAAGCACTCTTCATCCTTGAATGAAAGTCCAATAGATTCTTTCATAGTTTTCTCCAGAGTCCCCAAGACGTATACCTAATTTAAAAATGTAAAGTTTTTCATCACTTACCACAGACTAGGATATTGTGTTAAAGTTGTATTTAGAAGTTTCTCAGACTGGATTAAAAATATAAATGGAAACATACATTTCTGTATAAGTCTATTCCAGTTAAATACAGAAAAAGGCTTCAGGTGAGTTATGAGAAAATATGTTCATCATAATTCTTCATAAAACATGACAAACCATCAAATCGTGCAACTTCTCCAACATGGTGTTTTTTGCCTGTTCAAACATGTCCTTCTTTGAGTGCATGTGGTTTTTAATAGTCTCCCTCATGTTGTACAGTGTGTCTTCTCCTGTAAATGCTAAAGCCTCTACAAAAAGACAGAAAACTCTTCAGACTTTTTATGCTGAATAATAACAAACATAAATATCTGTTTAGGTGATAAGTTGTGAAGCTCTGATCTTATTTCTTACTCTTGTAGCCTTCTTCCATAATGTTCTCAACTGTCTCTGTCAGACTGCTGTAGACAATTTTCTTCTGCTTCTGGATGATTCTGTTTAATTTTGCCTTAATCTTTTCTTCCTGAGAGAAAAACATAAAGTATAGATGAACTTTACTTATTGTTTATCAATGGGCTAATGTATAAGAAAGTCTCATCTCTTACCTCTGTCTTGAGGAATCTGAGCTGTAGTTCAGCATTTTTGTACTTTTCAATCAGAGAATCAGTGTTAAGTGTAAATGTATTGATGACTCCGTTGACTGCTCCACAGTTTACTTCATTTCTAAAACAAGTAAACATTATGGTTTATAATGACAGAATTGGCAAGTTTACATGTTATGAATTACATATCTTGAATGATATTATGTGACTGTTTAGAACATGTTTTTATTACGGGAAGGTCTTTCTGAATTCTGCACCAATGCTGTCAATCAGACAGGAAGCCAACTTCATATTAAGGCTAATTGGTTTCCCTTTTTTTGGTTTGTAGACGCCACCATTCTCAATGACACACTTCCGTAAATTGTAAAAAGCACCACCATTCTTTCCCTGAAACACAAAAGAAAACTCAGAATTATTGCATTTTACCTTGTCATGTAAAATCTGCATGTATTTTAACTATGATTAAAAAACATACATCATATAAGAAGGATTTCTTAACACCATCATCAAGACATCTTTCAAAAGCCCTACAGGTGTCTTCCATTTCTTTTCTGACATTATCAAGTTGGAGGTTCATGTTTCTCTCAAGTTCTTCACACACCTCGCCTGTTTTACTATCCTGAAAAACATTTGAAGGAATAAAACCATGAAAACCACTTATTGTTGTTTTTTAAAAAGATTAATGAAATTCAGTTGGTTTTAAAAGCCACTCTCCTGTAATAAGGACCTGAGAAGAAAAAATGGAGCATCAAAACCTTATGAATCAGTCAACCAATTAATAACTCATAGTTTAATAAATATAGCAAAACCAAAATTAGACACACAAACACAATTGATAAATCCCAACATGTAAGAGAATATTATTTTGTATCTTTTACTTGACCTTACCACTCCTCTGGAGTTGGCGTCTTGAATCAAAGACAGAATCCCGTGAGCTCGATTCACATAGTTTACTGTCTCTGAGTGACAGTCATTGAGATCTTGCAAAAATCTCTGAAGTTTGGGTATTTCTGTAAAATAAATTTCAATGTTACAATTTTACATTACGTACTTATTTGAAATTAAATAATTCTTTCAGTCAAGGCAAACTAAAAAAAACAAGTGCAATCCTATGGAGGACCAGGATTATCAAAATGAATGAATTAAAAATGCAATTAAATAATTAAATATATGTTTCATTATTTAATTAAAATTGGAATTAATTAATTAAATAAATATTTCAATAATCAATTAAATGTCCATTCATTACATTTAAAGCATTTATTTATTTCAAATTTTATTTTATTAATGACATATTTAATTAATTGTTTAATGATGTATTTATTTAATTCATTTTGGCACTCTTGGCCCTGCCTCTGTCTTCATGAATTTATTTTATCTGTCAGCCTCACCCATCAAAGTCAGGGGTCGGGGTTAACACTGCAACCGCTGCTTGTCTAACATCTGAATGGTTACAGTGCAAAGTAAGTCAAGACAGGTTGATCCTAAATAATTGACTGCTATGAAATGGTGATAGTGTGGACTTGGGGCAGCCAGGTATCCCAGAATGCATTTCAAAACAGAAGCGGCAATGGTGGTGGCGCTCTAAACTGTAAGTAAAGTTTTAAAATACCCCGTTTTTCTGTCATAAACTCTACTTTTAATATTATTTTAGCTGAGAATTCAATGGCGTAATCTTCACGTATCAGGTCAGGTTGTCAACATAGAATATGTTTGCAAAAGTTACCTGGTTATCGTCACAGTTTAATGTGGGCACTGTTGCTTTATGTAACGTAATGTCGGAGCAATATTCTGCACAAGATAATCAAATGTATTTTTTTTTTCCTGAGCGCAGAGCTGCTGGAGCTTGTTTCCCTTGTTTCTCTGTAAAACGGGATTTACGGAGAGTGAAGGACACTTATAAAACTACAGAGCACCTCATAGGCGAACCCACTTTATCAGCAGCTGATATCGAATCACCGGCACACGGCTTTAATACCTCCGCTGAGTTTTAGCTCTCAGTGGAGGTTAAACAGCAGACATAATTTATTCAGGTTCTGTCTGTCAGGTCATGTTTACTTCACTGTTTCATTTACAACAGAGCAAATCTGATCGGCTCTGATTAAAGTTTTAGCTCTCACGTCTTTCGAATAGTCTGATAAAGATGATTTTCTGTAAAAGAATATCGATATGACCCCTGGCGTATATGACCGTTAGATTACTTTGATGCTGCCAACACTTTGTGCCTGCCCTGGGAAACCCTGGGTTAATTTAGAGAGCTGACAACCAGCTTCGTGTGAGCATTTATCCTGGTCCCAGTGTTAGGGTCAGTGATTCCAGAACACTGAAAAATATCCTGGATATGCTGATCTCGCTCTTGGTATACAGGGCTAAAAGACAGCAGCTGGACTTCATTGTTTACCTTCATGGTTAATATTCATAATGAAAATATTAGTTGAACATTGTGAAGTCTGTATGTTTCAAAGTGTCTAACAAGCCTGGTACACTTAAACCTGACAGTTAATATATGAGGGAAACACCAACGCCGTTATCTCTTTTAAAAAAGATTATGCGTTTATGCACTGGTGACACTGATTATTGAATGTAAAAGTCAAAGTTCATCAGATTTATTTGCTCTCTCTCCTCCTTAAACATAATTTTAATGTTAGTTTTAATTCAGAATTGGCGACTGAAACAAGTGTGGCACCTAGGAACATCAGGAGATAAAGACCCGATAGATATAACCTTAGTAAAGGAAGTTGGTGTTCAACCTCCAGTCAGCTGGGGTTATGACAGCCATGACACACCAACCAGATATCTGAAGATTAAAACATTACATTCTTGGCTAAAAAAATATTTAAAGTGTATTTGGTGACACACAAACTGGGTTTTTCAAAGTACAGCTCGGTTAGTTTTTACATGTCCTTGTTGGCGCAGAGAAACGCCCACTTAAAGAATAGCCACCAGGCCACAGCTATGGTTTTGACTCGAACAACATTAACCCCGCCCCCTAAAGTTGATGGGTGAGACTGACAGCTAAAATAAAATTCATGAAGACAGTGCCAGGGCCAAGAGTGCCAAAATAAATGTAAGATATATATAATTAAATAATTAATTAAATGTGTCAATAATTAGCTGATCAAATGTCTAATTAATTAAATAAACGTTTGAATAAATAATTTATTACATGTTTTAAATATATGGTATATTTAATTAATCAATTTGGTCACTTCTGGCCCCCTATACATTTGAGTTATTTAGAAGGAGACTTCACCTACCAGTTTCTTCTGGACTTAAGTAGTTTTGTTTTAGGAACTCTTTGGAGCTCACTGTGAACACTTTGAAACTGTCATCATTGAAGTGTTTCTAGGGAAAATGTGATTTGATTTTAAAGCATTCTTGCAACTGTGGAGAGTCTTTGCATTAGATTTTCTGTCAGACTACAAAACTCACCCTAATTTTGCTTCGCTTGTTGAATTCTTTCTTTATTGCATCCGTGGCTTGCACGTTTCTTTCAGTGATTAGATCATGGACGTCAGCTGATGAACTAAAAGAAATGTAAATATATATATGTATATGTTCTGTACACCATCATCAGTTTGCAGGAGGTTGTGTGGTTTTGGCTTTCAGGTGGAGTTGTGGGAGACTCCCTTTGTGACCAAGCTGAGCTTTGCCTAGGTGGCTTTTGCACACTATTATTATTGTTATTAATCTTAAAGCATTATGAGACATGTCAGCAGGTTCTCGTTGGACCATGATTTGTTAGGAAGTTTCCTATAATCTCATAGATTTTGTACCCATACATAAAGCTACCATGATCCCATCATTGCATCTCTTTCTCCTCCTACTCCTGTTTTATTCTTCAGCCCCTCTTGCTGTTCCAAACCCTTGCCTGTGCCTCTCTTAAATAACTCAATTTCCTTCTGACCAGGCAATTCTCTGTTCATTACTCAGTCCACCTTATTTAGTAAACTTTATAAAATTGTCTCAGCATCTGAGACTCCCTTTGACCCAAATGTTCTGCATTCATTACAAAAAAGTCTCAACTCTGTGCTTTATCTCTCCTAGCTTGATTTTAAATGGAAACGCCGTGTAGTTGATCATCATGCAACATTAACTTACAGATCATCTGAATCATCAAGAAGATCAGACTTAGTGCAGATAAAATGAATTTGCTGACATTCGCCACCATTTCCAATCAGACTACTGACACTTTCCAGGATCTCCCAGGCCTCTTTCTCTGATGCTGCTCGATTAATTTCAGTCACAATCCACACAGTAGAACAATCTCCAAGTATCTGAAAGGAGAATAACATGTCTCAGTGCTTCATCAAAAGATGACATTACTGTTTGCACAAGAATACAGTATAAGCAAAGAGCAGTAGATATGAATTACCCCTTTCCACATCTGATCTCTGCTCTTGTTGCAGTCACCATTTCCAGGAAGGTCCACAAGTGTGACATGCTGGAGAAGAGACTTGTTTGGCACCCTGACAGTCACACACTTCACTAGTGGCCAAAACCACTTTTTTCCTTCATTGCCTTCTTCTTGTTTTGAATCACTTCGTGTGTACTTGACAACTTTTGCACAGAGTTCATTAGCCTGCAATAAAAAACAAAAGTAAAGTAGTGCAGTTTAATTTCAGTCCTCAATGCAAGTGCTTTACAAAAACCATCAAAAAGTCAGTGACATAAAAGATGACAAAAGAACAATTAATTAAAGAAACTGGATCACTAAAGCTGGAGTAATTAGTTTTAAAGTTTAGCTTTAAATGATCAGATTGTGTACAAGTATGTCTATCACAGAAGTATGGGATAATGTAGCTTCCCCTTGTTTTATATTATACCAAGACAGTCCCCCACTCTGAGGGGTACTGAGGGGGAATTCAGGTAACGGTAATTTCTATGGAAATTGTTGCTTTGTTGAACTGTTTAAAACGATCAACCATTTGATAATTTAGAAAAAGGATCATTGCCAGCCACAATTAAAATGTATTTAAGAAGTTATTTAGGAAAAGTTTTATATTCTTTATAACTAGTATTGCTCTTAGCAGAAACAACTTTATGTGGGCATGTTGTATAGTTGTCCACAAATTTGAGACATTAAAAAGCTACTTTACACTGCTCCCTTATTTAAAAGGGGGCACCTCTGCGGGTAACTCAGCATGTTTTGATTGACAGAGTTGTACGCCCTTTTGCCTTTCCTGATGCAACTGGCTGTCAGACATTGACTTGCTAAAATTTCTGGCCCCTTTGATTCACTTTTTGCAAAAGGTGCTCAGTAGTGGATTTCTATGAATAAATTTAAAAGTCGTTAAAAATTTAACATGTGAAAAAGCCAACTATTTAATTAATTTTGCTGTATATATATGATAGATATAATGTAATATGAGAGTTTTTGTCTTACCGATTCACATGTCAAAATCTTCCTCTTGGATTGGAGAAATTCTGGAATTGCTTTGAAATATTTGCTCTTCATGAGGTTTTCAGAAGACTTTTGTTTCCATTCTTCTCCGTACACTGCTGACAGCTTTTCCACAGCATCATGATAATCATCATTATCTTCCATTTCGTGATCTCCATTTTTGCAAGAAAACTGATGAAATGACCACAACTCATCGTTCCACTCCTAAAATAACATTTTTACATATTATTTATTGAGGCATGTACCCAGCCTTAAGCCCCCAGAACTGCACTGTAACACATGATTTAGTTTTAAGTAAAAATGAAACTTTTATAATTCAATTTACCTCTTTTGTGATGAACTCAATTTCTGCCTCATACTTTGAGCTGTAGGTATTAGCTTCCAATTTAATCATGACTGAGGTGCAGGCATTGATACTTCCTGAGGGTAAAAGATTCTTCTCTTCAATGATGGCATTTATCAAAGAGCTCTTTCCAGCCCCAGTTTTACCAAAGACACCAACCAGCTCCCTCTTGTCTGTCTCCAAATCACTGATTTTTTTCCTGTTGATCAAGATTTTAAATATGGGTTAATTGATTCAGTCATGAAAACATTTTCAAATGTAATTAAAAAGGTTTAAAACAATATTTTGACATCACTAATGCATAAAAGAATAGTGATAGTCATTTTAGTATATGTCATTATAGAATATCCAAAGAATTATCATTAGACGTTTCAGTTTTATACACTTATTCAGCTCATTGTTTATTGTTGTTTTGGTTCATAGCTTCATTGTTTGTCAGCAAAAGTGCTGATGTTTCTATTATTAGCTATTGGATGACATTTTTTTAAGTCTAAGTGGGATACACATTAAAAGTCAGATGTTCAAACCATACAAATTATAGATGATTTAATGCTTTAGTATCATTAAATCATCAATAATTTGTATGGTTTGAACATCTGTTGTTGTTAGTCAGAAGTAAAACTTAATCTCCGAAGACCCGAACTCTTTCATGTCATGCATTTTTAATTTCTCTTTGCTATTTGGGCTGATTGGGACCTGATGAATGTAAAAACAAAGAATTATCAGATTTTTTCTTTTTACCTGAGTTTTGTTTCTAAAAAATTGGGATCCACATATGAGTACATTCGTTTTAATTTTGATAGAACAGTGTCAGTATAATGTCCTCGTAAGTGGATATCAGGCCCTTGTAGAGCAAAATTTAGTATTTTGGTCTAGACAACCCAAATTGTGATGTCTACATATGTGGACGCCAGGTCCTAGGAGGTTAAAAATAGATAAAGAAACCAACATACCAAACAGACTGACACTAGAAATAAATGGTTGAATATTGAACCAAAAGGATTTGAGACTAAGCTAAAAATAAACTGCTTTGTTTGTGAAACCTGCACATGGTCATGAGTGGAACCATGCACATATATTACAAAACGTAAAAAATTAAGGCCCATTCATTAAAAAATATGAAAATTAATACTCACTTCAAGAAAGCACAGAATTTGTCTTGGTGATGTAGTCTGGCATGTGCAAATGTCATGATGCTTTTTGCATCAGACAGTATGACTGATTCTGTGGGGATGAAAGTAAAGAACTATTTAGCAGGACTTCTAAACTAGCATGTAGTCAATGTAAAGTCTCATAACAACAACAACAAAAAAACAACAAAAAATTTTGTTCACAAAATTCACAAAAAGTGTGAATTAGAGTATATCAGGAGCATAATGTGACAACTTACCGACAGACATTAATATATCATGCAACATGCTGACTGTTAAAATTTGATAGCAGCCCAAAGAAAAAGTAATTTCTAACACCAAAGCAGAAACTGACTGTGGCGGGCCGTGGGCGGCGGTGTTGCGACAGGGAAGGCAGAAGCACCTGTAATCATAATCACTCTTCGCTAGCTTAAGAATGGTGTAGGGGCCTGTAATATTGTTGTTGTTGTTGTTGTGGGTATGTGTGGAAGTGTATTAGAACAGCAACCATAGATAAAAGTATGTTGAAGAACATAGAATTGTGGTCACGTCATGCCTCATTCCTGCCACGCCGACATTTTATATTTTGGAAAAATTGTCCTGCACAGAAATTTAACCCTATAGTGGCTTCAACTGTAAAATTGTTCAGAAAGAGTTGTAAATACCTGCAAATCCCGGCACAGACAGACGTTTTCGCTTAGCTGGTGGTTGTAACCTGCTGGCGTCACTTTGAAGATCAGATTTTCTCTTTCCTGATTGGACAAAAACAAAAGAGAAAGAACAAAAAAAGTTTCTCTCAGCATTGAAAGTTGTTCTCAAAGTTTGATTGTACAAAATAGTGCTGCCTTTAAAACAGATTAATGAGATGCAATAAATAAGATGCGTGTGTCTCACCTGTATCACTTGTGGATGGAAAGACCTGAGGATGAAATTTAGTTATACAGATAATTATTCAACCAGCAGATTGATGAAGAATAGATTATAATTATATTCCTGCTTAACATCTCATCCTGTCAGACTATTCTTTTTCCTAATTAAGTCTCAGTCACACTGACCTGTAGAGACGGTCGGTGAACCCCTACAGCAAGTTGTAGTTGCTAGGTTAAAATGTATATTAACCAACCCCCGATGAATTAAGTTTTTAGATTCAGTCTCTATCAGCCAGAGGATGGAGCTTTACTTTGTCTCAAGCAGTTGGCCCAAATGTCTGAAATTCAGTATAATCCTTACCTGAGCCAAATCAGCTGCTTCTTGCTCCTGTTTACACTGCAGATAAAAAGTGCAAAGCTGTGTACAATATTGAGCACTTAAACATGTATTAAAAATGTCATTTGTCATATAGACACAAAATCTTAAGGCAACAAAACAACACAATTGAAAAGAAATGACTGTTTCCTGATTTGAGTTTTGTTATTCCCACAATCAAAAGATTTTAAATCCAAATTAGTGAAGAATTAACAAAAATTCCACTACATACGGTATCTAGATAATTCAAACCTCTATGCACTAAAATAGAAATGATAGAAATTAATTACCTTTAACAGCCTGAGGTTCTTCTTTAATTTCACTCTTGGTCCAGCTTTTGTGATCACATGATCAATTTCTTCATCATCAAGATCATACAGACTTTCTGCATCAATTTCTTTATCTGCAGTTAAAGATAAAGTTGAAGAGATAAAGATTATTCTCAACTTGCTTCAGAAATTCTTGTTAAATGAGTGAAAGAGATGAATGCTCTTCAGTTTTAATTTAACTCACTTTTATGTCTAAAAACATTTTGTGCAGTATGGACAAAAATCTCAAGAATCTATGTTATCAGATGTTGTTTCAGAGTCAACAGATCACATCAGTATCAATATCTGTACTCATTAGGGATTCACGTTAATACTTTACCTTTAAATTTCTCCACCCACTCACTTAGCCCCCATTCAAGCAGTTTGTTTCTTACAAAATCATCCATGACGAAGAAATGAAACTGAAATATACAATTTAATATTTAACCAGACAGCACTGCTTTACAGATTAGATCTTTGTGATCAACTTCTCCTTTAATGCATATATAATCAGTGACACTGATATTAAATTAAAATTAAAAGTTCAAACTGCTCACCTTTTGTCGAAAGTAATGCTGGAAAAGGCTGCTGAGGGAGATGTGAGGGAAGCAATGAGACACAAACAGGGAACAGGCGGGAAAAATAAAAATCAAGCAAAAAGCAAAGTCCACAAACAGATACGATTAAAAACAAACTGGAACTGTGTGGCTCAGACTGCACAATTGCAACTGCTTCTATTCATATAATAGAAAGGCTAATCCAACATGAGTAAAGTGCCTGCAGGGAAAAGCAGAACTGATAACAGAGAAAAGCAGGAAGAGGTGGTGTTTGTGCAGAAGGGTGTGGCTGAAAGACAGGTAGCAACCTGCCAGACAGTGTTTTTTTTTGTCTTACACAACCCAAAGGGATAAAAGTTTACAAATGTTATGGGTTAAAAACAAGACAAAAACACTGTTTTATGTATACTTACAGTAAACTGGAAAACAAAACATTAAAAAAGAAGAAAAAAAAGTGGTCAACACAACAGACAGCTCAACATGTTAGGAATCTGCTCACTTGGATTTATATAGCGCTTTTCAAGGCACCCAAAGCACTTTACAATGCCACTATTCATTCACTCTCACATTCACACACTGGTGGAGGCAGCTACAGTTGTAGCCACAGCTGCCCTGGGGCAGACTGACAGAAGCGAGGCTGCCATATCGCGCCATCGGCCCCTCTGGCCAACACCAGTAGGCAAGTAGGGTAAAGTGTCTTGCCCAAGGACACAACGACCAGGACAGAGAGCCCAGGGATCGAACCGGCGACCTTCCGGTTACAGGTGCGATCCCCAACCCCCTGAGCCACGGTCATTATTTTATAATGATAAAAATAATAATAATTCAATTTTACTACAGCAAAAGAGACAAGAAAAAAGGGACTCGTCTAGTTGCAAAGAGAAAAATGTAGTACTTTTTAGTCTTTCCAGAAGCTGATGCTGTATGTCTAAGACCATGTCTGTAATATGGTGGCTCAGAGTTTCGTTTGAGAGTGGGATGGTCAGTAGCTTGTTTGCAGCAGCCTCTCCCATCAGCTCATGACACATATACAGTATACAGCAACGGGTAAAATCAGTTCAGTGCTTTGTTGGGTATCATTAGTCCACACTTTGCACACTGGGCTCTCAGGTCCGCCTCGTTTCCTCCGTTCACAAACACATACTTCAGGAAGTCAGGGTTAAACTTGCACAAAAATGTTGCCTTGTGGACGGGGGGTTGTCACTTTTATATTCATTTTTGCATTTTAAGAACTTCTCCATATATTTTGCTATTTATAAACAGCGGGCAGACTGTCTTCTTCTGGTTGCTTATTGAGGCTGATTAAACAACCCCCAACAAATGGTGGGAAGCTGCATTGGAAGTGAAATTATTTTTAATGGACAGGGACACAGGTGTAAAATACCATTTTTTTTCCAGCCCTCAAAGTGTGGCTCATGGCCCAGTGGTTAAGAATCACAGACTTATGTGATTCAGTATCAGTTTATACTGTAAATAACTACAAGAGGGTGGACAGGGTATGCTTTGACACATTTGTGAATCATTCAGAAAAACTGAGAAAAAGGTTGATGAAAGATTGATATTTATTCTGGTTCTTCCCCCCCCTCCCTCAAAAAACAAAAAGAAAGCAAACAAACAAAAACAACAAAAAACAATTCAAATTCAGAAGGATTTCCATAAGAGTAATGGGAGTAAAGACTATTCAGAGACTTATTTCAATGACTTTAAGCATTGAAAAATGCCTTAGTGGAATAAAATAAACTTCTGGCTATAATATTATGAATATGGCTGTAAAACTGTAATGAAGAAGGTCAAATGTTTTTGTCAAATTTTTATAACTTATATTAACAACTGAACCTAAACAAAAATGATGGCATTTTAGGATACTCATACTGATAGGTTTGTAGCTTGAACCTATTCGCTGGAAAGTTGAAGACAATATAATTACACAGCAAGCAAGACACGAAGTAGGCAAAGTTCTTCATGTTCCTCGTGCACGGGAGAGAACCGGACAAACGCCGTTCCTTCGCTTGACCCCAGTTGCTCTCTCTGCTCCCCCGTAACACTGCTCTTTTATTGAGGTTACATGAATATGCATAGGTTCATTAACATATGACGTCTACATACAAACAAAGAGTACCTTTCCTGTGCGTTGTGTAAGTGTGTGTGTGTGTGTGTGTGTGGGGTCAGAGTGTGACCCCATAAATGACTTCCCTTAACCTGCTGGTCTGGAAAATCCAACAATCCATCTATATGTAAAAAGCACTTAGACTAAAACTGACATAGCTACGTTAATCCTACCGTAAAACATTAAAACAAGGTACGACCTCTTCCCATGCTCCCAGGATGTAGGTGTGCATTCCTGGAATGCATTCCTGGAATGCACACCAAGCCTTTGCAGCCTGCTAAAGATCACACATCCTATCACTACACAATTGATTATACACCTCTAAGCATATATGGTTAAATATTGCTAAGCATAAATGACAATCAACAATACAAAACCTAACACATGCTAAAAAAAAAGAAAAGAAAAGAATATTTCCTGAAATGTAGAATTTATTACAAAGGTAAATTGGGTTTAACATTTTAAGACAAGCTTTTAGAAATAATGTGATAATATATTTTTAATACAAAATATACTCAATTCTTTTGTGGGGAAGGAGTTAGTGCCTCAAATGGCACCGAGTACTTGGAAAGACCTGCATAACAACAAAAATGGCTGTTAGGTGTGACAGAGGTCAAATTCTGTTAACAACACACAATGTTGTCAAAATATCACAACAGATTCTGCTAATACTACTGCCAAAACAATGTTTATGTAATATTTTTTGTGAAGAATAAACATAGATGACAGGTCAGAAATGTTATTGGGAGCAAGAAACGTACAATTAAATAGCATGACAAGAAGTATGAATGTGTCCTTGAAAAAAAACTTTTACAAATAAATCTATGACTATTGGTGTTTCTTATACACAAATCCATCTAATCCTAATTCAGATATTGTTTTCAAGAAAAACACCCTCTGCTGTGGCTCTAATGTATGAAAACCTGTCAAAAACACATATTTGAGTGTGAAAAGTTGAGATGAAAAACTACTTTTAATCTCATAATCAGACAATTAATTCCATAATGAAAAGAACTCCTGAAATTGAGGGAAAAGATGGACACAATGTAGAGGGATAAAACTAGTCATGTAGCTGCAGGACGGAGATGGAGCTACTTACCCTAACTGACCAATCCTGTCTCAAAGTTTACAAGATCAATTTTAGGATTCATTAGATTATAGTACTAAACATTTTAGAAATCCCTACCTCTAAATATTTGTAGGTAAATACAATTACAATTTTAATTTTAATTTTAGATAAAATACATTGATATTCCATTTAATTACAGGGGAACTACGCGTTAGGTATGGGCTGTATTATAAAGTGTTGCCATGTTTTTATCTTCTGTGTTAAGTAGACTGATTTTACATGTACTGAAATGTGTTATATAAATGTCATTGGCATCTGAATGAGCCATAACTAAATTCATAAAATAAAAACATTAAAATAGATTTGAAATATATGTAGAGTGATGTAATGTAAATCTCTTTCAGTTTTTCCTCAAACTGCTCTGTCAGCCTCAAGATTTGAATCATTAAAGATACAGACATTCTCAAAATCAAAGTCAAATGTCACCAAACAACTTTTAAATAGACCCAACAAAAACAACTGAAAATGATTGAGACAAAATCAATCAAAGATGGTTTTTTGATTTAATCAGCACTTCCTCTGGGAGAACCTGTATGTGTCCAGGTTTCTGCAGTTTCTATCCAGTCAGCAAATCTGAAACATCCAAAACTGTCACGGTTCTGGGCCTGTGGCCCAGTGTTTTGATTCTATATTATTGTTTATTGGTCTGTTTTCCTTTGGATTCTTGGCTTATGACTGCTGGTGTTTTGGTTTCTGTTCTATATTTCTTAGCTTCTGTATTCCTTTGCCCCGTGAGTTTATGTTGTTTCCCAGTTTAGTTTAGTTTGCTTTGTAAGCTTGATTTCCTGTGCCAGCAAATAAAGCTGAGATCAAAGCTTTTGAGTTCATCCCTTGAGTCTGAGTCCTGCATTTTGGGTCCACCACTCCTGCTTGCCTGCCTGCCACACAGCCAACCATGACAAAAACAGAAAAGGAGGTTTAACAAAGAGCGATAACAAATGGAAACTTTGGTTTCCATTGGTTCCATTAAGGACAATTGTTTGAATTTAAAACATTTAATGTAATACTGATGATGACATTTAAGGATTTACCAAGTGATGTTTCATCATCTGGAGTGGCTGCAAGTTGATCATAATATTTCTTCACCATCTCAAGCTCTGTTGAAACATCTGAAAAACAAAATATTTTTTTAATTGTTTCTCGCCACAGTAACAGGTCACTCAGTAATTTAGAAGTTAATTAAAAAATAGATAGACAAAAAGGTAAACAGACTGTGCTATCAGGTGCAAGACTGTAAAGATAAAGTGAAAAGGAAGGAAGCATTATCAAATGTAATTACAGCAAACTATCCTGTTTACCTGGGAGTAAGCTCCCATCAGTTTTAAATGAACTTTCAATGGATTCCTTCATAATTTTCTCCAGAATCTCCAGGATGTTTACCTATTTTAGAAATTGTAATTACTTATCACAGATCAAAATGTGTTAAAGTCAAATACAATGACATTTAGAAGTTTCTCAAACTGCATTAAAAATATAAATTGAACATACATTTTTGTATAAGTCTATTCCAGCTAAACATAGAAAAAGCCTTTGCGTGAATTATAACAAAATATGGTAATCATATTTCTTCATAAAACGTGACAAACCATCAAACTGTGCAACTTCTCCAACATGGTATTTTTTGCCTGCTCAAACATGTCCTTCTTTGAGTGCACGTGGTTCTTAATAGTCTCCCTCATGCAGTACAGCATGCCTTCTCCTTCAAATTCTGCAGCCTCTACAATAAGACAGAAAACTCCAATCAGATTTCTCATGCCATATAGTGTTAAATATAACTATGTGTTTGTGGTAAGTAGTGATGCTCTGATCTTATCTCTTACTCTTGTAGCCTTCTTCCATAATGTCTTCAATTGTCTCTGTCAGACTGCTGTAGACTCTTTTCTTCTGTTTCCGCATCATTCTGTTCAGTTTTGCCTTAATTTTTTCTTCCTTAGAGAAAAAACATGAAATATGGATGAACATCATTTTAAAATCACATCAAGTCATAATACATTTTTTTCCTTTTACTGTCCATTAGTTTAGACAGGAAAGTTTCATCTCTTACCTCTGTCCTGAGAAATCTGAGCTGCAGTTCAGCACTTTTGTACTTTTCAATCAGAGAATCAGTGTTAAGAGAAAATTCATTGATGACTCCGTTGAATGCTCCACGTTCTGAGTCATTTCTAAAACATATAAACGTGGTTATTAATGGCAGAGTTGGCAAGTTTATATGTTATAAATTATCTTGAATAATATTATGTGACTGTTTAGAACTTGTCTTTTCTTACGGGAAGATCTCTCTGAATTTTTCATCAATGCTGTCGGTCAGACATGAAGCCAGCTTCATGTTAAGGTTTATTAGGGTCCCTTTTTTTGGTTTGTGCACGCCACCATTCTCAACAACACACTTCAGTACCCTGCAAAAACCACTGTTCTTTCCCTAAAACACGAAACAGAATTATTTAAACACATATTCATGTAAAATCTGTTGTTTTGTTACAACTAGATTTAAAATACATACACGATACAAGAAGTTCTTGAGTTTTTCTCCATATGAACCTTTGGATTTTTCAACGCCATCATTAAGACATTTTTCAAAAGCCGTAAAGGTCTCTTCCATTTCTTTTCGGACATTTTCAAGCTGGAGGTTCATGATTCTCTCAAGTTCTGCAAACACCTCGCCTTTTTTACTATCCTGAAAAATATTTGAAGTAATAAAGCCATAAAAACTACTTGTCGTTTCTTATAGGTTTTTGAATTCAGTTGGTTTTAAAAGTCACTCTTCTGTAATAAGAACCTGAGAAACTAAATATAACAGCAAAAATGCATGAGACAATTAATAACCCATAAATTAATTAAAAATAAATAAATAAATAAATAAATAAGAAACACAAAGATAATTGATAAATCCCAACACGTAAGAGAATGTTGTTGTATATCTTTGACTTGACCTTACCACTCCTCTGGAGTTGGCTCCTTGAATCAAAGACAGAATCCCATAAGCTCCATTCACATAGTTTACTATCTCAGAGTGACAGTCATTGAGATCTTGCAAAAATCCCTGAAGTTTGGTTATTTCTGTTAAGAAGAAATTTCAGTGCCACAGTTTGACATTACACACTTTAATTCAAATTAAATAATTCTTCTTTCAGTCACAGCAAACTAAAACAACATGTGCATCAAGACTTCACCTACCAGTCTCTTCTGGACTTAGATGCTTCCCTTTTAGGAACTCTCTGGAGCTCACTGTGAACACTTTGAAACTGTCATCAGTGAAGTGTTTCTGGGGGAAAAATGATTTAATTTTAAAGCATCCTTACAACTGTGGATAGTCTGTATTATTTTCTGTAAGCCTATAAAACTCACATTAATCTTGGTTCGCTTGTTGAATGCCTTCTTTACTTCACCCTTGGCTTGCATGTTTCTTTTAACTATTCGATCATGGATATCAGCTGATGAACTACAAGAAATGTGCATATATGTACTGTTACCATCATCACTATTATCATCACCATCATTAATTTGGGGCAGGCTGGGTGGTTTTGATTTACTCTTGGGCTACATCCACATGTCCACAGGTATTTTTGAAAACTGGGAATTTCTGTTTTCGTTTAAAAAAAAAACCCCAAAAAACATTCACATGTGCACTTAAAGGAAAATATCTCTGTTCACATGTAAATGCAAACACAAAGTCAAACGCTGTCAAGAACATGCCAAATCCTAACCTTCTAGAAATGTTGGCCAATCAGAACTGTAGAAGCCTGGGAGGGAACGAGTAATGACAGTATTTTAGATTTTGCCTCACTGGCTCTCTTGGCCAGAGTTTATTCAAATAAGAAAGAAACTGACAAATACTACATTAGTCTGAGTGATTCAAAATCATAAGTCACAGCGCTGTGAAATATGGCTGGTGTAGATTCACAACTTAGGAATAGACAAGATGCATACAGCATACAAATATTTAGTTTTATAAATTTAAATTTAAATGACGTGCCAGGAGTTCGCTGTTCTCGAGTTATCGAGCTGGTGGGTAACAGATGTCTCCGAAAAAGTCGGCGCACTTTTGCAAATATGTGATGTTTTGATAAACCAAGCACATACTTGAAGTTTACACAGCTACATTCTCACCTGAAAATCTCTTGAAAGTTTATTTTGTGACCCAGAAAGAGTAATATGAGTAATATTAAAACTAAGTAGCTGCCGCCATTGTTGGAAACTGGAATAGGCTGGGCCGCGCTATGAATTCTGGGATATGGTGGGCCACGAAGGATACACCCGACCCATCCTTCAAATCTGGGGAAATGAAGGACTTCCGATTTCCTATAATCTCATACATTATGTGCAACATACATAAAAGCTGCCATGATGTCAGTTACATCACTTTCTCCTCCTGCTCTCCTGTTATTGCTCACCCTCTTCTCTCTTGCTGTCCCTCTAGAACTAAAAAATTCCACTGCCTGTCCCATTCTCCGCTGTTCCACTCTGGCCAGGGAATTCTCTGTTCATTACTAATTCCACCATCTTCAGTAAACGTCATAAAATTGTATCTCATCTGAGACTGCTTTTGACCCAAATGTTCTGTATTAATTTTTAAAAAAGACTCCACCCTGTGCTTCATTCTTTGTCTAGCCTGGGTTTATCTTACATGGAAACACCATGTAGTTGATCAGCATTCAAAATTTACTTACAGATCATCTGAATCATCAACAAGATCAGACTTGGTGCAGATAAAATGAATTTGCTGACATTCGCCACCATTTCCAATCAGACTACTGACACTTTCCAGGATCTCCCAGGCCTCTTTCTCTGATGCTGCTCGGTTAATTTCAGTCACAATCCACACAGTAGAACAATCTCCAACTATCTGAAAGGAGAATAACATGTCTCAGTGCTTCATTGAAAGATGACTGTTTACAGACAACACAGTATAAGCAAAGAGCAGTAAATGTGAATTACCCCTTTCCACATCTGATCTCTGCTCTTGTTACAGTCACCATTTCCAGGGAGGTCCACAAGTGTGACATGCTGGAGAAAAGGATTGTTTGGCACCCTGACAGTCACACACTTCACTAGTGGCCAAAACCACTTTTTTCCTTCATTACCTTCTCCTTGTTTTGAATCACTTCGTGTGTACTTGACAAATTGTGCAGAGAGTTCATTAACCTGCAATAAACAGCAAAAGCAGTGCAGTTTAATTTCAATCCTCAGTGCAAGTGACGATCGCTTTCTCAGAGATTTTGAGAAAGCGATTCATGCCTTCATCTCATCGCGTCTCGACTTCTGTAATAGCCTCTATTCTGGTATTGCCGCTACATTAATTGTCCGACTGCAGCTAGTCCAGAACGCTGCAGTACGGCTCCTAACTGGGACACGCAAGCAGGATCACATATCTCCCATACTTGCATCATTACATTGCCTACCAGTCAGCTTTCTAATTGATTTTAAAAATTTTAACACTTGTTTTTCAGACGTTACATGACCAAGCCCCTATATATCTTGCTGATCTCCTAACCCGGTATTCTCCCCCAAGATTTATTTATTTTTTTAAATTTTTTATTTTATTTAGAACGAGGGGCAATACATATCAATGAACATTTTAACAAATATAAATATGCCAGGTTATAGCCTTGGGCTAATTTCCATCTGCACACCCTCTGGCAGGTTGGTGTTAAACACAAGTTAGTAAAAACATACAGAGACACTATTTACAGGTCATGTGACAAGGACAAAAACAGTGATCACATTATACCAGAACAAACAATGACAAGAAGAGTGGACACAGAGGACAGTATAGATAACAATAACAGAAACACATCAATTATATTGCACAAACCCCAGTATTGCACATGCCCTGACTGTCCTGATATTGCACTCACCCATTACACTCATAGTTGTTTCCCTTTTCTTTAATACACTAACTCTTTTTTCACGTCCAATATAAAGCATGATTAGTAAACATGATCACATGTTTGAGTGTACCTCAGTCGCCCTTTTAAGTGACTCTTAAAGATGGGTAGACTTGTAGGGTCTTGAGGTCTGCCGACCAAATGCTTTTGGTTGTCCCAAGGTCGAGGTTAAAACACAGAGGAGACCGGGCATTTGCCGTCACTGCTCCTAAATTATGGAACTCATTGCCTTTTCATATCAGGACCTCTCCAACAATGTAGACTTTCAAAACCCGTTTAAAGACCCACTTTTAATCTCTGGCTTTTAAATCAAGATGAGACTGTTTCTATTGTTCTTTCCATGATTCCATTTTTGTTTAATCTATACTTAAACGAAAATACAATATATTTTATTTGGTATGTCTTCCGCTTTGACTGTGTTGATGTACAGTACTTTGGTCAACAACTGTTGTTTTTAAAAGCGCATTATAAATGAATAAACTTGAAACTTGAAGTGCTTTACAAAAACCATTAAAAAGTCAGTGACATAAAAAAAAATACTAAAAGAAATTGGATCACTAAAAGCTGAATAATTAGTTTTCAATTTTAGATTGTGATCATCTAAAGATCATTGTTGGATCTCAGTAGGATCTGTTTTGTTGGGATCACTGGATCTGTTTTCAGTGTTTTGTGTTTTTTGGACTTTTGAATCTACGCTGCATGCTATTTTCAGAAGCGAGATATGTTTCCAATTCTTAGTCTTTTGTTAATTTGGTCAGTTCCCTTTTGTGTCCCGGGTTGTCCTAGTTTCACCTGTGTGCATTTTTCCCAGCATCCCCAGTGTGTAGTCTATAATGGCTGTCTGTTATAGTAGTAATATGAGAGTTTTTGTCTTACTGATTCACATGTCAAAATCTTCCGCCTGGATTGGAGAAATTCTGGAATTTCTTTGAAATATTTGTTCTCCATGAGGTTTTCAAAGGACTTTTTCCATTCTTGTCCATACAGTGCTGACAGCTTTTCAACAGCATCATGATAATCATCGTCTTCCTTTTCCTGATTTTTATTATTGTCAAGAAGCTGACGAAATGACCACAACTCATCTCTCCACTCCTACAAAAATAGATGACAAGCCATTTATTGAGCCATGTACTCAGGCGTAAGCCCCCAGAACTGCAGTGTAACACACATACTAAACAAACTTTGGGAATTTGTTTTACCTCTTTTGTGATGAACTCAATTTCTGCTTCATACTTTGAGCTGTGTGTTTTAGCTTCCAGTTTTATCATGACTGAGGTGCAGGCATTGATGCTTCCTGAGGGTAAAAGATTCTTCTCTTTGATGATGGCATTTATCAAAGAGCTCTTTCCAGCCCCAGTTTTACCAAAGACACCAACCAGCTCCCTCTTGTCTGTCTCCAAATCACTGATCTTTTTCCTGTTGAACAAGATTTTAAATATGGTTAATGGATTCAGTCATGAAACATTTTTAAGCATGCTTCAAAAGATTTCAAATGTATAATCATGGTAGTGATTATTCAATGAATCATTACTAGATATTTCAGTTTTATACACTGGTTCCACAAATCATTTATTATATGTTGTTTTATTTTACTACAGAATTATTTCAGCATCTGTAATTGTACTGCTGTATGTCAGCAGTCTGTGTCATACAATCTGACACAAGAGACAAATTGGTGAATATTAAACCTAAAGGGTTCATGAACAGGTGGCACGGTGGCATGATGTTTAGCACTGTTGTCTCACACCAACATCTGGCTGGGGGGCTTTTTATTTTGAGTTTATCGCCATGTTTGCCTCGGTTCTCTCCCGGTACTCTGTCTTTCTCCAACAGTCCAAAGACGTGCAATTAGTATTGATTCTAAATCCTCATCAATGTAGTTACTCATTCCTGTGACTGTTTCTTGGTGTAACCAGTGTGACATCCATAAAGTTTGTTTGGACTGAATTATTTTAATTGTTGTGATTATCTGAATATACTGCTTATTTTTGCGTGTGTCAAGACTCTTGAAAGATGGACCATCTTCTCTGTGTGACTAAATTACACATAACTAGCAGCTTCTGAGGATGTTTTACAGCCATTTGCATCTGCATTTTTGCTTTCTTTAAAAACAATCTCTCTGTGATCTGTTTGTGAAACTGTCACATGATCAGGAGTGGAACCAGGCCCATACATTACAAAATATAAAAAAAAACTTAATACTCACTTCAAGAAATCACTGAGTTTGTCTTGCTCATTTAGTCTTTCATGTACAAATGTCATGATGCTTTTCACATCAGACAGTATGATTGATTCTGTAGACAAAAAAAGTAAAAAAAAAAAAAAAAAACTATTTAGAAGGAATTATAGATTAGAATCAACAGAAAATGTAAAATCTCATGTTTAAAAAAAAAACAAACCTGTGTGAATTAGAGTATATCAGGATCATAATGTGACCACTTACCAATCAAACTTACTATACCATGCATCATGTTACTGTTAAATTTTGACAACAGCCCAAAGAAAAAGTAATTTCTAACATCAAAGATGAAACTGGCATGTTGGACAAATTGTGCTGAACAGAAATTTAACCCTATAGTGGCTTAAACTGTGACACTGTTTAAAAAGAGACGTAAATACCTGCAAATCCTGGCACAGACTGACGCTGACGCTTAGCTGGTGACTGCAACCTGCTGGCATCACTTTGAAGGTCTGATTTTCTCTTTCCTGATTGGATAAAAACAACAAAACAATAAGAACAAAGCATTGAAAGTTACTCTTAGTAAAGTTATGTAGATTGCAAAAAAATACTGGTGCCTTTAAAACACCGACTAATATAAGATGCAATAAATACGATGCATGTGTCTCACCTGTATCACTTGTGGATGGCAAGACCTGAGGATGAATATGAGTTATACAGGAAATTATCACTATTTGTATTGGCATTGCTCTTTAACAGCATTTAAAGGACACTAACGTACAAGTTTTACAATCAACAAACTTAAATGCAGTTATGTTTTCAACCAGCAGGCTGATGAAGAATACATCATAAATTACCTTCTTCTTAGTAAACATCTATGAGACAATTCTTTTACATAATTAAGTCCCAGTCATAAAGACCTACAGAGACAGTTGGCGAATTCCCTAGCTAGGGCAAAATGTATATTTCCCAACCCCCTATGAATGAACTTTTTAGATTCGGTCATTTATTGGTTTCTGTAGAGAGTCGTCAGTTTCTATAGACCAGAGAATGGAGCTTTACTTTGTCTCAGGCAGTTGGCTCATGTGTCTGAAATTCAGTATAATCCTTACCTGAACCACATCAGCTGCTTCTTCATGCTCCTGTTCATACTGCAGATAAAAAGTGCAAAGCAGTGTTTAATATTAAGCTCTTAAACATGTATTAAAAATTGTATTTGTCATATGGACATTAAATCTGAAGGGGGAAAAAAACGGTTTTAAACTGACTTGAAAAGAAATGACTGTTTCCTGATTTGAGGTTTGTTCTTCCTACAACAGTAAAAACAGTTTAAATCTATATTAGTTAAGAATTAACAAAATTACTCTACAAATAATTACTGCCAGTGAGACACAGGAGGCCAGGATCACAGAATTGGAGATTCTGCTTCGCACCCTCAAAAATCCCTTAGCTAGCCAAGCCCCTTTAGCCCGTGGAGCCAAAGGTAGCGTAGGCCCAGTTAGCTCCCTCTGGCAGATTGTCCCGAGCAGCCGGGGAAACAGGATGACTGGGTGACGATGAGGACGAAGCACAGTCTTAAACAGAAGCTCCTGGTACACCACCAATCTGTTCATGTGTCTAACTGTTTTTACCCACTTTTCGAAACACCTGCCAGGCATCAAACTCTGGTAATTGGTGATTCTGTTCTGAAACATGTAAGGCTAGAGAAACCAGCAAAGACGACCAGAACAGATGACACTGAGGGAAATGTAAAACTGAAAGGTAAACATAAATTCGGCAAAACTGTAATTTACGTCGGCAGTAATGACATCTGGTTATGTCAATCGGAGGTACTAAAATTAATATTGAATCAGTATTTTACCGTATAGGCAACAAAATCAAGCTTTCCTTTGTCTCAGGCAGTTGGCTAATATATCTGAAATTCAGTAAAATCCTTACCTGAACCAAACCAGCTACTTCTTCATGCTCCTGTTTACCCTGCAGATAAAAAGTGCAAAGCCGAATACAATACTGAGCACTTAAACATGTATTAAAAACTGCATTTCTTGTATAGATACTGAACCTCAATGCAACAAAATAGTTTGTAACTTAATTGAAAAGAAATGACTGTTTCTTGATTTGTGTTTTGTTCTTTCTAGCACAATCAAAACATTGCAAATCCATCTTAGTAAAGACTTAACAAAAATTGCGCTAGATATTATTACGAGTGTTGGGCAAATTACTTTGAAAAATTAATTTGTTATAGTTAGTAGTTACTTCTTCAAAAAAACTAATTGAGTTAGTAACTGAGCTACAATATTTTAAAAATAAATTATTACTAGGAAAAGTCACTATTTGTCATGGTGCTGGCTCGTTGACCCAGCGTTTTCTGTTTTTATGATTATTTTCCTCTGTTCTAGTTATTCCGATTTTGGTATTCTGTGTCCTCCCCCTTGTGTCCGGTTTGTGTTCTAGATTTCCTGTTTTATTCTGAAGGTCTCTGTCTGTTGTCATTGTGTTCAGCTTGTGTCCTCCAGTCATCATGTGTATTCGGATCAGCTGTTCTTCCCTCCTGTGTGTGATTACCCGATTACCTTGTGTGTGTATATATAGTGGGTGTCGGTCTGTGTTCGTTGTTGGCTCATGTGCGTTCTATGGTGTTTTGTTCCTGTCTCTGCGTCTCTCTGCCCCGCACCCCTTTTGTATGCTCTCAGGTTTGTCATTTAGTTCTCCCAGTTTAGGTTTCTTCAGTTGTTTTGTCATGCCTCACTGCCTGTTTTTCCCCCACTCCACCACTTGTAAATAAACGTCACTCGAATCATCAGTCACTGCCGCATTTTGGGTCCTCCTTTTCCTCCAACACCACACAGCTCACCCCGCCAGCCGTGACACTATTACGTTACAAGGTTACAAAACTGAGTTTACAACTACACATTTGATTTACAAGTACAAAATATTTATGACCACAATTTAAGCCCATAGAAAGGGTGGAGTTTTTTGTTTTTGCTCCTTAGAAAATGCAGCTTTTACAGTTTCCTTCTGCAGAAAAATAGCAATAGTATTCAGGAGAAAATCTATCTAATTTATAGTATCCACTTTAAATTAGCTGAAGACAGCTTCATACATCTGTGTGTTGAAAAACTGTAACACGTCCACACCACATTTGTTAGTAACAGTAACATCGTTGTAACAATAGAAATAGCAAATAGTTAGATTACTAGTTACTGAAAAAAGTAACAGCGTTCCTTTTATCGCTGCTGTTTCCATCACTGATTATTACTGCCAGTGCATTTTTAAATATACAGATAATTCTAACAAAAATTCACCTCTGTATATAGCAATATATATATATAAAAACACCCAGCACGCCCCTGCGGGCGGTTTATCCTTCAAGCTCGGGTCCTCTACCAGAGGCCTGGGAGCTTGAGGGTCCTGCGCAGTATCTTAGCTGTTCCCAGGACTGCGCTCTTCTGGACAGAGATCTCCGATGTTATTCCCGGGATCTGCTGGAGCCACTCGCCTAGCTTGGGAGTCACCGCACCTAGTGCTCCGATTACCACGGGGACCACCGTTACCTTCACCCTCCACATCCTCTCGAGCTCTTCTCTGAGCCCTTGGTATTTCTCCAGCTTCTCGTGTTCCTTCTTCCTGATATTGCTGTCATTCGGAACCGCTACATCGATCACTACGGCCGTCTTCTTCTGTTTGTCTACCACCACTATGTCCGGTTGGTTAGCCACCACCATTTTGTCCGTCTGTATCTGGAAGTCCCACAGGATCTTAGCTCGGTCATTCTCCACCACCCTTGGGGGCATCTCCCATTTTGACCTCGGGACTTCTAGGTTATACTCGGCACAGATGTTCCTGTACACTATGCCGGCCACTTGGTTATGGCGTTCCATGTATGCCTTGCCTGCTAGCATCTTGCACCCTGCTGTTATGTGCTGGATTGTCTCTGGGGCATCTTTACACAGCCTGCACCTGGGGTCTTGCCTGGTGTGATAGACCCCAGCCTCTATGGATCTTGTACTCAGAGCTTGTTCTTGTGCTGCCATGATTAGTGCCTCTGTGCTGTCTTTCAGTCCAGCTTTGTCCAGCCACTGGTAGGATTTCTGGATATCAGCCACCTCCTCTATCTGCCGGTGGTACATACCGTGCAGGGGCCTGTCCTTCCATGATGGTTCCTCGTCTCCCTCCTCTTTCTTGGGTTTCTGCTGCCTGAGGTATTCACTGAGCACTCGGTCAGTTGGGGCCATCTTCCCAATGTATTCTTGGATGTTCCTTGTCTCATCCTGGACTGTGGTGCTGACACTCACCAGTCCCCGGCCCCCTTCCTTCCGCTTAGCGTACAGCCTCAGGGTGCTGGACTTGGGGTGAAACCCTCCATGCATGGTCAGGAGCTTTCTTGTCTTTATGTCAGTGGCTTCTATCTCCTCCTTTGGCCAGCCTATTACCCCAGCAGGGTACCTGATCACGGGCAGGGCGTATGTGTTGATGGCCCGGATCTTGTTCTTACCATTCAGCTGACTCCTCAGGACTTGCCTGACCCTCTGCAGGTACTTGGTGGTTGCAGCCTTTCTAGCGGCCTCTTCATGGTTCCCATTTGCCTGCGGGATCCCCAGGTACTTGTAACTGTCCTCTATGTCTGCAATGTTGCCTATATATATATATATATATATATATATATATATATATATATATATATATATATATATATATATATATATATATATATAATTTTTTTTTTTTTTTTTTTTTTTTTTTTTTTAAACTTAATTACCTTTAACAGCTTGAGTCTCTTCCTGAATTTCACTCTTGGTCCAGCTTTTGTGATCAAATTCTCAATTTCTCGATCATCAAGCTCATACAGACTTTCAGCATCGATTTGTTCATCTGTAAGAAAAAATAAAGTTGCAGAGATAAAGTTTATCCTCAACTTGCTTCAGAAATTCTTCTTAATGAGTGAAAAAGCAATCAGCCCAAATCTATGAGCTGTTTTACAGTTAACAGATCACAACAGAATCAGTATCTGTACCAATCACAGATTCACGTTAATACTTTACCTTTAAATTTTTCTACCCACTCACTTAGCCCCCATTCAACCAGTTTGTTTCTTACGAAATCATCCATGACCAAGAAATGAAACTGAAATATAAAATGCAATATTTAACCAGACAGTACTGCTTTACAAATTAGACATTTGTGATCGACTTCTCCTTTAATCCATATATAATCAGGGACACTGATATTAAATTCAGATTAAAAGTTCAAACTGCTCACCTTTTGTTAGAAGTAATGCAGGAAAAGGCTGCTGAGGGAGATGTGAGGGAAGCAGTGAGACAACAATAGGAAACAAGCGGGAAGAAAGAAATCGAGCAAAGAGCAAAGTCCACAAACAGATACGGTTAAAAACAAACTGGAACTGTGTGGCTCAGACTGCACAGGTGCAACTGCATCTATACATAAAATAGAAAGGTTAATCCAACATGAGTAACGCAGGAGCAGGAAAAAGCAGAACGGAGAACTGAGAAAAGCAGGAAGAGGAGGTGTTTGTGCAGAAGGGTGTGGCTGGCAGACAGGTAACAACCTGCCTCGGAGCAAATGTTTTGTTTTTCTTTTTTGTTTTACTTTTTAACAGAGGAGTGAAACGATGTTGGGTGATGAACACTTTAAAAAATAATTATTAATACCATCTTTAATCCTCAAAAGTATTAATAAAAATAGAAATTGCCACTCTGTTATGTCACAGTCATCGGGCCAGCCACAACCATCCCACAATAGATAAATGTAACTGTTAATGCTGGGCTTATGCTGGGCAGATACTGTGCGGTTTTTTCAGTCGCGTTATTCAGCTTCTGCTCAAACTGTACGATTGACTCGCAGGGGTTAGAAGTTCGTAGGTCACGATGCAGGGTCTCACACTATACGGCCCGATGCTCTGATGCGACCTGAGTGCTCAAACTGTGCGTCCATAAAATGAAGGTTATAACAGAAATTCTGTCGCTCGCTCTCCCTCTCTGTCTTTCACTCACACAGACATGCACACCACCACCATCAACTTTGCTAAATTGCTAATGAAAAACATTTATCAAGCAGCTGTGATTGAGCAGCACTATACATCCAACTATTTTCACGGTTGTTGTGGTCGTGATAATTTTGTGAGGCCACATCGAAAAGGCTCGGATGAGCTTGCCATAGTTCTACAAGTTGTGCCTCCATCGCTTGTGTCCAGATCACACGCTGCACTGCCGTGCTACGCCGTCTTTTTCGCTGACATTTGTGTTTGCGGGTCCGCAGTGTGAGAAGCTGCGGTGACACCCTCACGACCAAGCGATTGATGATCGGGAGCTGGTCGTGAGGTATTAATCGCTTCTCGTTACCCCACGTATACTACACGATGCACGACGCACGATGAAGGCCAAAATCGGGCCGATCGCCAAAACGGTCGCACGACTCAAAAATCGGCTCAAAATGGGCCAGAAATCGCACACTGTATGCCCAGCATTAGTTTGACTTGCTGAATTATGGTGTATAGGTAGTAGATTCACTGACAGTTAGAAGGAAAAAGAATTTATAAATCTTGGCTGAAAGTTGTTGCTTAATCAGTGTTTGTGTTTTTAGAATGGCGTATTTAACATGCTCAAATGTTGTATCACTACATAAAAGGATTGCGGTTCACACAAACATTCCTTCTTATCCTCCCTACGCTATTCGTTTTAATGTTAATGTATTCACATTGTAAAACAAACAAAAAAAGGGACAGCATATGAAAAGGCAAGGCAAGGCAAGTTTATTTGTAAAACATACATTTGTAGGGCCACATAAAGTATCTGCAGTTTGTGATGTGATAGAACTGAAACAAATGATTTTCCTTCCATATTCAAAGTGCCAAAGACAATGAGATCCCTCGGTTCATCTCTGTCTAAAAGTGGAAAAGAAGGACTTAGCATCCAGCCTTTTTATGGGAATCGTGATGCAGAGTGATAAAACTGAGTTTACTTAGATGTTATTTTGCTAATGGTTAATCATGTTTAAATGTAATCAATATGATGAAATAGAAAGTGTAGTTTGAGTAATAAAATTATTTGATGCCTGACTTCTTCACCTGGATTGCGGGAGTGCTTTTGACTACGCTGCTCATCCTTTAAAAGCAGGGTCAAACCATCCGCAGCTCTTATTACGCTGCCTTGATGATGTCAAACAGTGGTTGTCATTAAATTTTTTAAAGCTAAATGAAAATAAAACTGAGGTTGTCATTTTTGGCAACTTTAATCATATCGACAGCACTCTGGGCACCCTTTCCTCGTATTCTAAAACACATGTAAAAAACCTCGGTGTTGTTAGGATATTGCTTCAGGGAGCAGACATGAAACCGTCTTAGGTTTTAGCCATCACTTTTTTATTGTCTCCACACCACCCTCCGGTGGCTTCCACATGAACTGCACCTTAAACAACAACTGTTTACTCATATCATGACATCCCCCTTTTTTTTTCTTTTTTTTTTCTACAACAACAGGGGCAAACAACAAAGCAACCCACACCACCACTCAAGGCCCACGACCTGTGGAAAAAAGAAAGGGAGAAAAAAAAAATGCCTCTTGGCATACTCACATTTCTCTCCAGTGAACATATTTTTTCTTCCCATTTTTTTTTTAAATTTATTTATTTTTTTTATATCAAAGCATGTGCTCAAAACATAATGTTCATTTTATTCCTCAATAAGCCTTCTGGGCTTGGAAACAATACGTCCACTCGCAGTTTTGGGTGGGGAACTTGGAAACTCTGTGGGAGTGACATTTGTACTTTGCATGTCCATCTCACTTTGTCCCTGTGTTTCATCACACTCATTTTGCTGTGTTACATTTTGATTGTCCCTTGACTGCCTTAGAAACTTTCTGTTCCTTCTATATGTCTGTCCATCAGGCATCTGAACAACATAAGATCTTGGATGTTCAGATAAACCTGTCACCTGAGCTGGATTCCATACGCCCTGTTGCCACATTCTGACAGTGTCACCAACCTGCAGTTGCTTAAGTGCTTTGGTTCCTTGGTTAAAGTATTCTCTCTGTTTCTGTTGTCTTGTTTCTAACAACTGCTGCACTGTCTTAGTGACCATGTGAGGTTTCAATCCTTGCGATGTCGGTGGAAGTATTGTTCTTATGCGTCGACCCATTAGCAGCTGGGCTGGTGACGCTCCAATGTCCTCCAACGGTGTACTCCTCAGATTTATTAATGATAGATACGGGTCATTCCCCTCAGCTTTTGCCTTTTTTAACAAGAGTTTCACTGTTTGTACTCCTCTCTCTGCCATTCCGTTTGACTGTGCATGGTGGGGGCTCGTAGTGTTGTGACAAAACTCCCACTCTTTTGCAAAGTCTTGGAATTCACGGGAGCTGAACTGTGGTCCGTTGTCTGAAATCACCGTTTCAGGAATCCCGTGTCTGGCAAATTGTGACTTAAGATGAGTGATAACTGTTGCACTTCTTGTGTCTGACTTCAGCCACTCAACCTCAATGAACTTGGAATAGTAATCCACTAAGAGGAGATATTCCTGCTGGTCAAAAGTAAATAGGTCCACACCTATCTTCTGCCAAGGTCTTTCAGGAACACTATGTGGATGTAGTGGTTCTTTGTTCTGTCGTTTCTGGTGAGTACTGCACACATCACAGCAGTTCACCATCTCTGTGATACTCTGTGACATTCCAGGCCAAAAGGGTACTTCTCTCGCTCTGCGTCGGCAGCTTTCAATACCCAAGTGACCCTCGTGAATGCGCTTTAGCATTTCTGCTCTCAGTGCTGCAGGAACAATAAGCTGCTCTCCTTTGAACAGAACTCCATCCACTACTGAAATTTGTTCCCTGTAATTCCAATACACTTGGATTTCTGTTGCAGCTTGGTTTCTTGTTTCTGGCCATCCATCCAGAACTGTCTCTGTAAGTTTAGTCAGTGTCATATCATTCCTTGTTTCCTTTCTGAATTCCTTTAGTTTTGCACTTGTCACAGGTAAGTTGGAAATTACCATGTGCACCTGGTCTTCTATCTCATTATCAGATGAGCTGGTCACTGGCAAATATGCTCTGGATAATGTGTCTGCGATGTACATTTCACTTCCTGGCTTGTGCTGTACTTGTACCTGATATTTTTGCAGTCTCATTAGGAGTCTCTGTATTCTTGCTGGAGCACTGCTCAACGGCTTTTTCATTATCACTTCTAGTGGTTTGTGATCTGACTCCACATTCACTTCTCTGCCATACACATACTGATGGAAACGCTCTGCACCAAACACAATTGCCAACATCTCCTTTTCTATTTGTGCATAACGCTGTTCAGTCTCTGTTAATGAGCGTGATGCATAAGCAACTGGCTTGCCATCTTGTAGTAAGACAGCACCGAGTCCACTTTTAGAAGCATCGACAGATAGTGTTACTGGAAGCTGTACATCGTAGTATCTGAGCACAGGAGCTTCAGTAAGAATTGTTTTCAATTTGTTGAATGCATGCTGATGCTCACCTTCCCACTGCCATGCAACATCATCTCTGGTAAGGCCGCGTAATGGCTCTGTGTGTTGTGACATGTTTGGAATGAACTTTGCTAGGTATGTCACCATACCCAGAAATCGCTCCACATCTTTTTTGCACTCTGGTGTAGGCATTTTCTTTACTGCCTCTATCTTGCTCTGATCTGGTTTCAAACCATCTGCCGAGAAGATGTGGCCAAGGTATTTAATTTCCTCCAGGCCTACCTTGCATTTGTCCTTGTTCAGCTTAAAATTTTTTGCTCTTGCTCTCTCCAGCACTTGCCTCAGTCTGTCGTCATGCTGTACTTTAGTCTCTCCCCAGATCAAAAGGTCGTCTATGTATGTCTCGACGCCATCAATCCCCTCAAACAGCTGCCTCACCGTCCTGTGGAATACTTCTGGAGCTGAATTAATTCCAAAAGGCAGGCGAAGGAATCTGTAACGACCAAAAGGTGTGTTGAATGTACAGAGACGAGAGCTGGCTTCATCCAATTTAAGTTGCCAAAATCCTGAGCTTGCGTCCAGCACAGTGAAGTATTTGGCCTTTGCCAGTCGGCTCGTTATCTCTTCAACTGTTGGCAACTGGTAGTGCTCTCTCATGACTGCTGTATTGAGATCACGAGGATCTAGGCAGACTCTCAGTCGTCCAGTAGCCTTTTCCACAATGACGATTGGATTTACCCACTGGGTAGGCTCTTCAATTTTTGTAATCACCTCCATTTTTTCCATTCTGTCCAGTTCTACTTTGAGTTTTTCTTTGAAGATGTCCATTTCATCACTTTTATTCAGTGCCATCACTCTCTTGATGAGTCCCATTTCTTCACATGTTTGAATTCCCAGAATTGGCTTGGTTTCTGATTTTACGACAATGAACTCCAAAGCAAAACTTTTCTTTTTGTATTTCACTGCCCAAGTGCACTTTCCTTTAACTGCTATTTTGTCTCCGGTGTATGTTGACAACCTGACATTTGTGGGTCTAAGCATTTGCTTATTTCCTATTCTTCGTAGTAGACTGTAGGGAACCACATTGGCTTGTGCACCAGTATCAAGTTTGAATTTCACAGGTTTATGGCCAACTTTTATTTCTACAGTCCATTCATCTGTTTGTGTCCGTGTTTTTGCATTTACAGCCCCAATGAACAGACTTGCCTGCTGATCCGTGGCTTCATCGGCGACAGTGTGCACTTTTCTCGATCTACACATTCTGGCAAAGTGATTCATTTTCCCGCAGTTCTTGCACTGTTTGCCATAAGCAGGGCATTGGCGTGATGCATGCTTAGTTCCACATCGTTTGCAATTAAACGTGCTTGCTTGGTCTTTGTCGTTCGGTTTCATCTTACTTTGTCTGTCTTTTTTGCTTGTCTGCTTATGTCTCACTGCATCTACGTCTTTACTTTCATGTGCAGAGACTTGAGCATTGCGATCCTCCTCATGCATTTGCTTGATTTGAGCTTTTGTGGTCTCAGCTGCAATGCAAAGCTGAACTACTTTTTCGAGAGTAATATCATCTTCTCTTAACAGCCTTTCTCTCATTGCATCCGATGTAATTCCACACACTACGCGATCTCTGATGAGGGATTCTTGCAGTTGTCCAAATTCACATGACTTGGCCCTTAGCTTTAGCTCCGTGATGTACTGGCTAATTGGCATATCCCCTTGCACACACGTGAAAAACTTGTACCTTTCATAGGTTATGTTCTTCTTTGGGCTACAGTATTCCTCAAATTTCTCCATTATTTTCGTCAGCTTATGCTCATCACCATTTTCCGCAAACGTGAAGGTATTGTACACTTCAACCGCTTCCTCTCCAGCAACGTGAAGAAATAGTGAAGACTGTACCTCGGGTGGCTTGCTAGCACCTCTTGTAGCCGCTAGATACAGCTCGAACCGTTGCCAAAACTGTCTCCAATTTTCCGAGAGGTTCCCTGGCAGCAAATCAAGTCCAGCTGGCGGCTTAAGCCCTTCCATGTGTGCGACACTCTTCTATAGCCTTATCAGTTCACTTCTGACACCATGTTAGGATATTGCTTCAGGGAGCAGACATGACACCGTCTTAGGTTTTAGCCATCACTTTTTTATTGTCTCCACACCACCCTCCGGTGGCTTCCACATGAACTGCACCTTAAACAACAACTGTTTACTCATATCATGACAGGTGTTTACATTGATGGTTCTTTTAAATTGAATAAGCAGGTGAGTGCAGTAGTTCAGTCCTGTTTTTTTCAGTTAAGACAGCTAGCCAAGGTAAAGCCATACCTTCCGGCTAACGTCTTTGAGCGTGTTATTCACCTTTTTCTTACTTGCAGATTGGACTACTGCAATTCATTGTATTATGGTCTAGATCAGGCCACCATCCATCGTCTTCAGATGGTTCAAAATGCTGCTGCTCGCCTGCTAACTGGTACCAAACGGAGAGAGCATATAACCCCAGTTTTAGCTTCTTTACACTGGCTTCCTGTCTCCTACAGGATCCAATTTAAACTTCTACTTTTTGTTTTTAAGTCACTTAATGCCCGAGCCCCTCCTTACCTGTCTCAATTCAATTCTTTATTTATTTGTCACATGTAGTTATAGCTGGTACAACATACAGTGAAATGTTTTTTCTGGCTAAAAAAGTACTCCCCCCGACTGTGCAAACATGCTAAAAAAGATTTTACATAAAACTAAGAAAAAAAGGGAAAGAAACAAAAGTTAAAAGTAAAAAAAAATAAATATATATATATATATATATATATATATATATATATATATATATATATATATATATATATAAAAACAATGTAAAAGTCCATATGTTTGTGCTTATAAGTATATATCCATGACGTGCAAGATATTGCACTGTAATGATTTGAATAAAAAAACTATAAAAATATACATATTTACATAGTACAGATGTATATAATAAGGTACGGATAAGGTTCAGAGAAAAAAGTAAAGTGCAAATTATGTACTGTGTGTGAGATTGTCCATCATGTTGTCCGGTTTGTGTTTTGGTTGAGGAGTCTCACTGTTTGTGGGTAAAAACTCCTCCTGAACCTTTCTGTTCTTGTTTTCAGGCTACAGAGGCGCTTCCCTGACCTCAGTGGCCTGAACAGTTTGTGGGCGGGATGGCTGGAGTCCCTAATGATCCTGATGGCCCTGGATCTGCACCTTTCAGCATAGATGTCCTGCAGTGCTGGTAGAGGTGTTCCCATAGTGCGTTCAGCTGTGCGCACAACCCTCTGCAGGGCTTTCTGTTGCTGTACTGTGCAGTTCCCGTACCACACCATGATGTTGTTGCACAGGATGCTCTCAATGACACCAGTGTAGAATCTCCTCTGTATATTCTTGGAGATCTTAAACCTCTTTAGACGCCTCAGGTGATAGAGGCGCTGTCTGCCTTTACTAATGAGGAAGTCCGTATGTGTACTCCAAGTGAGGTCCTCGTTGATGTGGACACCGAGGTATTTGAAGTTGGAGACTCTCTCCACAGGGGTTCCATTGATCTGAATTGGGGTGTGAGTTTTCTCACCTCTCTGTTTTCTGAAGTCAATCACCATCTCCTTTGTTTTGCTGATGTTCATGGAGAGGTGATTTGCCTCACACCACTTTGCTAGTCCATCCACCTCACTCTGGTAGGCCCTCTCGTCGTTCCCAGAGATGAGTCCCACCACCACTGTGTCGTCAGCAAACTTCACAATGGAGTTAGTGGGGTGTCAGGCCGTGCAGTCCGCGGTGTAGAGGGAGTAGAGAAGGGGGCTCAGTACACATCCCTGGGGGGCCCCTATGTTCAATGAGAGTGTATGGGAGTATACATCCCCTATTCTCACTGACTGTGGTCTCGCGGTCAGGAAGCTATGAATCCACCTGCACAAAGATGTACTGAATCCCAGATCTTGGAGCTTACCCGAGAGGGTGTGGGGCACTATGGTGTTGAATGCTGAGCTGTAATCTATAAACAGCATTCTCACATAGTTCCCACATCCCTCATCTAGATGGCTCAGTGTGGTATGCAGGACCTGTGCTACAGCATCTCCGGTAGATCTGTTTGTCCGGTATGCAAACTGCAGTGAGTCGAAGTCGGGAGGAAGGAGGGAACTGATGAAGGGTTTCATGAGCCTCTCAAAACACTTCATCACTACAGATGTTAGGGCTACTGGGCGATAATCATTTGTCTGAGCTCCTCTCTGCCTATGCTCCAGGAAAAACCACGAGGTCTAGCTCAAAACTAATGTTGTCCATCCCACGGACTAACCTCAAATCCCGTGGTGATAGATCCTTCTCTGTGGCAGGTCCCAGACTTTGGAATAGTCTCCCCTTAAATATTAGATCTGCACAAACACTTGAGCAATTTAAATCTTTACTAAAGACACATTTCTATGCCCTGGCTTTTAACACACTATGACCCAAGCATTTTGGTCTTATTTGAATTAGTTTAGTTATTGTTTTAATTCTTTTACTGTCCGTTTATTGTTTTTTATTGTTATTATTGTATTACATTGTTGCTTTTTAATACCATTTTTATATTGTTAAGCACTTTGTGCAGCATCGGCTGTTTGAAATGTGCTATATAAATAAATTTGACCTTGACCTTGTGTCTCTCTGTATGCGTGAGATTGTGGAAATCTGAGAGATGTGAGAATCTCTGAGTTTATTCAATTCAACTCAATTTTATTTATATAGTGCCAAATCACAACAAAAGTTGCCTCAAGGCGCTTCATAGGTACAGAGAAAAACCCAACAATCATATGACCCCCTATGAGCAAGCACTTTGGTGACAGTGGGAAGGAAAAACTCCCTTTTAACAGGAAGAAACCTCCAGCAGAACCAGGCTCAGGGAGGGGCGGCCATCAAATTGGAGTCTATTAGATAGATATGATACAAACCATTGCAGTGCAGTACCTGTAATACCTACAGCATGTTCTAATCGCTCTAATAGGATATTATGGTGGACAGTATCGAATGCTGCACTGAGGTCTAGCAGGAAAAGCACAGAGATGAGTCCACTGTCAGAGGCCATAAGAAGATCATTTGTAACCTTCACTAAAGCTGTTTCTGTGCTGTGATGAGCTCTGAAACCTGACTGAAACTCTTCAAATAAACCATTCCTCTGCAGATGATCTGTTAGCTGTTTGACAACTACTCTTTAAAGGATTTTCGATATGAAAGGAACGTTGGAGATTGGCCTATAATTAGCTAAGACTGCTGGGTCTAGAGATGGCTTTTTGAGTAAAGGTTTAACTACAGCCAGCTTGAAGGCCTGTGGTACATAGCCGATTATTAGAGATAGGTTGTAGTGATGGGTCGTTCGCGAACGAAATGGCTCTTAGAGCCGGCTCTTTGACGTGAACGACGCGAGCCGGCTCCTTATCGCGAGCCGTCACGTGGGTTTTTTTTTTTCTTTCTCTCACCCTCTCTCTCTCTCTCTCTCTCGCACTTTTTTTCCGCTTCACTTCGCACCTGAGCCTTGTGCTTTATGCTGGGCAGAGGGGGGAGGGGCGGTAGTTACACTCAGTAGCACAGGAACAGAGCCAGAGGGAGAGAGAGAGAAAGAGAGCCAGGGACAACAACGTCACATTAGAAAGGTATAGTAATCATCCACAACTATTTTCGGTTGCAGATGATAAAGGATTCAGAAAGTTTATTCATGCAGGCCCATATGACAGAGAATATGCATCTTCTTTTTGTTTTCATATTATAATTTATATTTAATTGTGTTGTGGTTTGCAGTGTTTTGTGTTGTTTTCACTTTAAATTTGTAAAAGGAAAAAGCTGAAAATTTAAATAGTTAAAAGTTGAAATGTGAATACTTGATTTTTGTATTATATGATTTATTTATTACATTTTATGTGGAGTGAAAAAATAAAAGTATATTTACAGTGGCCCCTACAGACAAAGCACATACAAACTTCAAATCACGTACGAACTCTGAAGCACGTACAAACTCCAAAACACGTAAAAACACGTACAAACTCCAAAACACGTAAAAACTCCAAAACACGTACAAAAGACAACAGAAGTGCTCCAGGATGCTGGGCGCAGTGTTGAGCTTTTGTTACCGAGTGGCTACACAAGCCAGTAAGTACCAACGACCGGATTTGGTGTGTGGTAGTAACAGGTAAATGAACTTTTTTTTTAAATTATTTGAATATATATGAGTGCCTGTGTAGAAATACACAAACAATACACACATGCTTTCAATTGTGTAATTTAAGTGATCTAGTAGCTCTGCTTTGGAAGTTCAGTTCATGCTAGAAATGTGTTTTGGAGTTTGTACGTGTTTTGTCTCTAGGGGCCACTGCATATATTTATATATAAACATATACAAATAAAACCACTTTTTTTTACGTTAGTAATTCCTTTTGTGCATAATTTTATATTATTGTTAATAATAAATTAATTAAAGCAACAAAACAACCTGAAGAGCCGGTTCGGAGCCGAAAGAGCCGGCTCTTTTTAGTGAGCCGAACCGAAAGAGCCGGATCTCTAAAAAGAGCCGGAAATCCCATCACTATTCTCTACACCGTTATATTTCTGCCACAAAACCAGCCAATCACAGACTTGGATGCAAAAAAATCTGATTGGCTGTTCTGGTCTCCAATCAGCTCGAAATGACGAAATGCAATATCCCAGAATCCATTTCGTCCAAAACTCAAACGAGGCAGTGGCGGAGGAACACAGAGTGGTGTAATTTGAAATATTACTCTTTCTGGGTCACAAAATAAACTTTTAAGATATTTTCATGCGAGAATGGTGCTGTGTAAACTTCAAATATCTGCTCGATTCATCAAGACATCACATATTTGCACAAGTGCTCTAACGTTTTCTCTCTCTACCGTTCCATGCTCCTCCTGGGTGAAAAATAATAGAGGCAACCGTCTGGACACTTTGTAATGGCGGGCATATACACTGAACTTGTAACTCTAGAAAACTGACGTGGAGTCTCACACAACAATCCCACGTCGAGGAGCGCTCAGCCACACTGTTAAGTAGCTGCTCAACGAGCCTTGATCAGCTCCAGGTGTGTGTGATGATCTTCAGGTGTGCTCAGCAACCTGGCAAGGCCACACCCACCAAGCCTGAAGGTGCCTGTCACAACTGCACCAACACACGCGCACACAGACATACCTCCATATACACAAGCATGAACACGGGAAAGGCAGCACAGTGCAGAAAAATATATAAAATGGACCCCAACTGCTCATGGACCCTGGGTCACTCAGACAATGTTATATTACAGTTTTTTTCTGAATGCTTAAACCCTAACTGTGGTTGTTATAGCACAATTTCTAAAACTATTAATACTTATAGCAAAACCACTCACTGAGTTTGCAAAACTAAAAGCACAAACACTGCACAGCACTCTTTTTGCAGAACTGTTAACACAATTCACTGCTTTACGCTCAATTTCCAAATGATCAACACACTCCTAGCAAAACTATACACATTTACGGCTATTATTGTGTGGATGCTTTAAGCATCCACACTATTGAGTTCCTTCTTGATGTTTCTGTACACTTTTCGCTGTGGATCTACTTCCACAATTTTTGTGCTATTTTCACCGTTCAAATTTTAAACTATTCTGCTATTTCTGCTAATGACGGCTATGTCTTTTGGTATTTTTCACTATTATACTTTTTAAAATATTAAGCCTTTTTCCTTTAATTTGAAATGAATGGGAAACTTCTGCAATTCTGCTAAAATTTGCTTGTTTTTGAAACTTAACTACTTCCTCATATTTTCACCTAGAACAACCATTCAAACTTTAAAATGTTCTCAAATTATTGGGCTATTCAGGTATAAATCAGCTTTTTCAAATCTTTTACCGTTTTACTTTTATGCCTCTTAAAGTTTTCAGTTGCAAAATTGTGATTTTTCACAAAATACATGCGTTGTTATGGTTGCTATGCTGTTGGCTTCCAGTGTGCCACTGAAGGTTTTGCAGTCTTTTCTTCATGTCCGAACAACTTCTTGCTACTTGCTCAATTTTCACTCAACTTCCACAAATTATACATCAAAACGTAGGTATTTTTGCTGGCTTTCAGGAAATGTCACCATCATTGTTGTGGGACTTATAGAATGTTTGCAAATCTCCTCAGACCAACACAAAGTCGGAAAACTCTCCATAGAAAGTCAATGGAGAGTTTGTTCAAAATCACCGCTTGATTTCTGTAATGAGAGGCATATTCGAATCGTCATATCTCCTTAACGAAACAAAGTTAAGACATGAGGCTTGTCCCAGTATATCTTCAGACACTCCTGACGCTCACAATTCAAGAATTTCTTTCTCACCTATTACCGTTCTGAAATGAGTTAGACTTGTTTGAGGGTAGGAAATTCGTCCTTCGCTCAGATTTCTTCAGATTTCAAACTCTGGAAATGAACCACTTTTTTCTCTCGTCATAACTTTTTGTTGGATTTCCACAGAGACCTGAAAATTTCCATGACTGTTCACCAAATCCTGCTGTCTCTTATGGTGAAAGAATGATATCGATGCTCCAAATAGATTTAGAGTTACAAAGCGTTGTTTGAGGGCAGGTCAAGGCAGTTTTTGCTTCGCTCTACTCAGTTATGGTGCATTACAAGTCAAATATCTTTAATAAATCATATTTTAATGATAAATTGTCAACACTTTAAGATTCCTCATGTCTTCTGAACAAAATTAGGGTTAGGAAATTATGGTCATTTGTTTGAGGGGAGTCCTCACTATGAGAAATAGACTGCAAAAACCCTGTGTCTCTCTGTGCTGCGTGCACCTGTTTTGGTGGGAAAAAATACACAGCCTCTCTGATTGGTGGATTCAAATTCAGCAACTCCCAGGCTGCTTCACTGAGCTAGAAACTTGCTTCTCTCTCCGTGTGTGTGTGTGTGTGTGTGTGTGTGTGTGTGTGTGAGTGTGAGTGTGTGAGTGCGTCTATGTGGTATGGATTGACATTTGACCTGCGCTGTACCTGGGCTCCGGGGACATTTCGACTTTTTGCTGTGTATTCATGTGTCCCCCTAAAACATGACTTGTAAATGCATTTTTAAGTGTCTAAATAATAATTTTTTCTACTTCTTATGAGGTCATTATTTATCTTTTGACCTGTATTTGCTTAAACTGTAGTGTAAATTCATTTATTAAACTATAATTAAAAGATTTTCTGATTTTCTTAAAAGTCCACCTATACCCCTCACCTGATTTTTGTGTATTCCAGTGTATTGCACAGCGACGTTTCGAGTTAGAGTGGATGTGTGTAGGTACTGCAATTTAATACACATTTTCAATACACACGGCCGGAAGTCATTGTGATTGGTAGGCTATATATATAGGCGGTACCTACAGGAAACGGCGCCACAACTTTCGCGCGCGTGCCCTTTAACAAGTGTATGTCGACGGCAATACGAAGACGGATTAAAAACACAAAGGTAAGCCTTTTTTAATGTAAAATGCACCATGACTTTAATACTATATGAAATTATAGGTGCACAGGCCTATATTAAACTGGTTTAATTTATGCTTTATGGACTGTTAGTGAGTCTTTGAAGAAGTAAAACGGCCCCAGCGTTTGTCATTGAGTAAATAAAATAGGGCTGACGACTAACCGCGTCAACGCGATAAAGCGGGCTAACCCGTGTTAGGATTTACTCGGTGTTAAAGCATTATTGTGGCTTAAACGTGTTAATGCCGACATCGCGACTAACGCGATTAACAATTAAACCAGCGCAGTCTGAGTCAAAATCCCTGATGTCGCTGTTAGCTAATTTCGGGCAGTTTGTCCAATGTCTGTCATTCTGCTGACAGCCCTAAAATAAAAGCAAGGGTATAAGTGTATTTAGTCGTGTATTTATTTATATGCCTGAAGAAAAAACTTCTTACAGTTTTGATGCCTAAGCTTTCTCAGTACTTGTATCACTCTCTGCAGTCGCCATTACAGAAATGTCACATGTCGCCATTTTGAGTACTAGGCCTTTAACATTTTAAAAGAAGGCATAAATTAGCACTATGAATAAGTCAGCTGTGTTTATGCTGTAAACTACACTACTGCTAGTTCTGCTACTACTGATGATGATGACAATGATGACGATAATCGTAATACTTTATATGCTTTGGTAATACAGCCAATCGTACAGGAGAACATGCGAAGGAGACGCATTCCTCCACGGGAGGATGCAGTCTGTCATGTTTCTGCTGGAAGGGACAAACTGGGACTTGATATCCACTACATAAATGCCTTCAAAGGTAAGTTGGTCTTTAGTTTGGATTAGATTTGGAGTTTGTCACTTTGTCTTTTGTCACTCACTTGGTATGCCTCTGCAATTCAGGTCGGGGCATTTTCACGACTGTTCCATTCCAAAAAGGAGACTTTCTTTTGGAATACAGAGGTAAACTCATAACAAAAGAAGAATGTGAGCGGAGACACAGAGTTTATCATGACAGCCTGAAGGTGTTCATGTTTGAATTCAAGTTTGATGGAAAACTCTGGTGGTGCGTATTATATCAGTGTAGTTTGATTAAGATTAAATTACACATTGCTTTTGATTTATGAAAAAAAAAAAGCTTCCTAACTAACTAGTTAAGCTAATACTTTTTTGCCTAACCCCACAGTGTGGATGCATCTCAAGAAGATGGGTCATTAGGCAGACTTGTCAACGACAACCACATCAGTCCAAGTGCTAAGATGAAAATATTAAATATCAATGGAAAGCCCCATCTATGCTTATTTGCAAGCAGAGACATAAGTCCAGGCGAAGAAATAGACTATAATTATGGTGACTCGGATTGGCTCTGGAGATGCAAGGTATTTCTACAATTGTACTTTTTGGAACTGATAAATTGCATACCCTAAGCCATTTTTACATTTGTACCTACTCAAATTGGCTTAACGTGACTTAGGGCATCTAGTTTTTCACTGAAATTGAGTATCACCTACTGTGCCTGGGGTAACTATAGCAATGCAGCCGAGCATCCAGTGATATAAATGCCACAGCAAGCATGGACGTCAAGGTGACAAAATGCCTGCTGCTCAGTCTATACTTTAGTGTTCAATTCAGGGATCACGCTGTTAATTTTGGTCGCTATTTCAAACATTTCAGAGTTTCAAAAATGATGGCTTGGATTTTCACGAAGGAGGCGCACTCATAACTTATCGAGTGACACCATTGACCAGCCACCTGGTGGCATTCAGTCTATGTCAAATTTTCTGATCACTTTGGATCACTTGGAACCTTGGTGCAGTAGTTACTGAAAAACTACATGGTACTATAACCTACTGGAAAAACAGGGGTAGGTACTAATGGAAAACAGGCAATTGTGATGGCTGCCACATCAAAGCCCTCTAAAAGCACTAAAAAAATATCAGCAGGTATGCAGAAATAAAAAATGGCTTTCGGTTTCTAAATTTTAACAGTGATTGATGTTTAATGTGATTCTACACAGCAAAATCTCCAGTGTTAAATTAACACTGGAGAGTGTCTATAAGGGTCCACACCTCTGAGTGTTAAATACAACACTGTTGAGTGTTAAATTAACACTTTTGACAGTGTTATATGTTTAAAAGTAACCTAGTCAGTTTTGAAGATTAACAATGGCTAACACTGAGCAGTGCTGATTTTCTAACACTGGAAAATAACTCAAAATGTTAGAAATATTCCAGTGTTAGAAAATCAGCACTGCTCAGTGTTAGTCTTTGTTAATCTTCAAAACTGACTAGGTTACTTTTAAACATATAACACTGTCAAAAGTGTTAATTCAACACTCAACAGTGTTGTGTGGACCCATATAGACACTCTCTAGTGTTAATTTAACACTGGAGATTTTGCTGTGTAGCCTCTTTAGTTAGATTCATTTTAAATTTTGTCCCTTGAAGATAAATGGGCCCTAGTGACAGTTCGTTGCTGCTACAGGTGATTGTTTTACTCCTTTAGCAATGGCTTAAAAAATAAAGAAATCACACTGACTATTTGTCTCTTAATCATAGGGCCTTAAATTCTCTATACATGACAGTGAATATTTTAAAGACAATAGCTTGAAACTTATCTTTCTCATACAGTTTATTTAATGTTTCAAAAGCCTCTTCAAAAATGCACTGTATATTCATTTTCTATCTGTTACACACGAAGACGGAGACCAGCCAGATTCAGAAGACTGTGAGCTGCCTAAAGCCGCAACCAAACAGCTTTCCAAACAATGATCTGGACCTGAAACATCCAGAGCCTGAAAGGGTAAATATAATCCAGTGTACCACTTAATGAACTAATAATTTAATCTATCATCATTCTTTATGGATGCTGTGTGTGTGTGTGTTTGGCAGTCACCTGGGTGTGATGTGATTTACATGGACCGTGGCTTGTAGGTCCTTTTCATTGTTTCAAAGTGCAAGTCTGGATAACATCTGAGTGTGTGTGTGTGTGTGTGTGTGTGTGTGTTAACCACCCAAATGTGACTTAGGAGGACCACACTGTTATTGGGGGACTCCGTCAAAGTTTGCTTCATGGTGACATCACTCTGGTTTTAGGAGGGGTCTTCTCGTATGTCTTGACAGTTTGACCTACAGCATGCAGAGCTGACTGCATGTGCTTTGTTTCTATGTTGAAATTTTTTGAAACTCAGGCTTGAACATTAAGATAGATAGTACTATACAACTTCTTAACTTGTTTTAGGCACTTTTTACTGCTGTAATGCATGGGCTCTCTCTGGCTGTGTACTCTGGCTTCTTCCCACAGTCCAAAGATGTAGCTTATGGGGTTAGGTTAACTGGTGATTCAAAACTGCCCTTTGGTGTGAATGCAAATGCTTGTCCTTCCATGTTAGACTGGCGATCTGTCCAGGTTGTACTGCCCTATGGTAGCTGGTATAGGCCCCAAAACTGCTACCCCACAATCCTGATAAGGATAAGTGGAAGAGGATGGATGATTGCAAAGGAATCAGTTGTTAATTATTGTAGCCAGTATTTTTTTCAGAAGAAAACATTTCTTGAGTGGAAAGCCCCCCCCCCCCACACACACACACACACACACACACACACACATGCAAATTAAAGACAGAAGCACAGGACTGCCCAGTACAGTTGCAAGAAGAGCACTTGGTCTAATCTTTGTGCCATCTTTTCTTTGTTGCAGGATCTTGATGAAGAAATGCCTCAGCAAGGCTCAGAAGCCATGCATTCTTCTTCAGTGCAAGATTTTGAAGAGGTAACATTGACCTAGGACAGATTTTAATGAATGTTTCTCATGCACGATGTGTACCTTACGCTATTTGCCGATAGTGAAATGGTCTATTCATCCTCTTGAGTGATGCATTTTTAGTAACTGTCAGATTACTGTTCTTTTGTCTTCATTCTCTATCTGTTACACACGAAGACTGAGACCAGCCAGATTCAGAAGACTGTGAGCTGCCTAAAGCCGCAACCAAACAGCTTTCCAAACAATGATCTGGACCTGAAACATCCAGAGCCTGAAAGGGTAAATATAATCCAGTGTACCACTTAATGAACTAATAATTTAATCTATCATCATTCTTTATGGATGCTGTGTGTGTGTTTGTGTTTGGCAGTCACCTGGGTGTGATGTGATTTACATGGACTGTGGCTTGTAGGTCCTTTTCATTGTTTCAAAGTGCAAGTCTGGATAACATCTGAGTGTGTGTGTGTGTGTGTGTTAACCACCCAAATGTGACTTAGGAGGACCACACTGTTATTGGGAGACTCCGTCAAAGTTTGCTTCATGGTGACATCACTCTGGTTTTAGGAGGGGTCTTCTCGTATTTCTTGACAGTTTGACCTACAGCATGCAGAACTGACTACATGTGCTTTGTTTCTATGTGGTTTGAAACTCAGGCTTGAACATTAAGATAGATAGTACTATACAACTTAACTTGTTTTAGGCACTTTTTACTGCTGGTAGTGCATGGGCTCTCTCGCTGTGTACTCTGGCTTCTTCCCACAGTCCAAAGATGTAGCTTATGGGGTTAGGTTAACTGGTGATTCAAAACTGCCCTTTGGTGTGAATGCAAATGCTTGTCCTTCCATGTTAGACTGGTGATCTGTCCAGGTTGTACTGCCCTATGGTAGCTGGTATAGGCCCCAAAACTGCTACCCCACAATCCTGATAAGGATAAGTGGAAGAGGATGGATGATTGCAAAGGAATCAGTTGTTAACTATTGTAGCCAGTATTTTTTTCAGAAGAAAACATTTCTTGAGTGGAAAGCCCCCCCCACACACACACACACACACACACATGCAAATTAAAGACAGAAGCACAGGCCTGCCCAGTACAGTTGCAAGAAGAGCACTTGGTCTAATCTTTGTGCCATCTTTTCTTTGTTGCAGGATCTTGATGAAGAAATGCCTCAGCAAGGCTCAGAAGCCATGCATTCTTCTTCAGTGCAAGATTTTGAAGAGGTAACATTGACCTAGGACAGATTTTAATGAATGTTTCTCATGCACGATGTGTACCTTACGCTATTTGCCGATAGTGAAATGGTCTATTCATCCTCTTGAGTGATGCATTTTTAGTAACTGTCAGATTACTGTTCTTTTGTCTTCATTCTCTATCTGTTACACACGAAGACTGAGACCAGCCAGATTCAGAAGACTGTGAGCTGCCTAAAGCCGCAACCAAACAGCTTTCCAAACAATGATCTGGACCTGAAACATCCAGAGCCTGAAAGGGTAAATATAATCCAGTGTACCACTTAATGAACTAATAATTTAATCTATCATCATTCTTTATGGATGCTGTGTGTGTGTGTGTTTGGCAGTCACCTGGGTGTGATGTGATTTACATGGACCGTGGCTTGTAGGTCCTTTTCATTGTTTCAAAGTGCAAGTCTGGATAACATCTGAGTGTGTGTGTGTGTGTGTGTTAACCACCCAAATGTGACTTAGGAGGACCACACTGTTATTGGGGGACTCCGTCAAAGTTTGCTTCATGGTGACATCACTCTGGTTTTAGGAGGGGTCTTCTCGTATGTCTTGACAGTTTGACCTACAGCATGCAGAGCTGACTGCATGTGCTTTGTTTCTATGTTGAAATTTTTTGAAACTCAGGCTTGAACATTAAGATAGATAGTACTATACAACTTCTTAACTTGTTTTAGGCACTTTTTACTGCTGTAATGCATGGGCTCTCTCTGGCTGTGTACTCTGGCTTCTTCCCACAGTCCAAAGATGTAGCTTATGGGGTTAGGTTAACTGGTGATTCAAAACTGCCCTTTGGTGTGAATGCAAATGCTTGTCCTTCCATGTTAGACTGGCGATCTGTCCAGGTTGTACTGCCCTATGGTAGCTGGTATAGGCCCCAAAACTGCTACCCCACAATCCTGATAAGGATAAGTGGAAGAGGATGGATGATTGCAAAGGAATCAGTTGTTAATTATTGTAGCCAGTATTTTTTTCAGAAGAAAACATTTCTTGAGTGGAAAGCCCCCCCCCCCCCCCCCCCCCCCCCCCCCACACACACACACACACACACACATGCAAATTAAAGACAGAAGCACAGGACTGCCCAGTACAGTTGCAAGAAGAGCACTTGGTCTAATCTTTGTGCCATCTTTTCTTTGTTGCAGGATCTTGATGAAGAAATGCCTCAGCAAGGCTCAGAAGCCATGCATTCTTCTTCAGTGCAAGATTTTGAAGAGGTAACATTGACCTAGGACAGATTTTAATGAATGTTTCTCATGCACGATGTGTACCTTACGCTATTTGCCGATAGTGAAATGGTCTATTCATCCTCTTGAGTGATGCATTTTTAGTAACTGTCAGATTACTGTTCTTTTGTCTTCATTCTCTATCTGTTACACACGAAGACTGAGACCAGCCAGATTCAGAAGACTGTGAGCTGCCTAAAGCCGCAACCAAACAGCTTTCCAAACAATGATCTGGACCTGAAACATCCAGAGCCTGAAAGGGTAAATATAATCCAGTGTACCACTTAATGAACTAATAATTTAATCTATCATCATTCTTTATGGATGCTGTGTGTGTGTGTGTTTGGCAGTCACCTGGGTGTGATGTGATTTACATGGACCGTGGCTTGTAGGTCCTTTTCATTGTTTCAAAGTGCAAGTCTGGATAACATCTGAGTGTGTGTGTGTGTGTGTGTGTTAACCACCCAAATGTGACTTAGGAGGACCACACTGTTATTGGGGGACTCCGTCAAAGTTTGCTTCATGGTGACATCACTCTGGTTTTAGGAGGGGTCTTCTCGTATGTCTTGACAGTTTGACCTACAGCATGCAGAGCTGACTGCATGTGCTTTGTTTCTATGTTGAAATTTTTTGAAACTCAGGCTTGAACATTAAGATAGATAGTACTATACAACTTCTTAACTTGTTTTAGGCACTTTTTACTGCTGTAATGCATGGGCTCTCTCTGGCTGTGTACTCTGGCTTCTTCCCACAGTCCAAAGATGTAGCTTATGGGGTTAGGTTAACTGGTGATTCAAAACTGCCCTTTGGTGTGAATGCAAATGCTTGTCCTTCCATGTTAGACTGGCGATCTGTCCAGGTTGTACTGCCCTATGGTAGCTGGTATAGGCCCCAAAACTGCTACCCCACAATCCTGATAAGGATAAGTGGAAGAGGATGGATGATTGCAAAGGAATCAGTTGTTAATTATTGTAGCCAGTATTTTTTTCAGAAGAAAACATTTCTTGAGTGGAAAGCCCCCCCCCCCCCCCCCCCACACACACACACACACACATGCAAATTAAAGACAGAAGCACAGGACTGCCCAGTACAGTTGCAAGAAGAGCACTTGGTCTAATCTTTGTGCCATCTTTTCTTTGTTGCAGGATCTTGATGAAGAAATGCCTCAGCAAGGCTCAGAAGCCATGCATTCTTCTTCAGTGCAAGATTTTGAAGAGGTAACATTGACCTAGGACAGATTTTAATGAATGTTTCTCATGCACGATGTGTACCTTACGCTATTTGCCGATAGTGAAATGGTCTATTCATCCTCTTGAGTGATGCATTTTTAGTAACTGTCAGATTACTGTTCTTTTGTCTTCATTCTCTATCTGTTACACACGAAGACTGAGACCAGCCAGATTCAGAAGACTGTGAGCTGCCTAAAGCCGCAACCAAACAGCTTTCCAAACAATGATCTGGACCTGAAACATCCAGAGCCTGAAAGGGTAAATATAATCCAGTGTACCACTTAATGAACTAATAATTTAATCTATCATCATTCTTTATGGATGCTGTGTGTGTGTGTGTGTTTGGCAGTCACCTGGGTGTGATGTGATTTACATGGACCGTGGCTTGTAGGTCCTTTTCATTGTTTCAAAGTGCAAGTCTGGATAACATCTGAGTGTGTGTGTGTGTGTGTGTTAACCACCCAAATGTGACTTAGGAGGACCACACTGTTATTGGGGGACTCCGTCAAAGTTTGCTTCATGGTGACATCACTCTGGTTTTAGGAGGGGTCTTCTCGTATGTCTTGACAGTTTGACCTACAGCATGCAGAGCTGACTGCATGTGCTTTGTTTCTATGTTGAAATTTTTTGAAACTCAGGCTTGAACATTAAGATAGATAGTACTATACAACTTCTTAACTTGTTTTAGGCACTTTTTACTGCTGTAATGCATGGGCTCTCTCTGGCTGTGTACTCTGGCTTCTTCCCACAGTCCAAAGATGTAGCTTATGGGGTTAGGTTAACTGGTGATTCAAAACTGCCCTTTGGTGTGAATGCAAATGCTTGTCCTTCCATGTTAGACTGGCGATCTGTCCAGGTTGTACTGCCCTATGGTAGCTGGTATAGGCCCCAAAACTGCTACCCCACAATCCTGATAAGGATAAGTGGAAGAGGATGGATGATTGCAAAGGAATCAGTTGTTAATTATTGTAGCCAGTATTTTTTTCAGAAGAAAACATTTCTTGAGTGGAAAGCCCCCCCCCCCCCCCCCCCCCCCCCACACACACACACACACACACACACACACACACATGCAAATTAAAGACAGAAGCACAGGACTGCCCAGTACAGTTGCAAGAAGAGCACTTGGTCTAATCTTTGTGCCATCTTTTCTTTGTTGCAGGATCTTGATGAAGAAATGCCTCAGCAAGGCTCAGAAGCCATGCATTCTTCTTCAGTGCAAGATTTTGAAGAGGTAACATTGACCTAGGACAGATTTTAATGAATGTTTCTCATGCACGATGTGTACCTTACGCTATTTGCCGATAGTGAAATGGTCTATTCATCCTCTTGAGTGATGCATTTTTAGTAACTGTCAGATTACTGTTCTTTTGTCTTCATTCTCTATCTGTTACACACGAAGACTGAGACCAGCCAGATTCAGAAGACTGTGAGCTGCCTAAAGCCGCAACCAAACAGCTTTCCAAACAATGATCTGGACCTGAAACATCCAGAGCCTGAAAGGGTAAATATAATCCAGTGTACCACTTAATGAACTAATAATTTAATCTATCATCATTCTTTATGGATGCTGTGTGTGTGTGTGTTTGGCAGTCACCTGGGTGTGATGTGATTTACATGGACCGTGGCTTGTAGGTCCTTTTCATTGTTTCAAAGTGCAAGTCTGGATAACATCTGAGTGTGTGTGTGTGTGTGTGTGTGTTAACCACCCAAATGTGACTTAGGAGGACCACACTGTTATTGGGGGACTCCGTCAAAGTTTGCTTCATGGTGACATCACTCTGGTTTTAGGAGGGGTCTTCTCGTATGTCTTGACAGTTTGACCTACAGCATGCAGAGCTGACTGCATGTGCTTTGTTTCTATGTTGAAATTTTTTGAAACTCAGGCTTGAACATTAAGATAGATAGTACTATACAACTTCTTAACTTGTTTTAGGCACTTTTTACTGCTGTAATGCATGGGCTCTCTCTGGCTGTGTACTCTGGCTTCTTCCCACAGTCCAAAGATGTAGCTTATGGGGTTAGGTTAACTGGTGATTCAAAACTGCCCTTTGGTGTGAATGCAAATGCTTGTCCTTCCATGTTAGACTGGCGATCTGTCCAGGTTGTACTGCCCTATGGTAGCTGGTATAGGCCCCAAAACTGCTACCCCACAATCCTGATAAGGATAAGTGGAAGAGGATGGATGATTGCAAAGGAATCAGTTGTTAATTATTGTAGCCAGTATTTTTTTCAGAAGAAAACATTTCTTGAGTGGAAAGCCCCCCCCCCCCCCCTCCCCCCCCCACACACACACACACACACATGCAAATTAAAGACAGAAGCACAGGACTGCCCAGTACAGTTGCAAGAAGAGCACTTGGTCTAATCTTTGTGCCATCTTTTCTTTGTTGCAGGATCTTGATGAAGAAATGCCTCAGCAAGGCTCAGAAGCCATGCATTCTTCTTCAGTGCAAGATTTTGAAGAGGTAACATTGACCTAGGACAGATTTTAATGAATGTTTCTCATGCACGATGTGTACCTTACGCTATTTGCCGATAGTGAAATGGTCTATTCATCCTCTTGAGTGATGCATTTTTAGTAACTGTCAGATTACTGTTCTTTTGTCTTCATTCTCTATCTGTTACACACGAAGACTGAGACCAGCCAGATTCAGAAGACTGTGAGCTGCCTAAAGCCGCAACCAAACAGCTTTCCAAACAATGATCTGGACCTGAAACATCCAGAGCCTGAAAGGGTAAATATAATCCAGTGTACCACTTAATGAACTAATAATTTAATCTATCATCATTCTTTATGGATGCTGTGTGTGTGTGTGTTTGGCAGTCACCTGGGTGTGATGTGATTTACATGGACCGTGGCTTGTAGGTCCTTTTCATTGTTTCAAAGTGCAAGTCTGGATAACATCTGAGTGTGTGTGTGTGTGTGTGTGTGTTAACCACCCAAATGTGACTTAGGAGGACCACACTGTTATTGGGGGACTCCGTCAAAGTTTGCTTCATGGTGACATCACTCTGGTTTTAGGAGGGGTCTTCTCGTATGTCTTGACAGTTTGACCTACAGCATGCAGAGCTGACTGCATGTGCTTTGTTTCTATGTTGAAATTTTTTGAAACTCAGGCTTGAACATTAAGATAGATAGTACTATACAACTTCTTAACTTGTTTTAGGCACTTTTTACTGCTGTAATGCATGGGCTCTCTCTGGCTGTGTACTCTGGCTTCTTCCCACAGTCCAAAGATGTAGCTTATGGGGTTAGGTTAACTGGTGATTCAAAACTGCCCTTTGGTGTGAATGCAAATGCTTGTCCTTCCATGTTAGACTGGCGATCTGTCCAGGTTGTACTGCCCTATGGTAGCTGGTATAGGCCCCAAAACTGCTACCCCACAATCCTGATAAGGATAAGTGGAAGAGGATGGATGATTGCAAAGGAATCAGTTGTTAATTATTGTAGCCAGTATTTTTTTCAGAAGAAAACATTTCTTGAGTGGAAAGCCCCCCCCCACACACACACACACACACACATGCAAATTAAAGACAGAAGCACAGGACTGCCCAGTACAGTTGCAAGAAGAGCACTTGGTCTAATCTTTGTGCCATCTTTTCTTTGTTGCAGGATCTTGATGAAGAAATGCCTCAGCAAGGCTCAGAAGCCATGCATTCTTCTTCAGTGCAAGATTTTGAAGAGGTAACATTGACCTAGGACAGATTTTAATGAATGTTTCTCATGCACGATGTGTACCTTACGCTATTTGCCGATAGTGAAATGGTCTATTCATCCTCTTGAGTGATGCATTTTTAGTAACTGTCAGATTACTGTTCTTTTGTCTTCATTCTCTATCTGTTACACACGAAGACTGAGACCAGCCAGATTCAGAAGACTGTGAGCTGCCTAAAGCCGCAACCAAACAGCTTTCCAAACAATGATCTGGACCTGAAACATCCAGAGCCTGAAAGGGTAAATATAATCCAGTGTACCACTTAATGAACTAATAATTTAATCTATCATCATTCTTTATGGATGCTGTGTGTGTGTTTGTGTTTGGCAGTCACCTGGGTGTGATGTGATTTACATGGACTGTGGCTTGTAGGTCCTTTTCATTGTTTCAAAGTGCAAGTCTGGATAACATCTGAGTGTGTGTGTGTGTGTTAACCACCCAAATGTGACTTAGGAGGACCACACTGTTATTGGGAGACTCTGTCAAAGTTTGCTTCATGGTGACATCACTCTGGTTTTAGGAGGGGTCTTCTCGTATTTCTTGACAGTTTGACCTACAGCATGCAGAACTGACTACATGTGCTTTGTTTCTATGTGGTTTGAAACTCAGGCTTGAACATTAAGATAGATAGTACTATACAACTTAACTTGTTTTAGGCACTTTTTACTGCTGGTAGTGCATGGGCTCTCTCGCTGTGTACTCTGGCTTCTTCCCACAGTCCAAAGATGTAGCTTATGGGGTTAGGTTAACTGGTGATTCAAAACTGCCCTTTGGTGTGAATGCAAATGCTTGTCCTTCCATGTTAGACTGGTGATCTGTCCAGGTTGTACTGCCCTATGGTAGCTGGTATAGGCCCCAAAACTGCTACCCCACAATCCTGATAAGGATAAGTGGAAGAGGATGGATGATTGCAAAGGAATCAGTTGTTAACTATTGTAGCCAGTATTTTTTTCAGAAGAAAACATTTCTTGAGTGGAAAGCCCCCCCCCCCCCCCCCCCACACACACACACACACACACATGCAAATTAAAGACAGAAGCACAGGACTGCCCAGTACAGTTGCAAGAAGAGCACTTGGTCTAATCTTTGTGCCATCTTTTCTTTGTTGCAGGATCTTGATGAAGAAATGCCTCAGCAAGGCTCAGAAGCCATGCATTCTTCTTCAGTGCAAGATTTTGAAGAGGTAACATTGACCTAGGACAGATTTTAATGAATGTTTCTCATGCACGATGTGTACCTTACGCTATTTGCCAATAGTGAAATGGTCTATTCATCCTCTTGAGTGATGCATTTTTAGTAACTGTCAGATTACTGTTCTTTTGTCTTCATTCTCTATCTGTTACACACGAAGACTGAGACCAGCCAGATTCAGAAGACTGTGAGCTGCCTAAAGCCGCAACCAAACAGCTTTCCAAACAATGATCTGGACCTGAAACATCCAGAGCCTGAAAGGGTAAATATAATCCAGTGTACCACTTAATGAACTAATAATTTAATCTATCATCATTCTTTATGGATGCTGTGTGTGTGTGTTTGGCAGTCACCTGGGTGTGATGTGATTTACATGGACGAAGTTTATTAGTTGATATCTGCAACTGAATTGAAAACACACCTTTCCAACTGTCCAAAACAAATAAATGTTGCAATATTTTGCTAACAGTGTCACAATCATCGTCTGGTGTGCACAACAATATCATCTTTGGACAAGTGCATTCAGTGTGTGGGACCGGTTTCCTCCCTCAAGTGGCTTGGCTTTAAGTGCAAAGGTGAGACATTTAGTGAATAGGTACAGTGTATAGTAAAAAGCATTAATAGAGTTCAACAAGTTAAGACGTGCTGAAATGAACACTGCTCCCTTTTTAATTAATGGGTGGTCACGTCTAATTAAAGAAATGCAGTATTACCTCATTGGTGCAGGACCTTGTAAAAATGGTATACTTGGGATTGTCCTCAATTCCCCATTCCATAACATAAACTGCTCAAAATAATAAAGGGAACACTTAAACAATGCGATGTTACTCCAAGTCAGTCACACTTTTGTGAAATCAAACTGTTCACTTAGGAAGTAACACTGACAACCAGTTTCACATGCTGTTTTGCAAATAGAGTAGACAACAAGTGGAAATTATAGTCAATTCACCATAATAAAGGACTGGTTCTGCAGGTGGTGACCACAGACCACTTCTCAGCACCTATGCTTTCTGGCTGATGTTATGGTCACTTTTGAATGCTGGCGGTGATTTCATTTTAGTGGTAGCATGAGACAGTCTACAACCCACACAAGGGGCTCAGGTAGTGCAGCTCATCTAGCGTAGCACATCAATGTGAGCTGTGGCAAGAAGGTTTGCTGTGTCTGTTAGTGTAGTGTCCAGAGCATGGAGGTGCTACCTGGATGTGGAGTAGGCCATAGGAGGGCAACAACCCAGCAGCAGGACCGCTACCTCCACCTTTGTGCAAGGAGGAACAAGAGGAGCCCTGCAAAATGACCTCAAACAGGCCACAAATGTGCATCTGTCTGCTCAAATGGTCAGAAACTGACTTCATGAGGGTGACTTGAGGGTCCAGCATCCACAGGTGGGGATTGAGCTTGCAGTCCAACACCATGCAGGATGTTTGGCATTTGCCAGAAAACACAAAGTTTGGCAACTTCAGCACGGGCACCCTATGCTCCTCACAGCTGAAAGGAGGTTCAAACTGAGCACGTGACAGTCTGGAGATGCCGTGGGGAATGTTCTGCTGCCTGCAACATCCTCCAGCATGATCATATTGGCAGTGGGTCAGTAATGGTGAGGGGTGGCATTTCTGTGCCTGCCAGAGAGCCTGACTGTCATTGGGTAACAAGATGAGGTCCTCGGACCCTTTGTGAGACCACATGCTGGTGCATTTGGCCCTGGGGTCCACCTAATGCGAGACGACACTGGGCCTCATGTGGCTGGAGTATGTCAGCAGTTCCTCCATGACAAAGGCATTGATGCTATGGACTGGCCCGCCTGTTCCCCAGACCTGAATCCAATTGAGCACATCTGGGACATCATGTCTCACTCCATCCACCACAAACTGTCCAGGGGTTGGCAGATGCTTTAGTCCAGGTCTTGGAGGAGATCCTTCAGGAGACCATCCGCCACCTCATCCCGAGCATGCCCAGGCATTGTAGGGAAGTCGTACAGGCATCTGGAGGCCACACACATTCAACTACACACTTTCATGCCACTCAACTACCTAAAGAACAAAGTATTTAATAAGAATAATTCCTTCATTCACATCTGGGATGTCCTTTTTTGGGGGGGGGGAGGGGGATTAGCAGTGTATGTGTAGTCATTAAAATATCCTTAATGTGAACAGTTTTGTTTTTTTTTGTTTTTTCAGCATTTGACATTACTGCAATGCTTTGACAAAAAACTACTTCACTTAAATAGAACTGCAAAGCTAAATTAAGTCTATCAAAATGTGTTTCAGTTTGTTTAGGGGTCTGGCACAAATCTTGCCTTGCAAAATTGGCAAATCAGAATTGCCACCAGTCAACACAGGTGTGTATCCCATTCATATTTGGCTTGACTTTTTTTCAGTTTATTTTTTACCTGTCTAAAGTATTGATCAATTAAAAAAACTTTTGTTCTTACATTCCAGAAAGAAGAAATTTCTGAATATTCAGGGGAGGATGGATTGCCACATTCAGTTCTGGATCAAATATCAAGCGATGATGATGGCAACCACAGCATATCAGAAGAAGAATATGTGCCAGATTCAGAGTCATATGATGAAGATTCAGATGAAGACATCTCATTATTGCCAAGCACATCAAAAGGTCTGCTATGCCAAGATGACATCTCCAAAGCGCATGAACAATCAGATTCAATGAATTTAATCCACAACTTGACAAAGGACAAGCCACAAGATAAAAGTGAGCTTTGCGAAACTGAATCAGAAAAAATGACTTTAAGTAAAAGAAATTACTGCTATTTTTGTGGCAAACCACAAGCTAAAATTTCCCGCCACCTGAAAACGCACAAAACGGCTCCTGATGTTGTGCATGCATTTTCCCTGCCTAGAGACTCAAACGAGCGTAAAAGTCTGTTAGAGAAATTGAGAAATAAGGGAAATTTTAAGCATAATGCTGCAGTTTTGCATGGTGGAGTGGGACCACTGAAAGTGAAGAGAAGACCCAAGATTAAAGCAGTAGAGGGAAAGTTTGCTCATTGCTTTTATTGTCAAGGGATGTATGTTCGCAAGGATCTTTGGAGACATGTCCGCAGATGTCCTAACAAACCAAAAGATGACACGGATAAAGAACCTGGAAGAACCAAAGTACTCGGCCTGGCTTTAACTCTGGAGTCTCAGTGTTATCCGCAGGTGTCAAGTGGAGTCTGGAAGGTTCTTGCTGTTATGAAACAAGATGAGATTGCCTCAGCTGTGCGAAATGACTTTACTGTTATTCAGTTTGCCCAGTCCCTCTACAATAAACATGGACAAGACCCTACAAAGTATGATTATATACGACAGAAGCTTCGTGAAGCGGGACGTTTGTTGTTGTGTCTGCGCACAGAATTCTCAGTGCATAACATGGAAGAAGCTATTAAGCCTGCTAATTTCCAGAGAGTTGTGCAAGCAGTAAAGAAAGTTTCAGGTTTTGATGAAGAGACACTGTCATACAAAACTCCAAGCCTTGCGCTGAAACTGGGACATACACTGCATAAAATGTCTGACATTATCCATTGTCGTGCCCTCATGACAGAGGATGAAGCCCTAATCAAGTCCACTGATGCGTTCAAGAAGTTGTATGTCTCCAAATGGTCTGAGATGGTGTCTCACCGTGCCTTGAACACATTGAGTGAGGCAAAGTTTAACAAGCCATCAACATTGCCCTTTACAGAAGATGTTCGGATTCTCCATCACTACCTTCAAAAATCTGCAGAAAGTGCCTTTTGCAGCTTGGAGAACGAAGCCACAGCTCAGAATTATGCCCAACTTGCACAAGTTACACTCTCACAAATCATTGTGTTCAACCGAAGACGTTCTGGAGAGGTTTCAAAGATGCGCCTCAAAAGTTTTCTTGAAAGAGACAAAACAGCACTCCACACAGATGTTGCCATGGGGCTCTCAGAAATGGAACAGAGACTCTGTAACTATTTCTGTAGAATAGAAATAATGGGAAAAAGGGACAGAAATGTTCCAGTTCTGCTAACACCAAGCATGCTGGATGCTCTGTCACTACTGGTTAGTAGGAGGCCTGACTGTGGTATTTGTGCCACTAATATCTACCTCTTTGCAAGACCCCGATCAATGAGTCATTACAGAGGAATGGACTCCTTGCGTGTTCATGCACACCAGTGTGGAGCAAAGCAGCCTGAGTATCTAAGATCGACACAGCTCAGAAAACATGTTGCCACACTCTCACAAGTCCTTAATTTGAAAAACAACGAACTTGATCAGGTTGCAGATTTCCTGGGTCATGATATCCGCGTTCACCGCGAATTCTACAGATTACCAGTTCCCACAACACAGCTGGCCAAGATTTCCAAACTGCTTTTAACACTGGAAAAAGGACAACTTTCCCAGATCCAGGGGAAATCACTGGATGAGATCAAAATAGAAGGTTTGTATTGAAAGGAGCAAATATTAGGGCAGTAGTTGAATATTATGCTTTATCAACCGAATTAAAACCTAAAAGCACAGACCATTCTGTTAAATGTCCATGATTTAAGGTTCTTGAAGTCTATTGTTTCATCACTTTGCAACATTTGGCAAACTGCAGAGTGGTGGCCTTAAATAGTAAAACTATGTACTATAATTTCCAGTATTTGTTCTGTATTTTGTCATATCTCGTTGTTAATGTGAGGTTTTTGGGGGGTTTGTGTTTGGTTTTTTGGGGGGGTTTTCCCACAATTTCTCAGATGAAATTGCATTAAGTGATGCTGAAACAAAGGACAGTGAGAGTGAATCAGATGATGATGACACAGCACTCACAATGTTGGCGTGTGGCACCAGTGAGCCTGTACATGCAGTAGCTGATTCCACAAACACAGCGCAGCTCCAAGACACTGTAGATTGTGGTAAGTTACCACTAGCTTGGTTTCTGTGGATAAAATGTTTGTTACAAATATTAAAACTTAATCAAATTGTGTAATCAGCAGATGAAGGACCACTCACAATGCCTGCAGCAAGTGAGACTGCTGCTCCCTCTGAAGGTAAGGGGTGCAGTTGGTTCTCTAAGCTTATTATTGTTTCATCACTTTGCAACATATGGCAAACTGCAGAGTGGTGGCAAAAAGTCACTTGGATGAGTGACAAAATGTTTCTCCCACTGAAAACGCTACGTCCAGATTAACAGAATCAACGTTTTGGGATTTACTTACCTGGATGATTGAGCATGCATCAAGAGACTTTTATTCAACTTTTTATTCAGTCTTTTATTCACAGCGGAACACTAAATGTCTCATTTTAGAAATTTGATAAATTTTCAAAGAGAATTTTAGCTCGTTTTGATATTGATGGTAGCAACACATTTCAGAAGTTAGTACAGGGTAGCATCCATTCTTTTAACCACCAAATGTTTTTTGTTTTTTTTGTTTGGTTTTTTGTTTGTTTTAACTACTACTACTTTATATATCTTCCAGAGAAAAATGCTGCTCAATCCCACAATTCCCGAAGAGCTCCCAAAAACATGTGGTCCAAGGCTGAGGTTGCTGCAGTGATGAGGCATTTTAAAGACCACATAAACGAAGGGAAACTAGCCACCAAAAATGAATGCAGTCATTGCAAATTGGTAGAAGATCCGGTGTTGGCAGGAAGAACAGTTCAAAACATAAGAGATTTTGTAAGAAACAGAGGATTAACTGCAAAAAGGCAGAAAAAAATGAACTAAAATAACTGTTTAGAGAGCTGTGGTTTTACATCTTGGTCAGATTGCCAATTGTTGTTAACACTGATGTTCTGTTTAAAGAAAAAAAAGTTCTTGTTAAATACAGAAGTAGTTTGTATTTCATAATTTTTACATTTAATTTATTTAGGGGTTTTTTTGACGGGTTATATTTAAAATAAAAAATTATAAATGCATATTTTCTCCCCTTAATATTTACCTTTAAACTATTAAAATTCATTTTAAATGTTTTTAATTTTTCTGTTTTCTATATTTTTATATTTCTGTGGGAAGCGTGGGCATTTTTGTCCATAGATTTCTTTTTTTATTTATGGTTAAAATTAATGTTCAGATCCAAGAACACTAATAAAATGATGTTCCAGTAATCCTGTGTCCTGTCAGATGTGTATTCATGGTAATGATGAGCTATTTACATATTACATCATTGTCCCTTTAAAGACCCAATATTGTTTTTTTTGGACCTCATAAAACACATTGTTGTCAAGTGGACAATGTCTCCAGAAAACACAATAGAGTCTGGTTGGTGTGTATCAGTGTATCTAGACTTCTATAGGGAGTGTATGAGGTCTGAAGTGACCTAAATTTTTTTCAGATTTTTTCGAACACTTTAACCTCGCTCCCTTGGCTCTAAGTCCTTTCAAAAGGGTAGTCCACTTAAACCACCACCGGGCGGATTGACGTAGTATAGTCCCGCCATACCACATAGACCCGTATGTGTGTGTGTGTGTGAGTGTGTGTGACAGAGGGAGAGAGAGAGAGAGAGAGAGAAATTAAATTCAATATATTTAGACTGGTTGACTGAATTGGATCATGTGTGTGTGTTTTTCTGTGCATGTGTGTTTCCTTATGTGTCCATATTTGTGATTGTTATATATATATTTTTTTTTTTTCATTTAACAAGTATATTTAAGGGACCCTCAGCATGTTCAGCACTTTTTCAGCTGTCCATTTTGCTTTTCCAATTTTTCTGTTTAAGTTATTACTATTGTGCTAAATCATACTATTTCTGCTATTTTATAAGATTTGTGCTAAATATAGTATTTCTGCCAAATATAGTATTTCTGATTAATTATAGTTTTTCTACCAAATCATAGTACAGTATTTCTGCTTTTTATAGGATTTGTGCTTAATACAGTATTTCTGCTTTTTATAGGATTTGTGCTTAATACAGTATTTCTGCTTTTTATAGGATTTGTGCTTAATATAGTATTTCTGCTAAATGTAGTATTTATGCTTAATCATACTATTTCTATATATTTCTGCCAGGCAGCCAATCCTCTGTGAGGACTCAGACATTCAAATGCACATATCAGGGCCTGCACGGCTTCCCAGCCAGCCAATCATATCTGAGGTCTGCCGTTCCTTCTCTCGTCATATCTCAGCAACGGATGTACAGAGAGCAATGAAAATCGCGGTCAAAGTACACCAAAGTCCGCTGATTCACCCAATACAAGAATTATGCTTCTAGTCCACCTAGTTTTTGAGTTACACAAAGTTTTGTAACTCCAAAAAACGGCGTTTTTCGCCTCTCACCGTGATCTAATTCTGACTGCTCATCACCCTGTTTTTCAAGCCGCCCGCTCTATTTCCCAGTGGCGCAGTTGGTAATGACACGGGTCTGCAAACCAACGGTCGTGGGTTCGATTCCACCTTGTCAACATGTTTTTTTCCCTATAAATTAATACACTATCACAGACCAGTAATTCATATTCATCATTTATTACAATTCTGCAAACTTTTATGATTTTACCAGCTTTTCTAATATGGACCTCACATTCTTGTTAACACTCCATGGCACAAATACTCTTCCCTTTAGGCTCTGTGTATGTTTGTGTGTATCAATATTTCTCCCATTTTAAAGTATTACTCCTCCATAATTGTATTTCTGTTAAATCAAAGTACTTTTACTACATCTTAGTACTTCTGCTCAATCATAGTATTTCTGCTAAAGTATTTCTGACAAATCATGATTTTTGTGCCAAATCATAACATTTGTGTTATGTTAATATGCTAATGCTAATGTTAATGCTATATAATTGTATTTCTGCTATGTTATAATATTTGTGCTAAACCAGAGTATTTGTGCTGAAACATAGTATTTCTGCCAAATGATAGTATTTCTGTCAAATGATAGTATTTCTGCTAAAACATAGTATTAATTTAAAATGACAATATTCATAGTTCATCACAGTGTCTCTGGTAAATCACAGTATTTCTGCTCTGTTGTACTATTTTTCTAAATCATAGTGTTTCTGTAATGCTTAAGTATTTTTGGCTAAATATATTCTTTCTGTTATCTTATACTATTTCTCCTAAATTCTTGTATTTTTGAGAAGTTATCATGTTTCTGGTAAGTTACAATATTTCTGCTAAGTTCTGCTATGCTATTGTATTTCTGCCAAGTATTATGTTTCCTCTAAGATATTGCAGTTCTGCTAAGTTATTCCATTTTAGCAAAGTTCCTTTGCTTCTGCAAAGTTTTTACAATTTCTGCAACTTTTCAGCTTTTTCAGCTAGTTTTTGCATACAGCTTCAGCTTTAAAGCATCCACACTGCATTTTCGCAGGAAATGCAAATTTTTCTAGTTTACACTACTTTGCCAGCTGTCTGGCACACTGTCACATGTGACAACTGTTTTAGATAATTAGTTCACTTTGCAATCAGCCTAAGCACTATAAATAAGGTACAGGTAAGCTGTGGAGTACAATGGAGGGAGCAGGAAGAGTGAGTAGAGTGAGAATTAGAGGAGGCCAAGGAAGAGGACGTGGAGGTGAAGAAGTAGGACAAAGAGGATGACAAGGAGAAGCAAGCGGAGGATGAGGAGGGGGAAGAGGAGGATGAGGAAGGGGGAGGGGGAAGGGTAAGAAGAGTAAGAAATAGAATTGCTGATGACATCAGAGCCACAATAGTGGACCGTGTAATCAACCATGGAATGACCCTGAGGGAAGCTGGCCAACGGGTTCAGCCTAACTTGAGCCGCTACACTGTAGCAAGCATCATAAGGACATTTTGAAATGAGAATCAATTAGTACAGTCACTTTGCACTAAGATTTGTAGCACTGCCATATGCTAATGAGGAACACAACATTACCATAGATGTAAAATTCCAGAAGATATTTTCCCCGGTGCTTTGGACTAGAGGACATTGCATGTGATGTAGACGAAATTCTGTGGCCGGACCCAGAGAGACGACACGATGTAGACTGATTTCTTTTTTTTCCTCATTGAAATTACTATTTTGTTTTGACTTGGAAATAAACACTTGTTTTTGTTTTGATGTGTGTGAATAAACACCAGGGCCCTGTGCTTCGTACGTCGCTTACTACATCCAAGATCAAATGAAACATCCAAGACCAAACCATCGCGCTAACCGTGAGCGCGCTAATCCGGTTCCCCGAACACACCTGCTGTTGACGATTAGTACAGCTGGATGAAGTAATGTGCGATCACTGGGTGCCGTAAAAGGGGATACGCATCGATAGCAGAAACAGTGATCGGCAACCCTCTGATTGGTCGGCGAAAATGTCGAAGGAGTGCGCTCGGCTCGGTATTTTTCGGCAGCAGAGCAAGAACTCCTGAGTGAGGGATTTCAGGAGTTTCAGAGTTAAATCAGAACGCAAGGGAACACTGCAAAGGCTGCAAAAGCAAGGAGAGAGGGCTGGCAGAAAGTTGCTGACAAATTAAACTCGTAAGTAATTTAATAATAATAATAATAATATATTGGATTTACATAGCGCTTTTCAAGGCACCCAAAGCGCTTTACAATGCCACTATTCAGTCACTCTCACATTCACACACTGGTGGAGGCAGCTACGGTTGTAGCCACAGCTGCCCTGGGGCAGACTGACAGAAGCGAGGCTGCCATATCGCGCCATCGGCCCCTCTGGCCAACACCAGTAGGCGGTAGGGTAGATTTATTATATTACACTATATTATCCAATATTATATTACATTATATTATATTGTTATATTATATCCTCTTTCACATTAGAGCCACAACAGGACCCACTAGAACATGGGAACAAGTAAAAGTGAAATATAAGAATATTCTATAGAATGGTAATATCTATCACTTATATTGCTTTTCGTCTCTTGGAAAGAGACCCTGAAATAATCTGTTTGTTTGTTCATAACAGCAACCAAGAAAAGGGCAGAGCAAAAAAAGACAGGTGGTGGTCCTGCACCCCCTCGTCAACAAGTTGGTTAAGTAAATAATACCCTCACGGGGAAATCGATATCTCTCAATGAGCACACTGTCGCGCTGAGCTAAAGGATCCTGTCTATCCCGCAATATACGCTGAATTCTGAGGACTCTCCTTATCAATCTTGCACCTTCCGCAATGGGTGGCTCGCGTAAACGGACAGGACATGGCTGCGACAGGCTTCCCAAATCCACCTTGGCTTTTATAGCCGTGGTCTCTCATCTTGATTACACGAAGTAATTTACAATTACTACTCTGAAATATGAATTACATCTGTAATAATCACATACATGTAATAGAATGTTAATAGTACATTTCCCTTTTTTAGGAAATGACCTGTATGTATCTGTGTGACATCAATAAAAGGATCAGGTGCTGCATTATCTTTAGTTACATTGATGTTATTTATTTATGGTGAAACAGTGGTGGAATATCGCTGTTGCTTTCGTATAAATGAAGCGGGCATACCTGCGTGGCCGCGATCTAATCCTGTTTACATAAAGTAAACCTGCTCCCGAGCAGGTTTACGCTTACGGCTCTGTTGCTATGACAGCAAGTCCCGGATGAGCTTCGGGGAACCGAACGATCCAGGATCACGCGAAATCGTCAACAATCTAATCCAGCTAACTTACTTAGCGAGGTACGAAGAACAGGCCCCAGTACTTGAAGTTCGGATCCCACTATGTTTACGGACCTATGACAAAAGTATGACCACAAACTGACATAGCCTACCTTGTGCACAGAGAAAGCAAAAGTCAGATTTTTTTTATTCATACCATCAGTGTGTAGTTGGTGCATTGTGTGCTTATTAATGTGATGGCTTGTGTTAACTGTTTGATACGAAAATACCATTTTTACAAAGGTTTGCAGAGTTAAGCAAGGTTTATTAGCTTTTACAAGTAAACTACAATGTTTTGCTGATTTGGTGAAGGGTTTTCTTATTTGCATGTAGAGTTTAGCAAAAATAGCCAATAGTTTTAAAAAAAGAGCTTAAGTCATCAGAAAAAACTGTAATATCACACAAAAGGTTATAAAAGGTTACTTTGCCTATAAAAGTTAACAGATCCTTGGGCCCTATTTTCCAGACCACTAAACTTTAACCCAGTTAGTTACCAGGTACACAGATTATAGAAGAGAGCTGCTGATAAGACATGTGACTGGAGGATTGTAGATGACCTGTAAGGCCACCCAGACAAGAACACCTTCAGAGGAAGCAGTATCCACAATCATTTGACTTAATGGCTTGTGGTTCAGTCTTCAAATATAATTTTGTTGTATGTTACAAACTACTGTGGTGCTGCAAAATACTTTTTGGCAGGGAGCTTATTTTTAGGCAAAAATAAGATCAGGATTTGAAAAATCATGTTTACATCTTACAGCTATGGAATCAATACAGAATAGAAACAACAGAAAACAATATGATATAATAGCTAAAGCAGAAGCAGAGACTTATTTTTTTGCTGCTGCTTTATTACTCATGTGACAACCAAAGAAACCATTGTATTAGAGTAAATTCATATTTATGTTAGAAATATAAGTAAAGTGGTATACATAAGTCATGTTCTATAGAAGTTTAAGAATAAAACTGACAAATACATCAAGAAAATAAATCTTTAAATTTACTTAAATTGAATCCTTAAAACTGGAAAGAGTCTGAATATCACAGTATTCCTGTAAAGCACTAAAATTAAAATCTGTAACATTGTAGTTCTACCGCTGTATAATTTTCTGTATAACTAGGGTCTACAAATAATGACCAAATACAACAAAATGGAGAAAATAGACATCAAAACATTTTTGGACAGAGTGCTGCCCTTTTGGTTTAGACCCTAACAACTAAAATCTTAAAAACCTTAATACCCCTGAGAGGAATTCATGCTTAAAAATTTTCATCCTTTTGCTTATCCAATTCGGGGTTGCTGGAACTCTTTCCCAGTTGTCATGCAAAAGGCAGAGTACACCCTGAAGAGCTTGCTAAGGTTATTCCACTCAAATAAAACTAAAGTAAAAACTAAGACTAGATATGAATATTTTAGTTAAACAAAATAAAAACAATAATCAACAGAAATGATTAAATGACCTCATTTGAAATACAAATCAGTTTATAGAGGAAATAGCCTTAGTTTCAGTATTTGTTAGTTTGGTAAAAATGTTATTACAATGTGCCTGACATGTTATTGATGGACGTGTTTGAGACACTGGACATGTACAAGACAAGTGGGTCAACTGTTTTCAAAAAGTGAAACATTCCTATTGTTTCTACTGGTTTTCGTAATTTTGCCTCTGACAAAACTGAACTAAAACTAAACATTTTCAAACAATAATAAATTGAAAATAAGAACAGTCTTGAAACTTACTGAAACATGAAATAAAAACAAAAAGTCAAAATGAAATAAAATAAAAATTAATGACAAAATACAAAACTATAATAACTGTGTCACACAGCTAACTATCATTCTTGCTCACATGCACATCTATATCCAAGATCACCAATTAACCTAACCCCCACGCATGTTTTAGCCTGTGTGAAGAAGTTAGAGTACACAGAGAGCACCCACACAGACACAGGAAGAACATGCAAAGTCCACACAGAAAAGCCACAAACTGGATTCAAACCCAGGACCTTCTTGCAGTGAGGACTGAAAAATCAAATTTCATCAAATTCATTAAAAGTCAAACACAACATTACAGAAATATCTGTGGCGATATCCAGAGACCTCATGCTTTTGGTCAGTGTTCCCTCAGAGATGTTGAGTGGGTCATCAGGTTTCTGCTGTTACTGTGTGGAGCAAATCTGAAACATCCAGTAATAATAAGCACAAAGATTTTTAACACTCAGTTGCTCAGGCAAACAGAACAAGTGTCAGTACTTAAGATGTGCTTTAAGATGTCTTGAAAGCTCCTCAGCCTAGAATAGAAAATCTTAATATCTGTTGTTTCTGTTACTGTTTGTGTAGAAAATCATTTTTGGAAACACTTTATTTGAACATGTTTGAGGTGACTCGGATACAAAAAGGGTAAAATAACACAAATTATAAGTGGTGATATTATTCAAATACTTCATCTGTGCACAGCAATAACAAATTCAGCATGTTTACCTCAGCTGTCAGTCCGATAGGAGTCAATAAGTTACTTCTGTCCAAAGACTGTGGACAATATTCAGGGAAGTTTTTGAGCAAAACCTGAACTTTTATGTTGGTAGTGCTTCTGGTGTCACCACTGTTAGCAGTTGTTTAGCAGCTGCTTCTAAACTTTTTTTGAAGAAGATGTAACGTTGTGGTGTCATACTTTAACACTGCATAACATTACCGGCCACAATGAACCAGTTGGATTTTTTAGCTGAGATGATGAAAATACAAAAGGACAGCTTAAATGGCCATATGTAATTTAAAATGGCTACTTCTAATCTCTAAATTATGAAAAACTTATAATTGACACTAAACACAATTAAACATATTTTATATATTATATTTTATATATTAAACAATTAAAAGTTACTGTATATTTAGGTGCTTAGGATTGTCATCAAATTTCACCCTCTTTCTTTGAGAATTCATAGGAACTTTTAAAGTAACATGAAATAACATTTAAATATTTACCTGGCTACTATGATGTTATGTCTCCCTCTTGACTGCCCTTACCTTCATTGTAATGTTGCTGCACAGTTTCAAGATGCTCTGAAACATCTGAAAAGCAAACAAATATATAAAAACATGGGCTTAGCTGATGCCTTGAGTGAGAGTTTAATGGAGTGGTCCATGGTTTCCTTTAGTTCCTTACAGATGATCATCTAATTAAACATCAGAGCTTTTATTACTTTTCACAGAGTCAAATATTGAGGTTTAAAACAACTGAAACATCTGAATTAATGGGTAGATGTTTGTTCTTGTGGCCAGTTCATATTTTAAGCTCTTCAGTTCAACTCATCATTGCAGACTAAATCTTTGTAATGCTGAAAAATACAAATATTAACAGCCATTCGCTAATCTTTAGAGAATGTTCAGACTGAGCAAAAGCACTCAAATATAGAAAAAACACAACATGGTCTCAAATTAATTTGTAATGTGACAAACCATCAGTTCATTCATCTTCTCCAACATGGTCTTTTTTGCGTCCTCATACATGTTCCTATTTAAGGATACATGTGTCTCAATAGTCTTCCTCATTTTTTTCAGCGCACCATTCCCTGAAATTTTTCGTGCATCTACAAGAAAAGAATAAACTTTGTCAAAACATTTTTTATGTACAATTGTGATTTATTATAGTGACAAGCTGACAATCTTCTTACCTTCATAGCACTTTTTCATGTTTTTCTCAATTGCCTCTGTTAGACTGTTGTAGATGATTTTCTTCCCCTTTAGGATTATTTTGTTGAGTTTTGTCTTAATTTTATCCTCCTTAAAAACATGAAACATGGATCAGTTAATAAACAGAATTAGTATTTGTAGAGTGAATAGGTAAATTCTGCTATAATGGACTGACAAACTGGATAGTTTCATGTCGTACCTCTGTCTGGAGAAATATCAGCTGCAGTTTGACATCTTGGTATTTTTGAATCAGCGAATTTGTGTCAAGTGAAAATCTACTGATGACTCCACTGAAAGATCCGCCTTTAACATCATTTCTGAAAAAAATGTTTCACGATGGCAGTATTGACAAGTTTGTTTTAATCATTTTAAGTATAGTGTAATATGATAGTAATTTGTTTATTCTCACGGGAAGGTCTTTCTGAATTTTTCATCAATGCTGTCAGTCAAGCATGAAGCTAATACGGTGTTGAGATTTATGTGTTCCCCTTTTTTTGTTTTGTGGATGCCGTCTTTTCTAACCACAGCCTGTAGTGTCTTAAAAAAACTAGGCTGTTTCTGTAACAGATCAGGAAAACAATTCTAAACACATGCTCATATAAAGTGCAAAATCTGTTGCTATGATGTGAATTATAATAATTAAAATTCAGATACATACATCACGGTCCAAAAAGGATTTCAGTTTTTCTTCAGAGGTTTTGGAATTTTTAACCCCTTCTGTAAGACATTGTTCAAAATCCTTGATCGCTTCATCAACTGCTCTTTTGACTTGATCAAGTTGTTCTGTCATGTTTTTCTCGAGAACTTTACATACATCATCTGCTTTTCCAACACCCTGAAATTAAAACAGTATATTTATTTTCTATTAAAGCAGTAATAACATAAATACAACTCTTTTTTTAATTAATCATTTTGAAATGTTGTCACTCAGTGCCTGTCAAGAAATCTTGATAACTAAAATTTTGTTAGGTGTCAGATTTATGGAAACATTTGAAGTTTTAAATTTCAGTAAAATATTGTTCCACATAGATAACTTGACCTCACCTCTTTTCTGCACCTGGCACCTTCAATCAAAGATAGAATCCCATAAGCTCCACTCACGTAGTTTACTGTCTCTGAGTAACAGTCATTGAGATCTTGCAAAAATCCTTTAAGTTTGGTTATTTCTGTTGAGAAGAAATTTCAGTGCCACACTTTGACATTACACACTTTAATTCAAATTAAATAATTCTCTTTCAGTCAGAGCAAACTAAAACAACATGTGCATCAAGACTTCACCTACCAGTCTCTTCTGAACTTAGATGCTTCCCTTTTAGGAACTCTTTGGAGCTCACTGTGAACACTTTGAAACTGTCATCAGTGAAGTGTGTCTGAGGAAAAATTGTTTAATTTTAAAGCATCCTTACAACTATGGAGAGTCTGTATTATTTTCTGTCAGCCTATAAACCTCACCTTAATCTTGCTTCTCTTGTTGAATTCTTTTCTTACTCCATCCTTGACTTGAATGTTTCTTTTAACTATTCGATCATGGATATCAGCTGATGAACTGCAAGAAATGTGCAAATATGTACTGTTACCATCATCACTATTATCATCACCATCATTAATCCGGGGCAGGCTGGGTGATTTTTTATTCTTGGACTTTTTGGTGAAATGTGTAAAATCTCCCTTTCTTACCAAGCTGAGCTTTCCCTGACTGCTGCACACTCATTGTTAACATGTAGATTGTATTTAAAGACTGGCTGTGGCAATGTTTTTCTGCCTGATGGTGGTTATCCTCCAATTTGTTGAATTCTAGTTTTAAACGTCTTGTCTGGTTAATATCCTCTCACACTCCTACTTGCTAACCTAGGTTGTCAGAGCCTCACACCAAAATACTTACCTGATCACTACAGACTCCCAATTTCTCCCTGACAGTCATTGAGCACTCTCTCCCAGACCATCACCTTAGGGTGGTGCTCTCCACTAATTCACCAGTTCATTTTATATATTTGTTTCATTATAAATAAACCTATTACGCTTCAGTTGTCTGCCTTGCAGCTCCAGTCATTTATGATGATATGGCTTTATTTGTTCAATGTATTTATTTTGACTCTTTTAAAAAACAAACTCGCAAATATTGAAGGCTGGTACCATTTATACTTTTTGGATCGTGACATCACCACACGCTGACATGCTTACACACAAGTTTTTTTTTGTCACAGCAACTACTTTAACTTTGTTGCGGACGGACAGTGTAATGGTACTTTTGCTTTAAAATGTAAAATTGTTGAATTACTTGACTGTAATGGCCAGGATATGCATGATGTCATATAATCTCATAGATTATGTGCACCATACATAAAATCAGAATCAGAAAGGGGTTTATTGCCAAATGTTGAGCAGGTTTACAACATCAGGAAATTGCTGCGGTGCTTCAGTGCAAACATAGTGTCATAAGTTGGGCTTAAATAGACATGAAAAAATAAAAGTAAGAATAAGAATTAAAAGTGCTACGTAGAAAGATATATACATGAGATATACATGAGATATATACATGAGAATAAGAATTAAGAGTGCTACGTAGAAAGATATATACATGAGTGCAGGTGGTGATCAGTGCCAAACATGGAATGATGCAGTGAACACAGCGTAGGGTCATGTGTTAGTGGCGGGAACAGTCATATGGTTATTGTTCATGTGTCCAACAGCAGAGGGGAAGAAACTGTTCTTATGGCGAGAGGTTCTGGTGCGAATGGACCGGAGCCTCCTGCCTGAGGGGAGCAGGTCAAACAGACTGTGTCCAGGGTGAGAAGGGTCAGCTGAGATCCGAGCTGCACGCCGCAATGTCCTGGAGGTGTACAGGTCCTGCAGAGATGGGAGTCTGCAGCCAATCACCTTCTCAGCAGAGCGCACAACACGCTGCAGTCTCAGTTTGTCCTTGATAGTGGCTCCAGCGTACCACACGGTGATGGAGGAGGTGAGGATGGACTCGATGATTGCAGTGTAGAACTGCATCATCGTCCGTGTTGGCAGGTTGAATTTCTTCAGCTGCCTCAGGAAGTACATCCTCTGCTGGGCTTTCTTGATGACGGCGGTGATGGTGGGCTCCCACTTCAGGTCCTGGGTGATGGTGGTACCCAGGAAGCGGAATGAGTCCACAGAGGTGATGGGGGTGTCAGTCAGGATGATGGGGGGGAGTGGGGCTGTGTGCTTCCTGAAGTCCACAATAATCTCCACTGTCTTCTGGGCATTCAGCACCAGGTTGTTGTGGCTGCACCAGGACACCAGACGTTCAACCTCCCTCCTGTAGGCAGACTCATCCCCGTCCGAGATGAGCCCAATAACGGTGGTGTCATCTGCAAACTTGATTAGCTTGACAGACTGGTGGGTGGAGGTGCAGCAGTTGGTGTACAGGGAGAAGAGCAGAGGAGAAAGAACACAGCCCTGAGGGGAGCCGGTGCTGATGGTCCGGGAGTCCGAGACAAAAGCTGCCATAATGTCATTTGCATCTCTTTCTCCTCCTGCTCTCCTGTTATTGCTCGCCCTCTTCTCTCTTGCTGTCCCTGTAAAAAAGGGTTAGGTTTGTGTATGGGATTTCCCATACCCCCTGAATGCACCATAGGCGTATTTCCGCAGCTTCAGTTCAGAGTAGTGATGTGCCATACCACTGATTTCCTTTCCGATCCGATACCAAGTAAAAGTGTTGTTGGTTCTCTGCTCTGTGTACCAGTTGATAAACAGTGTAAAGTTGCCTTCAGTGCATAGTTGTATGTGGTGTCTTAATGCATAATGTCTGACTAAGTTTATGTAACCAGTCTGAAGAAATATGTCAGCTTATTTACTTGTATACTGCATTTGAGTACACCTCAGTTGTATCTTTATGTTTAATGTGCAATTTGAGTTATAATTGGTTTGTATCATTATGTTTTGTCTACAGAAACCACACACACACACACACACAAACAAACACACACACACACTTTCGCCCACGTCTCCGAAAACGTCGTCACACTTTTGCAAATATGCAATGTCTTGATAAACCAAGCAGATATTTGTAATTTACACAGCTACTTTCTCGCCTTAAAATATGTTAAAAGTTTATTTTGTGACCCAGAAAGATTAATAAGAGTAATTTTAAAACTTAGTAGCGGCCGCCATTGTTGGCAGCTGAAATTTGGCTGGGCCAAGCTATGAATTCTGAGATATGGTGGGCCATGAAGGACACACCCGACCCATCCTTCAAATTTGGGGAAATGAAGGATGGATTTGTCGGCCGCATTTGAAGGAGTCAATGAATTGGGACAGCCTTCGTCACCTGGCTGTGACGTAATCGGCCTTCAAATGCAGCCTCCGGAGGATGCAGCCAACGTTTTGGGACAGTGCTGAAATGTTTGTAAAGAGAGGATTCGCTAACGCTTTTGGCTAAACAAGTCATTTGTACTGTTATTGTGTATTTGTCCTTGTCTTTGATTTCTAAGAGCATTTCATGTTGTTTTCTCAGTTTTACCCTACTTCAACTGGCCTAAGTAAAGGGAGTGAAGTCAAGCCCTCTTGTCTGCGTGGTCATTTTGAAGAGGAGTTTAGTCTGAATGTCGACTAGCAATGCGTTAGAGGCAGAGGACATTACAGTAAAACGACAGCCTCTCAAAGACCAGTCTCATGAGGAACTGCACGGCATATAGAGCTATCCTCCAGAAACAGCTCAGCTCTAAGATTCAGCTGCAGATGTTGGCAAAATCCACTCGACAGCAACATGTCACAGAGAACCAGTACATTCATGAAAATCAGATCTAATATATCTGGCTCCTCCAGGCATTCTAGGAGTTCAGCTGCAAGTAAGGCAGGTGCCGCACAAGCACGTGCAGAAGCTGAGGCAGCTAAGGCTGAAGCAGCATTCATGGATAAAAAGAATGATCTGAAGTTGCAGCAAGCAGAACTAGAAGCCTCTATGCAGCTTCGAAAAATGCGTCTTGAAGCGTCGTTGAATAAAGTACGCATGGAAAAAAGGGCTGCAGCTTTGGAGGCTGCAGTGATTCAAGATAATAACGAGACTCTTAGTGAAATAGATGTTCCTGCTGATGACCCAGTAACACGCACAAGGGAATATGTGAAGGGTGCCACACATGGCAGCCAAACCATGCCCATTCTAGAAACCTCCAATGGTAACACAGAGATGAAGCTCCCTCAGCATTCGCTGATCATAGACTCTTACGCCAGGATCTGATGCACATACTTGAGCAAGCCCCAAGCCATTTGCAGTACCACACATCCAAGCACGAACCACACACATAGTAGCAATTCTAAAGGAACATTTCCCAAGCAAAGCAGAGCAAAGTGACACTTACACCCCTAAACAAGAACCAACGGTCAGTTATGCTCAACAGCCTCTAGACAGTGGCTACACTGGCACCGCCTATATTACAACCCCAGACAACTTCAGTCACCCACATGAGACCACATGCCAGGAAAGGGGTCCACTGTACACTCCGCTAGAAATGGAGCAGAACATGTCAGACCTTGTTAGATTTATGGCTCGACGCGAACTGGTGTCTACAGGGCTCCTTCACTTCAACAACCGTCCCGAATGCTACAGAGCCTGGAAAGCATCGTTTATAAATACCATCAGAGGCCTCAACCTCTCACCAAGCGAACAGCTTAACCTTCTTGTGAAATGGCTAGGTAAGGACTCAGCTGAACATGCCAGACGAATACGATCCGTGTCTGCGAAACAACCAGCAAACGGACTCAGAGCTATGTGGGATAGGCTTAATGAATGCTATGGTGCACCAGAGGTCATCAAGGGTGTCTTTTTGAAAAGATTAGACAACTTTCCCAAGATTCCAAACAGAGACGGTCGTAAGCTAAGAGAGCTAGGAGACTTGCTGTCGGAAATACAGGCTGCCAAAGAAGATGGTGACCTGCTTGGGCTTAGTTATCTGGATACTCCTCATGGTGTTACCCCTGTGGTGCAGAAGCTGCCATTTTATCTCCAGGAAAAATGGCTCTCTCTAGGCTTTAAGTACAAAGAAGATCGCAGGGCTCCCTATCCCCCATTCGGCTTCTTTGTGTGTCAGGAAGCACGGATGCGCAACGACCCTGGCCTTACACAGACAGCATTCAGCAGTGAGTTATCAGTCTAAAGCCGAAGGTCACAAAGCTGTGGCAGTTTTTAAAATGAGGGTCTCTCCGGATCCTCTACCCCCTTCCAACGGTACAAGGACTGCATCGTTTGGCACCCAATGTAGAAGCGAGTCATCCACTAGAGATGATCCAGCAGAGCGCTGCCCGCTACACAATAAACCCCACCCCTTACCCAGGTGTTGTGGGTTTAGAGAGAAGCCAATCCGGTCGTTAAGCGATGACGTGACGAATCCTACTTCCGGGCCTAAAGTAGTCTGGGTTTAATATGGCTTTTGTGTTGTTAACATGTTTAATGCTATGTATTTTCTTCTATTTAATCTCAAAAAGCTCATAAAATAGTCAGTGATCACTGTTGACCTCCCTCAGCTTTTATTACCGCTAATCATTTATTTAAGCTCTGTTTTTTAAAACCTTAGGATGTAACTACAGCCCAGCCCATGCAGCAGTATATGAATGACTAACTTTGTATTGTGGATGGATTATCTCAGTTGTTCTCCCGGCTGAAGTTTGGTCCTTTTACAGCATCCTGCCATGCGATTACATTTGTTCCTGACCACCGATAACACTCACGTTAACTTTTATCGAGTGGAAAAAAAGTTAGCTTGTTTATATTATGCTAACATAGCTGTGTCGCTAGTGGTCACGTAGCACATACCAGCTATATACCAGCTAGCCAAACTTCAGTAACCATACAGGGAGTGCAGAATTATTAGGCAAATGAGTATTTTGTCCACATCATCCTCTTCATGCATGTTGCCTTACTCCAAGCTGTATAGGCTCGAAAACCTACTACCAATTAAGCATATTAGGTGATGTGCATCTCTGTAATGAGAAGGGGTGTGGTCTAATGACATCAACACCCTATATCAGGTGTGCATAATTATTAGGCAACGTCCTTTCCTTTGGCAAAATGGGTCAAAAGAAGGACTTGACAGGCTCAGAAAAGTCAAAAATAGTGAGATATCTTGCAGAGGGATGCAGCAGTCTCAAAATTGCAAAGCTTCTGAAGCGTGATCATCGAACAATCAAGCGTTTCATTCAAAATAGTCAACAGGGTCGCAAGAAGCGTGTGGAAAAACCAAGGCGCAAAATAACTGCCCATGAACTGAGAAAAGTCAAGCGTGCAGCTGCCAAGATGCCACTTGCCACCAGTTTGGCCATATTTCAGAGCTGCAACATCACTGGAGTGCCCAAAAGCACAAGGTGTGCAATACTCAGAGACATGGCCAAGGTAAGAAAGGCTGAAAGACGACCACCACTGAACAAGACACATAAGCTGAAACGTCAAGACTGGGCCAAGAAATATCTCAAGACTGGTTTTTCTAAGGTTTTATGGACTGATGAAATGAGAGTGAGTCTTGATGGGCCAGATGGATGGGCCCGTGGCTGGATTGGTAAAGGGCAGAGAGCTCCAGTCCGACTCAGACGCCAGCAAGGTGGAGGTGGAGTACTGGTTTGGGCTGGTATCATCAAAGATGGGCTTTTGGGGCCTTTTCGGGTTGAGGATGGAGTCAAGCTCAACTCCCAGTCCTACTGCCAGTTTCTGGAAGACACCTTCTTCAAGCAGTGGTACAGGAAGAAGTCTGCATCCTTCAAGAAAAACATGATTTTCATGCAGGACAATGCTCCATCACACGCGTTCAAGTACTCCACAGCGTGGCTGGCAAGAAAGGGTATAAAAGAAGAAAAACTAATGACATGGCCACCTTGTTCACCTGATCTGAAGCCCACTGAGAACCTGTGGTCCATCATCAAATGTGAGATTTACAAGGAGGGAAAACAGTACACCTCTCTGAACAGTGTCTGGGAGGCTGTGGTTGCTGCTGCATGCAATGTTGATGGTGAACAGATCAAAACACTGACAGAATCCATGGATGGCAGGCTTTTGAGTGTCCTTGGAAAGAAAGGTGGCTATATTGGTCGCTGATTTGTTTTGTTTTTGAATGTCAGAAATGTATATTTGTGAATGTGGAGTTGTTATATTGGTTTCACTGGTAAAAATAAATAATTGAAATGGGTATATATTTGTTTTTTGTTAAGTTGCCTAATAATTATGCACAGTAATAGTCACCTGCACACACAGATATCCCCCTAAAATAGCTAAAACTAAAAACAAACTAAAAACTACTTCCAAAAACATTCAGCTTTGATATTAATGAGATTTTTGGGTTCATTGAGAACATGGTTGTTGTTCAATAATAAAATTATTCCTCAAAAATACAACTTGCCTAATAATTCTGCACTCCCTGCACAAACGTCACTGCTGTTTAGTTTTCTGTCTTCATTTATGTTGGATGTGATAACAGAGCTGTACGTTTTAATTTGTTTCCAAAACCCGCAGTCAGGACATGCTATATTGTATTTAGATAGAAGCTAGCGAGCTAACTTCCTGCTAACTTCTAACTCCGTTAAATGTCATAAATTCCGACTTTAGACCAATGTTGTAAGATTACATGGTGGAAGGTAAGTGACGGAAGGGAACGGTAAGTGACGGAAGTGATGTTGTAGGTGACGTCAGACGCCGGAGATTTTGGCGGAGAAAAAGCAAATGGTAGCATAGAGTTTAACAAAGGTTTTCCAAGCTTCAGTATTACCAAATATACTAATCAATTGTCATATAACTAACAACATCTGTTTTATCATCTCTAACACCCTGGAGGACAACGGGGAGAGTTTAGACGCTCTCCAAGATTACATCGACCGCTGTTTTCAAGATTTAGTAATGCATAAGGCCCAGAGTGCATCTTCCCCGGCCAAAATCGAGACGCCGTCATCGAAGAGAAGTCGCCAGGCAGACTCCCCCGGTACAACATCGCCTGCCGGCAAAGACATCGCAGAAATCCTGGAGTCAATCGACAAGCGATTGTCCAGTTTCGATGCGAGGCTGTCCCTGGTGGAGATTTTACACCGGGAATTTAAATCTCTGAGAGAATCCCTGGAATTCAGCCAGCGGCAGGTGGAAACGCTTGCCGCTGAAAATGCCACGCTACGGGAGTCGGTTAAATCTCTCACCGATAACGTGACCCAGCTAAACATTGAAAATAAAAAAATAAAAGAGTCCGTTATCGATCTACAAGCCCGTAGCATGAGAGATAATCTTGTGTCTTCTGGTATTCCAGAAACTGCCGGAGAGGACGCAGAGGCAACGGTGAAAAACTTCATTAAAATCCACCTGAAGCTGCCGGAGGACACCGTAAAGAACATCAACTTCGATAGAGTACATCGCTTGGGGGGTGCGCGGTCGCGGACCGGGAGACCACGGCCTATTGTGGCCAAATTCAGTCAATTCAAACAGAAGGAACAGGTGAAGAGTCGCAGCAGAGAGCTGAAAGGAACGGACTTCAGCGTGAACGACCAGTTCCCCAAAGAGATCCTGGAACGACGCAAGGTCCTTGTGGCGGAGGCGTGGCCCCGGGCGCAGCTGCAGGGGAGGAGTGGAGCGGAAGGCTCATCAGGGCGGCGCTGCGAGGCCGGTAAGCACAGCTGATGTTGTTTATGGACTGATGATGGTTTCCCTCCCCTGTGTTATAGTGAGACGGAGAGGAGCGGGAGGGGAAAAAGAGACACACATCAGCTGGGATGGACAGCTGTCATTCTGTGCGATAGTATCAGTGTGTGAAAGTGTAAATAAATGTGGAACTTGGCGATAAAGACCTGTGTGTGCGTGTACCTGTGCCTAGTATATTCCACAGTCCTGTTCCCAGTTCGACGTAGCTTCATCCAGAAAGGCTCCCGTGCTGTCATCGCCGTGGACCGGCTCTACGTGGACGGACAGCTTTACCGCGACCTCGGCACCACACCGTGGTTATATTAACTGCACTCCAGATAAGAACCCGCTACACTCTTTTCTTATTCATTCACACTCTCTCCTTTAACATGAGTTTAAGCTAGTAATATCAATATGATGTCATAGCAGATATAACACCGTCACCCTCCGTCATTGCTTTAATTGGAATGTTTCCGTTTCGTTTCTTTTTTTTTGTTGTCGCTCACAGTTCATGTGGTTTCTTTCTTTCTCTTGTCTTTCACTGCTGTGGCCACCTACTTCCCCACTCACCTACAAACAACACCCTCTATTTCTCCATATTTTCACAACACGATCACGCAAACACATCAGCTCAACGGCAGCACATTCACAACAGCCTCACAGCACGCACAGACTTGCAGGACACATAAGCAAGCCACGCTTGTTCATATTAGTGAATATTCACACACATAGTCAGACTTATGGAGTCTCTCACCACACTTCTTTTTCTCTTTCTATTTACAAACAAGGGATGTTTCCATATTCTCTCCACCTGTCTAAACGAAACACCCAGCATACATCATTAGACATACACGCACAATTAAGGGCATGCTGAGGTTTGTCACATGGAATGTAAATGGAGCTGGCACCAGAGGAAAGAGGTTAAAAATATTTAACCAGCTTAAAAAACTACAGGCAGATGTTGTTTTATTACAAGAAACTCACAAACCTGTCACAGGTTTAAATGAACTTAAAACACCTGAGTTTCCTAACGTGTTTGCAGCCGGTTATAATTCTAGACAACGGGGAGTAGCAATTTTAATACATAAAAATGTTAATTTTACAGTACTCGATACAGTTATAGATCCAGAGGGTAGATTTCTAATTATTAAACTATCAATATTGAACAAAAAACTATGTATTGTTAGTATATATGGTCCAAATGTTGATGAACCCTCATTCTTCCACGGTTTTTTTAGTGCACTCTCTGAACACCTTGATTGCACACTCATTCTTGGCGGTGACCTCAACCTTGGACTAAATGAAGAAATGGATAGGCTCAACACAACAGGAACTCAGCGTAATTGGCAGTCCACAAATATAATCAAACAGTATATGAACGACTTTGGTCTTTGCGATGCATAGCGCTCTCTTCACCCCACCAGTAAGGAATATACTTTTTTCTCGCATGTTCATCACTCTTACTCTCGTCTGGATTATTTTTTGGTCAGCAGCTCACTGCTGTGTGACATTTCAGACACTGAGATTCATCCTATAGCTGTCAGCAATCATGCTCCTGTATCTTTAACACTAATGCACAAGAACAATACTACGCCAAGTAAAAACTGGAGATTTAATATATCACTACTTAAAGATGAAGACTTTATTAAATACTTTAAAAAGGAATGGACTTCATATTTAGACTTTAATGACACTCCCGGAATATCTGCTTCTGTTCTATGGGAAGCAGGGAAAGCTGTGATGAGAGGTAAAATAATTTCTTTCTCATCACACAAAAAGAAAGAAGAAAACAAAAATATTCAGGAATTAGAAAAAAACATCAAATCACTAGAAGAAGCCTACGCGTCCCACCAAGATCAGGAAACATTGAACAAAATATGCAAAACAAAACTAGAATTAAATGAAATTATTAATAAAAAAACACAATTCCTTATACAAAGACTTCGCTTGCAGAATTTTGAACACAGTAACAAATCAGGTCGATTTCTAGCTAACCAGCTAAAAATAAATAAAGAAAAAATAACTATATGTGCTGCTAAAGATTTATCGGGGAACACAATATATGATCCTGGAAGAATAAACAACATTTTTAGGGATTTCTATGAAACTTTATACTCACCACAAATAAACCCATCTAAAAATGAAATTGATCTGTTTCTTGACAACGTAACTCTTCCAAAATTACTAGACAGTCAAGCAATGGAACTGGATTCGCCACTGACGCCAAGTGAACTCCAGGAAGCCCTGATAAGTATGCCCAATAATAAGGCTCCAGGTCCAGACGGCTTCCCTGCAGAATTCTACAAAGAATTCTGGACAATTTTGGCACCAGTATTCCACAGCATGTTGCAGGAAATCGAGGAAAAGGGCAGACTACCACCAAATATGAATTCTGCCAACATTAGTCTCCTGCTAAAACCAGGCAAAGACCCTTTATTTCCCTCAAGCTATCGTCCAATTTCTCTTTTAAATGTAGACCTTAAAATAATCTGCAAAGCTCTCTCAAAGAGATTAGAGAAAATGACCCCCCTCTTAATTCATCCTGACCAAACTGGTTTCATAAAAGGTCGGCACTCCTCAACAAACACTCGTAGATTACTTAATTTAATAGACTACTCATACGATAAAAACATCGAAACCATAATATTATCTCTAGATGCAGAAAAAGCATTTGACAGAGTTAATTGGAAATTTTTATTCGCAACTTTACACAAATTTGGTTTTGGAAACTCTTTCATAAACTGGATAAGAATATTATACAATTCCCCAACGGCTCGTATCAGAACAAATGACCAGACATCCTCCAGCTTCTGTCTCCTGAGGGGCACCAGACAGGGATGCCCACTCTCCCCCTCACTTTTTGCAATTTTTATCGAACCTCTAGCAGCAGCATTTAGACAGGCTACAACAATTAAGGGCATAAAATGTAAGAACATAGAACATAAAATCAGTCTCTATGCGGATGATGTGTTGCTTTTTCTGCAAAACACACAAACCAACCTCTCTGAGGTAATTACTTTAATAAACTGGTTTTCAAGAGTTTCAGATTATTCAATTAATTGGCCAAAATCTACAGTTCTCCCCATTAACTGCTCCTTCCATAATTCTTCCTCTGCCCCACTGCAATCCGGAAATATTAAATATTTAGGTATTAATGTCTCTCCTAAGCTTTCAGACTTAACTAAACTAAACCACATCCCACTTCTAAAGAAAGTAGAAGGCGATCTGACTAGATGGAAATCTTTACCCATATCACTCATGGGAAGGGTCGCCACTATAAAAATGATGATCTTGCCAAAAATAAATTACTTATTTTTGATGATCCCTAACAAACCATCACAAGATTGGTTCAGATCTCTGGATTCATATATTTCCAAATTCCTTTGGAAAGATAAACCCCCGCGTATTAGCTTAAAAACGCTACAAAGAACCAAGGATAGAGGAGGATTAGATCTGCCTAATTTTCACCAATACTTCTTAGCCAACAGGCTTCAGTTCATCTCAGAATGGTTAAAACATACCTTCTTAGTTGAGCCCTGGCTAGATGTTGAACAGGCACTATGCAAGGATCTAGAGATTTCAGACCTACCATTTATTAGCTCAAACATCAAAAGACATGAATGCTTTAAAAGTATCAACATCAGCTTTTCTCTAACAGCATGGTGGGAGTTTCTAAAAATAACGGAGTCTTCATTAATCCCATGCAAACGTACACCTATCTGGAATAACCCTGACATATTACAAAACAATAATATGATTAATTTCCCAGAATGGAGTTGTAAAGGAATTAAATACTTAGAACATATATTAGAGGGAACAGAATTTATTCCATTTGACAGACTAGTTGAACAATATGGGATCAACAAGACAAGGTTTTTAGAATATCAACAAATTAAATCCATAGTAAAAAAGAAATTTAACCTCAGTCAAGTTGAATTACAAACACCACTAAGTGCGGCACATTTTCTTACTCTTAAATCCCCCAAATTATTATCTAAAATATACAGAACACTTTCTAAATTAGATGAATCAATATCCCTTCCTACTGCAAAGTGGGAAGCAGATTTATCAGTCAACCTAGACCAAAACTTCTGGTCTCAGATTTGCTTAAAAACTTTTAAATTAATTAAAAATCCCAGTCTGCAATTAATACAATACAAAATACTTCATAGAGTGCACTATACAGGTCATCGGATGTTCAAGATGGGCTTTACATCTTCCAACAACTGCTCACACTGTCAAGGCAATACACCAGACAATTACATCCACGCTCTTTGGTTCTGTCCACCAGTGCAAAAGTTTTGGCGCGAGATATGTGAAGACTTATCAAAGTGTCTGAAATGTAACATTCCAACTTCCCCCTTAGTGTGTCTACTGGGCAGCTTAGATAATGTCACTTCAGAAAAGAATATAGCCCATATGATCTTCACTGCCCTATGCATAGCCAAGAAAACAGTCCTCATGAACTAGAAAAATAAAAATAATCTTAATTCTAACCAATATAGAAATTATCTATTAGATTACATTAGTCTTGACACAGCCTCTGCCACCACATTAGATCAATTGCTCTGGGCCCCTTTTATCAGCTCCATCACCTAGTGGGGGTGGGGGGTCATAGTTTGGTCCCGCCTTCACTGTTGTGATTGGTGAGGGGGTAGGGACAGGCTTAGGGCGTCGGGGGGTTCCCGGGAGGCATCTTCCTTGGGGGGCTCAACCCGGGGTAGCGGTCACGTCCGGTTGGGGGCTCTGTTGGCTCTCAGGTGACTGTTTCCTCGCGGCTGCGTGCAGTGGGGCTAGGGGAGGGTCTGTGCTGACGGACGTGGGTTACTGACCTGGCAACCTGGCTGCCCCTGGGTGGGTCCGGGATGGGCGTGAGGTTCTGGGGGCGCTCCGTCTCTGGGCTGGGGCCCGGGCCGGGCCTCGGGGGCTTGGGTCCTGGTTGGTGTGCTGCCGGGGTTGTGGGCGGGTGGGTGCATGGGGGCCCGGCCCTGGAGCAGGGTGCCGCCGGTGCGTCGAGCCGCCTGGGGGGCTCTTCAACTGGTGGGGGGGATGGTCACATCTTGCAGGAGCTTTCTTCTCTTCAGGAACTCTCTGCAGGAGGGGGAGATACAGGAGAGGTGGAGGAAGATCTCAGCCTGGGCGTTTACCATCTTATGTAGTCTGGAAGATGTGTGGATGGTGGGGTGGGTGCAGTTTTCTCTGTGGTGGGGTTGGGTGGACTGTCCAGGGCTCTGTGGAGCCGGGGGGCGCTACTGCACTGGGCCCCGGTCTGATGGGCCTGGGCCCCCCTTCCCTGGCGGGTCGCGGAGGGTGGGAGTGCCTACTGGGGTCAGCGGGGGAGCTGGCCCCAGGGAGGGGTTACCTGCCCCTCCCTTCCTTCCCTCCCCATCTCCAGCTGCCTCCCTCTTCCCGCTCCTCCACAACCACCCACACATGCAGGGCCTTGGAGTGGGGGTATGTCACCAGGGTGCAGAGGAGGCTACCCCCCCCCCCCCCCCGTCCCCTTCTGGCTGCCTCTGCCTCAATTTTATCCCACAACTTAGACATTCACATTATTCACACTCTCATTACACATACATATAGGATCTTGGGGGTGGGCACAATCACGGAGTCCAAATTACCATCAGGGTGTATACCTCACCCCTGACGTCGTTGCCCACCTCTCAATTTTAAATGCACTTAGTCATTGAGGGCTAGCAGGAGGGACTATGCGCTTACCTGCTGCTCCTTGGCAGGTAGCTCCATGCCCTCCTGGGTTTTAATTACACCTTAGAACACATATGCATCAACACTACAATGAGCGGGTGGAGGGAGGTTTGGAGTCTTCTCCCACTCCCATTCTCTGCGGCCTGCTGGAGCGGGAGGGCTAGTGGGAGGAGTTGGCCGTCCGACTGCGGTCTGGGGTGTGGGGCCTCCCTGCTGCTGCGGAGTCGGGGTGGTCTGCCTCTCCCCACCGCAGGGGCCTGGGGCTCGCTCGGGCCCCTTTGGAGGTGGGGTGCCCCCGGCCTCTCGGCCTGGGGCTCGGTCACTCAGGCACAGCTGGGGGCCGGCGGAGCTCACGGGCGCGTCACTGCAACTCCCCCTGACTTCTGCTCCGCGGCTGCTGGGCGAGCCCTCATCTGGGACTCTCCTCAGCTCTTACTGGAACAGTGGCGCGGCTGCCCCTCTGTTGGTCTTCCATGGTCTCTTGTGTTCTGGGGGCCTCTGGATGTCTGGAGTTTTGATCTCCTCCATACCCGCTTCACACCCTGGAGGACGGGGCTGTGGCCCCCCCACACTCCCTAGCAGATCATTACATGGAGAAACCTTTGGAATGCAAGCATGCTGATCCACACAGGTATGCACACATGGGTATTCACAGACGCGGACTAAAGCTTTCTTGGCTGCTGCCTCAAAGCACACTGTGCGCTGTCTATCTTGCGTGCTGCACAATATCGTTTATTATTTAGTAAATATTGATATCTATGACTAGCTAGTTTATTGTGATGGTGCTTTGTTTTCTCTATTATTATGTTGCTCTTTGTTGTTTGCTGTCTCCTCTGTTTGTTTTTTTTATTTGTTTTTTTTTTTCTCCATACAGGTGACCCAGGAGTTCTTTTTTTTTTTTCTCTCTCTTACCCCCCCCTCTCACCGTCTCTTCTCCCCTTTGGTTTTCTTTCTTTCTCTCCCCCTCTTTCTCTCATTCATTCCCCCTGTCCTATTTATAAAAAAAAAAAAAAAAAAAAAAATGTCATAAATTCCGTTTTCACGGATGCCTGGATGTTAAACTCAATTGTTACACCTGGTAGAGCAGAACACTGATAATTTTATTAAAGATGAAAGACTTTAGACAGTTTTTCAACTCTCAGTAATGCCATAGTGATCGTTTGATATATGGACCTGCAGCGGAGTTTAGGCCCAGACACGGCTAGTGACGTCAGACTTAACGACCGGATAGAAGAAAGGAAAGCGCTCTTAACCCTTTAAGACCTACCATAGAACCAAGTCCGCCAGAGCTTACTTTATATTTTTATATGCTGTAGTGCCATTTTTGGGAACATTTCAAGTTGCTATACATCAATACAACTGTCATAGCCCATATTTTAATAATATGTATGCATTAAGTCCATAGTAACTACATTAATTGCAAAAAAGTGATTTAAAAAGTGAAAAAAGTGCAATAAAGTACAAACAAATTGAAAATCATTTTTGTTTTTTTTTACATAAATTTCTACTTGGAGAAATTTAAGAGGTTTATCCCTCAAAAATTTAAATACAAAAAAGTTGCAAAAAATAGTTTACAACAACAGGAAATTTATTTTGAGTGTCTTCATAGATTTGCTGCTACGGAGTCGGGGTGGTCTGCCTCTCCCCACCGCAGGGAAAAGGGTAACACCACCTGGGTCTGGGTGCAGTTCCCCCCTCCAGGGGCAAGGGTACCTAGACCCGGTTTGTAGAGTACGCTTGGGGAGTGTGATCGTGTGTACAGCGTCTCTTTATGTCTGTCTCCACGTTGGTTGAGTGTGGAGTGAGTGCATATGAGAGCTTGAGGGGGGGAATGGATGTTTGTGTCTGTGTGTGCCTGTATGTCTGTGTCTATATGTCAGGTTGGGTATCAGACACCACCTCTCTGGGGACACCTCAGGCCCTCCAAGGTTTGGAGGCCTATCTCCACCCACCACCACTTCCCCTGCCGGTGGCGGACTCCCTCAGGTGTCAGTGCGTTGGTGGTTCTTTGTGTCTGGGGGTGGGCGCCCAGGTACACACCGGCTCACTCCTTGGCGGCCGCTTATCGGGGCCTGGAACCTGGGGCTCGCTCGGACCACTTCGGAGGTGGGGTGCCCCCGGCCTCTCGGCCTGGGGCTCGGTCACTCAGGCACAGCTGGCTGCCGGCGGAGCTCACGGGCGCGTCACTGCAACTCCCCCTGGCTTCTGCTCCGCGGCTGCTGAGTGAACCCTCATCTGGGACTCTCCTCAGCTCTTTCTGGGACAGTGGCGCGGCTGCCCCTCTGTTGGTTTTCCATGGTCTCTTGTGTTCTGGGGGCCTCTGGATGTCTGGAGTTTTGATCTCCTCCATACCTGCTTCATACCCTGGAGGACGGGGCTGTGGCCCCCCCCACACTCCCTAGCAGATCGTTACATGGAGAAACCTTTGGAATACAAGCACGCTGATCCACACAGGTATGCACACGGGTGTTCACTGCTCGTAGACTTAAATTACACCTTTCTTGGCTACTACTTCGAAGCACATCTGTCCTGCGTGCTGCACAACAACATTGAATATTTAGTATATACTGCTGTTTACACTTAGCGAGATTAATGCGATGGTGTTGTGTTTAGTATGTTGCTTTGTTTTTTTGTCTTCTATTCTTCTCTCAACAGGTGATCCAGGAGATTTTTATTTTTTTTCTCCCCCCCTTTCTCACTGTCCCTCTCCCCTTCTGTTTTTCCTTTCCTTCCTCTTTCTTTCTCCCTTTCCTATCCCTCACTGATGTCTGTCCCGTCTGTAACATCTGAAAATAAAATATAATAAATAATAAAAACAAAGATCGACCAAATGGACCAATACAGCAATGCCACGAAGATCCATTTGGCAAAGTAAATCCATTGGGTATCCTTGTTGGTCTTCAGACAACAATTCTGATGGCTAAAGAACCAAATGGGACAGGCAAAAAAAAATAAATAAATAAAATTATTCCTCAAAAATACAACTTGCCTAATAATTCTGCACTCCCTGCACAAACGTCACTGCTGTTTAGTTTTCTGTCTTCATTTATGTTGGATGTGATAACAGAGCTGTACGTTTTAATTTGTTTCCAAAACCCGCAGTCAGGACATGCTATATTGTATTTAGATAGAAGCTAGCGAGCTAACTTCCTGCTAACTTCTAACTCCGTTAAATGTCATAAATTCCGTTTTCACGGATGCCTGGATGTTAAACTCAATTGTTACATCTGGTAGAGCAGAACACTGATAATTTTATTAAAGATGAAAGACTTTAGACAGTTTTTCAACTCTCAGTAATGCCATAGTGATCGTTTGATATATGGACCTGCAGCGGAGTTTAGGCCCAGACACGGCTAGTGACGTCAGACTTAACGACCGGATAGAAGAAAGGAAAGCGCTCTTAACCCTTTAAGACCTACCATAGAACCAAGTCCGCCAGAGCTTACTTTATATTTTTATATGCTGTAGTGCCATTTTTGGGAACATTTCAAGTTGCTATACATCAATACAACTGTCATAGCCCATATTTTAATAATATGTATGCATTAAGTCCATAGTAACTACATTAATTGCAAAAAAGTGATTTAAAAAGTGAAAAAAGTGCAATAAAGTACAAACAAATTGAAAATCATTTTTGTTTTTTTTTTACATAAATTTCTACTTGGAGAAATTTAAGAGGTTTATCCCTCAAAAATTTAAATACAAAAAAGTTGCAAAAAATAGTTTACAACAACAGGAAATTTATTTTGAGTGTCTTCATAGATTTATTTTTGAGATACACCAATTTTTATCTACTGCAGGAAAAACGAAAAACAATCCTATGATGCAAATTTGCAAAGAAAACAGAATGTGCATCATTCTAAGCATCCCAGCAACTATTCAGAAAAATATAAAGTCAAGCATGACTTATAAAAACACCATTATAGGCTTTTAAGGCCTACAAGTAAAAAACTACATTTTCCGCGAAAATGACGTCACTTCCGGTTTCAGGCAGGAAATGCGGACATGCGATCGTTCGCGCTGACGTCTGTTTCAATGTGGGAAGTGTAACAAACAGCTGATCGTATCGGCAAAGCGTTTTTCGGGAATATTATGTTTTTGTTCCTGTTTTTGTTCCAGACAGGCTCAGCATGGAACCACCTTTTAGCAATGTCGGCATTGACGTGTTTGGGCCCTTGTCTGTATCAGCCCGTCGCACGAGAGGAGGCCACGCTGATAGTAAGAGGTGGGCTGTCCTCTTCACCTGTCTGTGTGTCAGAGCTATACACATTGAGGTAATTGAGTCATTGGATTCCTCCAGTTTCATAAACACATTCAGAAGGTTTATGGCGATTCGAGGGCCTTTGAAAAACATACGCTCTGACCGGGGCACTAATTTCACCAGAGCTTGCAAAGATATGGGGATTCCCTCAAATCTTGATGGGAAAGCCATGGAGAGGTTTCTGTCAGAACACGGATGTACGTGGACCTTCAACACACAACATTCCTCTCATATGGGAGGAGCATGGAAAAGGATGATCGGCATCACACGTCGTATCCTGGACTCGATGCTTCTTCAAATGAGCTCCTCCAAACTCACACATGACGTACTCACAACATTCATGGCTGAGGTTTCAGCCATAGTGAACAGTCGACCACTTGTGCCTGTGTCAAACGATCCTACAGATCCTTTCATTCTTACACCGGCTTCATTGCTTACTCAGAAAGTAGGTCCATGCCCAGTACCAGAAGGAGATTTTGGACATAAGAACCTATTGAAGCAACAGTGGTGCAGGGTCCAAAGCTTGTCTAACACATTTTGGGACAGGTGGCGGAAACAGTATCTGTCAACGCTACAGTGTCGAACAAAGTGGACATCTGACCGGCCAAACCTTAAGAAAGGAAGCGTGATGCTTCTTAAGGACAGTCAGTGCAGTAGGAACAAATGGCCCTTAGGAATTATCATTGATGTGTATCCTAGTAAAGATGGAAGGGTGCCCAAAGTGCAAGTAAAGGTCATCAAGAAAGAGGAACCAAAGCTTTACGTCCGACCTGTGAATGAGATGATCTTGCTCATTCCTCCGGATGACTGAAATGTGTTTGACCTTGTCATATTAGTAGGTGAAACCCGCTGGGTTTCAGACGGGGAGTGTTCTGTCACCATGTAACTGTTTAGTCTGAATGTCGACTCTAGCAAGGCGTTAGAGGCAGAGGACATTACAAGTCCCTCCAGAACAAAGAAATTCAACTGCCTGTCTCACTCTCCGCTATTCCCCTCCCTCTCTGTTTATTACTAAGTCCGCCATCTTCAGTAAACTTCGTAAAATTGTATCTGCATCTGAGACTGCTTTTGACCCAAATGTTCTGTATTAATTTTTTAAAAAGGCTCAACCCAGTGCTTCGCTTTTTGTCTAACCTGGGTTGATCTTACATGGAAACACCCTGTAGTTGATCAGCATGCAAAATGTACTTACAGATCATCTGAATCATCAACAAGATCAGACTTGGTGCAAATAAAATGAATTTGCTGACATTCGCCACCATTTCCAATCAGACTACTGACACTTTCCAGGATCCCCCAGGCTGCTTTCTCTGATGCTGCTCGATTAATTTCAGTCACAATCCACACAATAGAACAATCTCCAACTATCTGAAAGGAGAATAACATGTCTCAGTGCTTAATAGAAAGATGACTGTTTACAGACAACACAGTATAAGCAAAGAGCAGTAAATGTGAATTACCCCTTTCCACATCTGATCTCTGCTCTTGTTACAGTCACCATTTCCAGGGAGGTCCACAAGTGTCACATGCTGGAGAAGAGGCCTGTTTGGCACCCTGACAGTCACACACTTCACTAGTGGCCAAAAACACTTTTTTCCTTCATCACCTTCTTCTTGTTTTGAATCACTTCTTGTGTACTTGACAAATTTTGCAGAGAGTTCATTAGCCTGCAATAAATAATAAAAGCAGTGCAGTTTAATTTCAGTCCGCAATGCAAGTGCTTTACAAGTGCACTGACTATTAAAAGTCAGTGACACAAAAAAATCAGGTCATGTGAAATCCTTTTTAGAACAATCAACCATTTGATAGTTTCAATAAAGTGCCTAATTATTATTCAAAACCAAAATTAAAATACTCTTTTTTTATTTATTTAAAAGTTTTTATTTTCTATTTTAAATCACACTAAGTACACTCTTGGTCTCAACAGTTATTATTACTATTAGCAGAAACTACCTGATCTCAGTTATTTTGTACAGTTGTCCACCACTTTGAGATATTAATAAGCCACTTTAGACCGCTCCCTTATTCACTATAGCGGATAACGTGCCATGTTTTGAATGTCAGGGTTTTACACCACTTTTTGCCATTCCTGACACAACCGACTGTCAGACACCGATTTACTTTTGATTGTTTGTCGTCATTTTGATTCAATCTTTGTTGACTTTGCTCAGCAGTGAATTTCTACAGAGAGATTTAAAAAGGGTAAGAGTAGGTTAAAACAAGGAACTGATCACTGTTGTGTGAAGAGGTAAAGGTTCCTACTGCGATGTAAAAAAAAAATAAAAAAAATAAATCATGCTCTACATCAGTGTTTTCCAACCTTTTGGAGCCACGGCACATATTTCACATCAGATAAATCACACGGCACACCACCAAAGAAAAATGTCAAAAAAGCATATTGATAATTTTTCCGTTCACCTGGTATAGCGGAATTGGTTCGGTTTGTCTCCAATATACCTTTTTAGCTTTCTTCTGAAGGCCTTAGTCTTGCTAAGGCCTTCATCTGGGTTGGAATTTTCTCCAGGACCCAGGTCAGTTTGACTACTTTTTCTTTTCAAATATTTATCTATCGTTATCATGTGCTGCGTTGTCTCACTCACAGCATGACTGTTGTATAATTTCTTCTTCTTCTTCTTCTGTTTTACTAGCAGTTGGTAACCCATTTAATTAGAGCAGGTAGTTCCAGGGCACACCTGATCATTTCTCAGAGTGGTTGGGAAACACTGCTCTACATAATGGACCTGGACCAGTCTTGGGATCTGTTAACCACAGTTATTACAAGAACAGATTTTTTTTCTGGATATGTGATCATCTAAATGTGATTATGGGATCTCAGTAAGAACTATTTCGTTGCGATCACTGCATTTCAGTGTTTTGTGTTTTTTAGACTTTTGAATTTATGCTGCATTCTGTTTTCTGAAGTGAGTTATGTTTCTAGATCTTAGTCTTTTGTTAATTTGGTCAGTTATCTTTTTTGTCCAGGTTGTCCTAGTTTCACCTGTGTGCATTTCTGTCATGTAACGGTGTGTGGCAGGCAGGAAAATAGGACCCAAACGCAAACTCACGGGAAAACAGGACTGAACTCAAAATGCAGCTTTAATGCTGACAAAAAGGTGACAAAAGATAACGGTGATACAAAAGCGATACAAAACTAAACTGGGAGATGCTAATTGTAACACATACCAGAAGACACGGGGAGAATCACACACAGCATGAGGGACGACACGACACTGACTCAGAGAAACACGGGGTTTAAATACACTGGGAAGTAACGAGGGGAATGAGACACAGAAGGAGGGCACAGCTGGGAGAAATCAGGACTGACGGGACAAGCAAAGCAGGACGCATTCACATAAGACACGGACCATCAAAGTAAAACAGGAAGTATCACACAGAGACGCGAACTTGACACAGTGGAGACAGCAACTAAGAAACACAGAGACATAAACCATAAGGCAGAGGTCTAAGAACCAAAATACACAGGGAAATACTCATCTGGGAACACAAGAGACTAGACTAGAGGGAGTAACAAAAGACCAACCATGAGAACATAATGCACAATGCAGAGTGACAGAAAACAAGAAACTCAAACATGCAAAGACACCCAATTACACAGAACAGAGGGGACACAGAGAGACATGAAGGGCAAGGGATCAAAACTAGAAACCATAGAATAAATCACACACAAGTACAATAATACAAAAATCCCAAAGAACTAAAAACGCTGGGTCAGGAGACCCAGGACCGTGACAATTTCCCAGCATCCCCAGTGTGTAGTCTCTTATGGCTGTCTGTTATAGTAGTAATATGAGTTTGTCTTACTGATTCACATGTCAACATCTTCCGCCTGGATTGGAGAAATTCTGGAATTTCTTTGAAATATTTGCGGTCCATGAGGTTTTCAAAGGACTTTTCTTTCCATTCTTCTCCATACAGTGTTGACAGCTTTTCAACAGCATCATGATAATCATCATCTTCCTTTTCCTGATTTTTATTATTGTCAAGAAACTGATGAAATGACCACAACTCTTCGTTCCACTCCTACAAAATTAGACGACAAGCCATTTATTGAGGTATGTACCCAACCGTTAACCCCAATAACTGAAGTGTAACACCTATAATAGTTTTAAGTAAAAATCTAACTTTCATAGCTCATTTTACCTCCTTTGTGATGAACTCAATTTCTGCCTCATAGTTTGAGCTGTGTTTGTTAGCTTCCACTTTGATCATGACTGACGTGCATGCATTGATGCTTCCTGAGGGTAAAAGATTCTTCTCTTTGATGATGGCATTTATCAAAGAGCTCTTTCCAGCCCCAGTTTTACCAAAGACACCAACCAGCTCCCTCTTCTTTATCTCCAAATCACTGATCTTTTTCCTGTTGAACAAGATTTTAAATATGGGTTAATTCATTCAGTCATGAAATTTTTTTAGGTATGCTTTAAATAAGAGAGTTTAAAAGAGAGTTATAATCATGGTAGTGATTAACCAATCAATTATCACAATATATTTCAGTTCTATACACTTGTTCCACTAACTGTTTACTGTATGTTGTTTTGATCCACACCTTCTTTTTGTGTCAGTTAAAGTGAAAGTTTCCCCCAAGAATTGGTAAATACCAGGAACAGGAAAAAAAAATACAGGGAGTGCAGAATTATTAGGCAAATGAGTATTTTGTCCACATCATCCTCTTCATGCATGTTGTCTTACTCCAAGCTGTATAGGCTCGAAAACCTACTACCAATTAAGCATATTAGGTGATGTGCATCTCTGTAATGAGAAGGGGTGTGGTCTAATGACATCAACACCCTATATCAGGTGTGCATAATTATTAGGCAACGTCCTTTCCTTTGGCAAAATGGGTCAAAAGAAGGACTTGACAGGCTCAGAAAAGTCAAAAATAGTGAGATATCTTGCAGAGGGATGCAGCAGTCTCAAAATTGCAAAGCTTCTGAAGCGTGATCATCGAACAATCAAGCGTTTCATTCAAAATAGTCAACAGGGTCGCAAGAAGCGTGTGGAAAAACCAAGGCGCAAAATAACTGCCCATGAACTGAGAAAAGTCAAGCGTGCAGCTGCCAAGATGCCACTTGCCACCAGTTTGGCCATATTTCAGAGCTGCAACATCACTGGAATGCCCAAAAGCACAAGGTGTGCAATACTCAGAGACATGGCCAAGGTAAGAAAGGCTGAAAGACGACCACCACTGAACAAGACACACAAGCTGAAACGTCAAGACTGGGCCAAGAAATATCTCAAGACTGGTTTTTCTAAGGTTTTATGGACTGATGAAATGAGAGTGAGTCTTGATGGGCCAGATGGATGGGCCCGTGGCTGGATTGGTAAAGGGCAGAGAGCTCCAGTCCGACTCAGATGCCAGCAAGGTGGAGGTGGAGTACTGGTTTGGGCTGGTATCATCAAAGATGAGCTTGTGGGGCCTTTTCGGGTTGAGGATGGAGTTAAGCTCAACTCCCAGTCCTACTGCCAGTTTCTGGAAGACACCTTCTTCAAGCAGCGGTACAGGAAGAAGTCTGCATCCTTCAAGAAAAACATGATTTTCATGCAGGACAATGCTCCATCACACGCGTTCAAGTACTCCATAGCGTGGCTGGCAAGAAAGGGTATAAAAGAAGAAAAACTAATGACATGGCCTCCTTGTTCACCTGATCTGAACCCCATTGAGAACCTGTGGTCCATCATCAAATGTGAGATTTACAAGGAGGGAAAACAGTACACCTCTCTGAACAGTGTCTGGGAGGCTGTGGTTGCTGCTGCACGCAATGTTGATGGTGAACAGATCAAAACACTGACAGAATCCATGGATGGCAGGCTTTTGAGTGTCCTTGCAAAGAAAGGTGGCTATATTGGTCGCTGATTTGTTTTTGTTTTGTTTTTGAATGTCAGAAATGTATATTTGTGAATGTGAAGATGTTATTTTGGTTTCACTGGTAAAAATAAATAATTGAAATGGGTATATATTTGTTTTTTTGTTTAGTTGCCTAATAATTATGCACAGTAATAGTCACCTGCACACACAGATATCCCCCTAAAATAGCAAAAACTAAAAACTACTTCCAAAAACATTCAGCTTTGATATTAATGTGTTTTTTGGGTTCACTGAGAACATGGTTGTTGTTCAATAATAAAATTATTCCTCAAAAATACAACTTGCCTAATAATTCTGCACTCCCTGCATTGATAAGTCACCAAAACTTCCTAAAAATATCAGTCTTTGTTGGTCTTAACTTGGATAGTTATAGTCTACTATTGAATCATAAATCAATGTATCCTTGTATTTGTCGCTTGCAGTTGCCTGGATTGAAAATTGGAACTTGCTGAACGTACATACAATACACAAACATCACATTGGGGAGACAGGTCAGACTAGGTGGCATAAAGTGAAATGTATAACACAAAAAGGCAATCGAGGAGAAAAAAGAAGAATTGGTAGATACCAGGAACAGGAAAAAAATGTAGCTCAGTCACCAAAACTTTCCAATAAATTTTACTACTGTATTATTTCAGCGTCTATAATTGTACTGTTGTATGTCAGCAAAATATGAAAAAACATAATACTCACTTTAAGAAAGCACTGAGTTTGTCTTGCTCATTTAGTCTGGAATGTACAAATGCCATGATGTTTTTCACATTAGATAGTATGGTTGGTTCTGTGAACAAAAAAGTCAAGAACTATTTAGAAGGAATTATAGACTAGAATAACCAAAAAATTTAAAATTTGATGTTAAAAAAAGCAAACCTGTGTGAATTAGAGTATATCAGGACCATAATGTGACCACTAACCAATCAAACTTACTATACCATGCTGACTGTTAAATTTTGCCAACAGCCCAAAGAAAAAGTAATTTCTAGCATCAAAGATGAAACTGGCATGTTGGACAAATTGTGCTGAACAGAAATTTAACCCTATAGTGGCTTAAACTGTGACATTGTTTAGTAAGAAACGTAAATACCTTCAAATCCTGGCATTGACTGACACTGTCGCTTAGCTGGTGACTGCAACCTGCTAGCATCACTTTCAAGGTCTGATTTTCTTTTTCCTGATTGGATAAAAACAACAACAAAAAATAAGAAAAAAAATGTGTTTCTCTCAGCATTGAAAGTTCTTCTTAGTAAAGTTATGTAGATTGCAAAAAATATTAGTGCCTTTCAAACACAGAATAATATGAGATGCAATAAATATGATGCATGTGTCTCACCTGTATCACTTGTGGCTGGAAAGACCTGAGGATGAATATCAGTTATACAGGAAATTATCACTATTTGCATTGGCATTGTTCTTTAACAAAAGGACACTAACATACAAGTTTTACAATCAACAAACTTAAATGCAGTTATGTTTTATTAACCAGCAGACTGATGAAAATTGAATTACAATAACCTTCTTCTTACTAAATATCTGTGATCCTACTAGACAATTCTTTTACATAATTAGGTCCCAGTCTCAAAGACCTACAGAGACAGTTGGCAAACCCTCTAGCTAGGGCAAAATGTATTTTCCCACCCCCCTTTGAATTATGTCTTTAGATTAGTCATTTATTCGTTTCTGTAGAGAGTTGTCAGTCTCTGTAGACCAGAGAATGGAGCTTTACTTTGTCTCAGGCAGTTGGCTCATATGTCTGAAATTCAGTGTAATCCTTACCTGAACCACATCAGCTGCTTCTTCATGCTCCTGTTCACACTGCAGATAAAAAGTGCAAAGCCGCATAGAGTATTGAGCTCTTAAACATGCATTAAAAATTGTATTTGTCATATGGACATTAAATCTGAAGGAAAAAACAGTTTTAAACTGACTTGAAAAGACATGACTGTTTCCTGATTTGAATTTTGTTCTTACCACAATCAAAACGATTCAAATCTATATTAGTTAAGAATCAATAAAATGACTCTACAAATAATTACTGCCAGTGAGACACTGTTGAACACCCAGTGGTGTTTGTGTAGCTTATCTGCGTAGCCAATTTAATTAAAAACGTATAACTTACTTCAAGGTGTAATCTTCACACACTCTCTGTGTATTTACTCACTAATTACCTGTCCCTCCTGCACTTTCCTGCTCATTGTGTCAGATGTTTAGTTACTCTTCGGCAGGGATGGGTACTGGTTCTGACATAAACGGTAGTAACCAGAAAAGCAGCACACATTTCGGTGCTTTATTTCAGTACTTTTTTTTCTTGAGCTGTCATACAGCTGTCTTCTTGTTTGATAGAGTGATACCATATATGCCCTATAGCTGCAGAAAAGGCTAACATTGTTATCTTTTTACAAAAGAAAAAAAAAACAGCTAAACATGAGAGGTTTTATGACAAAGTTTGTGTTTTCCATTGTTTAAGCACTGGTTCCAACCAAAGGATGTATCTTGTATCAACAGAAAAGGCTAACTTGGTTATCATTTTGCAGAAAAAAAGAGGAGACTGCTAAAAATAAAAACATAAGAGGTTTTTGGGCAAAGTTTATGTTCTCCATTCTTTAAGCACCGGTTTGAGCACCGGTTTGAGCACCGTTTAAGCACCGGCACCGTTTCAAAAGTACCGGTTTGGCACCGGTATCGGATAAAACCTAAATGATACCCATCCCTACTCCTCAGTCTCCTTTAGCAATAATGAGACTTGCATTAAATGTACCCTATTTACAACTCTGGAGGCCAGGATCACATAATTGTAGACTTTGCTTCGCACCCTTAAAAATCCCATAACTAGCCAGGCTCCTTTAGCCAGTGTAGCTCCCTCTGGCATATTGTCCCGAGCAGTTGGGGAAACAAGATGACTGGGTGACGATGAGGAGAAAGCACAGTATTAAATAGAAGCCCCGTGGCACACCACCAACCCATTCATGTCTCTAAGTGTTTTCCCCCATTTGCAGAAACACCCGCAGGGGCTCAAACTCTGGTAATTGGTGATTCTATTCTAACACATGTGAAGCTAGAGACACCAGCAAAGACAACCAGAACAGTCGACACTGAGGGAAATTTAAAACTGCTGGCTAAGTGTAAACATAAATTGAATAAAATTCTAATTTATGTCGGCAATTATGACACCTGGTTACCTTAATGGGAGATCACTAAAATTAATACTGAATCAGTATGTAACTCTATAGGCAAAAGAATTGAGCTTCATTTTGTCTCAGGCAGTTGGCTCATATGTCTGAAATTCAGTATAATCCTTACCTGAACCACATCAGCTACATCTTCATGCTCCTGTTGACACTGCAGATAAAAAGTGCAAAGCCAAATAAACTGAGCACTTAAACATATACTAAAAAATTTATTTCTCATATAGATACTTCATCTCAAGGCAACAAAACAGTTTGTAACTTACTTGAAAAGAAATGACTGTTTCTTGATTTGTGTTTTTTTCTTCCTAACACAATCAAAACATTGCAAATCCATATTAGTAAAGAGTTAACAAAAATTACACTACATAATATTGCTGCCAGCACATTTTTTAATATCCAGGTAACTCTAATAGAAATTCACCTCTGTACACTAAAACAACAATGATTGTTTTAAAAAAAAAAAAGGTAATTACCTTTAACAGCTTGAGGTTCTTCTTGAATTTCACTCTTGGTCCAGCTTTTGTGATCAAATTATTAATTTCTTGATCATCAAGCTCACACAGACTTTCAGAATCGATTTGTTCATCTGTAATTTAAAAAGAATTTGCAGAGATAAAGTTTATTCTCAACTTTCTTCAGAAATTCTTCGTAAATGATTGAAAAAGCTATGGGCACAGATCTATGAGCTGTTTTACAGTTAACAGATCACATCAGGATCAATATCTGTACCCATCACAGATTCACATTAATACTTTACCTTTAAATTTTTCCACCCACTCACTTAGCCCCCATTCAACCAGTTTGGTTCTTACGAAATCATCCATGACCAAGAAATGAAACTGTAAGATAAAATGCAATATTTAACCAGACAGTACTGCTTTAAAGATTAGATATTTGTGACCAACTTCTCCTTTAATCCATATATAATCAGAGACACTGATTAAATTCAGATTAAAACTTCAAACTGCTCACCTTTTGTTTGAGTAATGCAGGAAAAGGCTGCTGAGGGAGATGTGAGGGAAGCAGTGAGACACAAACAGGAAACAGAAAAAAGAAATCGAGCACAAAGTCCACAAACGGATACGGTTAAAATCAAACTGTAACTGTGTGGCTTAGACTGCACAACTGTCTGCAACTGCATTTATACATAAAATAGAAAGGTAAATCCAACATGACTAAAGCGGGTGCAGGAAAAATAGAACTGAGAACTGAGAAAAGCAGGAAGAGGTGTTTGTGCAGCGCAGATGGGAGTGGCTGGCAGACAGGTAACAACCTGCCTCAGAGAAAGTGTTTGTTTTTTTAGTTTGTTTAAAATAAATCAAAGGGATTAAATATTATAGTTTAAAAACAAGACAGAAACAGCTTTATGTATACTTAAAGTATACTCAAGTTGCCAAACTACATTAAGGTAGTTAGAGTAAAAATATCACCATAGGTTTTTTTTTAATATGCTGCCACGTGTGTACATTATTATTATTATTATTTATCCCCACATGCCTCCTCCATTGCCTGTAAAAGGGATATGCGTTGATGGGGATGACTGTCATAGACCTTCCAGCTCCAGGCAGAGAAGAACTCTTCAATTGGATTCAAGAATGGAGAGTATGGGGGGAGGTTGAGTACAGTGAAGAGTGGGTGATCTGTAAACCAGTTGCGGACCAAAGCAGCCCTATGGAAACTAACATTGTCCCATATAATGACGTATCTGGTCTGCTCTGGTCTCTGAACATTAGTGAACATGTCAAAGGTGTCCAGGAATGTAATAATGTGTGCACTGTTATATGGGTCCAGGGTTGCATTATGGTGAACAACACCATTTTGACTTATAGCTGCACACATAGTTATGTTACCACCACGTTGTCCTGGGACATTGATTATGGCACGGTGTCCAGTGATGTTCCTTCCGAGTCTCCTCGTCTTAGTGAAGTGAAAACCAGCCTCATCCACAACAAATTGCTCATGACCCATCTGCCTCTGCAGATGGGTCATGAGCAAGACATGAGCAAGACAAAACAAACAGCAGGCACATGCACAGCACTACAGTATGCACTTCCAGATTCAGTACCAATGATACTATAGCTTACCTGCACATAGTCATATTGCAGCTGTTTTACACGTTCACTGTTTCTTTCCAAAGGTGTTCTGTAGATTTGTTTCATTCGGATTTTGTTGCGGGCAAGTACACAACCTAATAGAGAAGTGCTCACATTTTGTATGTTCTGGAAGGTGGTGTCATCCTCAATTAGGCACTGCTGAATTTCACGTAGCCTTATGGAATTATTTGCAGTCACCATATTGACTATATGGGTTTATTGGTCTGCAGTGAACATTCTTCCTCTGCCCCTAGCATCTGGTCAGCTAGCAATTCTGTAAAGTAACAGTTTCAGTATTTTTACATCTGTGGTATTGTGGTGTTCCTCATTAGCATATGGCAGTGCTACAAGTCTTAGTGCAAAGTGACTGTACTAACCGATTCTCATTTCGAAATATCCTTATGATGCTTGCTACAGTGTAGCGGCTCAAGTTAGGCTGAACCCGTTGGCCAGCTTCACTCAGGGTCATTCCATGGTTGATTACATGGTCCACTATTGTAGCTCTGATGTTACCAGCAATTCTATTTCTTACTCTTCTTACCCTTCCTCTTCCCCCTCCTCTTGCTCCTCTTGCTCCTTCTTGTCCTCTTGCTCTAACTTCACCTCCTTGTCCTTGTCATCCTCTTTGTCCTACTTCTTCACCTCCACGTCCTCTTCCTCGGCCTCCTCTAATTCTCACTCTTCTCACTCTTCCTGCTCCCTCCATTGTACTCCACAGCTTACCTGTACCTTATTTATAGTGCTTAGGCTGATTGCAAAGTGAACTAATTACAGTTTTTTCTGATTGCTTAAGCACATGTTATGTAACTATTGGCTAATTTAGCAAAACTCTACACACAAATAAAACAACCTGTCACCCAATTATCCAAACATTTTAGTTCTCTTGCAAAAGCAAACACAGCTAGATTAACTCTTCACACCTTTGTAAAAATGGTGTTTCCGTATCAAACAGTACACACAAGCCATCATCTACTAAGCACACAATGCGCCAACTGCACACCGATGGTATGAATACAAAACACATCTGGCGTTTGCCTTCCCTGTGCACAAGGTAGGCTATGTCAGTTTGAGCTCATACTTCTGTCATAGATCCATAAGCATAGAGGGATCCAAACTTCAAGTACTGGTGTTTAGTCAAACACATCAAAACAAACACAAGTGTTCATTTCCAAGTATAGGATTATTTGCAATCGCCATAATGACTATATGGGTTACGTGGTCTGCAGTGAACATGCTTCCTCTGCCCCCTCCTCGTCTTCCTCTTGCTCCTCCTTGTCCTTGTCGTCCTCTTCATCCTACTTCTTCACCTCCACGTCCTCTTCCTCGGCCTCCTCTACTTCTCACTCTTTCTGCTCCCACCATTGTACTCCGCACACACAGCTTACCTGTATTATAGTGCTTAGGCTGATTGCAAAGTGAACGAATTATCTAAGAAAGTTTTGACATGTGAAAGTGTGCCAGACAGTTGGCAAATTAGTGTTAATGATAGCCATACATGTGTATACTTTTGCTAGGAGTGTGTTGGAAATTTGGAAATTGAGTGTTGTGCAGTGAATTGTGCCTACAGTCTTGCAAAGTGTGTGTTACAAAATTGCAAACTGAGTGCAAAGCAATTTTTGTGCTTTTAGTTTTGCAAACTCAGTGAGTGGTTTTGCTATAAGTCTGACTAGTTTTAGAAATTGTGCTACAGGAATCACAGTTAGTGTTTAGGCATTCGGTAAAAACTGTATCTAAAACTGTTTTCACACGTGACAGTGTGTCAGACAGTTGGCAAAATAGTGTAAATAATAGCCATAAATGTGTATAGTTTTGCTAGGAGTGTGTTGATCATTTGGAAATTGAGTGTAAAGCAGTGAGTTGTGTTTACAGTTCTGCAAAAAGAGTGCTGTGCAGTGGATTGTACCTACAGTTTTGCCAGGTGTGTGTTACAAAATGGCAAACTGAGTGCAAAGCAGTGTTTGTGCTTTTAGTTTTGCAAACTCAGTGAGTGGTTTTGCTATAAGTATTAAGAGTTTTCGAAATTGTGCTATAACAATCGCAGTTAGAGTTTAAGCATTCAGAAAAAACTGTAACCTCTGTCTCTCTTCCACAGCATGTCTTTATTCTGTCTTCCTTCCTTCTCTCACCCCAACCGGTCACAGCAGATGGCTGCCCCTCCCTGAGCTTGGCTCTGCCAGAGGTTTCTTCCTGTTAAAAGAGAGTTTTTCCATCCCACTGTTGCCAAAGTGCTTGCTCATAGGGGGTCATATGATTGATGGGTTTTTCTCTGTATCTATTATTGTACGATCTACTGTACAATATAAAGCGCCATGAGGTGACTGTTGTTGTGATTTGGAGCTATATAAATAAAATTGAATTGAATTGAATTGAACTATACTGAGACTTTTTTGACAAATAAAAAAAAGTTTTACATGTATTTTCCAAAGAAAAGCTGGATATTTAAAAAAAATATTTCAAATTAACCTTTACTTTTTGTGAAATGTGAAAGTTAAAATTCAACTTCTAGAGAAGCTTGAATATATTAGCTTTGCTACTTGTTTTTTAATATTGATGCTAAAACAAGAAACAATTTGGTGAATGCAAATGTTCCTGCACATTTTGGGAAGATTAGCATTATGTAGATTTGTGTATGAAAACATGTAAATAGAAAGGTAGTAAGATTTGATCTTTAGTTCAGTTTCATTTTCTTTTTATCAGAAACTAAAAATCACTCAGTTTTGTTGTTGTGCTCTTTCATTAAGAACATGACACTTTTTGCTTCCAGCAGCCTTTTTGACCTTGCTTTATGTGTGACTGCCCAGAGTAGTTATTTGTCTGTTATCTTGAAAGGGTTAGTTTTGTGGCATATTTTATATGTTTATTCTTCACAGAGTTAAATATAAGCATCATTTGACAGTGCATATCTATCTAAGCAGCTTTGGAAGAAGGATAGTTGTTCTATTTTGCCAACAATGTGTGTTTTTCTTGAAATAAGTACATGAGAATAATCTGAGTATGTTCAAACAGCACCTCTGTTTGTCACAAAAGTCATTGTTACTGTTGTAAGTGGTTTTACTTTTTCTTCTTGATTATTATTATTTCATATAGTCATTTTGCAAAGTTTTTTGTTTCTTTTTCTACTTAACCCCTTTAACTCATTTGAACTTTGCCATACAGACAACAATGATCCAGCCATTCTCGTCAGCCCTCCCTGCTTTTCTCATTCCCTGATCAGTGTCTGTACATGTGCAGGTCAGGTTTTACTTGCTTTCTGACAGACAGTCTTTTGCTCCAATAGAACCATTCATGTCTAGCTTCTTTTTTAAAAAAAAAATCTGAATCTGTTTTTCTTTAATCATGCTGGTTGTTGCACTTCTCCTTTTGCCTGCTAATTTCATCCTCCATAACTGACCATTTTCGGCATGACCAAACAGCTGAGTACACTAACAAAATTGAAGTTCTGATCAATCTGTGCATCTATGTAACTGCTCTACTCGTTCAATTTCAGCTGAAAGGCCTAATTTATAAAGTAGGAGTGGTTTATCTGAAATTTCAATTCATCTTTCAGTTTTGAATCTTGGTCATGGATGATTTTGTGCAAAGAAAACTGACTGAATGGAAACTAAGTGAAAGGATAGTGACATTTGAAAGTAAATCATTACATTTGTTTTGTTTAACATATTTCATTTATTGTGGGTACATATATTGATACTTTCATGTAATATTAACCATGAAACAGAGCTTTTCTCTTGCTTTTCTCATTTGGTGTAAAAACTCTTAGCAGTTTGTTTAAAACACAGAGAATTAAAATGCATTCAATTTATACACCAATGCAGAACTCCTTTAAAAAGGTATTTCTGAACTAATTTTATGAATAATCCTTATTCCTACTAAATAGTAGGAATAGTCTTAATAGTCTGTATCATCTTGATGATCAGGAAATCGACAAATTGATCACAAGAGCTGGACCTAGAGTGATATTAATTAATTAAATGCTTTAACATTTGCTACCTTTCTTCTGAAAAATGTCACTTACAGGTGAATTTGTTTTAGAACTATTATGGTGCGCTAATAGTTGAACGAAAACGACACACTCCGCCACAAACGAAAATAGTGATTTTCGTTTGCGGTGGGGTGTGGTTTGTGGTTTAGCACCAGTTGAGGGGTGGAGCAGCGAGTTCAGGTGACAGCGGCAAGGGAGGCTGGGAGAAAGAGCTGATACCTGTCACGCTGATTACATTTCTCCCTATTTTAGGAACTGCTGGGGCCCGGAGAGCTGAGAGCGAAGTGAGAGAGCTGTAGCAGTGAGAGTTGGAGTGTGTGAAACGAGTGGCTTTGAGTTGAGAATTGAATAAAGAGGATTATTGAAACGTGACGCAGAACTGTCTCCTTGTGTGTGCGCGCGTCGTAACGGGGATCAGTAACAAGAGTGTTACAGTGGCGCCCAGCTTGCCGCTACGATATGTCAAACCCACAGAACCTCCAGTCAGCTCAGATACTGGTTCAAATGATGGCCGAATTGGCGACCTTGCAGCAGCAGCAGGCGGTAGTGTACCGGCGTCATCTGGAAGACCTGCAGGCCCAGACTGAGCAGCAGACACGGGTGCTACAAAACTTTTTGGCTCAGTTTGGGGCTGCTGCGAATCTGCCCCATCTAGACCGGCTGAAACTCTCCTCACAAGACCAACGTTGCCGGTTCTGTGGTTGCCGCATGGGAGCAAGATCGCCGGCAGGGGAGGTGAGCGTCCGTCAAAGAGTGTTTTTCAATGTTTTTTTTTTTTTATGTTTTTTTTACGTCTAGTATATTTACTTGAATCAGTAATTACACTTTAGTCAACAGGGTTTATGAAGGGGTTATGTATATCAAATAAAGAAATTATCTGTTTTCTTAGTATCTTTATGACTTTATGCGTATTTTTACCCATATTGTCATCAATCCAGTTCTTTTTATATATATATATATATATATATATATATATATATATATATAGAACTGTGATGTTATAGTTGTTATATTTGCTGCTTTTGGCTAGCTCTCTCCTGGAAAAAACACTTCAATTGTCCTTTACTTTTTATCCAGATAAATAAAGGATATATAACATTTAATTTGCCAAAAATTGACGACAGCAGCTACTTTGTGATAGGAATGATCTCTAAATCACTTGATGTTCTTCGTGAGATATATGATTGACCTGTTTTTGACAGATTTTAATGTCATTTAAAATCTGTCACCGAATTTATAACAGCTTAAATTCCGTGCCAAGGTAGGTTCCCCCTGCGTTGGAAGGACACATTCTTGATATTTAGTTCTGAAACTCTTCTAATAATGACTTATGGCTCCTGAAATTTCGGAGGTTTTAGCTGTCTACAATTACACAAGGATACAAATAATTATCAGTCAAAATGTCCTTGGTTTATTGAAATATAACACCTGAGAACAATAAATGTATCATTTTCTGTTGTAACCGACAAACTGAACGGTAATGTAATGACACTCATTTTTCACTTTTTCACTAAAACTGTTCATCCACGTCTAAGTTGGTTGTAATGGAGGCGGAATCAGTTGGATCCGCTCTCCCTGCCCAGCGAACGCTCCCGATGCAAGGGAAACAAATTCTGTCGGGGATACCTACCTTGGTAAAACAAGTGAAACCTGCAGTCAGCTGAGACTGAAGAAGTCACTTGGATGAGTGACGAAACGTTTCTCCAACTAAAAACAATGAACTTTTCGGGATACCAGTTTCGGTTTCTTTGTTACTCCTGGATTCATCAAAAAGGCAACCTGGCCCTCAGGGTAAATGCCGCTGCTTTAAACAGTCATAACAACATTTACTGTAATCGAAACAAACATCCAGAATATATCATGGCTCAGATTTGATTGAATGTAATTACCCTTTAGTGTTAACTGTGAAAGGGATACTGTACAGTTACTATACTTAAACTACAAGTAGAAGTGATAGCGACTTATCATTTTATTATTTCTGTCCTTGGTTTTAATTAATAATCCAAAGGAAAAAAAATCCCCCCCAAACACTTAAAAGTCATGAAAATTCATTTAGATTTAGCAATTTGATGATTCATCCACCTTAAGCATTATTTAAAGTAATGCAATAGTTACTTTTCCAAGTAATAACTTACTTTTATAATATTGTAACCCAGATACTAATTAAATACTTTTTTTGAAGAAGTAACTATAACTAATTACCTTTTCAAAGCATTTTGCCCAATACTGGTAACAATATTTAGCATATTTTTTTTTAATTCTGTACTAATATGGATTTGAATTGTTTTGATTGTGGTAGGGAGAACAAAACTCAAACCAGGAAACAGTCATTCCTTTTCAAGTAAGTTAAAAATTGTTTTGTTTCCTTGAGATTTAGTATCTATATGACAAATACAATTTCAATACATGTTTAAGTGCTCAGTGTTGTATTCGGCTTTGCACTTTTTATCTGCAGTGTAAACAGGAACATGAACAAGCAGCTGGTTTGGTTAAGGTAAGGGTTATACTGAATTTCAGACATATGAGCCAATACCTGAGACAAAGTAAAGCTCCATTCTCTGGTCTACAGAGACTGACCACTCTCTACAGAAACCAATAAATGACTGAATCTAAAAACTTAATTCATAGGGGGTTGGTGAATATACATTTTGCCCTAGCTAGGGGGTTCGCCAACCGTCTCTGTAGGTCTTTGGGACCGGGACTTAATTATGCAAAAGAATTGTCTTGTAGAATCACAGATGTTTACTAAGAAAAAGGTAATTTATAATGTATTCTTCACCAATCTTCTGGTTGAAAACATAACTGCATTTAGGTTTGTTGATTGTAAAACTTGTACGTTAATGTCCTTCAAATTTTGTTAAAGAACAATGCCAATGCAAGTGATAATTTCCTGTATAACTCATATTCATCCTCAGGTCTTGCCATCCACAAGTGATACAGGTGAGACACATGCATCGTATTTATTGCATCTCATATTATTCTGTGTTTGCAAAAAATATTGATGCCTTTCAATCTACATAACTTTACTAAGAATAACTTTCAATGCTAAGAGAAATGTGTTTTTTGTTCTTATTTTTTTTGTTGTTTTCATCCAATCAGGAAAGAGAAAATCAGACCTTCAAAGTGACCCCAGCAGGTTGCAGTCACCAGCTAAGCGACAGCGTCTGTCTATGCCAGGATTTGAAGGTATTTATGTTTCTTTCTAAACAGTGTCACAGTTTAAGCCAGCACAATTTGTCCAACATCATCTTTGATGCTAGAAATTACTTTTTCTTTGGGCTGTTGTCAAAATTTAACAGTCACATGATGCATGGTATACTAAGTTTGATTGGTAAGTGGTCACATTATGCTCCTGATATACTTTGATTCACACAGTTTTGTTTGTATTTTTAAAATGAGATTTTACATTTTCTGTTTATTCTAGTCTATAATTCCTTCCAAATAGTTCTTTACTTTTATGTCCACAGAAGCAATCATATTTTCTGATGTGAAAAGCATCATGAAATTTGTACATGCCAGACTAAATGACCAAGACAAACTCAGTGCTTTCTTAAAGTGAGTATTTTTCTTTTCATATTTTGTAATGAATGGGCCTGGTTCCACTCCTGTTCATGTGACAGTTTCACAAACAGATCAAAGACAGATTGTTTTTAAAGAAAGCAAAAATGTCTATAAAACATCCTCAGAAGCTACTAGTTATGTGTAATTTAATCCAATTAAACTTTATGAATGTCACAATGGTTACACCAAGATACAGTCACAGGAATGAATAACCACATCGATGAGGCTTTAGAGTCACCAATTAACCTAAATGCACTAATTGCACGTATTTGGACTGTTGGAGAAAGCCAGAGTACCTGCAGAGAACCGAGGCAAACATGGAGAGAACACGTAAACTCAAAACAAAAAGGCCCCCGATAGTGGTGTGAGACAACAGTGCCAAACATCAAGTCATCGTGTTGCCTGTACATGAACCCTTTTGATTCAATATTCACCAATTTGTTTCTTGTGTCAGTCTGTTTGACGTGTCGGTTCTTTGTTTAGTTTTTTCACGTTATACTTTTGACTTACAGCTGTACAGTTATAGTTGACGGAATGATTCAGTAGTAAAACAAACCATCCAAACTAAGACCAACAAAGACTGATATTTTTAGGAAGTTTTGGTGACTTAACTACATTTTCTGCTGTACCTGGCATCTACCAACTCTTTGGGAAAACATTTTCAGTTTAGGTGACACAAAAAGGAAGGTGTGGATCAAAACAACATACAGTAAACAATTGGTGGCACAAGTGTATAAAACTGAAATATGTAGTGATAATTCATTTGATAATAACTACCATTATTACCATTGTAACTGTCTTTTAAACTGTTTTTTTTTTTTAATGCATGCTTAAAATGTTATCATGACTGAACCATTTAACCCATATTTAAAATCTCGTTCAACAGGAAAAAGATCAGTGATTTGGAGACAGACAAGAGGGAGCTGGTTGGTGTCTTTGGTAAAACTGGGGCTGGAAAGAGCTCTTTGATAAATGCCATCATCAAAGAGAAGAATCTTTTACCCTCAGGAAGTGTCAATGCCTGCACCTCAGTCATGATCAAAGTGGAAGCTAACACACATAGCTCAAAGTATGAAGCAGAAATTGAGTTCATCACAAAAGAGGTAAAATGAATTCCCAAAGTTAGATTTGTACTTTAAGCAAAATCATGTGTTACAGTCCAGTTCTTGGGGCATAGGGTTGGGTACATGCCTCAATAAATGGCATGTCATCTATTTTTGTAGGAGTGGCGTGATGAGTTGTGGTCATTTCGTCAGTTTCTTGACAATAATAAAAATCAGGAAAAGGAAGATGATTATTATCATGATGCTGTTGAAAAGCTGTCAGCACTTTATGGAGAAGAATGGAATGAGAAGTCCTCTGAAAACCTCATGGACAGCAAATATTTCAAAGAAATTCCAGAATTTCTCCAATCCAGGCGGAAGATGTTGACATATGAATCAGTAAGACAAAAACTCTCATATTACTTTATAGGAAGCATTCTTGCAAGTGTTGCACTGTGAGCGTCAGCACTGAACAACTCCGCTGTGTTCCAGACTGACTATAACAGAGCCATGATAGACTAAATACTGGGGATGCTGTCCTAGTTTCACCTGTGGTCTTCACAGGTGAAACTAGGACAACCTGGACAAAAAAGTGAACTGAAGAAATTAACAAAAAACTAAGAAGTAGAAACATAACTCATTTCTGAAAAAATAATTCAGCATAGATTCAAAAGTCCAAAAAACAAAACACACTAAAAATAAGATCCAGTGATTACAACAAAACAGATCCTACTGAGATCCCACAATGACATTTAGATGATCACATCTAAATGATCACATCTAAATGAAGAAAAAACTTATCTGCTCTTGTAATAACTGTGGTTAACAGGATCCAAGACTGGTCCAGGTATTATGTAGAGCATTATTTTTTATTTTTTTTTAAATCGCAGTATAAACCCTTACCTCTTCACACAACAGATTCCTATTTTAATCAACTCTTACCTGTTTTAATATGCCTGGTTTTAAATTCACTGCTGAGCAAAGTTAGCAAAGACTCATTCAAAGTGGCCATAAACTTTAGTGAATCACTGTCTGATAGTCAATTGCATCAAGAATGGCATAAAGTGGTGTAAAACCCTGACAGTCAAAACATGCCAAGTGATCCACTGTAGTGACCCCTTGTAAATAAGGGAACAGCCTAAAGTAGCTTATTAATGTCTCAAAGTGGTGGACAACTGTGCAAAATGCCCACATGAAGTAGTTTCTGCTAATAGTAATACTAGCTGTTGAAACCAAAACAAAATGTCCACAAAAAACACTGGAGCACAGGGAGCAGTTCAGAATCACCTCAGGGGTCAGCAGCACAAAGGTCCATAAATCAAAGGTTCAGGGGGCCGTCTCAGAAGCCAACATCACAGAACTCCCAAAATCCAGAAGTTCAGGGGGCCGACTGTGTGGAAAGCAGCAGCGGCATGGAAACAGTTCCGGAGCTTGACCACGCGGAAGGTAGCGGCGGCGACAGAGCAGGTCCCAAGGCTGGCCAAGTGAAAGATGGTGGCAGTGACTGAGTTCAGAAAGCTGTCCATGACAAGGAAGAAATCTAGCCAGTGGCCTGGAATGTGGCCAGCGACAGCAAGGTGGTGCAGGCTGAGTTGTATCAGACGCAACAGCAGGAGCAGGTGGCGGTGCAGCAGGCAACAGAGTAGAAGCTGCTGATGCCAGCACTAATGGCTGGACAGGCTCCTCAGACCCTCCAGCTGATATGACGTGATGCTGGCTGGGTTCTCCTTAACCCCCAGCTAGAACAGATGAAAGGCCAGATGGTACAGAAACCCCTGGCTGAGACGAAGCTATCTGGAGCTGCGTTAGACAGCCAGCCAGCTCGGGTTGCCTGTCAGGCTGCAGCAACACATAGTCCATTGAGGGCAGGATGAGCTTGCCTGTGCCGTCGGTGGGGGCTGCTGTAGAGTGTGTGGACAGCTCGCACAAGCTCTCAGCAGAGACAGGAGGCTGAGACAACCCAGCAGAGCACTCAGTGAAAGCTGCTGTGGACCGTTGGGGAGGCTCGAACAGGCTCTCAGCAAAAACAGAAAACTGAGACGCCTGGCAGAGCTCCCAGGGGAAGCAGCAGAGGGAGGCTGAGAGGATTCAGAGCTCTCAGCAGATGAGGGCGGTGGTTGAACAGGTGGCTGAGTAATTGACTTCACTGGTGACTGAGCTAATGAGTTACCTGGAAACAGAGCTAATGTCTGATGCCGAGAACTGAACAGGTAACAGGGCTGGTGACAACACTGGAGCCTGAACTGGTGGCAAAGCAAGTGAATGAGCTAATAACTGAGCTACTGACTGAACTATGGACTGCAGTAGAGGTTGTAGCGGTTGTAGTAATGATGGTGTAGGTTTGCTTACAATAACCAGTCAGTTGTAACTGTATGCCAGGTGTTAATTAGCAGCCAACATGAACGTTCGCACACAGGTAACAGGAAGCACTGCCATAGCCAAGTTAGAACCACAGCAACATCTCCTGGAAACCTCCGTAACTGCAGCAACGGCAGGCAGTATGGACAAACATAACGTCACTGTTATCTACAGATGGTAGTGATGGTGGTTGTAATGGTGGCTGAGCTAAGCCTTCTGAGCCTTAAGAACACAAGGAAAACAGCTGGACGGGCTCAATTGAGCTTCCAGCGGAGACAGGAATGGGTGCAGGCACCTTCTGAACACTAGCCGCTCCCACCCGAGGATTAGGTACAGGTGTGGAGACAGACTGTGCCCTGGCAGTATGGGCTCAAATTGTGGTCATAAATATTTTGCACTTGTAAATCAGTTTTGTATTTGTAAATCAGGATTTGTATGTGTAAAAAGAATTTGTGTGAGTGCAAAAAAGATTTGTGTGAGAAAAAATACGTGTGAAACTCTACACTCAAGTTTCAAGTTACAAGTATGAATTTTGACCCTATTTTTCTTCCTTTCATCTGATTGGCCAATGTCATGTCAATCACAAATTTAACAATCCAATCAGAGAACAGATGGGTTTGGCTATTGGAAGGGTGCTGCCCTCACCCGAGGAACTGGTACAGGTGAAGGAAAGGCCAGGCCCTAGCTGCCCTGGGCACAGAGACTGGAGGCAGAGGAGGTGGCGCAGAAAACACTGACACATTCAATATAAGCTAGACTTTTCTACCACCACAAATCATAGTGTTTGAAATTACAGTGTCTGAGTTCACACGACAAGGCTTGGAAAACACTGATTCACCAAAGATGGATTCAAAATTCTTTCTGCCATGAAAAAAATTATTTGAAACAACAGTCTTTGATTTATTGTTGTTAACAGTCTTAAATCTTACAATAAACTATGACCAAATATGGAGTGGGTAACACAGATAACACGACAAAGGGTGACAGAGGACTTAAATACATACATGACGTGATCAGGGGAAGTGGTGACACATGAGGACACAGCTTACCTGAATGAAACATAATGACAACACAGGAGAGGATAACACTGGACACTCTAACATGAGACATGGACCTTCAAAGTAAAACAGGAAACATGACAGGCACAGACTAGACACTGAACTCAAACTAAGAACAAAACTCTTAACCAGAATAACACTGGATAACAGGATTATAATGTTCAAAACAGGACAACTAATGAATCAGAAAATAAACCATAATGTGGAAAAAACACCAAAACACAAGAAACTGAAAATGCTGGGTCAAAATGACCCAGAACCATGACACGATGTAATAATTTAAATTTGAGATTAAAAACGAATGACTCGACTTTTAGTGATCAAATTTCCTTAAGCTTTTTACTTTTGTTTTTTATTGCAGGCTAATGAACTTTCTGCACAATTTGTCAAGTACACAAGAAGTGAGTCAAAACAAGGAGAAGGTGATGAAGGAAAAAAGTGGTTTTGGCCACTAGTGAAGTGTGTGACTGTCAGGGTGCCAAACAATCCTTTTCTCCAGCATGTCACACTTGTGGACCTTCCTGGAAATGGTGACTGTAACAAGAGCAGAGATCAGATGTGGAAAGGGGTAATTCATATCTACTGCTCTTTGCTTATACTGTGTTGTCTGTAAACAGTCATCTTTCAATGAAGCACTGAGACATGTTATTCTCCTTTCAGATTGTTGGAGATTGTTCTACTGTGTGGATTGTGACTGAAATTAACCGAGCAGCATCAGAGAAAGAGGCCTGGGAGATCCTGGAAAGTGTCAGTAGTCTGATTGGAAATGGTGGCAAATGTCAGCAAATTCATTTTATCTGCAACAAGTCTGATCTTCTTGATAATTCAGATGATCTGTAAGTAAATTTTGCATACTGACCAACTACAGGGTGTTTCCATGTAAGATAAACCCAGGCTAGACAAAGAATGAAGCACAGGGTTGAGCCTTTGTTGTAATGAATGCAGAACATTTGGCTCAAAGGGAGTCTCATAGGCAGTTACAGTTTTATAAAGTTGAAGATGGTGGACTGAGTAATGAACAGAGAATTTCCTGGCCAGAGTAGAATAGCGGATAATGGGACAGGCAGTGGAATTTTTTAGTTCTAGAGGGACAGCAAGAGAGAAGAGGGTGAGTAATAACAGGAGAGCAGCAGGAGAAAGTGATGCAAATGACATTATGGCAGCTTTAATGTATGTTGCACATAATGTATGATATTATTGGAAATCATGCATATCCTGGTCCTTACAGTCGAGTAATTCAAGAATTCTACATTGTAAAGAATAAGTAGCATTACACTGTCCTTCAGCAACAAAGTTAAAGTAGTTGCTGTGACAAAAAAAAACATTTCTATGTAAGCATGTCAGCGTGTTGATGTCACGATCCAAATAAAACATGCTGGCCTTTCTCCGAGTGCTTTACGAATAAATGCTACCAATCTCCCATATTTGGAAGTTGTTTGTTTTTTTAAAGAGAAATGCATTAAACAATTAAAGTCATTTTATCATAAATGACTGGACCTGCAAGGCAGACTCGCACAACTGAAACTTAAGAGGTTTAATTACAATGAAAAAAAATATAAAATGAACTGGTGTATTAGCGAGAGTATCCAATAACTCGCAGGGACGAAACAAAATCAAATGTTTTTAGAGAAATTAGGAGTTCTTCTTACTATGTTTACAAACACGGCTAAGAGGGAGTCTGTAGTGAACAGGTAAGTATTTTGGTAAGAGACTCTGACAACCCAGGGTAGTAAGTAGGAGCATGAGAGGATATTAACCAGACTACACATTTAAGACTAGAATGCAACAAACTGGAGTACCAGCACCATCAGGCAGAGAAACATTGCCACAGCCAGTCTTTAAATACGATCTACGTGTTAACAATGAGTGGCAGGTGTGCAGCAGTCAGGGAAAGCTCAGCTTGGTAAGAAAGGGAGATTTTACACATTTCACCAAAAAAGGCCAAGAATAAAACAAAACCATCCAGCCTGCCCCAGATTAATGATGGTGATGATAATAGTGATGATGGTAACAGTACATATTTGCACATTTCTTGTAGTTCATCAGCTGATATCCATGATCGAATAGTTAAAAGAAACCTGCAAGCCAAGGATGGAGTAAGGAAAAAATTCAACAAACGAAGCAAGATTAAGGTGAGTTTTATAGGCTGATAGAAAATAATACAGACTCTCCACAGTTGCAAGGATGCTTTAAAATTAAATCATTTTTCCGCAGAAACATTTCCATGATGACAGTTTCAGAGTGTTCACAGTGAGCTCCAAAGAGTTCCTAAAAGGGAAGCATCTAAGTCCAGAAGAAACTGGTAGGTGAAGTCTCAGTGCACATGTTGTTTTAGTTTGCTCTGACTGAAAGAAGAATTATTTATTTTGAATTATAGTATGTAATGTTAAACTGTGGCACTGAAATTTCTTAACAGAAATAACCAAACTTCAGGGATTGTTGCAAGAGCTCAATGACTGTCACTCTGAGACAATAAACTATGTTAATGGAGCTTATGGGATTCTGTCTTTGATTCAAGGAGCCAACTCCAGAGGAGTGGTAAAGTCAAGTAAAAAGATACACAACAACATTCGCTTACATGTTGGCATTTTTCATTTGTCTTTGTGTTTACAATTCTGTTTTTTGTTTATTTATTAATTTATGAGTTATTAAGTGATCGATTGATTCATGTATTTTTGCTGTTCTATTTTACTTCTCAGGTTCATTATTCAAGGAGAGTGACTTTTAAAACCATGTGAAGTTCATAAATCTATAAGAAACGACAAGTATTTTTTATGGTTTTATCCCTTCAAATATTTTTCAGGGTGATAAAAAAGGCAGGATTTGTGCAAAACTTGAGATAATCATGATCCTCCAACTTGATAATGTCAGAAAAGAAATGGAAAAGACCTTTCTGGCTTTCGAAAAATGTCTTGCTGATGGCATTGAGAAATCAAAACGTTCATATGGAGAAAAACTCAAGAATTTCTTGTATCAAGTATGTATTTTAACTCTAGTTGTAACAAAAAACACATTTTACACAAATATATATATTTAAATAATTGTTTTGTGTTCCAGGGAAGGAACAGTGGTTTTTGTGGGGTACTGAAGCAGGTTGTTGAGAATGGTGGTGTCTACAAACCAAAAAAAGGGAAGCTAATTAACCTTAACATGAAGTTGGCTTCATGTCTGACTGACAGCATTGATGAAGAATTCAGAAAGACCTTCCTGTAATAAAAAAAAAAAAAGTTCTAAACAGTCACATAATATTATCCAAAATATTTAATTTATTACATACCACGTTTTTAACATAATGATTATAAAATTGCCACTTCTTTCATTATTAACCAAATTTTTTACATGTTTTAGAAATGACTCAGAATGTGGAGCATTCAATGGAGTCATCAAGACATTTTCACTTAACACTGATTCTCTGATTGAAAAGTACAAAAATACTGAACTGCAGCTCAGATTTCTCAAGACAGAGGTAAGAGATGAAACTTTCCTATACATCAATTCAAACAGTAAAGTACAGTAAAATAAAACATGAAAAAGTTAATATTAGTTTTGTGAATTGTGATTTAAAATGATGTTGATCCATATTTCATGTTTTGTCTCTAAGGAAGAAAAAATGAAGGCAAAACTGAACAGAATCATCCGGAAACAGAAGAAAAAAGTCTACAGCAGTCTGACAGAGACAATTGAGAACATTATGGAAGAAGGCTACTGCAGTAAGAGATAAGATCAGAGATTCAATACATGGCACTAAAACGCATATTTATGTTCATCATTATTCGGCATGAGAAATTTGAAGCTTTCTGTCTTATTGTAGAGGCTGCAGAATTTAAAGGAGAAGGCATGCTGTACTGCATGAGGGAGACTATTAAGAACCATGTGCACTCAAAGAAGGACATGTTTGAGCAGGCAAAAAATACCATGTTGGAGAAGTTGCACGATTTGATGGTTTGTCATGTTTTATGAAGAAATATCATGACCGTATTTTGTTTTAGCTCACCCAAAGGCTTTTTCTATGTTCAACTGGATTAGACTTATACAAAAATTTATGTTTCCATTTATATTTTTAATCCAGTCTGAAAAAATTCTAAATGTCATTGTATTTGACTTTAACACATTTTTATCTGTGATAAGTAATTAGTTTTTTAAAAATAGGAAAACATCCTGGACATTCTGGAGAAAACTACGAAGGAATCCATTAAATGTTCATTCAAAACTGATGGGAGCTTACTTCCAGGTAAACAGGCTAGTTTGCTGTAATTATATTCCTTTTCTCTTTATCTGTGCAATCTTCTACCTGATACCACTGCGGTTTTACCTATTTGTCTATCTATTTTTTAAAATTAACTTATAAATTACCGAGTCACACACATAATTATGTGAAACACTCTGGGGGGAAACAATTCAAAAAGTGTTTTGTTTTTCAGATGTTTCAACAGAGCTTGATATGGTGAAGAAACATTATGATCAACTTGCAGGCACTCCAGATGATGAAGTGTCCCTTACTGGGTAACTCCTAATATGTTATCAATGTTATTATAATAAATATTTTTAAAATTTTTTGTCCTTAACAGTGTTAACATTTATGTTAAGTAAATATGCTGATCAACATAGGCTACAATGGGTCCATTTTAGGGGAATCTGCAATTTAACATTTAACCCTTTAAGACCTACCATAGAACCAAGTCCGCCAGAGCTTATAATATATTTTTACATGGTGTGGAGCCATTTTTGGGAGCATTTCAAGTTGCTATACATCAATACAACAATTATAGCCCAGATTTTTATAATATGTATTCATTAAGTGCATAGTAATTACATAAATTGCAAAAAAGTGCAATAAACTACAAAAAAATTGAAAATCGTTTTTGCTTTTTTTAACATATATTTCTAGTTAGAGAAATTTAAGAGGCTTATCCCTCAAAACTGTAAATACAAAAAAGTTGCACAAAATAGTTTCCTACCACAGGAAATTTATTTTGAGTGTCTTCATAGTTTTATTTTTGAAATACACCAATTTTTATATACTGCAGGAAAAACGAAAATAAATATTATACTGCAAATTTGCAAAAAAGCAGCATATGCATCAAAATAAACTATTTCCAGCAGTGCAATATGAGTCCTAAGCATCCCAGAAATGACACAGAAAGTCATAAAGTCAAACATAACTTTTAAAAACACAAGTATAGGCTCATGAGGCCTTGATGGTAAAAAACTACATTTCCGCGAAAATGACGTCACTTCCGGTTTCAGGCAGGTCATGCGGGCATGCGATAGTTCACGCTGATGGACATAGGAAGTGTTATGAACAGCTGATCGGATCGGCAAAGCGTGTTTCTGGAATATTATGTTTTTGTTGCTGCAAGTGCTTTTTATGCAGTTTTTGCAAAGCTATATGTGGAAGGAAACCGTGACCTAGGGCAAGCTGACGGCATAAGATGTAAGTACAACTCCTACGGTTTCATATGCAAAAAACATTATTGCGCTAGCTTACGTGGTTGCAGTGCTACCGGGATTTAAAAATAGTTACGCAAAACAGAGCGTGCCCGCTCCGACCGGTTTTAAAGGGTTAACTATCGCATGTCCGCCATGACCTGCCCGAAACCGGAAGTGACGTCATTTTCGCGGAAATTTAGTTTTTTACCATCAAGGCCTCATGAGCCTATACTGGTGTTTTTAAAAGTTATGTTTGACTTTATGACTTTCTGGGTCGTTTCTGGGATGCTTAGGACTCAAATTGCAATTTCAAAAATAAAACTATGAAGACACTCAAAATAAATTTCCTGTGGTAGGAAACTATTTTGTGCAACTTTTTTGTATTTACAGTTTTGAGGGATAAGCCTCTTAAATTTCTCTAACTAGAAATATATGTTAAACAAACAAAAATGATTTTCAATTTCTTTGTAGTTTATTGCACTTTTTTGCAATTTATGTAATTACTATGCACTTAATGCATGCATATTATTAAAATTTGGGCTATAATGGTTGTATTGATGTATAGCAACTTGAAAAGCTCCCAAAAATGGCTCCACAGCATGTAAAAATATAATATAAGCTCTGGCGGACTTGGTTCTATGGTCGGTCTTAAAGGGTTAAACTAATTATAGCAATTAGTATTCTTTAGGGTGAGGAGTTTTACAATCAATATTAGGATTTAAAAAAATGTTGACATTATATTATTTCCATTTCCATTGGTTATTGCTCATTGTCAAACCTTTGTTCTGGGATGTTTCAGATTTGCTGACTGGGTAGAAACAGCAGAAGCCTGGTCACAAACAGGTTTTCCCAGAGGAAGTGCGGATTAAAACAAAAAAACAAAAAAAAACAAACATCTAATTTGGTCTCAGTAATTTTTTATTTGTTTTCATTTGGTCTTTTTAAAAGTTGTTTGGTGATATTTGACTTTGAGTTTGAGTATGTCATTACCAGTGATTTTGGATTTTTATTTCTGTAAGACATGTATCTTGTAATGATTCAAATCTTGAGGCTGACAAAGAAGTTTGAGGAAAAACTGAAAGAGATTTACATCACATCACTCTACATATATTTCAAATCTATTTTAATCATTTTATTTTATGTGCTTAGTTATGGTTCATCCAGATGACAATGGCAATTATATAGCACATTTCAGTACATGTAAAATCAGTCTACTTAACACAGAAGATAAAAACATGGTAACACTTTATAATACAGCCCACAACTAAGGCGTAGTTCCCCTGTAATTAAATGGAATATTGATGTATTTTATCTAAAACTACAATTAAAATTGTAATTTTATTTACCTACAGATATTTAACGGTAGGGATTTCTAAAATGTTTAGAACTATAATGTAATGACTCCTGCAATTTATCTTGTAAACGTTGATTGGTCAGTTAGGGTAAGTAGCTCCATCTCCATGCAGCTGCAGGACTAGTTTTATCTCTTTACATTGTGTCCATCCTCAATTGTTTAATTTCAGTAGTTCTTTTCACTATGGAATTAATTGTCTGATTGTGAGGTGAAAAGTAGTTTTTCATCGCAACCTTTCACACACAAATATGTGTTTTTTGAAAGGTTTTCATACATTAGAGCCACAGCAGAGGGTGTTTGTTTTGAAATTATTGATTTATTTGTAAGGTTAGAGTTTCTGTTTTTTTTTTAAGGACACATTCACACTTCTTGTCATGCTCTTTATTTGTTGCTTCCTTGCTCCCAACAACCTTTCTAAACTGTCATCTGTGTTTATTCTTCACAAAAAATATTGAAATGCTATTTTATTAAAATGGCTTATATTATGTCCTGGTCTCATCAGTTTTGTTTTCTTCAGTAATTACAAAGTCCACACTGAATCTCTGCTGTACATCTGTGGTCGTGTGAAGCTATATTAATGTAACAGCATGTCAGTGTGTAAACAAAGATCTTTGTTAAATGTCAAAAACAGGTTGTGTCTGAAGGCTGCTACTTTTGTGAATATGTGACAAATTATGTTAGAATTATAATCAATTATAAAAACATGTTTAAATCTTGGTGAACAATGCTCTGAGAAAGAATCATTATCTAGGAAATGACTTCAGGAAATAGCTGTGTTATAAAAGGCGTTTTACAATATGTACCAGTACAGACTTGCCCCTGACGGTTAAGTTGTCCTGGGGCAGGAACCATTTTTCCTTGGCTTGGCTTCAAGACTCTAGGATAGGAATACTGGATGTATGTAAATAACTTCTGGCCACTATAATCCAGAAATTACATAAAGGGAAACAGAAAATGAAAAAAAAAAAAGGAATAAAAAAAAACACACCTGTGTTTCACATCTGTTGGTAGTTGGGTTTTTTACTTCTGCTGCATCTTGATGCATGCTCAGTCATCCGACAGAGACTTACAATGCTTCTAGGTGAAAATACTCTTAAAAAGGTGTTTGACTTTACTGAGAAGGCTCATCTAGCACAGCACAAGAAGTCTAAGACCAGGCAACAAGGGAAGTTTGACTTACTTGGTATACGTCGGAAACCACCACAAAATACAGAGAGTGGCCAGAAGAGAGAAGGATGCGACATCGAGGATGTGGACAAGTGGGTGAAGAATTAGTCTGACAAGCAGCTCACCCAAACAGAGAAAAACATCCTTGCTAAAGGGTTGAATTTTGCTGTCACACCGAGACAAATCCCGCTAGTGAAACTGATCAAAGCCACAGAAACAGCAATTTGAAACAACAATATTGCAGAAGTGGAAGCAGTGGAAGCAGAGCAACTACGGACGAAAGTTTGGGTCTGTCTCAGTGTGTTTGCTTTTGGAACTGTGTCTTCATTCCACCGACTTCACATACAAGGGTCAGTACTACAGGGAGAAACATGGGTGTGCCATGGGCTCCCCAGTTTCACCCATTGTGGCCAATTTGTATATGGAAGAAGTGGAAAAGAGGGCTTTGTTATTCTACCCTGGAACACCACCAAGCCATTGGTTCAGATATGTGGATGACACCTGGGTGAAAATCAAATCTCAGCACGTACCACATTTCACAGATCACATCAACTCGGTGGACCAACACATCAAATTCACCAGGGAGGATATGAAAAGTGCCAGGTTAGCCTTCTTAGACTGTGAGAGCTGATGCGTACCGTAAACCTACGCATACAGATCAGTATTTAAGGTTTGACTCTCATCATCCACTGGAGCATAAACTGGGTGTCATTAGGACGCTACAACACAGAGCGAACACCATCCCCACAGACACAGCGGCCAGGGAAGAAGAAGAACACCACATCAAGAAAGCCCTGAGTAAATGTGGTTATTCCAGCTGGACTTTTGTCAAAGCTGGGAAGGCGCCAAAAGAAAGCTCCAGCCGATCCAGGAGAGAAGGACAACCGCTGCCTAAGCAAAAACCTGTAGTGATCCCGTATGTGTCAGGAGTATTGGAGCAGTTGAGACGCCATCCATCTTCCATCCATCTTCATCTGCTTTATCGGGGCCGGGTCGCAGGGGCAGCAGCCTAAGCAGAGAAGCCCAGACCTCCCTCTCCCCAGCCACCTCCTCCAGCTTATCCGGGGGAACACCAAGGCGTTCCCAGGCCAGCCGAGAGATATAATCTCTCCAGCGTGTCCTGGGACTGCCCCGGGGCCTCCTCCCAGTGGGACATGCCCGGAACACCTCACCCCGGAGGCGCCCAGGAGGCATCCTTGTCAGATGCCCAAACCACCTCAGCTGGCTCCTTTCGATGTGGAGGAGCAGCAGCTGCTCTACTCTGAGCCCCTCCCGGATGGCCGAACATCTCACCCTATCTCTAAGGGAGAGGCCAGCCACCCTTCGGAGGAAGCTCATTTCTGCCGCTTGTATCCGTGATCTCGTTCTTTCGGTCACTACCCACAGCTCGTGGCTATAGGTGAGGGTAGGGACGTAGATCGACCGGTAAATTGAGAGCTTCGCTTTTACACTCAGCTCCCTCTTCACCACGACGGACCAGTGCAGCGTCTGCATTACTGCAGCTGCAGCCCCAATCCGTCTGTCGATCTCCGGCTCCCTTCTCCCATCACTCGCGAACAAGACCCCGAGATACTTGAACTCCTCCACTTGGGGCAGGAACTCATCCCCGACCCGGAGTGGGCACTCCAGCCTTTTCCGGCTGAGAACCATGGCCTCAGATTTGGAGGTGCTGATCTTCATTCCCGCTGCTTCACACTCGGCTGCGAACCGTTCCAGTGCGAGCTGGAGGCCTTCACCCGATGAAGCCAACAGAACCACATCATCCGCAAAAAGCAGAGGTGAGATTCTGAGGCTGAGATTCTGAGGCCACCGAAGTGAAAGCCCCCTGCCACTTGGCTACGCCTAGAAATCCTGTCCATAAAAATTATGAACAGAATCGGTGACAAAGGGCAGCCCTGGCGGAGCACATCACCCACTGGGAATGAGTCCAACTTATTGCCGGCAATGCGAACCAAGCTCTTGCAACGGTTGTATAGGGATCAAATGGCCCATAGCAATGGGCCAGACACCCCATACTCCCGCAGCACCTCCCACCCCGAGGGACACGGTCGAATGCCTTCTCCAAGTCCACAAAACACATGTAGACTGGTTGGACAAACTCCCATGCACCCTCAAGTATCCTTGAGAGGATAAAGAGCTGGTCCAGTGTTCCGCGACCAGGACAAAAACCGCATTGTTCCTCCTGTCTCTGAGGTTCGACTAGCGGACGAACTCTCCTTTCCAGCACCCTGGCATAGACTTTCCAAGAGAGGCTGAGGAGTGTGATCCCCCTGTAGTTGGAACACACCCTCCGGTCTCCAAGCCGCATTCCGCTTGGCCTGTCGATACCTGTCGGCTGTCTCCGGAGTCCCACAGGCTAACCAAGCCCGATAGGACTCCTTCTTCAGCCTGGTGGCTCCCCTCACCTCTGGTGTCCACCATTTGGTTCGGGGATTACCACCACGGCAAGCACCAACCACCTTGCGGCCCCAGCTCAATGCAGCAGCTTCGGCAATGGAGACGCTAAACATGGTCCATTCAGACTCAATGTCCCCAGTCTCCCTCGGAATGCTGTTGAAGCTCTGCCGGAGGTGTGTGTTGAAGATCTCGCGGACTGGGGCCTCTGCTAGACGTTCCCAGCACACCCTCACTACGCGTTTAGGTGCACCAGGTCTGTCCAGCATCCTCCCCCGCCACCTGATCCAACTCACCGCCAGGTGGTGATCAGTTGACAGCTCAGCCCCTCTCTTTACCCGAGTGTCCAGAACATATGGTCGCAGGTCTGGTGATACGATTACAAAATCGATCATCGACCTGCGGCCTAGAGCGTCCTGGTGCCACGTGCACTTATGGACACTCTTATATTCGAACAGGGTGTTCGTTATGGCCAAACTGTGATTTGCATAGAAGTCCAATAACAAAACACCGCTCGGGTTCAGATCAGGGAGGCCGTTCCTCCCAATCACGCCCCTCCAGGACTCGCTGTTGTTACCCACATGAGCATTGAAGTCTCCCAGCAGGACAACAGAGTCTCCACCTCCCAGCCCATTGTTCTTTCAGTCGGCTGGTTTCAGTCATTATGCAAATGTACTGTTTATAAGATTGGGTGAACCTGCAGTCAGCTGAGACTGCAGAAGTCACTTGGATGAGTGAAGAAACGTTTCTTCCACAAAACGTTATGTCCAGATGAACAGAATCAACTTTTGGAGCTTCTGCTGCATCTTCATAGTTGTGCGGGAGATTCACCAACCCTAAAGAAGTCCAAAAGAAGTCCAAATACACCACTGATCACTGGTTCTCAACAGCATTAATCTAAAACACATACTTCCATGGTTGTCTTAATACTTTTTCCTGTCCAGAGGCCTCTGTGTCATGTGAATTTCCAAAGCTAACTCAAGGACCATCATATGATTAGCAGCGCTGCCTAAAGTTTTAGTGGTGAAAGATTTGCATTAAAGAGTAAAAACTCCAGTTAACAGGTCAGGGCATGTTGTGTCACGCTGTTGCTACTTCAGTTTCTCAGAGAGCCTCACCCTCTTCTCTGCGGTGTTTCTGTACCAGCTCGTAGAAGGAAGAAAAAAAAAACAAACACGCTATGAGGACTTTAAATACATTAAAATCAGGGTGTGTCTGAAGACTACTACTTTTATGAACATGTGACTAAAATTATGTTAGAATTGTGATTAATTATCTGTTTTTAAAAAAGCGTTTAAAGCTTTGCAGACACTGAGTTGAGAAAGAATGACTACAATGTATACTGGTACCGTACTGGTACAGTAATTACTGGACCCTGACAGTTAACAGCATGCCAGTTTGTAAACAAACATCTTTATACGTCGAAAGCAGGTTATACTGGAAGACTGCTACTTTTATTAATATGTGACAGATGATGTTAGAATTATAAATAATTATAATAAAAATGTTTAAACCTTGGTGGACAATGCACTGAGAAAGAATGATTATCAACAAAATGACTTCACGCAAAGGATGTGTTATAAAAGATGTTTTACAATCTGTACCAGTACAGACTTGCCCCTGACGGTTAAGTTTTTTCACCTCGTGTTCCTCCCATCTTCTGTCTCAAATTCCATAGAAGATGCAAAGGCATTACGAAGAAGCTTTAGCATATGGCATGTATCCAGGATCACATGCACTTTTTAGGTCCATGAGGAGCAAGGCCTGGATGGCGAGAGCGTCAATTTCACCAGTGCATATATCTACTGGTTCCCTGTCATCTTGTGGATGTAAATTTCATCCATCATTAGAGCACACACCTTTTCCTTTCCTTGTTCTCTGTTTGCCTATACATGACTTTGTAGTTCTTTAAAAGATGCTACAGTAAAGCTAGGATCAAATGAGACACTACTGTACCAATTGCAGATGGTGTGACTGGGTGGGAGCGCTTTATTAAAATTCTCATTCCCATACTCATATGCCTTTGGGGTATGGTGGCAAAAGTGCAGTGTGGTGGAAAACTGCTCCTCAGAGTACTTAGCTGACTTTTTACCCTCTTGTATTTAACGCAATATGTGTTTTGGCACTTCATTGATTGACTCAGGCAAAGATGCACACTGATTTGATATCAACAGCTTTTAGTTCTTTGATGACACTTTTTAACTTTTGTCTTTAAACGCATAGACCAGGTAGGCAACTCCAGGCCTCAAGTGCGAGTGTCCTGCAGGTTTTAGATATCACTCTGTGTCAACAGACCTGAATCAAATGATTAGTTCATTACCAGGCCTCTGGAGAACTTCAAGTCATGTTGAGGAGGTCATTTAGCCATTTAAATCAGCTGTGATGGATCAAAGACAAATCTAAATGCCTGCAGGACACCAGCACTTGAGGCCTCGAGTTGCCCAGACCTGGCATAGACCTTTGGCATTGCAATCTCAGCTATTTCATGTATGTTGTGTTTACAAGGTTCTATAATAAAGGAAGCAAATTAGTACTTTGCTGTTACCCTGTCAGACCAGGGGTGCCGCTAATGAGGCTGGGCAAGAGAGGGGAGAGAAGAAGAAAGTAGAGAGAGAGGTAAAAAGATGGAGTGCCGCTGTAAAGCCTGAAATAAAGTGTTGAACTCAGACGTCGTCTACCTGATTACAAACTCAACAAATTGGCGACGAGGATGAGCGCTTCAGTACCGAGCCCACCGCCCTTTTTGCAACGTGCAGGTGAGCCGCCGATACCGTTTATGACGTGGTGCAAATTCTTTGAGAACTACATGCTAGCGATAGATGCCACGGGAGAAACATGGCCGGAGAAACATGGGATCAGAGGGACAACGACTGTTCTACACACTGCTGAATCAAGGTACAACGTTTGCTGAAGCCATGACGGCGCTTGAAAACCATTTTGTCCCTAAAGTGAATGTAGTGGCATGCAGGCACACATTCAGACAGCGAGTTCAGCGGGCTGATGAAACTGTAACCCAGTATGTTGCCGCCCTCAGAGCGCTAGCTGTGCCATTGTGGTTTTGGAGTAATGGAGGGTGAAATGATTCGGGATCAACTTGTTGCTAATGCTAATCTCAGTGTTGTTAACCCTCTCAGGCTCAAATTAAGTTTTTTGTTGCTAATGCACAACCAAGTCCTGCAGTGGTACTTCTGAGTAAAAAAAACTGATAAAATATGTATGTGGGGTAATCAGGTTGTTAGTTTTTAACTGTCTCAAATCGGCAACGTCTGCCTTGAGAGGGTTAAAGATAAATTGCTGCTGGAGGAGGACCTTACATTGGACAAGGCAGTTACTATTACGTGTCAGGTGGAGGCTGCGGTAAGGAATGCTACACTCCTCTCTACTGCGCCCACAGCCCAGACTGCTGCAGTACAAGCTGTGGAGGTGAAGGACGCACGTCTTCAGGGAAAAAGAGGAGCGCGACCAGCTCAAGCCCGTAGACCTACATCTAAAGAATGGCACAAAAAGGCAAATGATAAAGAGTAACAGCGTCATTGTTTCAGATGTGGATCTGAGAAACACCTGGCTAATGATAAAAACTGTCCAGCAGCAAAAGTAAAATGTGATGAATGCAACAAAAAAGGGCACTTCGCCAGAGTTTGTAAATCAGCTGTAGTAGTGGTCAGGGAAGTAGTTGTTCCCGAGTTTACAGTCTTATGTGTTGATGATCACAAACTGATGACTGCAGCATGTGATAAGATTACATGCAAAATGAACATTGAAACACCACAGGGAAACTCTCAGGTTCTGGAGTTAATTGTGGATACAGGAGCTTCAGTATCTATCCTTCCAGAAGCCATCTACTAATAACATTTTCCACCCTGTGCTTTGACTGAACTGAAAGTTAAGCTTGTCACTTATGCAAAAGGTGACGTGCCTGTCATTGGCTGCCTACAGGCTTCAGTGAGGGTTGCAAACAATAACAGAACAGTGCCAGGATCATTCTTCATAGTTAATGATGGATCACCTTTGCTGGGGTTGAACTTAATTAAAGCACTTAACATTGATATCATTGCTGGAAAAGTCATCAACAAAGGAGAGGATCCTGCAAGAGGATCACCAGCCAGTAAACAAACATGCATGGTGAATAACATTGATTGTTCTTCTTCCCATCACCTCGGAGCTGTTAAAGGGTTCATCCACAAAGTTCAAGTGAACAAGACAGTACAGCCGGTTTGTCAAAAACTGCGGCATCTACCACTCAGCATACGTGAGGAGGTGTCAGCTGAATTTAAACGTCTACTCCAAGCAGACATCATCGAACCAGTGGATGCAGCTGAATGGGTGAGTCCTCTAGTGGTTGCAAGAAAAAGTAAGGGAGGCTTAAGACTTTGTGTGGATCTGCGTGAACCTAACAAGAGTGTGATCATGGACTGTTACCCTCTTCCTCACATGGAGGATTTGTTCACACAGCTGGCTGGGGCTACACATTATAGCCAGATTGATTTAAGTTCAGCTTATCATCAACTGCCTCTTCACCCTGATAGCCAAAGCCTCACAGCATTCATAACCCATGAAGGACTCTTCCAATTTACCCGAGTCCCATTTGGACTTGCTTCAGCCCCTTCTGCCTTCCAAAAGATGATGCAAACAGTCCTAAGAGACCAGACAGGAGTACAGAACTACTTGGATGACATAATAGTGTATGGACATTCCAGAGAAGAGCATGATGAATGATTACAGGCTGTCATCCCCCAGATAGCAAGGAGACATTGAACAGATGTTGATTTTCCATCTGAACCATCAGAATCGTCAGGATTGAAATGTCAACACAAAACCAATGTTGAAACAACATTGAAATACTGATGAAACCTTACACTGACATTGAAATAACATTGATTCACTGTTGTTCTGTCATCGTTGATTGTTGATCTATTTATAGTTGACAAGGTGACGACAATCACGTTGAAAAACCATCGATTTATGGTTGAGCGGGAAATTAAAGCTGCTACCACTTGGACTATTCCGCAGCACCCCTATCACATTGGTACATCCCTCCAGGTAACCATTGTCTTGGTTGTAGAGCTTGTAGAGCGGGACATTAGATTTACTCTCAGCGGAATTGACCGGAGAAGGCATCAGTTCATGCACTGCACTGGCCTGCACCACGATTAGTATAAGGTAAGAATGAATGACTTTTGTTCTATTAGTTATTTCCACGGTTGCATTTGAATAACAGTAAAAAAAAAAAAAAAAAACTTGTTAATGTAAAGTTTCGGATAAAATGTGGGAGCCCGAAATTGTGTCTACTTTCATCTTACAATCCGGCAACAAATAAATTGCACTGCAAACAAAGTCTATCAACAAAGAAAACATTTTCGTTTCATACTTTTCCGTTATATTTCCTTACAAAGCTAGCTTTAACGCTTCGAGGGTTCCTTTGTTCTTGCCGTCGCCTCGGCGCTTGACCCAGACTTTCGCTCTGTAGTTGCTTTTTAGCATAGTACTACAAACAATTGTAAATCTGTGATATATGATTGATAAACGTAAAGGTAACTGTATAAATGTGTTCAATGACTTTGTTACTTTTAATGATTGGTGAGCACCCGCTTCGATTCGCACTCAATTCAAACTTTATGTTGCACGCTCACCTAACTTTACGCTGCACGCTCACCTAACTTGCGTTTGCACCTTTTGTCCACACGTAAACTGCGTTTAGCATTTACGTGTGGACGAGGAAGACGGAGAAAACGCAGCGTCAAAGGTGTGCGCCTATTTTGACGCCACACTGTGCGCCATGTTTTTGTCTCGGTGCCATGAATTCCTACAATGGCAGACTTAGACAAAATACTGTTAATTTTATTATCTTCAGTGTTTAAATGCTTACATATACGGGTTTGCTTGTAATTGTTGCCTATATACATTTTAAGCTATTATTTATTATTTAGTTCAATCAATAGATCAAGTTTTGTAGTGACTATGAAATATATTGTAATTATCTGTTTCCTGTTTATCCTAGACAGGGCAAAAAAGGACTCCAAATTAAAAAAAAGATAATGTCAGAAAAGAAATGGAAAAGACCTTTCTGGCTTTCGAAAAATGCCTTGCTGATGGCGTTGAGAAATCCAAACGTTCATATGGAGAAAAACTCAAGAATCTCTTGTATCAAGTATGTATTTTAACTCTAGTTGTAACAAAAAACACATTTTACACAAATATATATTTAAATAATTGTTTTGTGTTCCAGGGAAGGAACAGTGGTTTTTGTGGGGTACTGAAGCAGGTTGTTGAGAATGGTGGTGTCTACAAACCAAAAAAAGGGAAGCTAATTAACCTTAACATGAAGTTGGCTTCATGTCTGACTGACAGCATTGATGAAGAATTCAGAAAGACCTTCCTGTAATAAAAAAAAAAAAAAGTTCTAAACAGTCACATAATATTATCCAAAATATTTAATTTATTACATACCACATTTTTAACATAATGATTATAAAATTGCCACTTCTTTCATTATTAACCAAATTTTTTACATGTTTTAGAAATGACTCAGAATGTGGAGCATTCAATGGAGTCATCAAGACATTTTCACTTAACACTGATTCTCTGATTGAAAAGTACAAAAATACTGAACTGCAGCTCAGATTTCTCAAGACAGAGGTAAGAGATGAAACTTTCCTATACATCAATTCAAACAGTAAAGTACAGTAAAATAAAACATGAAAAAGTTAACATTAGTTTTGTGAATTGTGATTTAAAATGATGTTGATCCATATTTCATGTTTTGTCTCTAAGGAAGAAAAAATGAAGGCAAAACTGAACAGAATCATCCGGAAACAGAAGAAAAAAGTCTACAGCAGTCTGACAGAGACAATTGAGAACATTATGGAAGAAGGCTACTGCAGTAAGAGATAAGATCAGAGATTCAATACATGGCACTAAAACGCATATTTATGTTCATCATTATTCGGCATGAGAAATTTGAAGCTTTCTGTCTTATTGTAGAGGCTGCAGAATTTAAAGGAGAAGGCATGCTGTACAACATGAGGGAGACTATTAAGAACCATGTGCACTCAAAGAAGGACATGTTTGAGCAGGCAAAAAATACCATGTTGGAGAAGTTGCACGATTTGATGGTTTGTCATGTTTCATGAAGAAATATTATGACCGTATTTTGTTTTAGCTCACCCAAAGGCTTTTTCTATGTTCAACTGGATTAGACTTATACAAAAATTTATGTTTCCATTTATATTTTTAATCCAGTCTGAAAAAATTCTAAATGTCATTGTTTTTGACTTTAACACATTTTTATCTGTGATAAGTAATTCGTTTTTTAAAAATAGGAAAACATCCTGGACATTCTGGAGAAAACTACGAAGGAATCCATTAAATGTTCATTCAAAACTGATGGGAGCTTACTTCCAGGTAAACAGGCTAGTTTGCTGTAATTATATTCCTTTTCTCTTTATCTGTGCAATCTTCTACCTGATACCACTGCGGTTTTACCTATTTGTCTATCTATTTTTTAAAATTAACTTATAAATTACCGAGTCACACACATAATTATGTGAAACACTCTGGGGGGAAACAATTCAAAAAGTGTTTTGTTTTTCAGATGTTTCAACAGAGCTTGATATGGTGAAGAAACATTATGATCAACTTGCAGGCACTCCAGATGATGAAGTGTCCCTTACTGGGTAACTCCTAATATGTTATCAATGTTATTATAATAAATATTTTTAAAAAATTTTGTCCTTAACAGTGTTAACATTTATGTTAAGTAAATATGCTGATCAGCATAGGCTACAATGGGTCCATTTTAGGGGAATCTGCAATTTAACATTTAAACTAATTATAGCAATTAGTATTCTTTAGGGTGAGGAGTTTTACAATCAATATTAGGATTTAAAAAAATGTTGACATTATATTATTTCCATTTCCATTGGTTATTGCTCATTGTCAAACCTTTGTTCTGGGATGTTTCAGATTTGCTGACTGGGTAGAAACAGCAGAAGCCTGGTCACAAACAGGTTTTCCCAGAGGAAGTGCGGATTAAAACAAAACAAAACAAAAAAACCCCATCTAATTTGGTCTCAGTAATTTTTTATTTGTTTTCATTTGGTCTTTTTAAAAGTTGTTTGGTGATATTTGACTTTGAGTTTGAGTATGTCATTACCAGTGATTTTGGATTTTTATTTCTGTAAGACATGTATCTTGTAATGATTCAAATCTTGAGGCTGACAAAGAAGTTTGAGGAAAAACTGAAAGAGATTTACATCACATCACTCTACATATATTTCAAATCTATTTTAATCATTTTATTTTATGTGCTTAGTTATGGTTCATCCAGATGACAATGGCAATTATATAGCACATTTCAGTACATGTAAAATCAGTCTACTTAACACAGAAGATAAAAACATGGTAACACTTTATAATACAGCCCACAACTAAGGCGTAGTTCCCCTGTAATTAAATGGAATATTGATGTATTTTATCTAAAACTACAATTAAAATTGTAATTTTATTTACCTACAGATATTTAACGGTAGGGATTTCTAAAATGTTTAGAACTATAATGTAATGACTCCTGCAATTTATCTTGTAAACGTTGATTGGTCAGTTAGGGTAAGTAGCTCCATCTCCATGCAGCTGCAGGACTAGTTTTATCTCTTTACATTGTGTCCATCCTCAATTGTTTAATTTCAGTAGTTCTTTTCACTATGGAATTAATTGTCTGATTGTGAGGTGAAAAGTAGTTTTTCATCGCAACCTTTCACACACAAATATGTGTTTTTTGAAAGGTTTTCATACATTAGAGCCACAGCAGAGGGTGTTTGTTTTGAAATTATTGATTTATTTGTAAGGTTAGAGTTTCTGTTTTTTTTTTAAGGACACATTCACACTTCTTGTCATGCTCTTTATTTGTTGCTTCCTTGCTCCCAACAACCTTTCTAAACTGTCATCTGTGTTTATTCTTCACAAAAAATATTGAAATGCTATTTTATTAAAATGGCTTATATTATGTCCTGGTCTCATCAGTTTTGTTTTCTTCAGTAATTACAAAGTCCACACTGAATCTCTGCTGTACATCTGTGGTCGTGTGAAGCTATATTAATGTAACAGCATGTCAGTGTGTAAACAAAGATCTTTGTTAAATGTCAAAAACAGGTTGTGTCTGAAGGCTGCTACTTTTGTGAATATGTGACAAATTATGTTAGAATTATAATCAATTATAAAAACATGTTTAAATCTTGGTGAACAATGCTCTGAGAAAGAATCATTATCTAGGAAATGACTTCAGGAAATAGCTGTGTTATAAAAGGCGTTTTACAATATGTACCAGTACAGACTTGCCCCTGACGGTTAAGTTGTCCTGGGGCAGGAACCATTTTTCCTTGGCTTGGCTTCAAGACTCTAGGATAGGAATACTGGATGTATGTAAATAACTTCTGGCCACTATAATCCAGAAATTACATAAAGGGAAACAGAAAATGAAAAAAAAAAAAGGAATAAAAAAAAACACACCTGTGTTTCACATCTGTTGGTAGTTGGGTTTTTTTACTTCTGCTGCATCTTGATGCATGCTCAGTCATCCGACAGAGACTTACAATGCTTCTAGGTGAAAATACTCTTAAAAAGGTGTTTGACTTTACTGAGAAGGCTCATCTAGCACAGCACAAGAAGTCTAAGACCAGGCAACAAGGGAAGTTTGACTTACTTGGTATACGTCGGAAACCACCACAAAATACAGAGAGTGGCCAGAAGAGAGAAGGATGCGACATCGAGGATGTGGACAAGTGGGTGAAGAATTAGTCTGACAAGCAGCTCACCCAAACAGAGAAAAACATCCTTGCTAAAGGGTTGAATTTTGCTGTCACACCGAGACAAATCCCGCTAGTGAAACTGATCAAAGCCACAGAAACAGCAATTTGAAACAACAATATTGCAGAAGTGGAAGCAGTGGAAGCAGAGCAACTACGGACGAAAGTTTGGGTCTGTCTCAGTGTGTTTGCTTTTGGAACTGTGTCTTCATTCCACCGACTTCACATACAAGGGTCAGTACTACAGGGAGAAACATGGGTGTGCCATGGGCTCCCCAGTTTCACCCATTGTGGCCAATTTGTATATGGAAGAAGTGGAAAAGAGGGCTTTGTTATTCTACCCTGGAACACCACCAAGCCATTGGTTCAGATATGTGGATGACACCTGGGTGAAAATCAAATCTCAGCACGTACCACATTTCACAGATCACATCAACTCGGTGGACCAACACATCAAATTCACCAGGGAGGATATGAAAAGTGCCAGGTTAGCCTTCTTAGACTGTGAGAGCTGATGCGTACCGTAAACCTACGCATACAGATCAGTATTTAAGGTTTGACTCTCATCATCCACTGGAGCATAAACTGGGTGTCATTAGGACGCTACAACACAGAGCGAACACCATCCCCACAGACACAGCGGCCAGGGAAGAAGAAGAACACCACATCAAGAAAGCCCTGAGTAAATGTGGTTATTCCAGCTGGACTTTTGTCAAAGCTGGGAAGGCGCCAAAAGAAAGCTCCAGCCGATCCAGGAGAGAAGGACAACCGCTGCCTAAGCAAAAACCTGTAGTGATCCCGTATGTGTCAGGAGTATTGGAGCAGTTGAGACGCCATCCATCTTCCATCCATCTTCATCTGCTTTATCGGGGCCGGGTCGCAGGGGCAGCAGCCTAAGCAGAGAAGCCCAGACCTCCCTCTCCCCAGCCACCTCCTCCAGCTTATCCGGGGGAACACCAAGGCGTTCCCAGGCCAGCCGAGAGATATAATCTCTCCAGCGTGTCCTGGGACTGCCCCGGGGCCTCCTCCCAGTGGGACATGCCCGGAACACCTCACCCCGGAGGCGCCCAGGAGGCATCCTTGTCAGATGCCCAAACCACCTCAGCTGGCTCCTTTCGATGTGGAGGAGCAGCAGCTGCTCTACTCTGAGCCCCTCCCGGATGGCCGAACATCTCACCCTATCTCTAAGGGAGAGGCCAGCCACCCTTCGGAGGAAGCTCATTTCTGCCGCTTGTATCCGTGATCTCGTTCTTTCGGTCACTACCCACAGCTCGTGGCTATAGGTGAGGGTAGGGACGTAGATCGACCGGTAAATTGAGAGCTTCGCTTTTACACTCAGCTCCCTCTTCACCACGACGGACCAGTGCAGCGTCTGCATTACTGCAGCTGCAGCCCCAATCCGTCTGTCGATCTCCGGCTCCCTTCTCCCATCACTCGCGAACAAGACCCCGAGATACTTGAACTCCTCCACTTGGGGCAGGAACTCATCCCCGACCCGGAGTGGGCACTCCAGCCTTTTCCGGCTGAGAACCATGGCCTCAGATTTGGAGGTGCTGATCTTCATTCCCGCTGCTTCACACTCGGCTGCGAACCGTTCCAGTGCGAGCTGGAGGCCTTCACCCGATGAAGCCAACAGAACCACATCATCCGCAAAAAGCAGAGGTGAGATTCTGAGGCTGAGATTCTGAGGCCACCGAAGTGAAAGCCCCCTGCCACTTGGCTACGCCTAGAAATCCTGTCCATAAAAATTATGAACAGAATCGGTGACAAAGGGCAGCCCTGGCGGAGCACATCACCCACTGGGAATGAGTCCAACTTATTGCCGGCAATGCGAACCAAGCTCTTGCAACGGTTGTATAGGGATCAAATGGCCCATAGCAATGGGCCAGACACCCCATACTCCCGCAGCACCTCCCACCCCGAGGGACACGGTCGAATGCCTTCTCCAAGTCCACAAAACACATGTAGACTGGTTGGACAAACTCCCATGCACCCTCAAGTATCCTTGAGAGGATAAAGAGCTGGTCCAGTGTTCCGCGACCAGGACAAAAACCGCATTGTTCCTCCTGTCTCTGAGGTTCGACTAGCGGACGAACTCTCCTTTCCAGCACCCTGGCATAGACTTTCCAAGAGAGGCTGAGGAGTGTGATCCCCCTGTAGTTGGAACACACCCTCCGGTCTCCAAGCCGCATTCCGCTTGGCCTGTCGATACCTGTCGGCTGTCTCCGGAGTCCCACAGGCTAACCAAGCCCGATAGGACTCCTTCTTCAGCCTGGTGGCTCCCCTCACCTCTGGTGTCCACCATTTGGTTCGGGGATTACCACCACGGCAAGCACCAACCACCTTGCGGCCCCAGCTCAATGCAGCAGCTTCGGCAATGGAGACGCTAAACATGGTCCATTCAGACTCAATGTCCCCAGTCTCCCTCGGAATGCTGTTGAAGCTCTGCCGGAGGTGTGTGTTGAAGATCTCGCGGACTGGGGCCTCTGCTAGACGTTCCCAGCACACCCTCACTACGCGTTTAGGTGCACCAGGTCTGTCCAGCATCCTCCCCCGCCACCTGATCCAACTCACCGCCAGGTGGTGATCAGTTGACAGCTCAGCCCCTCTAAAATCGATCATCGACCTGCGGCCTAGAGCGTCCTGGTGCCACGTGCACTTATGGACACTCTTATATTCGAACAGGGTGTTCGTTATGGCCAAACTGTGATTTGCATAGAAGTCCAATAACAAAACACCGCTCGGGTTCAGATCAGGGAGGCCGTTCCTCCCAATCACGCCCCTCCAGGACTCGCTGTTGTTACCCACATGAGCATTGAAGTCTCCCAGCAGGACAACAGAGTCTCCACCTCCCAGCCCATTGTTCTTTCAGTCGGCTGGTTTCAGTCATTATGCAAATGTACTGTTTATAAGATTGGGTGAACCTGCAGTCAGCTGAGACTGCAGAAGTCACTTGGATGAGTGAAGAAACGTTTCTTCCACAAAACGTTATGTCCAGATGAACAGAATCAACTTTTGGAGCTTCTGCTGCATCTTCATAGTTGTGCGGGAGATTCACCAACCCTAAAGAAGTCCAAAAGAAGTCCAAATACACCACTGATCACTGGTTCTCAACAGCATTAATCTAAAACACATACTTCCATGGTTGTCTTAATACTTTTTCCTGTCCAGAGGCCTCTGTGTCATGTGAATTTCCAAAGCTAACTCAAGGACCATCATATGATTAGCAGCGCTGCCTAAAGTTTTAGTGGTGAAAGATTTGCATTAAAGAGTAAAAACTCCAGTTAACAGGTCAGGGCATGTTGTGTCATGCTGTTGCTACTTCAGTTTCTCAGAGAGCCTCACCCTCTTCTCTGCGGTGTTTCTGTACCAGCTCGTAGAAGGAAGAAAAAAAAAACAAACACGCTATGAGGACTTTAAATACATTAAAATCAGGGTGTGTCTGAAGACTACTACTTTTATGAACATGTGACTAAAATTATGTTAGAATTGTGATTAATTATCTGTTTTTAAAAAAGCGTTTAAAGCTTTGCAGACACTGAGTTGAGAAAGAATGACTACAATGTATACTGGTACCGTACTGGTACAGTAATTACTGGACCCTGACAGTTAACAGCATGCCAGTTTGTAAACAAACATCTTTATACGTCGAAAGCAGGTTATACTGGAAGACTGCTACTTTTATTAATATGTGACAGATGATGTTAGAATTATAAATAATTATAATAAAAATGTTTAAACCTTGGTGGACAATGCACTGAGAAAGAATGATTATCAACAAAATGACTTCACGCAAAGGATGTGTTATAAAAGATGTTTTACAATCTGTACCAGTACAGACTTGCCCCTGACGGTTAAGTTTTTTCACCTCGTGTTCCTCCCATCTTCTGTCTCAAATTCCATAGAAGATGCAAAGGCATTACGAAGAAGCTTTAGCATATGGCATGTATCCAGGATCACATGCACTTTTTAGGTCCATGAGGAGCAAGGCCTGGATGGCGAGAGCGTCAATTTCACCAGTGCATATATCTACTGGTTCCCTGTCATCTTGTGGATGTAAATTTCATCCATCATTAGAGCACACACCTTTTCCTTTCCTTGTTCTCTGTTTGCCTATACATGACTTTGTAGTTCTTTAAAAGATGCTACAGTAAAGCTAGGATCAAATGAGACACTACTGTACCAATTGCAGATGGTGTGACTGGGTGGGAGCGCTTTATTAAAATTCTCATTCCCATACTCATATGCCTTTGGGGTATGGTGGCAAAAGTGCAGTGTGGTGGAAAACTGCTCCTCAGAGTACTTAGCTGACTTTTTACCCTCTTGTATTTAACGCAATATGTGTTTTGGCACTTCATTGATTGACTCAGGCAAAGATGCACACTGATTTGATATCAACAGCTTTTAGTTCTTTGATGACACTTTTTAACTTTTGTCTTTAAACGCATAGACCAGGTAGGCAACTCCAGGCCTCAAGTGCGAGTGTCCTGCAGGTTTTAGATATCACTCTGTGTCAACAGACCTGAATCAAATGATTAGTTCATTACCAGGCCTCTGGAGAACTTCAAGTCATGTTGAGGAGGTCATTTAGCCATTTAAATCAGCTGTGATGGATCAAAGACAAATCTAAATGCCTGCAGGACACCAGCACTTGAGGCCTCGAGTTGCCCAGACCTGGCATAGACCTTTGGCATTGCAATCTCAGCTATTTCATGTATGTTGTGTTTACAAGGTTCTATAATAAAGGAAGCAAATTAGTACTTTGCTGTTACCCTGTCAGACCAGGGGTGCCGCTAATGAGGCTGGGCAAGAGAGGGGAGAGAAGAAGAAAGTAGAGAGAGAGGTAAAAAGATGGAGTGCCGCTGTAAAGCCTGAAATAAAGTGTTGAACTCAGACGTCGTCTACCTGATTACAAACTCAACAAATTGGCGACGAGGATGAGCGCTTCAGTACCGAGCCCACCGCCCTTTTTGCAACGTGCAGGTGAGCCGCCGATACCGTTTATGACGTGGTGCAAATTCTTTGAGAACTACATGCTAGCGATAGATGCCACGGGAGAAACATGGCCGGAGAAACATGGGATCAGAGGGACAACGACTGTTCTACACACTGCTGAATCAAGGTACAACGTTTGCTGAAGCCATGACGGCGCTTGAAAACCATTTTGTCCCTAAAGTGAATGTAGTGGCATGCAGGCACACATTCAGACAGCGAGTTCAGCGGGCTGATGAAACTGTAACCCAGTATGTTGCCGCCCTCAGAGCGCTAGCTGTGCCATTGTGGTTTTGGAGTAATGGAGGGTGAAATGATTCGGGATCAACTTGTTGCTAATGCTAATCTCAGTGTTGTTAACCCTCTCAGGCTCAAATTAAGTTTTTTGTTGCTAATGCACAACCAAGTCCTGCAGTGGTACTTCTGAGTAAAAAAAACTGATAAAATATGTATGTGGGGTAATCAGGTTGTTAGTTTTTAACTGTCTCAAATCGGCAACGTCTGCCTTGAGAGGGTTAAAGATAAATTGCTGCTGGAGGAGGACCTTACATTGGACAAGGCAGTTACTATTACGTGTCAGGTGGAGGCTGCGGTAAGGAATGCTACACTCCTCTCTACTGCGCCCACAGCCCAGACTGCTGCAGTACAAGCTGTGGAGGTGAAGGACGCACGTCTTCAGGGAAAAAGAGGAGCGCGACCAGCTCAAGCCCGTAGACCTACATCTAAAGAATGGCACAAAAAGGCAAATGATAAAGAGTAACAGCGTCATTGTTTCAGATGTGGATCTGAGAAACACCTGGCTAATGATAAAAACTGTCCAGCAGCAAAAGTAAAATGTGATGAATGCAACAAAAAAGGGCACTTCGCCAGAGTTTGTAAATCAGCTGTAGTAGTGGTCAGGGAAGTAGTTGTTCCCGAGTTTACAGTCTTATGTGTTGATGATCACAAACTGATGACTGCAGCATGTGATAAGATTACATGCAAAATGAACATTGAAACACCACAGGGAAACTCTCAGGTTCTGGAGTTAATTGTGGATACAGGAGCTTCAGTATCTATCCTTCCAGAAGCCATCTACTAATAACATTTTCCACCCTGTGCTTTGACTGAACTGAAAGTTAAGCTTGTCACTTATGCAAAAGGTGACGTGCCTGTCATTGGCTGCCTACAGGCTTCAGTGAGGGTTGCAAACAATAACAGAACAGTGCCAGGATCATTCTTCATAGTTAATGATGGATCACCTTTGCTGGGGTTGAACTTAATTAAAGCACTTAACATTGATATCATTGCTGGAAAAGTCATCAACAAAGGAGAGGATCCTGCAAGAGGATCACCAGCCAGTAAACAAACATGCATGGTGAATAACATTGATTGTTCTTCTTCCCATCACCTCGGAGCTGTTAAAGGGTTCATCCACAAAGTTCAAGTGAACAAGACAGTACAGCCGGTTTGTCAAAAACTGCGGCATCTACCACTCAGCATACGTGAGGAGGTGTCAGCTGAATTTAAACGTCTACTCCAAGCAGACATCATCGAACCAGTGGATGCAGCTGAATGGGTGAGTCCTCTAGTGGTTGCAAGAAAAAGTAAGGGAGGCTTAAGACTTTGTGTGGATCTGCGTGAACCTAACAAGAGTGTGATCATGGACTGTTACCCTCTTCCTCACATGGAGGATTTGTTCACACAGCTGGCTGGGGCTACACATTATAGCCAGATTGATTTAAGTTCAGCTTATCATCAACTGCCTCTTCACCCTGATAGCCAAAGCCTCACAGCATTCATAACCCATGAAGGACTCTTCCAATTTACCCGAGTCCCATTTGGACTTGCTTCAGCCCCTTCTGCCTTCCAAAAGATGATGCAAACAGTCCTAAGAGACCAGACAGGAGTACAGAACTACTTGGATGACATAATAGTGTATGGACATTCCAGAGAAGAGCATGATGAATGATTACAGGCTGTCATCCCCCAGATAGCAAGGAGACATTGAACAGATGTTGATTTTCCATCTGAACCATCAGAATCGTCAGGATTGAAATGTCAACACAAAACCAATGTTGAAACAACATTGAAATACTGATGAAACCTTACACTGACATTGAAATAACATTGATTCACTGTTGTTCTGTCATCGTTGATTGTTGATCTATTTATAGTTGACAAGGTGACAACAATCACGTTGAAAAACCATCGATTTATGGTTGAGCGGGAAATTAAAGCTGCTACCACTTGGACTATTCCGCAGCACCCCTATCACATTGGTACATCCCTCCAGGTAACCATTGTCTTGGTTGTAGAGCTTGTAGAGCGGGACATTAGATTTACTCTCAGCGGAATTGACCGGAGAAGGCATCAGTTCATGCACTGCACTGGCCTGCACCACGATTAGAATAAGGTAAGAATGAATGACTTTTGTTCTATTAGTTATTTCCACGGTTGCATTTGAATAACAGTAAAAAAAAAAAAAAAAACTTGTTAATGTAAAGTTTCGGATAAAATGTGGGAGCCCGAAATTGTGTCTACTTTCATCTTACAATCCGGCAACAAATAAATTGCACTGCGAACAAAGTCTATCAACAAAGAAAACATTTTCGTTTCATACTTTTCCGTTATATTCCCTTACAAAGCTAGCTTTAACGCTTCGAGGGTTCCTTTGTTCTTGCCGTCGCCTCGGCGCTTGACCCAGACTTTCGCTCTGTAGTTGCTTTTTAGCATAGTACTACAAACAATTGTAAATCTGTGATATATGATTGATAAACGTAAAGGTAACTGTATAAATGTGTTCAATGACTTTGTTACTTTTAATGATTGGTGAGCACCCGCTTCGATTCGCACTCAATTCAAACTTTATGTTGCACGCTCACCTAACTTTACGCTGCACGCTCACCTAACTTGCGTTTGCACCTTTTGTCCACACGTAAACTGCGTTTAGCATTTACGTGTGGACGAGGAAGACGGAGAAAACGCAGCGTCAAAGGTGTGCGCCTATTTTGACGCCACACTGTGCGCCATGTTTTTGTCTCGGTGCCATGAATTCCTACAATGGCAGACTTAGACAAAATACTGTTAATTTTATTATCTTCAGTGTTTAAATGCTTACATATACGGGTTTGCTTGTAATTGTTGCCTATATACATTTTAAGCTATTATTTATTATTTAGTTCAATCAATAGATCAAGTTTTGTAGTGACTATGAAATATATTGTAATTATCTGTTTCCTGTTTATCCTAGACAGGGCAAAAAAGGACTCCAAATTAAAAAAAAGATAAAAATGAAAGACTGGTGCATTGTGCAGTTTAGCACTGGTGGTACAGAAATAGTCCCTAGATCATGGATAAATGGGGAGAAATTGTCATGGCCTCCATATCCTCCGTGAGACACATTCAGGATCCACGACACAGTAAAGAGGAGAGTTCATCCTGGTGCAACATGGCTCACCTATGCACCAGTCCGACTTCTAATAAGCCATGGTGGGTATCATCTGGATTGGTGTTGTATAAATGTAACAATAACAAGTTTTTCGTGTCCTAATTTATGTCTGGCCATACATTGTGTTTGTACTTCCAGACACATTTCACGAAGCAGAACGCAGTCTTCAGAAATATCTAAGTGAACACTGTGATATGTCTGACCTTCAGTCCGAAGCTGAAACTCAGACCAGTCATAAAAGAAAGCACAAGTAAAACTTTTTTTTATTTCACAAACATATCTTTGATTGCTAAGAATTTATGATCTTGTCTTTTATACATATCTGTGGTGCTTGCATACTGCAATATCACCACATAATATAGTCCAAAAAGTGGAAGCTTGTAAACTTTTTATAAATGCAAAGCCGTGTACACTTGTGCACTTCAAAAATTCCTTGTATACTGTACCTTCTTGCACATCTGTTTCCTGTGTGTGTTGTTATAAATCAAACTGTAACTTTAGGAAAAAACATTCCAAAAGCACATTTGTAATTACTTATGACCGCTTTCAACTTTTTTTCTTTAGACCAAATCCCCTGTACACATATAGTGACTCAGAGGATGAGCAGCCCACCAAAAAATGGTTTCCCCAGGCCCCTCGAGTGAAAATACCAGGTAATAAAATACTGTCTAGTGTCTTTGTACATATCTGTGTGTGACACAAGGAAACGTTTGACAAGTTGTCTGTATTCTTAAATACTTAAAAAAAAAATTTCTTTTTCTGTCAGACCTGACGAGAGCTGTTAATGAACTCCGTGAGGAGGTCAGAGCCATCCGCAATGAATCGGTAGATGCTGGGGTACTGCCTCTGGATTTGCCCTTGCACAACATTGAGGAGCTAAACAATGCAGAGGCAGCTCTTCAATCACAAGAGGCAAATAAGGCAATGGTAAGTATATAAAGGTTATGTACACTTTGTAACTATAAATTGTAATAGCTGTCAGATGTGATTTAAATACATAACAACGGCCTGTTGATTAAACACACAAGCACTTGCCTACACATTTAAGACATGAGACACGCTAATTCCATCTCTTAAAATGTGTCTATAGGTGAGACGCTTTGCCTTGATTGGAGCCTGACGCAGCAGTTAGGGGCAAACTCTATGTCCGAGTTTGTCTTTGCACAAGCAGTGCAGAAATGGCTCCGATACGCCCCAGATCGTTTGGGTGGGTGCAGGACGCACATCATGCAAAAAAATTACAAACTTCTGTGAATCATATAAACGTAAATAGGAAACTGTCTTTTAATAAAGTATTTAGCAAACGAAACATGCCTATTGACCTTTTTTTGTTTATTTTTTTTCTCTCTTACATCACATGCAATGCTTTCTTATTTTAGGATATTAATATTGACATGATACATTGTGAGACATTTGGGTTTTTTTTATAAAGGGTGTCCAATTTAAGGAATAAGTACAATTATGTGTTTAGGTGGTTGAAGTATTGATGGAAACATGCAGTAGTTTAGTATTGGTTAAAATACCTATAAAGAAAGGTAGATTTCCAGTCATGATTTAACTGTTGTTTTAATAAAAAGCAACTGTGCGAAAGACGTGGAAAATCAACACCATAGCTCAACAGTGTTTCAATATCAGAATCTGACATTGTTTCAATGTCAGCAGTATTAGAAAATATAACGTTGAATCAACGTCAGGTTTCAACATTGATTCAACATCAAAACCTGACGTTGTTTCAACGTTAAAAAAGGGTGCAAGAGTGACGTTAGGTCAACGTCACACTTCAACGTTGATTCAATGACACAGCCTGATATTGACTCAACATTGTTTCAATGTTTCCTTGCTATCTGGGCCAACGCCTGAAGGATGTCGGTCTGCAGATCAACTTCAACAAAAGTTCATTTGGAAAGACATCTATTCTGTTCTTGGGACACGTCATTTCCAAGGATGGCCTAAGCCCCAGCCCAGACCACCTGACGGCCATCGCCAAAGCTCCTGCACCAAAAGACATGGCTGCTCTTTGTTCCTTCTTAGGCTTGACTTTGTGGTTCAGCAAATTCCTACCAAACTATACAACTGTGGTTGAACCACTCCATAAGCTACTTCGGACAAGTCAGACGGCTGAACTTCAATGGACTGATACAGCAAATGAAAGCTTCAACAAACTGAAGGAAATGCTACTAAAAAGCCCAGCACTGGCAATCTTCAACCCAAATCTGCCAACGTTCATCACCGCTGATGCGTCAGATTATGGTCTTGGAGCTGTTCTGACCCAGATGAACTCAAACAATGAGCAACGGGTTGTTGCTTTTGGTTCCCGCACCCTGTCCCCAGCCGAGAGGAATTATTCAACAATTGAAAAAGAAGCCCTCGCCTGCGTATGGGCCATCGAAAGATAGAGGAAGTACATATGGGGACGCAGATTTACTCTGAGAACTGATCACCAGGCCCTCACCACCCTGTTAAGTACTAAGGGGATGAACAGAGCTGGCATGAGGATAGCACGTTGGTCAGCCAGACTGATGTGTTTCCAGTATGACTTAGAGTACCGTCCAGAAAGCCAAAATGTTATCGCTGACTGTATGTCCCGTGTTCCCCTGCATACCACAAACACAAGTGAAGACTCTGAACAGGACTTAATCACAGAGATTGCTGAAATTTCTCCTCAGCTAACAACGCTTCCACTGGCTGACTTCAAAGCAGAATGTGAAGACTGTCCTGAATTAACAAAACTAAGACAGATCGTTCTTTCGGGCTGGCTGAAAGTATGCAAATCCTTACTAGATGACGTCAAACCCTACTTCCTGGTCCAACATGAACTGGCAGCAGAGTCACCGCTGATATTTAGAGGAACACGGCTGATCGTTCCCAAATCGCAGGGTGAAAAAGTAGTGCATCTAGCCCATGAAGGACATCAAGGCATGGTCCGAACCAAACAACGCCTGAGAGATCTATATTAATGGCCAAACATGGATGAGCTGGTCCACTAAATATTGTCCACATGCACAACCTGCCAATCATGTGACAAGACAGCAGCTGTTTCGCCTGCACCGTTACAACCCATCAAATTCCCAGAGGGTCCGTTTCAACATGTTGCTGTCGACATTGTTGGTCCGTTTGAACAAGGAACCTATGACTGCAGGTTTGCCATCACACTAGTCGACTATTTCAGTAAGTGGCCTGAAGTCGCATTCACACCAAATGCCTCAACTGCGACAGTGGTTGCATTCCTGACTTCTATTTTTGCTTGTGAAGGAAATCTTTATGAAATTACAACTGATAATGGTCCACAGTTCACATCAGCTGCCTTTGCTAAGTTTCTCGCTGAAAGGGGCATAAAACACATCAGGACAAGCGTCTATCATCCTCAAGCAAATGGATGTGTGGAGCGCTTTAATAGAGTCCTGAAGGACTCCATACAGACAGCACAAGCTACTCAGCAACCATGGAAAACTGTGATTACAGAACCGCTTCAAAATAATCGAGCTACTCCCCATGCTACAACCGGTGAGTCCCCTTTCCAGCTCCTCAGAGGAAGAGCCATGCGGACTAAACTCAATATCCTGCCACCACCGAAGGATGCTGGGCAATATGACCACATCAGATCCAAAGTAACATTGACACAGAAAAGAAGTGCACTTTACACAGACAGAAAGAGAGGTGCTAAACCTACTATAGTGACTATGGGTGCTTCAGTGAGAGTACGGAAGCCATTCCATGTGGGAAAAGGAGAGCCACAATACACCAACCCGCTGGAGGTACAGCAGCAGACGGGTGAGAGTTCTTTCATCCTCAGCGATGGGAGAAGATGGAATGCAGCACGTCTCTCACTCGTCCCAGAGAACTCAAAACACACGCAAAGAGCTGATACAGAGGCGGAAAACATCAGCTCAGCACAGACTGCTACACGTCCCACCCTGCAGAGGGACAGACAACCACCAAGATGGACAAAAGACTTGATTATGAAAAAGGTCAGAGGTAAAAAAGAAAGGAGAAATATGCAGATGTGAGAAATGACTGTGAATGAAAAGTGCATTTGAGTTTCATTACCTATCTTTAATTCCAGCTGTGACTTCTAATGAGCTGAGAAGAAGGCACATGTTTGTTCCTTTTGATTCAGCGTTGATCCGGGGCACGTTTACTTTGCCATTACAGTTCTTTTATCAGGATATATATAAAACTGTTCTGAAGTTACTAATTGCCTCAAAAGTAAAAGGCTGTTGAATGTTTCATGTTGTGCTGCAAGGGAGAGAGTATTATTTGAGAAAAGGGGGAGATGTTGTGTTTACAAGGTTCTATAATAAAGGAAGAAAATTAGTACTTTGATGTTACCCTGTCAGACCAGGGGTGCCACTAATGAGCCTGGGCAAGAGAGAGGAGAGAAGAAGAAAGTAGAGAGAGAGGTAAAAGGATGGAGTGCCGCTGTAAAACCTGAAATAAAGTGTTGAACCCAGACGTCGTCTCCGCTACCTGATTACAAACTCAACAATGTATTTTGTTAGCGTCTCTTCTGAAGCCTGATTTTTCCACTTTAAAGACTTTTAAGACTTAATGTTGCAGCAGTTATCCTCTTGAATACGGTCCGGTTTTGCTAACATAGTTGATAACATGTAACTATGGTCCTGTTTGTCAATATCCACTGTTACGGCAGTGTCATCCAGATGTATGTCATTTTAAATCAAGATGGCAGTACTGGCGGCAGATGTCATCCTGTGGTTGGATTTTGCAAGTGTCTGACCAAAATTACCGTTGCCTGACACTTTGCTTGACAAACCTGGAGATTCACTTACCTCTGTGCCAGTACTTACCAAAATATTGTGTCTTGCACCTCTCCCAGTTGACCTCACATGAATACATGGAAAACTGAAAATAGTTGGAACTCATGTGCTCCTCGGGCGACAGTTTCCATATAGAAGCATAACAAAAGAATGAGGAACTTTTTATTTAATGTTGTTTTTTATAACACAACACATTTTGTATAGTTATAGATTTTATTAACCTTTGAGTCCATGGTGAAGGCATTTTCTTCAAAATGAGCACTGTTAAGACGAGATGGTCCAGGTTTCCAGTTCATCCTTTTTTATGTTTGCCAGGGACTGATTCAGTCTTGCTGCATCACCTACAGGAAAACTGAATAAAAAAAAACAGAACATGCAACTATGACAATTATTTTACTGGCTACTGTAAGAAAATGCAATAGTTGTTTTAAAAAGATTTTTTTTAAAAAAATCTTGAAAAAAGGAACATACAGCCACAGAATTTTTATACAAATACACTGCTGAACAGACTTGAATCTTCAGATTATGTTAAATAAATATGTGATTATGAGTTTGGTAAAACCAACATAAAAACATGACAATGTTACTTTATATCATGGAATATTTGTAGGGGATCAGTATGTTAACAGCACTGGAGAGGAGATGTGTGATGTATTGAATGCACCATATATTACAGATTCAGAGAATAGACATTTCTTACATATTAGCAACTTTCATACATAGTGAAAATAAAATATAAAGATGGGGTCACATAATTTAACAGATTATTAACTCACTAAATCAAAATCTTCCATAAAGGAAACAAAAAAAGCAGCCTTTTTCTTTTTAACTAAAGTCAAAGATTTAACCAACAGGTTTAAGTCGTTTTTCCAGTAAGCTAGTGTTGGTTTAGTCTTAAAAAAGCGACATTTATGTATAAAATGCTTGCACAAGATTAATAACACATTAACACCATAATTAGCTTTCTTTTCTTTCAAAAACACTCCAAACATTATCATATTTAAGGTAAATGGGGTAATTTGAATCCCACTGGAATAAAGCCAGGTATGAAAATCCAACCAAAATATTTGTATAAAATTGCACAAAAAGAATAGATGGTCCAAATCCTCCTCTTCTGTTTCACAAAATACCCAATTACCCGTTTCTATTTTGAATCTCTCACTAAGGAGTCTATTTGTCGGGTAAATTTTATTCAAGATTTTAAATTGGACTTCTTTCCCTTTAGGAGGGATAGGGAAGGTGATATAATCAGTTCTTATTTTTTCAATTTCTTCCCTTTGGAAATCTTTTAATATGTAATTACGTCTAAGTAAATTTGGAGAATAAAGACTCCTTAATGAAGATCTAAGAAACTTATTGTTGCATTTAACATCACAAAATTGAATACCATCTATATATAATTGCCTTAACTTGGGGGAGATGTCAGAATATATTATATCATTTACAACTATGTTTTTAAGTGACAATGGAATGGATTTTATAACCCGATTAAATTTACTTTTAGAACATTGGATATTAATCCAATTCGAAGTACGCATCAAGCCGAGTGTCACTACCCGATCCGTACCGGAAACCCGATCGGTACCCCGCATGCGCGAAAGGTGTCTACTTCCGGTCGAAGCATTTTACGATAGTTACAGGTCAGAGTATCTGTTAAGATGTTAAGAATAACAAGTATCTCTTAAAATGTTTCGATAATGACACATTTAATATAATGTAGACAAAAACAAAAAAATAAAAAGATAGTGACAGATCGGGACTCCCGATCCTTACTGCGCATGTGCAAAGTCGGACCGTACAAATCGGGTCTACCCGGGGGGGTGCCAAGATGGCGGAGTGAGTAGACGCTCTCTACCGAGTTCTGCACAGAAAGTTCGTGAACAACGGTAAAACCTCAACTTTATGCTGCTAACACTAACAATTCACTAAATAAGAGAAGATACAGCAATCATAGGGCAAGAAGCAGCAGAATGCCGAATCAGAAAGGAGCGAAAAGGGGACTGGAAAGTTCCGAGTCTAAGATAGCGCCTGAGAATGCTAACGAGGAGAGTGCTACGCCCAGCAACGTGCTAATGGATAGCTTCCATAACTACGCAGCTACTACGGTGGCACTCACGTTAGCCGAAGAAGAAATGGATGAGTTCCCACCTCTCCCTGTTACACCTCTCAAATCGCCAGCTCCGAAGAAGGTGATGTACGAACGCAGCAACTCTGACCCAGTTGATGTAAATGAGATAATTTCTCGTCTGTCGGCACTAATAAACACCAGGTCTGATAACATTGAGAGCATGGTGAGAGAGAACTCGAACATGGTGAAAGAGAATACGCTCCAGATTGAGGGTCTCAAAAAGACGATTGATTTTGTGTGCGCGGAAATGAAAGATATGAAGGGGAAAGTTTGCGACTTGGAAAAAAAAGTAACTAAAGAGGAAGGTCGAGTGGACAACTGCCAACAGAGAATCTCTGAGTTGGAAAGATATTCCAGGAGGTGGAATCTCAGACTACATGGAGTCAGGGAGGCTGAGAAAGAAGACGTAAGGGGAAAGGTGACTGTGATATGCCAGTCTGTTCTGCCAGAACAAAATCATAGGCTGCCTGACGTCATCTACACCGACTCGGAGCCAAGCGACAAGGTAGCACCAGACCTAGAGGCATCATCGTGCAGTTCACCTCCCGAATCTACAGAGATGTTGTATGGAAAGCAGCCAAAACATCCTCCTACCTGCAGGACAATCATTTGAGGTTCGCTGAAGATCTGTCCAGGGAGGACAGAGAACGTCGTGACAAACTGTGGCCGATGATAGACAAAGCCCGTAAGGAGGGTAAGCCGGCTTATTTCGTGGGAGGCCGAGGATTCATCAGTGGATCAGAAGTTTTCCCTCCTTCATAGAGACGCTTATTCAGTCTCCGAAATGACATTTCTGTAAGCTTGTTCACATGGTGAACTTGATATTTTCACCCTCAGGTTAAAGTTTTATTTTGTGTTGAAGAGTGTGTTTATCTATAAAAAGCTATATTTAAACCATAGCAGATAGTTAAATACTGTATTTTTATAAGCTTAGTCACTCAGGGTTTTTACTGTTCTACTACCTAAATTGTGCAGCACCCGGTCCCCTTATCCTATAGATCTATTCTTAGCTGTAGAAGTTTAGAACTTACTTTTTCTCTTTCTTTTTTCTAATAACTTTGTCTTTTTCATATGTTTCTCTTAATACCAGGGGTTTAAGACAAACATGTAAACGCAAAGCTTTGTTTTTATTTGCCAAACAATTTAAAACAGATTTTTGCTTTTTCCAAGAGAGTCATTCCACACCTGCTGATACAAATTTTTGGAAATCACAATGGGGTAATGAAGTCTGGTTGTCCCATGGCTCTGAGCGTTCTGCTGGAGTTGCCACGCTTAAAAATTATTTTTCTGGAGATGTGTTACACTCTGACTGTGACACCTTAGGACACTACCTCTGCTCACTAATCAGACACAATAACAGTACTTTCATTGCAGTAAATATATATGGTTACAATAATAAAACTGAAAATGATAAATTACTTGACTCCTTAGAAGAAAGAATTAATTTCTGGCTCTCCAAATACCCAAATTCAGTCCTCTTAATTGGTGGAGACTTTAACATTGCTTTAGACAATACGGTTGATAGGTGGCCTCCAGGGCAGCAGTCTTCATACAGTGCAAACTTAAAAAAATTTCATGGGAAAATTTAATCTTGTGGATATTTGGAGAGAAAAATTTCCAGATGATAGACTCTTTACTTGGAGCAATAAGACAGGATCCAGGCAATCACGTATCGACTTTTGGCTTGTTTCTGACTGTATTGATAAAGATAATATTACCGTTAATATACTTGCCACCCCCCTCACTGATCATAGAGCAATTCACATTAACGTCCAGCTGTTTACACTGGATACTATACCTCATAAATTCTCTTATTGGAAGTTAAATAATTATTTACTAAAAGATAAAATGGTTAACATGCAGATTAATAAATTAATTGTTTATTATTGGAACAAAGCTAACAGAGAGAAGTCCTTTTGTACCAATTGGGAACTTTTTAAATTTGAAGCATGCAAATTCTTGAGAAGATACGGGAGTCAAATTGCTAAATTAAGGAAAGCTGAAGAACAAGAAGTAATAAGCAGAATTGCCTCTTATTACCAGAAGTCCCCAGAAGAAATCTCAGAGGAAGATAAATTAACTTTACTAGAACTTCAAAATAAATTGGACGGTTTATATCGACGCAAGGCTGAGGGTGCTTTCATAAGATCCAGGAAGAGGTGGCTGGAGGAGGGCGAACAAAATTCTGCTTACTTTTTCAGACTTGAAAAATACAGATCAAAAACAAACTCTATTCATCAACTAAATATTAATGGCATTGTCTCTGACAATCCTAGAGAAATTTCACATTTCTGTGCCGAATTCTATACTAAACTATACAACTCAAAATATAATGAGGCTGTCTCAACAGGATTTTTCAATAATATTAAAAACCTAAAATCTATTGTTGTGGAAGATAGAAGTTATTGTGACAGCCCTCTGACTGTGGAGGAAGTTTGTAATTCCATTTCTGCACTTAAGGCCAATAAATCTCCCGGCACAGATGGTTTGACTGCAGAGTTTTATAAATCATTTTCTAATCTCCTGGCTCCATTTTTACTGCAGGTTTTTACAGAAAGTATAGAGAATAACACCCTCCCCCCTTCCCCCCTTCTCTTACTCAAGTTCTCATAACACTTATTCCAAAACCAAACAAAGACTTACTCTTTATTGATAATTGGAGACCCATCTCCCTGCTTAATAATGACTATAAGGTTATGGCTTTAATACTTGCTAACAGAATTAAAGAGGTCTTGGAAACAATTATTGATGAGACACAATCAGGCTTTATGAGAAACAGACACATTTCTAATAACATTAGACTGGTTTTGGATTTACTTGATTACTCTGATTTGGTATCTGACAATAGCTTCATTCTCTTCCTGGATTTTTATAAGGCTTTTGATACAATTGAACATCAATTTATTTTCCACTCTTTGGAAAAATTTGGCTTTGGCAAGTTTTTCTGTAAAGCTGTCAAAACCTTATACACAAATGGCAATAGTTCTATTAAAATGATTAACGGCTCCACCCCGAGATTTGACCTGAAACGTGGTATTCGCCAAGGATGTCCTATTTCACCATATTTATTTTTACTTTGTACACAAATTCTTGCAACTAATATTTCAAACAGTGTTGTACAAGGAATCACCATAGCTGATAAGGAGCTCGTCATCAGCCAGTTAGCCGATGACACCACACTCTTCTTGAAGAATGCAAACCAAATCCCTCCAGCTCTTACTGTGATTAGTGATTTCTCTGAGGCCTCTGGTTTATGCCTAAATCTAAAAAAGTGTGAGTTACTAGCAATTAAAGACTGCCCTGCAAATACTATCTGTAATATCTCTGTTAAACAAGAAGTCACATACTTGGGACTGTTAATATCCAAAGACCAAAAATCAAGATGCTCTTCAAACTTCACTCCAATTATACAGAAAACCCTAAAAAAGTTCAACCAGTGGCTGCAAAGGGACTTGTCTTTGAAAGGTAGAGTGTTAATTACTAAAGCAGAAGGGATATCCCGATTAACATATGCTGCTCTCTCCTTACATCTGGATAAGAAAATTAGTAAAGATATTGACCGTATGCTCTTTAATTTTATATGGAAAAACCGTATTAGAAAAACTGTTGTGATGAATAAGTACGAATCAGGTGGGCTTAACGTCTTAGACTTTTCTACTTTAAATAACACTTTCAAAATTAATTGGGCTAAACATTTTCTTAAAAACCCTACCTCTATCTGGAACTTTATACCACATTATATTTTCTCTCGTTTTGGTGGCTTTAATTTTGTTTTAAATTGTAATTACAATGTTGAGAAACTCCCTGTAAAGCTTTCATCCTTCCATAAGCAGGTCCTCTTAGCGTGGACCCTCATTTATAAACACAACTTCTCACCTCACAAACACCTTATCTGGAACAACAGAGATATTTTATATAAAAATAAATCACTTTTCCTGGAAACTTGGGTCCAAAATGGGATCCTATTGGTGGCTCAGCTGGTTAATAAAGAGGGACAACTACTTACATACGATGACTTTATTGCACTATATAATTTTCCAATCAGTGTTCAGGAATTCTCAATGGTGCTTGGTGCCATACCCTCAGGGACTTTAATGTCATATAAAAACACTGACAGCTCAATCTCTACCTCAGTCACTCTCCCTGATCCAGCTGAGTCACCAATAGGAAAAATCTGCTTTTCACAGGAACTTGGTAACAGCAATAAGAGAATACGTAGTTTATTCCAAGAAGATATCGTCTCTCTCCCATATATAATATCTTATTGGAACCGATTTGTTCCAGATATCAAGTGGAAGACAGTCTGGATGGTCCCCCATAAATATTTGATTGTAAATAAGGTGAAAGAAGTCTCATTTAAAATTCTACATAAATGTTATCCAGCCAGTCACTACATGGTAAAATTTAAAAGGGACATTAATACTAATTGTACTTTCTGTGGGGATCATCCAGAAACTGTGACACATCTTTTTTGGTACTGTTCTTTTACACAGACATTCTGGAAGGAATTTAGCAGGTTTGTTATTGTCCATATTTTAAGGGAGTTTTCTTTACGATGGGAAAATGTTTTATTCTGTTTCTTTAATTTCCCCAAGAAGTATGATAAATGTTTTTTCATGATAAATTTGTTAATACTTTTAGCTAAATTTTTTTATCCATAAATGTAAGTTTACTAACAAAACACCATATTTCTGTCATTATTTTAAGGATGTGGAAATGTACATACAATCAATATCAGACTCCACCAACAAAAAGGCTCTCAAAACAATATATGTATGTGAATTTTTGCGTGTATTCTTATAATTGTTACCTTTTTCTTTTACCCTTGGCTTTTTGTGTTAATGTTCTGTTGTTTTGTATACTTCATCTGTTCGTATGTTGTATAGCCTACTCATTGTTTGTTAAATAAAGTTTAAAAAAAAAATCGGGTCTACCCGATCCGTACCGCGCATGTGCAGGGGTTTTCTTTTTCTTCTGTTCGTTTAATGGCAGTGTACTCCCCAGTGTACGAGGATACCGCCACCTGCTGACTGAGCAAATGAACCCTATTGTAAACTGAATTAGCGTCATTACAAACGTGTGTTAAATTTGATTTAGTGATAATCGAGTGTGTTTATGCTTGTCTGTGTGGAGAGGATTGTTGGAAAAGTGATGATAATGTCCGCTATCACTGTCAATTGCCAGTAAACACTTCATCTGGCTGCTGAATCTTCACGTGACATAGTATAAAGTCTGTATTATTAACTCTGTCATTAGGCACCATTCTTCACCACGGCCTCTCTGTGTGAGGATCTAAACGTATTCTACGGTAGATTCGACACAGCGAACACCATGAGACCGGACAGTGTGCGCACCGCGGATGACGTCAGTGCGCACACTGTGTCTGAGGAGGATGTGCGGAAGTGCTTCAGGAAGGTGAACGCACGCAAAGCTACTGGTCCGGACGGGATTCCCGGCCGCGTCCTCAAGTCATGCGCGGCTCAGCTGGCTGGAGTGTTCACACACATCTTCAACCTTTCCCTCTCTCTGTCTGTAGTCCCAGCCTGCTTCAAAATGGCCACCATCGTCCCTGCACCCAAATCCTCCACCATCTCCTCATTGAACGACTGGCGACCTGTAGCCCTGACCCCCATCGTGAGCAAATGCTTCGAGAAGCTGGTCAGGGACTTCATCCGCTCTGCACTACCCGACTCACTGGACCCTCTACAGTTCGCATACCGCCACAACAGGTCCACTGATGATGCCATAGCCCTGACACTACATACTGCCCTGTCACACCTGGAGAAGACAGACACGTATGTGAGAATGCTGTTTGTAGATTACAGCTCAGCATTCAATACCATCGTTCCCTCGAAGCTGGACAGGAAACTGCAGGATCTAGGACTGAGCAGCTCCCTCTGCAGCTGGATCCTTAGCTTCCTGTCTGACAGACGCCAAGTGGTCAGACTGGGCAGCATCACCTCATCCCCCATCACACTGAACACTGGTGCTCCACAGGGGTGTGTACTGAGCCCTCTCCTATACTCACTCTACACCTACTACTGCACAGCCACTAACAACTCCAACATCATTGTGAAGTTTGCGGACGACACTACAGTGGTGGGTCTTATCACCAATGGTGATGAGACGGCTTACAGGGAGGAGGTCAGCGCCCTGACCCACTGGTGTCAAGACAACCATCTCACCCTCAACGTCGCAAAGACAAAGGAGTTGATAGTGGACTTCCGGAGGTGCAGAGAAGTACACACCCCCATCACCATCAATGGCGCTGCTGTGGAGAGAGTGAGCAGCTTCCGGTTCCTTGGTGTACATCTGGCTGAGGATCTTACGTGGTCAGTACACACAAACAAAACAGTGAAGAAGGCGCAGCAGCGCCTCTTCTTTCTCAGGAGACTGAAAAGATTCGGCATGAGCCCCCGCATCCTCAGGACCTTCTATCACTGTGCCATTGAGAGCATCCTCACTGGATGCATCACCACCTGGTATGGCAACAGCACCGCCTACAACTGCAAAGCTCTCCAGCGAGTAGTGCGGTGCTCTGAACGGATAATTGGAGGTGAGCTTCCCTCCCTCCAAGACATCTACAGGAAGCGCTGCCTGAGGAAAGCGGGGAGGATCATCAAGGACTCCAGTCACCCCAGCCATAAACTGTTCAGACTGCTTCCCTCAGGAAGGAGGTTCTGCAGCATCCGATCCCGAACCAGCAGACTGAGAGACAGCTTCTTCCATCAGGCCATCAGACTGCTGAACACGTCATAGACACCTCACCTTCACTACTGGAACTTCAACATTATGCACTACATACTGTACAGTAATGCCACTGTTTTGCACATGTCTCAACTCTGTATATTTTTATATATTTTATTATTGTTTACTCTATTTAATTTGTAAAATATGTGTACACACACACACACACACACACACACACGTAGGAAAATATTTAGTATACACATCCAGAAATGCATATACTATTATATATTGTAAATATATTTATTAGTTTCAGATGTAGCCATTCTTGTATTTTGCTTGTTTACACTATTGTATTTGCACAACTCTGTTGCTTGTGAAGCTGTACCAGCTGTACCAATGTACCTGCACATGTGATGTGACAATAAAAGTGATTTGATTTGATTTGATTCTTATTTTACGGCGCTGTTGTTCAATCGGGGAACGCTCTCTGTTGAGGAGAAAAGCAAAAATTTGTTGCGGATACGGATTATCCATTGTTTAAATGTCCCGGTAGTCGAAAAGGAGGCAGAGCTGTTGAGAAATGCTAGAGGTTAACTGGGCGCTAACCGTATCATTCAAATATCTTGAATGTCGCAATGTTGGCAAAGAGAGGAAGTGACGTAAGATTTGCGCATGCGGGGTACCGATCGGGTTTCCGGTACGGATCGGGTAGTGACCGAGAACGCGAAAAAGTCCCGGATGTGTTCTCGCTCCGCCCGTTTTATCGAGCATGCATCGGTGGTGACTTGTGTGGACACTGTCACTACCCGATCCGTACCGGAAACCCGATCGGTACCCCGCATGCGCGAAAGGTGTCTACTTCCGGTCGAAGCATTTTACGATAGTTACAGGTCAGAGTATCTGTTAAGATGTTAAGAATAACAAGTATCTCTTAAAATGTTTCCGATAATGAAACATTTAATATAATGTAGACAAAAATAAAAAAATTAAAAGATAGTGACGGATCGGGACTCCCGATCCTTACTGCGCATGTGCAAAGTCAGACCGTACAAATCGGGTCTACCCGATCCGTACCGCGCATGTGCACAGACTTGGCACAGCTAAATATCCCAGAATGCATTTCGTCCAAAACTCAAAAACTTTTAAATATTACTCTTTATGGGTCACAAAATCAACTTTTAAGTTATTTTCAAGCGAGAATGTAGCTGTGTAAACTTCAAATATCTGCTCGATTTATCAAGATATCATATATTTCCAAACGTGCTCCGACGTTTTCGGAGATGTCTGTGACCCGCCAGCTCCATAGCAGACAGCGAGGTCGAGGATTATTAGAGCCGGTGTTCCAGATCTACTGGCGTTTAGATCAACTGGCGTTGGTCGAACAGATGTGTGGCAGACTTGCGTTTCAGGAGCTGCTACCGACAAACCAGCAAAAAAACGCCAAATGTGTCATCTGTGACACTTGTGAGGTTGTCTCAAACACACTCCGTCAGTCTTGATGCTGTTGAACAACAAAATGTTTAAAAATGTGGCGAGTTTACCTGGTGATATCCTCATGCGCGACGCGATCGCGAAAACAGCAAACAAGTAACACCACGCCGTTGTTGTTCACAGGACAGCAAGAGTAAACGATCGTGAGACTCTTGTCGTCGTTATCGTTCCCCTCGCACGGTTTATTTCTCCGAATTCAGCGTTTTTGCTTCACAACTACAGCGAGCAGTTTACTTTGTGCACTAACATGGAGTCGAGTCAACCAGCGCCACCTCTGGCCAAGTGCCACAGCCTACAGCCAGATCAGCCTGTGACACACATCTGCACCACGTTTGAATTCGTGTCATGCACATTTGTACCTTTCAATTGTCTCTGTTTGTGCGTCATGCAAACAAACCTTTGAAATGAATGAAATGATATCATGTATTTATTATCAGCCTACATTTGTACAAAATGCCAAATGACATACACATAAGAATCACCATCCTGATATCAATACTTTTGCCCATACGAAAAATGTCGTGAACACACTAATATTTCACCAGTGTTGTAACATCACATGTCGTTAGCATAGTCTGTCTGTGTCTTTTCTCTGCAAACAAACATGTTAGAGTTGGTTGTTATATACAGTCTGCATAAGTGTGGTCAATCTAATAAACATTTATAAGGAGATGACAGTTACTGTGAATGTACAGCAGGTGATTAGTAATAAACAGTCAGACAATGACTCTGACAATCTCATTCAATCTTGCAGACTGAATGCACCTTCTGTGGAAAGTGGTACCACACGGTGTGTGTGGACTTCCCTTGTGCAGAAGGCGACTACAAATGTTGTGGGTGCTAAATAAACAGAAAAAAGTGATCCCTGTTGTCTTTGCTTACTGATTGTTTTTAGTGTTGACAATCCACATTGCTGGGATTGCATCTTTCAACATGTTTGTGGGTAGATTTAGATGTACCAGGGGTTAGTGCAGCCACTCAGCCTCTACTCACTGTGATCATAGCAGCAGGTGCAGATGTGTCACAAGTTAATCTAGTAGTGGGCTATGGTCATGTGTTAGTGGTGGGAACAGTCATATCCACTCACTCTCACTGGCTCTGTTTATTACTAATCACTGTGTAACTGCTGTGAATTCACAGTAACTGCCGTCTCCTTACAAATGTTCATTAGATTAACCACACTTATACAGACTGTATATAACTCCAGCCATGTTGATGGATTGCCTATATTGGCTGGAAATATTCATTTTCAGGGAAAAGACACAGACAGACGATGCTTACAGGATGTGATGTTACAACACTAATGAAATATTGATGTGTCATATTTGTCCAAGGCGTATTTCATTGTTATGGAAAAAGAGAATATCAAAATCATGATGACCAATTGGAGTGGTGATTTCTATGACTTTGTGTATATAATTTGGCATTTTGTACAAATGTAGGCTGATAATAAATACATGATATCATTTCATTCATTTCAAAGGTTTATTTGCATGACGCACAAACAGACACAATTGAAAGGTACAAATGTGCATGAAACGAATTCAAACGTGCTGCAGATGTGTGTCACAGGTTGATCTGGCTGTAGGCTGTGGCACTTGGCCAGAGGTGGCGCTGGTTGACTCGACTCCATGTTAGTGCACAAAGTAAACTGCACGCTGTAGTTGTGAAGCAAAAACGCTGAATTCGGAGAAATAAACCGTGCGAGGGGGACGATTACGACGACAAGAGTCTCCCGATCGTTTACTCTTGCTGTCCTGTGAACAACATCGGCGTGGTGTTACTTGTTTGCTGTTTTCGCGATCGCGTCGCGCATGAGGATATCACCAGGTAAACTCGCCACATTTTTATACATTTTGTTGTTCAACAGCATCAAGACTGACGGAGTGTGTTTGAGACAACCTCACAAGTGTCACAGATGACACATTTGGCGTTTTTTTTGCTGGTTTGTCGGTAGCAGCTCCTGAAACGCAAGACTGCAACACATCTGTTCGACCAACGCCAGTTGATCTAAACGCCAGTTGATCTGGAACACCGGCGAGAACAGCGGACTCCCGACACATCGTTTTCAACCCCCCTGCGGTATTTTCGCTACTCAGGTTAAACAAACCCCAAACCCCAGTAGCTGTCTATTGTATTGAGTGTCCACTAAAATAAAAATAAAAGCGTTCTAACATCTCACCTGCTTGTTTTTATTAAGGTATGTACACGTACACTATTTTTATTAATAGAGATTTCACTACTGAGGTTAAACATGATATATAAGTCACTTAGATCACTTCTAAATGTTAATGTTTGGTTTATTTGAGTGTTTTATTTTTTCCTGAGTAAACCGGTTTGGCTGTGATTAAAGTTAAGCTTCATAACATATTACTCACAGTTAAATTAAGAGGGGACGGCAGTAAAAACTCCAGACCTGTGACATCATCAAGTACGCTGGCATTCCAATTGTACAAATCGCGAGTCCGTACTCACATTCTCTTTTTTCCCAAAAGCATAGCAGCAGCAGACTTTGTTGTGGTTATAAAACAAACGAGGAAATGAAATAATTTAAAAAAACGAAATATTTAATTACTTCCCGGTTTGTCGGCAGTAGCTCTTGACCGTCACCAGTTAATCTAAAACATAATATTTCTAAACCAACAGAATTTCTGGTGCTTACTAACAAAGGTCTATTCTGGTTGAACAGCCGTATACACAATTTGATTTTTTTTTTTAAATGTACAAACAATGAACAGACCACGACAGCTGGACAAAGTATTTCAACATTAAAAACCTAAATTACGGAGCTCTATTAAAGTCTTGAATAGACAACAATATCTAACTATGTCATTAACTGTGAGCAAGCCATGTTTTCATAGATCATTTATAAGCTTCTTAGGTAAATTACTCTTTTTTCATTGACAAAACTGGATAGATCAAGATAATCAACTAGGACTTTTTACTTAAATAAAATAAAGAACTGCTAGCTAGCACTGCTTTTTATGCATATTTAATGTAATACAATTGCTAAGTAGCAAATTAAATCATGTATTATCTTAAGAAGCAGGTTAGACTTAGAAAAACTGCAATAATCCATCAGTCCATCCATTAGTGTAATTTAATGCTCAACTCGTTTTGACAGTTTTAAAACCAGTTCATACTGAATACGCCCGCTCTGCACAAGATATGTAAGCTTCTCACGGTTTACATAATCAAGAAAACATCTAAAACCTGCAGGACACCTGCCCTGGATGTCTGGAGTTCGACACCTTTGATCTAGTTAATTATTAAAATAAAGTTATGAGAAAAACGACCCCTTAAACCCAAATTAATGTGATAAGAATTACTTAAAATAGCAGAATGCAACTCAAGAAAAAAAATCTGAGGGGGTTTATGATTGTTATGGATTCAAATATTGGGGATGGATACAAGAGGAAAAAACCACAATAACAACACTGGTCCGGCCGGGTTGAGTCAAACGATGATTTTAATGATCACACGCGTGGGAGATGGACACCGTACGCAGACAGCATCAGATCTCAAAATGGTGGAGCATTGATCAAACTCTTATAGCCTCTAGTGCCCCCCCCCCCCCCCCCCTAATCATAAAAGCCTAAACATTCACATTCCTTCTCTCACACAGCGCCTAAGCTACGACCTTGGCTCCCTGGTTATCTGCTCCTGCTGAGATGGGGCAGAAAACTCCAGCATGTTCTGTTCTCTTCTAATCAGACAAATAAGGCGATGACTTTCTGCGAACAGTATTTCTTATAACTCAGCAGTATAATGCATCAGAAAACAATATCATCCATTCACAATAAATCAGCAGTCTAATGTAATGCAAATCAGTTTAACAGATGCAATAGTTATCACCTTCTAATTCAGGAGAATGAACTAAAACTACATAATAATTCACAATCTTTAATTAAGGGTCTAACATGGCATAAAATAATATTATAATCTCACATGATCTATAATATAGCCAGCCTTATGGGAAGCTGTCAGGTCGCCCACATTTTCTACAGTCAGTGGTTCACGCGCTTTGCCTACGCACTCACCGGCTGGGCAGGGCGGCGGCTCTGTGCTACTTGTCACATATCGTTTTACCATTTAAGTCAGTGTAGTACAGGTGTTGTGCCAAAAACTGACAGGCTGTCTCTGGTTTATCGCGCTTTCCGTAGTCGTGTTTCCGTGGATCTCAAATTTGTGTTCTCTCCCCCTGTACAGACCCTCCTGGTCCCCTGCCTGTTTTACCTTGACTTTGTCGTGAGTTAGGATATTCGTATGTGGACGTCGTGTATCATACAAAGAGGACGTGTGAGTGACTGGCGAGTGAGAAGAGGAGTTTTGGACGTGTTCACTTTTCCCTGGATTCCCGGGAGCACCAGTTGCCCTGCACGGTTGTTTAAAGCGCCTGGTGTCACTGTAAATAAACTCTCTTTAATTGAAACCGTTCAGAGATCTGCGCTTGAGTCCGCTCGTTCACCTTAACAGGATCAGAAATTACAATTTATCTTACAGTTTCTATTCTTGGTCATGGATGATTTTGTGCGAAACAAACTGACTGAATGGAAACTAAGTGAATGGATTGAGGCATTTGAAGGTAAATATTACTGTGAATTAGTGATGGCTACAGTTATTGATACTTATACGTTCTCTTAACTCTGAAAAATAAGGCCTATTAATACACATTTAAATGGTGTTCATACTATAGCATGATCAGTTTTGAATGTTGTCTATGCTTGGGGAGTAGAAAATCACTTGCGGTTTGCATATTTACTACACAAAATGTGTAAGCAAAAGAAAATGTCCTAAGACTGGAATCTCCTGAAAAAAAAAAAAAGTACTTCTCAAGTAATTTTATAAATAATAAATTTTTCTGCTATTTAATTTTATTACAGCTCAAGAAATTGATGAGGAAAGTCTATATCATCTTGATGATCAGGAAATTAATCAATTGATCACAAAAGCTGGACCTAGAGTGAAATTCAACAATAAACTAAAGCTGTTAAAGGTAATTAAATCCTTCAACATTTCTTTCCTTTTGTCTGGAAAAATCTCACTCTTGTTAATGCTTACAGATAAATTTGTTGTAGAATTATTATGTGCAAACTACTTTAACTTTCAATGTATCTGTGATAGCAATATTATTCACAAAAATTCTTTTATTTTTTGCTGATGGATTTGCAATGTTTTCATTATGTTAGGAAGAGCAAAATACAACTCAACCACAAAAGCAAGCAGTTAATATTTCTGTTGAAGTAAGTTTCATGTTTCATGACACTCCTCTTCAATATCCGTATTGTAACTTACATTTTTAAAGTATTCATTTTACATTGATTTGCACTTAACCTTACCTGCTCTGCAAACAAGAGTCTAAAGAAACAGCTGATTTGGATCGGCTAAGGATTATTGAATTTCAGATAATGAACCAGCATGCCTTCATTTGTCATACATATACACTAAGGTGACCTAAGTCAAAGTAAAGCTCCAGTCACACAACCCTAGAGACCAGCCGGCAACCTAAAATCCTTACAACCTCCACTGAACACTAAACTGATGTAGTTGCCTCATGTTTGAGCACACATTTTACTCTAGGAGCTGGTGGTTACCAACTGGTCTCTAGGTCTGTGTCACTGGTTCTGAATGAGGCAGAAACATTGACTCATGGGATCATGTTTATTGAGAGGAAAGGATATGAAAGGTTTTCATGTTTTAATCGTTGTACTATTGGAGAATGTAAGTCTGTATACTTATTTTTACATGGTTTGCACACTGTAAAAAGTGCATGTGAAAGTTGTTTTTGTTGTTGTTGTTTTTTTAAGTTTGTTAAAGAGCAATGTGTCCCTATACAGGTGCTATAATTTCCTGTATAAATTCAATTATGCATATATGTACAACTATAGTAGTTTAATTTCAAACATGAAAGTCAAATATTTCTATTCATCCTCAGGATTCGCCATCCAAAAGTGAAAAGGGTAAGAAAAATGTCTGTCGTTCTCATTTTATTGCATCTAATATGTTTATTCTCACAGTAGTATTTTTGCAGCTTTTAAACTTAATTACACAGGTCAAAATCATCAGAGATAAGTTTGAAAGCATAATGTCGCCCCATTACCACAGACCTTAAGAAGATATATAAATTGTACTTTGGCTCTCCACTGGCCGAGCAGGACTAAGTGTTCCAATGGACTGCATGACTGGCTAAATCTACAAAGGGTAGCAATACCATTTGAAGTCCCGATAATGTGGCAGGAACCGCAAGATCATCAATGATTGCTGTTTTTGCCGCGTCAATACAAGATTCTCAGCTGAAAATAAGCACAAAATTGTATATCCCAGCCTGGATTCTGCAGTAAGGCCTGTTCCTCATGATGATCCATTGCCTGACAATCCAGACACAGTATACACAAGAAAATCTCTTTTTGAAGAAACAGTGGTAGCTGACTGACCCTGATCATTATATCTATGCGACAGTGTGCATCTATCTGACTTCACAATGAAAATATTGAAACAGTTACTTGATCTGTCCGTGCGGTTTAATAAAAACTGCATGCAAGTCCATTGCAAACTATAATTAGTTTAAATTATTAGTTTTAGTAAACTTTGAATTAGTCATAATTTAAAAAGTCGATGTGACTGGGAAAAAAATGAAAGCAGATCTGAAATCAGCATGAAAAGCTGGTTTAGAAAAGTGTATTGTGGTTTCTGATGACTACAAAAAGAAATTTTGTTGACCTGTGTTATCAGAAGTTTCAATCTTGAGAGAAACTGTTCTTTTTTTTCTCTTTCTTTAAAAAAAAAAAAGAAATCCAAAAAAGAAAGAGAAAGTCAGATCATCTTCAGGGTGAGTTCAGCCAATGGCAACCAGCTCCTAAACAACAATACAACTGTGCAGCAGGATCACAGTCAGGTACATACATAAATATATAATGAAAAATACTAATGGGCATTTTAAAAAAAAATAGCCATACAGTATAAACATGTGAAAATCCTCACACGTTTTCCTGCTTTGGATATCAGTGGGCCACATTTTGCATTACACTGGTTCCTGGTTCCTACTTATTAGTTCTTCACTTTCACTCTGACAGAAACAGAAATACTGTCTGATGTCAAAGACATAATGAAACATGTCAGTGAAGGACTACATGGCCGTGACAAGCTCAGTGCTTTCCTAAAGTGAGTAAAAAAGATTTCCTATTTTTGTTGGATGTTGTTCCAACCAATTCCAAGAAAGTTGGGACATCTGTCAAATGAAAATAAAAACATTCATGAAATCTTTTACTCTGAAAGTGTATTGACAATAGATGACAAAAACATATCAAATTCTTAAGATGAGAAAATGCACCATTTTAAGAAAAAAATAAGGTCATATTGTATTTGATGTCAACATGTCTCAGAAAGATTAGGAAGGGGGCAAAAATGCTAGAAAGTAAGTTGTACCAAAAAGAAACAAAGAAATGGAGGAACATTTTGCTGTAATTTGGTATAATAGAGATACTAAAGATTTAAAATCAGAGCTCAACATGCAGCTGTGATGCAGTTCATTCCAGTATTAAGGTGAATTGTACCAGAAACCATAATCTCAGTTTTTAGAGGTGATCAGTAGCTTTTGAATACTGATTAATATTTCATGTTTTGCATGTATGTAGTCTTCAGAGACTTTAAAATAAAACAAAAGACAACAATAAATATTCTAATGATTTTTAAAAACAAATTTTCAAAAACAAATCTTTCTGATTTTGCCACATTTTCAGTTTGTTTCTGAGACTGGATCAGTTAATCCATATTTAAACTTTTTCAACAGGGATAAAACCAAGGATCTGGAGACAGAAAAGAGGCACCTGGTTGGTGTCTTTGGTAAAACTGGGGCTGGAAAGAGCTCTTTAATCAATGCCATCATAAATAAGAAGGGCCTGTTGCCTTCTGGAAGTGTCAGTGCATGTACCTCAGTAATGATAAAGGTGGAGGCTACCAGTGGATCAAAGTATGAGGCACACATCGAGTTCATTACAAAAGAGGTAGAATGAAATATGAACACAGTGATTCTTGAAGTAAAGTAATGTGCTACAATGTAGCTGCAAAACTCAAGATGCAATTTCATTTTATTTTTTTAAGGATTGGAAAAGTGAGTTGAAGTCACTAAAAGAGGTTCTTGAAGACAACGACGATAATGATGATGATGATGATGATGATGATGATGATGGTGGTGGTGGTAATGATGACTTTTTTGATGCTGATGAAAAGTTATCAGCGCTGTATGGAGAAGAGTGGAAAGAAAGATCCCCTCACAACCTCATGGACAACAAATATTTCATAGATATTCCAGAGTTTCGAACATCCAAGACAAAAATTTTGAAAAGTGACTCAGTAAGTGTGCAGTAATACAGACCAAAATAAAATTAAGTTCTTCTCCTGTAGAACATAGGAATACTTGCAGTTTAAAGCATATATTAGACCACAGTTTTGGTGAGATACAAGATCAATGTGTGGCTTATGAACATCACATAGAGAGCAGTAGGACGTCACTAAAGAAGTGTTAAGCTACGGTGATGCTGCACCTTTTCAGTATAAAGATGATGTCAATGCTATTTAATGCCTCCCTACCTTGGAAAGTGCAGACAGAAAAAAAGCACTGGTGAAGCAGATGTTGCCCCAGTGTATTGCTGAGCAGATATATGTCGGCAATGTGTTGATGTGCCACCTGAGAAATTCCATTCAAAATGTTTGGCACCCAACAAACAGGGGGAAAAAAAACAAGTAACAATTGTGGTGGTTAAAATTTTATGGTTCGCTATCCTGTTGCTGTCTGATTATCCTGTTACTGTTGAGCTTGAAGTTTTCTTTGTGGAGGTGTTCAAGAGTTTCACATTTGTATACAGAAGTAAAAAAAAAAAAAAAAAACATAGCACAGTATTTTAGACTTGAAGTCTGCTGACTGGCTCAGCTTATCATAAAACCGTAAAGATTCATTAGCCTATGCTACTAATTCACATGCTAATGCAATTACTGTTGCCTCAGTGGGTGTAGCTCAGGAGGTTGAGCAGGTCGCCTATTAATCAGAGCTTCAATCCATGGCTCCCCTGAGTCTGCATGCCAAATATCTACCAACCCCCAGTTGATCTTCAATGCATCCATCAGAGTGTGAATATTTGTAAATGTTAGCTAGAAAAAGCATACCTAGAAAAAAGTGTTTGGGGTAATGAGGCAAGTTGTAAAAAGTGCTTTAAATGTTTACATACTAATAATAATGGATTGCATTTATATAGCGCTTTTTGAGGCCCTCAAAGCGCTTTACAATTCCACTATTCATTCACTCTCACATTCACACACTGGTGGAGGCAAGCTACAGTTGTAGCCACAGCTTCCCTGGGGCAGACTGACAGAAGCGAGGCTGCCATAGTGCACCATTGGCCCCTCTAGCCATCACCAGTAGGCAGTAAGTGAAGTGTCTTGCCCAAGGACACAACGACCGAGACTGTCCAGGGCTCGAACCGGCAACCTTCCGATTACAAGATGAACTCCCAATTCTTGAGCCACGATCACCCATGTAGTAGAAGAGAGCACCATATAATAACCAGTCCACTTAGTGTGATCCACAGTAAAATCTAAAAAAGCTTTGTTTTTTTATTAAAAAAAAGAAACGTCTTTTTCATGCAATTTATAAAACCTTTGTTATGAGCACATACATTAAAATGTCTTTATTTTAATGTAATTCATCCTGTTACTATTTTGCAGGCTGAAGGGTTGTCTGAAAAATTTGTGAAATACACAAGAAGTGAGTCAAATGAGACAGAAGAAGTAAAGAGGTGGTACTGGCCGCTTGTGAAGTGTGTGACTGTCAAAGTGCCAGACAATGATTTTCTTGATCATGTCACACTTGTGGACCTTCCTGCAAATGGTGACTCTAACAGAAGCAGAGATAGAATGTGGACAGGGGTAATTCACAGAAGTCATGTCATCTTTCATCAAAGCATTAGTTATTTATAATTTACATACTTTTATTTCATTTCCAGTTTGTTGCCAGTTGTTCAGCTGTCTGGATTGTGACTGAAATGAATCAAGCAGCATCAGAAAAAGAAGCCTGGGAGATCCTGGAAAATGCCAGTAGCCTGCTGGGAAATGGTGGCGAGTGTCAGCAAATTCATTTTATCTGCACCAAGTCAGATCATGAAAACCCAGATGATCTGTAAGTCAAATACGCCAAAAATGCAAATTACAAAGAAAGATTGGCACAGATGCACATGGTGATCATACACTTCACTCATGTTAATTTAAGACTGAGGATGTCCATTACAACAGAAGCTAAGGTTTCCCATTGTAGTAGGCCACACTTTGATACAAATGACAAATTAATTTTAGAACTATCATTTGCGATTTTACAGGTATGCTAATATTGCTTATTTTCATCTAATAAAACATTATTAGACATTATAAGGAATGTCTAATATATTATTATTACATTCTATGAGATATTGGTCCTAATATCACAATATGCAATGTATAATATTCTTTACAAAATATATTTAAAAACACAACTGAGTATGCACTCAAATGCTTACAGCTTAAATGAGAATAATCAAAATTTTCCATTACAATACTAACAGTAAATTAATTTTACATCCAATTTTTCTTTCCTTTATAAAAGAAAGAAAATCAAGAGTGCAGTGATGAATGAATTCAAAAGGCGGAAATTAATTAAGGTAAATTTATAATCTGACAGCAAAATCTAAAACAAATATCTTCTATCTTCTGCCCCAAAAAGAAAAACTAACCATCAAAAATGTTCTCAGAATCACTTCAGTGAGGATAGTTTCAAAGTCTTCACAGTGAGCTCCACAGAGTTCCTTAAAGGGGAGAATGCAAATCCAGATCACAATGGTAGGTGAAGTCACTTTATGAATGAACATACAGCGACATAAGGTATGTTTTTGTGTAACAGAAAATGTATTGCTCAGATTCATGTCCTTTTCAATTTTTTAACAGAAATACCAAAACTTAAGGAAATTTTGAAAAATCTAAATGACACTCATTCAGAGACCTTAAACTATGTGTCTGGAGCTTATGGAATTCTGTCTTTGATTCAAGGAGCCACAATAAGAGAAGTGGTAAGAGCAGGCAATAAAGCCTCATTCATAATCTTTTTAAAGTTCATAAAAATGCATGATGGGGAGGAGGCGAGTTGCATGATTGAGAATCTGAAAGGCAGAATGACAGAAGAGCAGATAAAAGCACAGAGAACAGAAGCTGTTTTGCTGCAAGCAAAAACTTGCTTGCAGAAAAAAAAAATCATTGACTAGAGTAATGAGGTCGATAGTGTGGGGAAATGGAAGTGAGCTGAAGAATAGACAGAGGCAGTCGAATGATGACAGACTTATCTGACTGAACTTATGCATGAGCTTCATGTTAAAAACCTGAGTTTGTCAAGATCCCCTCAAAAATGAGTAAAGAACCAATATGTTATGTTTTACTGCCCTAAATAATGATCTTTCTTTTTTTCAGGTTGAACAAAAAAACGATCTGTATGATCTCCTTGAGGGGAAGTTGTTCATCCAACTTAATCAAGTCAAAAAAGCAATTGAAAAAATTATAAAAGCTTTTGAACAACGCCTAAGTGAGGGAGTTGAAAAATCCCAAAATTTATGTGAAAAAAAACTGAAGTCCTTCTTACACCCCAGTGTATGTTTTTAATTACAATTAGATCAAAAACAGGTTACTTTGTTACCATGTTTAAACAAAAAATTCAAAACTACTCCTTTGTTTCAGAAAATGAGTGACGGAGCTTTTCACAGGACACTAAAGTCTGCAGTTAGGAATGATGGGATCCAGAAACCAAAAAAAGGAAAACCAAAAAACCTCAACGTGACTTTAGCATCTTACTTGACTGAAAGCATTGATGAAAAATTCAGAAAGACCTTCCCGTGAGAATAATCTAATTCTGAACAGCACCAATATGTATAATACATGTATCCAAATTGCACTATATTATAAAATTGTATTATATTATAAACTTGCTAATACTGCCATTATAAACTATATCTTTACCACATTCAGAAATGACGTAAAATGTGGACATTTTAATGGCGCCATCGATGCGTTTTCACTCAGCACTGATTCATTGATTGAAAAGTACAAAGATGTTGAACTGCAATTGATATTTCTCCAGACAGAGGTAAAAGAACTTCCCTATTAATGACCCTGATAGCTTATCTATTATTAGAAAGTCATTTAAACCCTGAACTAGTACGTATTTTACCTTGATGTTGTTTTAAATAATGTTAATCCATATTTCATGTTTCTCAGGAAAAGAAAATAAAGGCAAAGCTCAACAAAACCATCCTCACACAAAAGAAACTGATCTACAACAGTCTGACAGAGACAATCAAGGATAATATGAAAAAATGCTATAGAGGTAAGAAAGAAATGAATTAAGGTAGTGGTTCCCAAATGTTTTTTGCTGTTTTTTACACAATAAGTGTAAGGAAACAAGGCTACAAAACTGAGCTGTGTATTTTAACTTGTGCTAAGAACAAAAGCAAAATGAAGGAGCGCTTCTGCGACTTGAGCTACATAAACAATCAGTGAAGTGTCAACTGTTGTTTGGGCCAAAGGGAGAGTCAGACTGGATGGCTGGGTCCCAGGGAAGGGTCAGAGCCACTGAAATAAGTTCAGGTATGGTTTGCTATGACGTCAAGGTAGTTTGCTATGACGTGTACAAAATACAGGGGTGGTCTGCACTAACTGTGGTTAGGTGAGAATCTGGCGAAGAGAAGCTGAGAGCGCCGGCCTTATATGTTGATGGCTTAATTACCCACAGGTGAGAGCAATGAGCAGGAACACGGTGGCTCCTCCCAGAGGTGGAACAGCCGGCTCTGTTGAAAAACACTGGATGCCTCCTTGCGGCCGGTCACACCTCTGACCTTAAAAAGTCAGAAATCATCACAGGGTCAAATATCAACGATCTGCCCAGCTCTGCTGCCCTCTACCTCGCCGCCGCACATCCAGGATATGCTGGACAGTGAAGGCTGGGTGTCTGTCGATGAGCCGGGCAGGAGGCGGGGGGTCAGGAGGTGGGCACAGGTGATTTGGATTTGGGTACAGGGACAATGGTGGCCGTTTTGAAGCAGGCTGGGACTACAGGCACAGAGAGGGAAAGGTTGAAGATGTGTGTAAACACTTCAGCCAGCTGAGCCACACATGACTTGAGGTCATGGCCGGGGATCCCGTCCAGATCAGTAGCTTTGCGTGCATTCAGCTTCCTGAATCACGTCTGCGCATCCTCCTCAGACAGTGTGCACACTGACGTCATCCACGGTGTGTACACTGTTCGGTCTTGTGGTGTTCGTTGTGTCAAATCTAGCGTAGAATACATTAAGATCCTCACACAGAGTGGCCATGTCTGTCCAAAGGCAAGATATGCTTCATCATATTTTTTTTTTATGTTTATTGGAGAGAAAACTTACGTTAAGTGCAGCACTTCAAAGTTACACTGTTAGCGATCAAAGATTTATGTACATTTGACAAGCTGAGCGCATTCTGTACTGTACAGAAGACACAGCATGAGATTCGCTGTAGACCACTGTCAATCAATCAGGACGCAGAACACAATGTGCTGTAAAAAAAAAAATACAACATGCAAAATTGCACAAAAAAAAATACACAAAACAACGAGGCTGCGAAAAGTGAACCGCGTTATAGCGAGGGACCACTGTATTTCCATTCAACTGTGCATAAATATTTTTTGTCTCCTTGTAGAAGCAGCAGCATTTGAAGGACGAGGCACCCTGAAGAAGATGAGACACACTATTGAAAGGCATGTGCACTCAAGGAAGTACATGTTTGAAGAGGCAAAAAATGCCATGTTGGAGCAGTTGAGCGATTTGAAGGTTTGTTACAATTTAAAATCAACAAATTATATGAATGTATTTTCTTGATTTTGGTGAGATGCGCAAAAATGTCGAAGTAGCTTTGAAACACATATCATGTCAATAATTTATCTCTTGTCCAGTTATTCTTGGATTCAATAGTTACCGCTGTAAAAACTAACAAAGGGTTTGATAATAAATTAGGAAACTGTTCTGAGGACACTGGAGAACACCATGAAGGAATCCATTGACTTCTCACTCAAGACTGAGACCTGCTCATTGCCAGGTAAACAGAATATATAAAGTATTAGGAATCCTCTCAATACAAACACTAACAATAAATATTTAATGAATACAAATACTTTGTTTTTAGATGTTTCAGATCATCTTCAGGTGGTGAAGAAACATTATGATGAACTTAATGGCGGTCAAGATGAAAAAAAAACAAACCATACTGTGTAAATCTTAAAATCTCACAAATTGTTTAAAGGGCTTTGATCATGAACTATTTTGCTTATTACTGTGAACAATGTGTTTATTTACAATACAACTGATCCATCCAGAAGCTGATGTGATTTGCTCCACAGAAACAGCTGAGGCCTGATGACCCACAGAACATCCCTGAGGAAACACTGATAGAGACAGGAGGTCTTTAGATACTGTCACAATAATATTTGTTTTGCTCTCTTTTAATTTTATGTTGATGTGTACTTTTGACTTTTAATGAATTTTATACACAGAGCATTTGAATATTATAGATATTAATTAAAACTGCTTATTAACTAAGATATTAGGTAAAACTGCTAATAATAAGGTGTTAATCACAAGGGTCTAAATCATGCTTTGATTTCTTTCTTTTTTTTAAAAAAAAAAATGCAGTATGTTTTTGATCACTTGTAGCAGAGCGTAAAGGCATGTAATGCATTTCCCCATTCAAACCTGAGATTTATGGTTTTAATTGTAAGAGTCTGAGCTTACGGTTTCCAAAAGCATTTTGATTTTGTTGCATGTTTTAAATATCATAATTTAATGTTTTAAGTTGATGTGTATACTCTTGGTTCATTTGGATGGGAGCATTTATTTTAATGTAATGCTTATCAGTTAAACATTAAGCCTTATCCAACACAGAAATGATATTTAACACTTTTACTTCATACTTCTAAATACAAATACTTGTTTTTTGGGTTTTTTTTTTTTTTTTTTTTTTGCAGTTATAGCATGTGTGTAAATGACAAATAGTGAGAAATAGGTGTAAGTAAAGCTGTAGAAAATTATCAGCTACTTCTGTCATCTCCCTGCCATATTGCTTTTTTTGGGTTTGGAATTATCGATGAATATATTACAGTTTGGGTTTAGGTTGATGGTTTTTTTGTGTTATTTTTTATTATTATTTTAAGTGTATTACATTTTATTTACTTCTGTGCACATTTCTGAATTCCTGCTTTGATTTTTTGTTTTCATTAAGTCTCTCGAGTTTCCTCCCCCGACAATGTGTTTTGAATTTTATTATGGCATATATACCTGTATACACTAGACATGTAATTATAGTTACTCTCATAAATTGTGTTTAATAACACCATGTTCAGCGTCCCCATTGCCGAAGCTGCTGCATTGAGCTGTGGCCGCAAGGTGGTTGGTGCCTGCCATGGTGGTAAGCCACCAGGCTGAAGGAGGAGTCCTATCGGGCTTGGTTAGCCTGTGGGACTCCGGAGACAGCCGACAGATATCAACAGGCCAAGCGGAATGCGGCTCGGGCAGTGGCTGAAGCAAAAACTCGGGTGTGGGAGGAGTTTGGAGAGGCCATGGAAAAAGACTCAGACTGCCTCGAAGAGATTCTGGCAAACCGTCAGGCGTCTCAGGAGGGGAAAGCGGTGCTCTACCTGCACTGTGTATAGTGCTGGCGGAGCGCTGCTGATTTCAACTGAGAAAATTGTCAGGCAGTGGAAGGAATACTTCGGGGACCTCCTTAGTCCCACTGACACGTCTTCCGAGGAGGAAGCAGAGTCTGGGGATGAGGGGAAGGACCCGCCAATTTCCGGGGGTGAGGTCACTGAGGCAGTTAAACATCTCCTTGGTGGCAGAGCCCCTGGTGTTGATGAGGTCCGCCCCGAGTTCCTGAAGGCTCTGGACGTTGTGGGGCTGTCCTGGTTGACACGCCTCTACAATGTTGCGTGGAGATCAGTGGCAGTACCCCTGGACTGGCAGCCCGGGGTGGTGGTCCCCATCTTTAAGAAGGGAGACCGGAGGGTGTGTTCCAACTACAGGGGGATCACACTCCTCAGCCTCTCTTGGAAAGTCTATGCCAGGGTGCTGGAAAGGAGAGTTCGTCCGCTAGTCGAACCTCGGAGACAGGAGGAACAATGTGGTTTTCGTCCTGGTCATGGAACACTGGACCAGCTCTTTATCCTCTCAAGGATACTTGAGGGTGCATGGGAGTTTGCCCAACCAGTCTACATGTGTTTTGTGGACTTGGAGAAGGCATTCGACCGTGTCCCTTGGAGGTGGGAGTTGCTGCGGGAGTATGGGGTGTCTGGCCCATTGCTACGGGCCATTCGATCCCTATACAACCGTTGCAAGAGCTTGGTTCGCATTGCCGGCAATAAGTTGGACTCGTTCCCGGTGGGTGATGGGCTCCGCCAGGGCTGCCCTTTGTCACCGATTCTGTTCATAATTTTTATGGACAGGATTTCTAGGTGCAGCCAAGTGGCGGAGGGCTTTCACTTCGTTGGCCTCAGAATCTCATCTCTGCTTTTCGCGGATGATGTGGTTCTGTTGGCTTCATTGAGTGAAGGCCTCCAGCTCGCACTGGAACAGTTCACAGCCCAGTGTGAAGCAGCGGGAATGAGGATTAGCACCTCCCAAATCTGAGGCCATGGTTCTCAGCCGGAAAAGGGTGGAGTGCCCACTCCGGGTTGGGGATGAGTTCCTGCCCCAAGTGGAGGAGTTCAAGTATCTCGGGGTCTTGTTCGCGAGTAATGGGAGAAGGGAGCCGGAGGTAGACAGACAGAGTGGTGCGGCAGCTGCAGTGGTGCGGCAGCTGCAGTGATGCGGACGCTGCACCGGTCCGTCGTGGTGAAGAGGGAGCTGAGTGTAAAAGCGAAGCTCTCAATTTACCGGTCGATCTACGTCCCTACCCTCACCTATGGCCACGAGCTGTGGGTAGTGACCGAAAGAACGAGATTGCGGATACAAGCGGCGGAAATGAGCTTCCTTCGAAGGGTGGCTTGCCTCTCCCTTAGAGATAGGGTGAGAAGTTCGGCCATCCAGGAGGGCCTCTTAGTAGAGCCGCTGCTCCTCCACATCGAAAGGAGCCAGCTGAGGTGGTTTGGGCATCTGACAAGGATGCCTGCTGGGCGCCTCCTGGGGTTGGTGTTCCGGGCATGTCCCACTGGGAGGAGGCCCCGGGGCAGACCCAGGTCACACTGGAGAGATTATATCTCTCGGCTGGCCTGGGAACGCCTTGGTGTTCCCCCGGATAAGCTGGAGGAGGTGGCTGGGGAGAGGGAGGTCTGGGCTTCTCTGCTTAGGCTGCTGCCCCCATGACCCGGCCCCGGATAAAGCAGATGAAGATGGATGGATGGATGGATATCTACCATTGTATTAATGAAAGATTTGTGCCAGTTGTTGTATGAACACATGTTGATTAATACTGTTTGAAAACGTAACACTGAGGATCAGGAAGAAACCTTTGATAGTGTTATGGCACTGCTAAAGTATGGGCATAGGACACTTCTTGTTATGCAGCTGCCTTTAACTGTGCAGCATAAGCATGCAGCTACGTTTAACTGGACTGCTTCGGGGCGTGTGCAGCCCTTTAAACGGCTGTACAACAGAAGCATGCAGCTCTTTGGAGCGCTGTAAAGCAAAGGCCTGGGGCCCTTTCTGGGGCTGTAAGATAAAAGTGTGCAGCTCCTTAAACGGCTGTACGGTAAAAGCATGCAGCCCTCTAAGTAACTGTAAAACAAAAGCATACAGCTCTGTGAATGACTGTAAAGCAAAAGCAGGAAGCTCTTTAAATGACTGTAAAGCTGAAGTGTATAGCCCTTTCAATATCTCTATAAGCAAACAAACCTGGCCTTTGCAGGGCATGTATTTGGGATTTTGCTCGTTTGACAATTTATCAATTATTAAAGCTCACTGGTGGTCACATTGTTTATTTTGACTCCGGTTGCAGTCCCACAACTGCGTTTTTACTCCAGCACATTGTGATGCATCTAATATATCACTTAGTTTTCTTGCTTCCTTATCTGAAATGATTCTAAAAGAATGCATGTATTTGATATTGTGTACTGTTCAATAAATCTTAAGTGCAAGAAAATATTTATTTTAGTCATAAAATGGAAACATTTTTTATAGCCCGATCTTTTTACCCTAAAACCACCAAAAAATTGCATTGCAGGACCAACATACAGTGGTGAGACAAGTTTGCTCCCCTTCCTCATTTTCATTTTTTGTGTTTGTCACACTTCAGTGTTTCAGAACAGCAAACAAATAAAAAAATCTGACAAAAATAATACAAGTAAACAAAATGGAGTTTCTTAATGAAGGTGTTTATTATTAAGAGGGAAAAAATCCAAACTTATGTCGCCTGTTTGATGATTTGAAACATTTAAGTGTGACAAACATACAAGAAAAAAAAGGAAACCAGGTAGGGGGCAAATACTTTTTCACACCACTGTAGTTTAAAACACACCACAAAAATTACAGTTTACATTATGCAGATTATAGGTTAACGAACATCTTAGCCAGAGTACAAGATTTACATCACACTCTGAAATGATATTGGATAAAACTAAAGATATTTTCTGTGTATCTTTTATATTTTTTATCTTTATTATATTTTATTCATGATTTTTTACACAGTATCAGATTAGCCTCTCGTTTTTAGTGACAATTTCTTATTCTTTGACATGAAAACTTTGCATATTTGAGTTGGAAAATTGGGTTGGAGTTTTTTTGTGGTCAAACATGATGTGTTACTGTTGCGGGAGCGATTAATATTTGGAGAAATGCGCCAAGCCAGTTAAGAAAAACTGATCCCCTTTTGACCTTTAAGATTTATCTTGTAAACCTTTCAGAGATGACTGGCCTCACTTTAGAGTAAGTAGGGTTTTCACTACATCACAAGTTTAACAATTATTAAAAACATTACTTCTGTTGTCTAGCAGGGAAGCAGTCATTACCACAGGCATTATCACTTAATCATAACTATGTCCATCCCCTGGACAGGTCACCAGTCTGTCGCAGGGCTAACACACAGAGACAAACAACCATTCACACCTATAGGCAATTTAGATGATTTTGAGATCAAATGATTTTTAAATCTTTCTTTAAAAACTATGATATCTGTCACGGAGGAGCAGGGAGGACTCGGCGCAGACTGAAATCTCAGAAAAACAGGTTTATTTACACACTCCAGGTGCACTATATACAGGTGAAGGAGAAGGGGGCCAGGGTTCCCAGGGGTGCAGAGCGGGGTCGGGAAAAGCATCCAGAGTCTCCAAACCAAACACGAGAAATCTGCATACAGAGAACAAGGGTTAGCACGGAACTTTCACGGACAGAGCTCAAAACTGGCTGAGGCTAAAGTAGCACTGACGAGCGTTATTCAATAGTCCAGCGGCGAGGTGCTCTCAGTCACTGCCTTAAGTAGCGGGAGCAAACAAGGTGAGGAGCCACAGGTGATTGCCTACAGGTGGTGGAGGCCGGGAGCTCACAATGAGCTCCGCCCAGGCAGCGAGCAGAGAGAGAGGAGAGAGAGAAAAGACAAAACATAACATGTAGCCACACAGGGCCAGCTGAGCAGGCACGGGGACCATGACAATATCTAAGATATGTTTTGCACAATTCCATCACACAATATCACTCGAATTCCCAACAGAAATTATAACAAGGAGCAAAAAATTAAAGAAAAGGAGGATCGCAGTGAGAATATTGAATGACAGAGAACACTAGAGAACATTGGTATGATATCAGGCCATCAGATACCCTGTGTTCAGCAAGTGGTTCAAGCTTCATTTTGCTTTTGAGTAAATATGGTGTATTCTATTTGCATGAGGTTGTTTGCTTTGGGTGTGTGCAGTGGGTGGAATAGGACACTTGGAAAAGAGGTGATGCACTCTAAAAACTAAAACTCACATTTACTTAACATTTTTGATGCAACACTTTTACACTTAAAAATATTGAGTAGATTGGAAACCAGTCAAAACTGTTCAATATACTTGATCAATTGAATAACTAAAGCTTAAAGAAATTAAGTTGAAATGAATAATTGTAGTAGTTACACAAACACGAAAAAATTGAGCAAATATAACAGAACTCATGAGTTAAAAACAAATGTAAGGTTAAGGTGGGTCAAACTTCTCTACAACATCAATACTAATAAACCGTATTATATCACAGTCCTTCGACCTCCACAGAGGTACAAGACAGGGCTGTCCACTGAGTCCTCTGCTTTTTGCTTCAGCTTTAGAGCCTCTGGCAGCGACAATACGTAGAGAACCTGATTTTCCAGGTATCCAGGTCCACAATAATAATCACAAATTGATGCTCTATGCTGATGACGCCCTGGTCCTAATATCGCAGCCAGAACGCTCTCTACCTGCTCTCTTAAGAATTATTAACCGGTTCTCTAATATATCAGGATATAGGGTAAATTGGTCAAAGTCTGAAGCGCTCCCTCTGACAGGCTTCTGCCCCAAAACCCTGTTCCAGCCAGGGGATTTCAGCTGGCCTCAGACTGGTATTAAATACTTGGGCATTACATTCCCCCGTTTGTTATACAACATAGTTCAGGCTAATTTTGAACCCCTATTGGACAAGTTCAGAACCGACATAATTAGATGGTCCCCTTTGTTTCTCACCCTTTGGGGTAAAGTTAACATCATCAAAATGAATTGTGCTCCAAAATTTAATTACCTACTACAAACACTCCCGCTAGAAATCCCATCAAAATATTTTCATCAATTTGACAGATTATGCAACCAATTCATATGGAATAACAGACGCCCTAGAATAAAGCTTAAAAAGCTACAGCAACCAGTGGAGTCGGGTGGCCTGGGGGTCCCAAATCTACTATTTTACCATTATGCTTTCAGTCTGAGACACATGGTTCACTGGGCTCTCCCTCCAGAACGAGCCCCCCCATGGCTTAGTCTGGAGAGTACTTTGTGCTCACCACTCCCTCTGATGCACATTTTAACCACCAAGCTCCCACCAGATATACAAACCCACCCCATTCTTTCTTTTCTCCAGACGGTCTGGAAGAAGGTGGCCTTGCTACTAAATTTTAACTCCCACCTTCATACTGAGGCCTCCATATGGCTCAATCCCAAACTCTGCATTAATAAGTCGCCGTTTTTCTGGAGACTGTGGGTCCAGAGAGGGTTACTTGTTCTCGGAGACCTGTATCAGGGGAGAATTCTCAAGTCCTTCAACGACCTTAAAGCACAGTTTCAGTTGCCACAAAGTCAGTTTTGGAGGTACTTGCAGCTCCGGCACTTATTGCTCAAAACCTTTGGTTCCTCCTCCACACCACCTCCAACTATTGAATATCTCAGCTACATCAAAAAAATCTTTTGGGGGGGGGGGGTCGTGAAATCTCTAAATATTACTCAATGCTTGTTAAGGGCACGAGTAAAGGGCTACCCGCTCTCCGGTTAGCTTGGGAATCTGACCTTGGTGTGGCTTTTACAGATCAGGAATGGACTACAATTTTGCAGAATAGTTAAAAGGTGTCCAGGGAACTTAGAACGAGACTAATCCAATTCAAATTACTACACCGAATTTACTGGTCGCCACACAGACTGTATAGGGCGAACCTCATACAGTCCCCTGAATGCTGGAGATGTCAGACTGGGGTAGGCACATTGACCCATGTGATTTGGAGCTGTCCTAAAACCCAAATCTTTTGGACTGAGATACATGACTTTATCAAATCAACCATACGATGGGATATTCCTTTTTCACCAAGACTATTTGTTTTGGGGGACCCATCACTCCTTAAATATGCTCCGCCTAAGGCTGCTGAGTGGGTACAGACTGCATTGATGCTGGGGCGTAAACTCATTATCTCTCAGTGGAAGGCCCCTTCCACCCCACCTGTCTCTGTATGGCATATTCAATTAGGGAGACTCACTGCACTAGAACAACTCTTATACAGGCTCCTGAATAAAGTGGAGAGTTTCCATCTGAAGTGGGATCCATATCTGTCCAGAATAAAACGAACAGACTAGAACTTAGAGTGGGATAGACATTGGAATTCTGACAAAGCACTTTCAGGGATGTCAGAGTTTGGCATGCAGCAAGACCCACATAGTCAAAGGCTGGCTGTTTTTGTTTCTTTTTTGTTTGTTTGTTTTTTGTTGTTGTTTTTTTTTCATGTTTTTGTTTATCTCTTGCTTTGTTTGCCCCCCCCCCATTTTGGTTTGGTATTCTCTACTGTTCTGCTGCTGTGCTGATGTTTTTTTTATGTGATGTAATCTGTCTCTGCGGTGGACTGTAGTGTTCTAAAAGTACAATAAAATATTAATCACAAAAAACAAAACAAATGTAAGGTTAAGTGAAAACCACACAAAAAAAATAACATTGACTTGCTTGGTCAATGTAACTGAAATATAGATGGTCATTTAATCCAAAATTTTGTTCAAACTACTTAATTTTGTAAACTGAACTTCATCAAAAATGTACTTAAAATTAAATATGAATGTTATTGTATTTCACTGGTCTAAGTTTAAAAAAATCAAACAAACTAATATGTAGTTGTGTGTTTTATAATACATATATGAAAAATGACCACATGTTGACATTTTTCCAAATGAAAAATTTATTTTCACAAACATGACAATAACTCGAAATAAACAAGCACTAAAAAGAAAAGAGGCTTTTCCCTTTTAGCTCAAAGCCTTTCATACTTGAAGGATAAATGGCAAACCAGGAGAGCAAACACAAAAAGTTAGATTATTTAAAAAAGAAATGAACAAAACAATGAAAAAGGCCCATGGTTTATGTTCCATCCCCTAGTAAATTACACAAGGACTGTGCAAGCTTAGACCCTCCCTCGGGCTACTGGCCTGTATGAAAAACATCTTTCAGGTTATGGTTATTTTTTAGAACAATTCCCTTTTGTTTTTTGACATACTTGAGATATATATATTGAACACTGAGATCCCAAATTGTAAACAATTTGAAGTAAATGTTGGGGGGGGGGGAGTATATATACATACACACACACATACATACACACCCAGCACGCCCCTGCAGGCGGTTTATCCTTCAAGCTCGGGTCCTCTACCAGAGTCCTGGGAGCTTGAAGGTCCTGCGCAGTATCTTAGCTGTTCCCAGGACTGCGCTCTTCTGGACAGAGATCTCCGATGTTATTCCCGGGATCTGCTGGAGCCACTCGCCTAGCTTGGGAGTCACCGCACCTAGTGCTCCGATTACCACGGGGACCACCGTTACCTTCACCCTCCACATCCTCTCGAGCTCTTCTCTGAGCCCTTGGTATTTCTCCAGCTTCTCGTGTTCCTTCTTCCTGATATTGCTGTCATTCGGAACCGCTACATCGATCACTACGGCCGTCTTCTTCTGTTTGTCTACCACCACTATGTCCGGTTGGTTAGCCACCACCATTTTGTCCGTCTGTATCTGGAAGTCCCACAGGATCTTAGCTCGGTCATTCTCCACCACCCTTGGGGGAATCTCCCATTTTGACCTCGGGACTTCCAGGTTATACTCGGCACAGATGTTCCTGTACACTATGCCGGCCACTTGGTTATGGCGTTCCATGTATGCCTTGCCTGCTAGCATCTTGCACCCTGCTGTTATGTGCTGGATTGTCTCTGGGGCATCTTTACACAGCCTGCTCCTGGGGTCTTGCCTGGTGTGATAGACCCCAGCCTCTATGGATCTTGTACTCAGAGCTTGTTCTTGTGCTGCCATGATTAGTGCCTCTGTGCTGTCTTTCAGTCCAGCTTTGTCCAGCCACTGGTAGGATTTCTGGATATCAGCCACCTCCTCTATCTGCCGGTGGTACATACCGTGCAGGGGCCTGTCCTTCCATGATGGTTCCTTGTCTCCCTCCTCTTTCTTGGGTTTCTGCTGCCTGAGGTATTCACTGAGCACTTGGTCAGTTGGGGCCATCTTCGTGATGTATTCTTGGATGTTTGTTGTCTCATCCTGGACTGTGGTGCTGACACTCACCAGTCACCAGTCCCCGGCCCCCTTCCTTCCGCTTAGCGTACAGCCTCAGGGTGCTGGACTTGGGGTGAAACCCTCCATGCATGGTAAGGAGCTTTCTTGTCTTGATGTCAGTGGCTTCTATCTCCTCCTTTGGCCAGCCTATTACCCCAGGAGGGTACCTGATCATGTACGTGTTGATGGCCCGGATCTTGTTCTTACCATTCAGCTGACTCCTCAGGACTTGCCTGACCCTCTGCAGGTACTTGGTGGTTGCAGCTTTTCTAGTGGCCTCTTCATGGTTCCCATTCGCCTGCGGGATCCCCAGGTACTTGTAACTGTCCTCTATGTCTGCAATGTTGCCTTCTGGTAGTTCAATCCCCTCAGTTCTGACTACCTTCCCTCTCCCTACACTTCTCCAGTCCGAACGACATTCCAATGTCATTGCTGTATAGCCTGGTAGTGTGGATCAGTGAATCGATGTCTCGTTCACTCTTGGCATACAGCTTGATGTCATCCATGTACAGGAGGTGGCTGACAACTGCTCCGTTCCGTAGTCGGTATCCGTAGCCAGTCTTGTTAATGATCTCACTGAGGGGGTTCAGGCCTATGCAGAACAGCAGTGGGGACAGAGCATCTCCTTGGTAGATCCCGCACTTGATGGTGACTTGTGCTATGGGCTTGGAGTTGGCCTCTAGTGTTGTACGCCACATCCCCATTGAGTTCCTGATGAAGGCTCTTAGGGTCCCATTGATCTTGTACAATTCTAGGCATTCCAGTATCCAGCTGTGGGGCATTGAGTCATAGGGCTTCTTGTAATCAATCCAGGCAGTGCACAGGTTGGTCAGTCTGGTCTTGCAGTCTTGGCTGACTGTTCTGTCTACCAGTAGCTGGTGTTTTGCGCCTCTGGTATTCTTGCCAATTCCTTTCTGTGTACCATGTGCCTGTTCATCTTAGCCGATATGATGCCTGACAGGAGCTTCCATGTAGTACTGAGGCAGGTTATTGGTCGGTAGTTGGAGGGGACCGGTCCCTTCTTGGGGTCCTTGGGGATCAGGACCGTCCGACCTTCGGTTAGCCATTCCGGGTGTCCCTCGTTAACTAGCAGCTGGTTCATTTGTGCTGCCAGACGCTTGTGGAGTGCAGTCAGCTTCTTTAGCCAGTAGGCGTGAACCATGTCGGGCCCTGGTGCTGTCCAACTCTTCATACTGGAGACCCTTTCTTGGATATCTGCCACTGTGATGGTTACTGGACCCTGTTCAGGGAGGTCGCTATGGTCTGCCCTCAGATCCACTAGCCACTGAGCATTGCCGTTATGGGTTGCGTCCTTCTCCCATATGCTCTTCCAGTATTGCTCCATCTCCAGCCTTGGTTGTGCTGTTCTCTTATTATTGTTCCCTTGCCACTGAGAGTACACCTTTGCTGGTTCTGTGGAGAACAGCTGGTTTATTCTCCTGCCTTCTATCTCTCTGGTGTACCTCCTCAAGCGACTGGCCAAGGCTGTGAGTCTTTGCTTGGCAGTTTCCAAGGCCTCAGGTATGGACAGCTTGCTGTATTTCTTATGCACTTTCTTTGTCGCACCTTTCTGCAACTCTGTTAGTTGGCTAACCTCCCTCCGTGCTACTTTGATCTTGCCCTCTAGCCTCCTTCTCCATGGAGGGTACTGCTCCTTGTGGCTGTTCAACTTGTAGCCAAGCATCTCACTGATCACTGCTGCCGTATTGTAGATCAGCTTGTTAGCTAAAACTAAAAACAAACTAAAAATTACTCCCACAAACATTCAGCTTTGATATTAATGAGTTTTTTGGGTTCATTGAGAACATGGTTGTTGTTCAATAATAAAATTATTCCTCAAAAATACAACTTGCCTAATAATTCTGCACTCCCTGTAATGTTAATAAAAAATCTCCATATAATGTATGACTATAATGAAGTCTGGGGTGGGGTGGCTGTAGCTCAGGTGGCAGAGCAGGTCAGCCACTAATCAGAAGATCGGTGGTTCGATCCCAGGCTGCCTCCTGGCTGCATGCCAAATATCCTTGGGCAAGATACTAACCCCATGTCTGCCTACTAGTGGTGGTCAGAGGGTCCGGTGGCGCCAGTGTCCGGCAGCCTCGCCTCTGTCAGTGCGCCCCAGGGCAGCTGTGGCTACAATGTAGCTTGCCATTGCCAGTGTGTGAATGGGTGAATGACTGAATGTAGTGTAAAGTGCTTTTGGGGTCCTTAGGGACTAGTAAAGCGCTATACAAATGCAGGCCATTTACCATTTTAACAGGAAACAAAAAACTTCCATATCCAAAGCTGATGAATATAAACGTCTGAAAATGTTAGCTGCATCTCATGTTTTTGGAATTACTTCAGATGAAGGCATTAACAGGGAGGCTTTTCTAAATCTTGGAGATTCATACTGATTACCAAAAGAGTAGTAAAAGAGACTAGAAGAATATTTATAGATAATGAAGCCAGTGTTGTTGTTTTTTTGTTTGTTGTTGTTTTTTAGTTTGTTTGTTTGTTGTTGTTTTTTTGTAGAAACAAGTTTGTTTCATTAATGTGGGATATGCTATGTTTGTTTCCACTGAACTGTGGATGAAGACATGTAATTTTGTCCAGGATAAATTGACTGAATGGCATTTCAGTGAGCTGATTCACAGATTTGAAGTTAAAGTATTTCATTACAGTTTTGGTTTTGGTAAAAACAAAATACTACTCCACAACAAATGCCACAGTGACACTTTTTTTTATGTGATTTTGTAACTTAATTCCATTGCAGAGGAGAGCATTGACAAAAAGCTCTCCTAAGTCTTGAGGATTCAGACAGAATCAGTGCTTTGATCCCTAAAAAAAGGGGACCAAGAGTAACGTAATATTTTATTAAATTTTACAGAAAATGGTCAAATCCTGGAACATAAAGCCATTAAAGTTTGCCTCATATAAACACATTTCTGAAGAGATGAATGTTGTGATTTAGCTCAAAAACCATTTCAGTGGAGAGACAACAGAGGCGCTCATCACTTCTTTAAAAGTCTGCTTGTTTTGCTTCTCTGATGCTGTCCACTTCTCTGGAATATGGTTGTGACTGGTTTTTACACCCTGGAACTGTGACAACAAAAGGCTCTGTGAAAATATGTTTGTTGAAAATGTATGGAATAAAAGGCGTGTTGTGCCTTTCTAGACTTTCCTTGTTTGACATTGTGTTGCATTGTGTGGATTTGTACCCAGATGTTTACACTCAGTTTTAGTTAGTGTATGTGTCTTTGGGTGAATGTAAAACTCCATGAAAGACTGATATGTAGATGAACAGATTTTACAAATAGGCTCCCGTCTTCACATGTTAAAGCCTCCATCAGAAATGAGCTGGTGATTTCCACGATCACTGGGGTGTTGTGAAACTTTTGAGCAGCGAGTTTTCCTTTAGTTTTATGCATTTAGTATTCTGCCGTCCTTTAGCCTCCACTTCTCCAACATTTTTTTGTTTTGTTTTTTTTTGTCAGGTAGCATTCACATTCTGCAAAAAGAATAACTCTTCTAAAATGACTTTCACATGGCCCATGAGAACCTTGAAACCTTAAATAAAAGTATGTGTATTTATTTTAGGTATAAAACATTTTTTTGCAATGTTGGTTGTTTTACCCTGTTGTTAAAAGAAATGCACATACCACCAAAGTGAAAGAAAGTATTAGTATTTCTGGATAAACAAGTTTCTTATTAGCATGAACAAAAAGCAGCTGTTGATATCCCAGAATAGGACAAGTACAAATCATTTGCACACATAACAAATGGTTTGCATGCATAATAAATGGTGGTGGTGATGGTTGTGCAAGAGGTCATTGGTTTCGAGGAAAATTGGGTGTGGGTAGTCAAACTAGCATGCAAATCACTTGTACCAACTCCTGGATATCAACAGCAGCTTTTTGCCTATGCAAATGAGAAACCTGTTTATAAAAAAAAAAAAAACCTTCTCAGGGTGTGCCACTTGGCTTCACTGTCTGGTATCTCTATTACTTTCAACACCTTCTGTAACATATCTAACTCCACACATCTAAACTCAAGTTGCTGAAAACATTTTTATTTCTTCGAATCAACATGTTAACAGAATTATCTGAGTAATGACACAATGTTTAAGAAATGATCTGCAGTTTTGTTGAGTTTAATTGGTTTGATTGTTGAGTTCAAACTTTAAATATTATACTATTTAATAACACTAATGTCACCTGTATCAGTGCTGGGAGGGGACTATTCTTACACATTCTGTCACAGTCTGGCCGGGGCAGACTGTATGTGTTTGCAAAAGAGGACTCAAACGCAGACCAAAAACTGAACGTGGCGTGGATTTAACAAAAAACAAGCCATTTATTGAGGCTAGCAAAGAGGGTACAAACAAATGGGCATTGGTGAAACTAAACAATAACCTAAACTGGGTGAACTAAAACTAAACACGAAAAAACCTTAAACATGGTGAACTGACATAGATACCTGAAGTTGTGACATGGATGCGCAGACGACCTGACAAAGAATGACTGAAAGCACACGGACTAAATACACACAGGAGGATAATGAGGGAAGTGGGAACACATGGGGAAACAGCTGACACATGAACATAACGATGTCACAGTGGAAGAGTAAACTATACACGATGAACACAGGAACACCAGACCTCTTCAAAATAAAACAGGAAACATACTGACTGAACTCTAGACATGTAAACTTAACAGCAACTGGGGAGACGGAACATAGGAACCTGAAACATGGTACAAAAACGTCACAGTAGACACAACATGGAACACAGGGAAGCCATATTACAAAGCCAAAGAACTAAACCTATGATAACCATAACTGAGACCAAAGGAAACAAGAAACAGTACAACAAAGGACTCAAAACATAACCCATAATATAAAAACACAAGATCTCTTCAAAATAAAATAGGAAACATAATGAGACGCAGACATGACAACCAGAACTTGACAACGTAAGACACAGACATGAAACACATGAAGAGCAGGGGAGACTTAACATGGGTTGGAAACACAAGGAGGAACTAATAAGCAAATGAACATAGGAGACCTAATGGGCTTAAACATACTATAAACATCAAAATGAACTAAAACTCAAAACACTGGGTCATAAGACTGTTGAGAAATCAGTTTTACCCCGGTTCTTTTTATTCCTCGAGCATCCAGAGATGGCACCGGACTCAGTAGTCATTTCACAAAACTTTATTCATCTTTACTCATCTTCATTTATCTTTACTCTTCTTCATTTAAGCATGCACCACAGTGTGGGGCCTCCCTGCTGCTGCGGAGTCGGGGCGGTCTGCATCTCCCCACCGCAGGGAAAAGGGTAACACCACCTGGGTCTGGGTGCAGTTCCCCCCTCCAGGGGCAAGGGTACCTAGACCCGGTTCGTAGAGTACGCTTGGGGAGTGTGATCGTGTGTACAGCGTCTCTTTATGTCTGTCTCCACGTTGGTTGAGTGTGGAGTAAGTGCATATGACAGCATGAGGGTGGGAATGGATGTTTGTATTTGTGTGTGCCTGTATGTCTGTGTCTATATGTCAGGTTGGGTATCAGACGCCACCTCTCTGGGGACATCTCAGGCCCTCCAAGGTTTGGAGGCCTATCTCCCCCCACCACCACTTCCCCTGCCAGTGGCGGACTCCCTCAGACATCGGTGCGTTGGTGGTTCTTTGTGTCTGGGGATGGGCGTCCAGGTACACGCCGGCTCACTCCTTGGCGGCCGCTTATCGGGGCCTGGAGCCTGGGGCTCGCTCGGGCCACTTCGGAGGTGGGGTGCCCCCGGCCTCTCGGCCTGGGGCTCGGTCACTCAGGCACAGCTGGCTGCCGGCGGAGCACACGGGCGCGTCACTGCAACTCCCCCTGGCTTCTGCTCCGCGGCTGCTGGGTGAACCCTCATCTGGGACTCTCCTCAGCTCTTTCTGGGACAGTGGCGCGGCTGCCCCTCTGTTAGTCTTCCTTGGTCTCTTGTGTTCTGGGGGCCTCTGGATGTCTGGAGTTTTGATCTCCTCCATACCTGCTTCATGCCCTGGAGGACGGGGCTGTGGCCCCCCCACACCCTCTAGCAGATCATTACATGAAGGAACCTTTTTAAAAAACAAGCGCGTCCATGCTCACAGGTGTACACACGGGTGATCACACTCACAAACTACACCCTTTTGGCTCCTACCTCAAAGCACACTGTGTGCTGTTGATCTTATGTGCTGCACAATAATGTTTAATATTTAGTATTTACTGTCATATTCCCATATATCATTGTGATGTTGTTTATTCTATTACTCTTGTTCGCTTCGGCTTGTTTTCTTTTTTCTTTCTCAACAGGTGATCCAAGTGATCGATATATGCATTTTTTCTTTTTTCCTGCCCATTCTGTTGGTTTTTGTTTTTTGCCCTTCTCCCCCGTCCCTCTTCTCAGCTGTTTCTCTTTCCCTCTTTCTTTCTCTCCTTCTTTTTCCAGTCAAGTCTGTCCCGTATACAGCAAGTGAAAATAAAATAAACAATAAAAGGTGAATCAAATGGACCATTATGGCAAGGCTGGGATGGTCAATTTGGTAAAGTAAATCCGTTGGGCATCTTTCTTTGCCTTTAGACAATAATTCTGATGGCAAAAGAGCCAAACGGGACAGGCAAAAAAAAAAAAAAAAAAAAAAAAAAAAAAAAGAAGATGTAAGTACAACTCCTCTGGTTTGATATGCAAAACAAATTATTGCGCTAGCTTACACGGTTCAGGTTCTACAGGGATTTAAAGGGTTAACAATAACAATGTATTGAATAATGACTTTAAAAAATAATATAAAATAGTGTGCAAATACTGATAACAGTGCAAATGTTTGCAATATAAAAAATAAATGAAAAATGTAAACATCTATGTTTAGTGAACTTTGCAGTGTTGCTCTGTGGTTCAGTTACGACACTGTAGCAAAGTGTACACACTATGTCTACTTGATCCACGTCAAGTAGAACCCATAATGTTTCCACACCACTGAAGTTTTGTTTTTTTTTACCTCTCTTTTCAACCAACGGCAGTCCCTCTCCTCCCCAAATAACTTCTGCTTCAGGATAGGTAATTGTAATAATAATAAAGACACAAATCTGTTTCAAAAATCCAGTAGTTTAAATTTGTTTTATGTATGCCTTTGCAATAGAGACTATAGCTTGGTTATCAAGCAGGGTTATAGTTGTTATAGTTACAGTTGCGGCGTATGTTTGGTAGCAGTTTACTACCACAAATACACTGTGCTAGGGTACCAATAAACCTGCTGCGGTTGTACTTTGACCTACATAACCAACCTGGTTTACGCTTGTACTACAATATAAGGTAGTCTAAGGTAGTGATCAACATTGTGGCCAGCGCTTACAACTGTATGGGCTGCGTTGACAGCAATGTGTAGTTACCTTTCTAGGCAGGCGTTCATCTTGTTTTGGTTCTGGCATATGTGAAAACGAAGTACTGACTACTGGTACTTTTTGGTGTGGGTGATATAAAGCAAAAGAAAGAAAACCAAAAAAGTGCCATCTACATCGAAAAAAAAAAAAAAAAAAAAAAAAGCATGCACTTCTAGAAGGGAAGACGAGGCCGGTGTCCCTCTCCAAATCTTCACCCCTTTGTTAGTTACAGCCAGCTTTATAGAAGCGACCCCATCATAAACCCCCCCCACGGTGTGCTGCAAACTCTGTGTCTGTGTCTATGTGCACGAGCACATGAATGCCTACATGTGCACGTTCCCACGTGTCTATGTGAGTGCTCGTGTGTGACTGTGTATGCATACCTGTGTGTATGTGTGAGTGCACATGAGTGAGTGTGCGTGTGGATGTGTGTGCGTGACAATTAAAATACTGTGGGTGTAGGTAACTCCCTGGAGGTCATAAAACCCATCTCCCTTCCAAACCACAGTTATCCAGTTACAAATGTTGAGACCCCCACCCTAAAACATCCTCTGGGGAATTTCCACTCAGTGGGGGAGAGGCCTCCTACAATCTACTCCTAAGTTCACGACACAGTGAGGCCTTTATTACTTTAAGGGCAGTATCAATGTCTCTACAATAGTTCTACATTCTATGATAACACGTTTCTAAACTCCAAAATAAGCTAAACACTCCTACAAGACCCAGGATCGTGACACATTCTTGAATTTGGCTGGGCACTGCTCTTGTGGCGACCTGCAGCAGGTGTTTACTGCCGGTTTCTTTCTCTTTTTCTTTTTCTTTCTCTTTTTCTTTTTAACTTTGTTTTAACTCTGTTCTTAACCGTGGTTTTAACTTTTTATGAGGTTTTTTGCCGAGATGGAGATCTTCTACACCTTAGTTTTATTAGTAAGTAAAGTAAGTAAAATTTATTTATATAGCACTTTTTAAGACAAAAACGCTGTTACAAAGTGCTTCACATGAAAACATGTCAAACAATTGTTGTTGGCGATATTCACCTGGAGTCATTCACTCTCACTGACAATCACTTATACACGTGAGGAACTACTTGGATTACGGTGGTCCTGTTTATTCTATGTAGGACTCTTCTAATGCTCGGACAGATGTGATTCTTGGTGAGGATTTATTTGCCCGGTCAAAGACTAATTTGGAAAGCCCCACCACTTGAGAAAACGCGGAAAGAAAGGCAGCGTGCGTCAGCGTGTAAGAAAACTTCGGAGGAAGAATAATGTTCCTCTGTCTTCTATGATTCTGGCCAATGTCCAATCTCTTAGGAGCAAAACAGGGAGGCTTGTCTGATGGCGCTTACCGAGACGTGGCTGACACTTCACTGCAAATCAGCGGCTTTGGGACCCCTGTCAGATTGGATCGGAACTGTGGAGTAACACGCAAATCTCACGGAGGAGGGGTATGTTTGTATATCAACCAGGGCTGGTGTAATAACTTTACTGTGCGGGAGCGGTTGTGCCTTCCTGACATCAAGCTCCTTTCAGTATCTGTCAGGCCTTTTTACTTACCGAGGGAGTTCCCTCAAATTTTTGTCACTGTTGTTTACATTCATTGCCATTTTTAAAGTGGTACACAATCTGCAGACTCGCTCTCTGGATGCTCCTAATTTTATTCTTGGTGATTTTAACAATTGTAATCTTAAGAAATCACTGAACAATTTCTTTCAATATGTCACTTGTCCTATAAGGCTGGATTTGTGTTATGGACCAATTAAGGGGGCATATAAGTCTGTGGCCGGACCTGCGCTAGGTTCTTTGGATCACAATGTTATTCATCTCCTCCCTGCTTACAGATCTGTGATTAGGAGGGAGAAGGCCTGTGTGAAGCGGACTAATGTCTGGACAAAAGACAGTTGTGTTGCCCTTTAGGGGTGTTTTAATTGCACTGACTGGTCCTTGTTTTAAGAGAGCACTTCTGATTTGGATGAACTCAGTGATGTGGTGTGTAGCTACATCTCTTTTTGCAAAGACTCTGTGATTCCAGTCAGAGAATTTAAGACTTTCCCTAATAACAAACCGTGGCTCCCTAAAGATATTAAGGATCTGATTCTTAAAATGGAAAATTGCTTTTAACAAGGGAGACATTCCCACTGTGAGAATATTGAGGAAGGAGGTGAGGGCTGCAATAAAGATTGCCAGGATGAGGTATAGAAATAAGATTGAGGCAGAACTCAGCAGTAACAACCTCAAAAGAGCTTGGCTTTGTATGAAAACAATGGCAGGGCTACAGACGAAAGGTAAAAGTAATATTACCTTAGAGGGGTTTACCTCTGACAAAAATCTGGCAGACAGTCTTAACAGTTTTTACCTTCCTTTTGAGAATTTTGACTGTTCTAGGCAGACCAGCACACTGAGGGAAAAGACTATCACTCCCCCATCATTTTGTATTGATGAGAGGGGGGTAGCTAATCTTTTTAGACACACTAAAAGCAAGAGTCCTGGACCTGACAACATCTGTGGACAATTACTGAGAACTTGTGCTGATCAGCTGAGTGGGATTTTTCACCATATCTTCTCACTTTCTTTAGAGCTACAGACAGTATCTAAGATTTGGAAACATACTATCATTGTTCCTGTTGCTAAGGGCAGTTCTCCTAAGGTACTGAATGATTTTAGGCCTGTGGCTCTGACTTCTTTAGTGATGAAGTCATTTGAGAAGATAATTAAGGAGATCTTAATGCATGTTGAACACCATCTTGACCCCTTCTAGTTCGCCTATAGAGCAGGGAGAGGTGTGGAGGATGCTGTTGTCACACTCCTGCATCTCTTGTATAAGCATCTTGAGGCCCCCCACACCCATGCAAAATTATTATTTGCTGACTTTTCATCGACATTCAATACAATTCAACCCTTCTTACTTGCTGACAAGCTTTACAATCATTTCAAGCTTGACACTACTCTGGTCGGCTGGGTGACAGACTTTCTGACTAATAGGTCACAATGCGTGAGGGTGAATCAGGTATTTTCTGATGTGCTCTCCTCCTCTACTGGATCACCCCAGGGTTGCTGCCTCTCTCCCCTTCTGTTCATTCTGTACACAAATGAGTGTCGCAGCAATTTCTCGAACAGACATATCCTGAAGTTTGCTGACGACACAGTGATCGTCAGTCTTCTAGTGGGGGACGAGTCAGGCCATGGACAGGTTGTAGATGATTTTATGATTTGGTGTGATGAGTACTTCCTTTCACTTAATGTGTCAAAAACTAAAGACATGATTATTGATTTTAGGAAGTCCTCTTATAGCTCATCACCTACTGTCATTAAAACTGCCGATATTGGGATAGTTGAGAGTTATAAATATCTAGGTGTGGTACTTGACCATAAACTGTGTTTTGAATCTCATGCTGATGCCACTACTAAAAAAGTTCAACAAAGACTGTTCTTTTTAAGGAAAATTAGATCTTTTAATGTCTCATTTGAGATGTTGTCTTTGTTTTATAGAAGTTTTATTGAATCTGTGATGTCTTTTTGTATTGCTGCCTGGTTTGGTAACCTGACGATGAAGGCTCATTCTATTATTAATTGTTTGAACCATCCACTTCACAGTGAGTTTGAGTTGTTGCCTTCCGGCCGCCGTTTTAGAGTACCTGTGAGGAAGACTAAAAGACTTTTGTTTTTGTTTTTAACTGAATTATTTTGCACTTAGTTGAAGTTAATAAGGTCACTTTTTAGTTTACCTCTCCGACTTCCGAACACTGCATTTGGGTCCAACTCCTGCCTAGTGATGTGCAAATGAAACAATGAACCCTCTACTGAACCACTTCATCAGTCCTGTTGAAAATTGGTTCATTCATTCAAAGCTTTGTTTCAGTGACATCTAGTGGTGAAATAGGAGACAACACATATAGTCTCAATTTTCATGTGCTGATTGTATCGAAGTTTTGTGTGAATGATATAAATACAATTTTGTAATGATGGATTGATTGGTCAGTTGATTCTGTAAATTATGTAATGTAGCAGGTAGATGAAGGTATCCTAGGGGAAACAGGATGTGTTAGGATGGTAGGGCGTGCTTGAGAAACTAGGGATGTCTGTGATCAAATGGAGGTTAGAGAAGTTCAGTTGTTTTTGTTTCTTCGTATGAAGAATAAAGTATGCAGATGGTGAAGCATAAGATCTTTAGTCTCTATAGTTTTAGTGCCAATGAAAAAAGTTATGCTTTTGTCAACATGTTGATGACAGTAAAGGTAAGTGGAGAGATTAAACAAGATATCATAAATAATTTTTATTTAAATAAAGCATTTTGGAACTGTGGCACAATATTTGTATGGAAACTATCAGTATTTCACAAACTGTGAGTAAACATCATGAAGGCCTGTGCCTTGTCTGAATGATTATTTGGTATTTGTTTTCACGCAGGAGCCAAACATTTTTCCTCAACATTTGGAATCTGCTTCAGCGTCTGACAAAACAGATGGCAAAGACACGGTAAGAAATGAAGTCAGAAAAGATACCTTTAAACTGGTTGAAAATTCAGTGATTTACAATGATTTTATCTGCAAACAAACATTTTGTCTTCATAAAGCTGCATTAAGAGGAGCAATAAATAATGAAGCTAAAAAATGCAAACAGCTTCAAATTTGTTTGAATATGCATATCTGAAATGCACCTTCATCAATTGAATATGAAATATTAAGAGTATAGGTAGGCCTGGCTGATGTTTTGGCCTTGTTTTACATGCAGGACCACAACATTTTTCCATTTTATTTGGAGTTTGTTTCAACAATTGACAACACAAGATGAAGGAATATTGATGTTTCTTCTCAAATTGTTTTGTTATACTAATATTATTTGTGTATAGAAAACATGTCTGTTTATCTTTTCAGAGTAATGAGCCAATTTGCTCCAGGGCAACAGTAGCTCGAGGACAAAGTCCAACCACATTTACTGTCAGGTGTGTAAAATCTTCATGGGAAACAATCCTGATTCTTGTTGTTCTCACTGTGCCTCAGTGTTCAGCAAAGCAAGTATCATTCAAAATGGAAACTTCTTTCTGTACTCATCCCTGAAAGATCTCCTGAAAGGTATCCTTGAGAACCACAGCACTGAGTTGTTACCTAAAACAGTTAAAGATGAGCATGATAACATTAAAGATGTGATGGATGGGATGATGTACCAGAATCTCCTTAGAAAATTAATCCCAGATAATCAATTTCAGTGGAGAGACAGCAGAGGCACTCTTCATTCATCAAAAGTCTTCTGCTTGGTTTGCTCCTCTGACGCTGTGGCGAGGCCACTTCTCCGGAATTGCAAACAATTCAATGGAGAATATGGTTGTGACTGGTGTTTACACCCTGGCACAGTGGTAACAAAAGGCTCAGGATCTGTGAGAACAAACCGATATGATGAAACTAAACAAGCATCAAGATCAAAAATTATGTTTGTTGAAAATGCAAGAGAGGCTGAAAGCTCCCATGAAAACACCTCAGAGTATGGAGTAAAAGGAATGTCCTTACTTTCCAGACTTCCTTTGTTTGACATTGTGTTTGGATTTGTACCAGAATATATGCACTCAGTTTTAGTTGGTGTGACTAAGCAACTTATTGGATTGTGGCTGAACTCAGAGAACTCCAAGAAAGACTGGTATGTAGGTCAACAGATTTCACAAATGGACTCTTATCTCCGAATGTTAAAGCCTCCATCAGAGGAACAGCGCAAATTTAAGGGCCCTACTTAGCAACATAAACTACAACCTTAAAAAAATTTAAGACAAGTTTCTCAGTTGGCAGTGCCTGCCAAGCCACCTTCGTTGCTTTGTTTATGACCCCAATCCAGGTTTTGGGTTGGGGAATTTCACCAGTAAATGAAACCACTGATTGTTACAATCTGCTTGGAAATTCACTCCATCTGCATATCACAGGATCCATAAAACTAGCAATAGAAAAGCTTTTAAATCGATTGGTTTCATTCAGATCAGTGGAAGCCTTTGACAGCTTCATCAACAGAAATACTGTTTTCTCTGTAAACCATGAAGAGGCAGACAGAACAGACTGTGTCATAAAACTCAAGAATGGCTGCTATGGAGAAATACAGTTCATCGTCAGGTTTAAAGAGAACTGTGTTTGCACATCCAACTGTGTGTGCTCGGCTATTTCAGTCATTGTGGTCCAGCTGTTTTATATCAAACGTGATGCAGAGGACAGCAGGATGATTCCTGACAGTGCATCAAGGAATATCTTTGTGGAAGTGGAAAGGACAACTCAGCTCAAAGCCTTCTTCTTGAGGGATGTTAGGTGTAAATGCATGGATGTGAATGGTTGGCTTTTTAAACAGTTTGGAGTCATTTTATTCAGTGTGTGAATGTGTGTGTGAATGGGTGGATGACTGGATGTGTAAAGCGCTTTGGGGTCCTTAGGGACTAGTAAAAGCGCTATACAAATACAGGTCATTTACCATTTACCATTTTGGTGTGACAGTGTGGACATAATGTAATCAGTGCAATGTAGGATTATATCACTAATTACCATATGTGCCTGTAGGAAACAGACCTAGATTATTAGTAAACAGGCACAAGCTTGCCTTTCCCAACTTTGCATTCACTAAGTAATTTTCATACATGTCAGTTTACCTCTATTCAAAATGAAATGCAAATTATTGTGACATATAAACATTTTGTGCATTCATGCTAAAAATCCAGGGCGAGTGGATAAATGTGGTTTATTGTATCCTGATACAGATTACTATTACTGAGATAAAAACTTCATATCACCTCATAATTAGTGTTAGACCTGCTGATGGTTCTAACACCATCATTAAGTTTGCAGATGACACCATGGTGATTGGCCTCATCAGTGACAACGATGAGGCCGACTACAGGGAGGAGGTGGATCGTCTGGCTGAGTGGTGCGACACAAACAACCTGCTGCTTAACACCGAGAAGACTAAGGAGCTCATCGTGGACTACAGGGGGAATGCTGACCCACATCCACCCATCCACATTAAGGGGACGGCTGTGGAGCGTGTGAGCAGCTTCAAGTTCCTGGGAGTCCACATCTCCAAGGATCTCATCTGGACGACCAACTGCTCCAAGCTGGTCAAGAAGGCTCACCAGCGCCTCTTCTTCTTGAGGACTCTGAGGAAGAACCACCTGTCCTCAGACATCCTGGTGAACTTCTATCGCTGCACCATCGAGAGCATCCTGACCAACTGTCTGGTACGGGAACTGCTCTGCCTCGGACCGGAAGGCGTTGCAGAGGGTCGTGAAAACTGTCCAGCGCATCGCCAGAGCACCACTTCCTGCCATAAAAGACATCTACAGGAAGCGGTGTCTGAAAAGGGCTGGGGAAATCATCAAAGACCCCAGTCACCCATCACATGGACTCTTCACCCTCCTGCCCTCTGGGAGGCGCTACAGGAGCCTCCGGACTAAGACCACCATGTACCAGAACAGCTTCTTCCCCACAGCTATCAGACTCCTGAACTCTGCCTCCTGACATCTGACCCACGTTAAACTCATGGACTGAACATACACACACCCACAACCACCTACACACACAATGGACAACTGTACCCTCAAACACACAATAATAACATGGACTGAACCACCACTCACAACCACTAGCACTTTATATAGTCTCTGTAGAAATTATCCACATATGTCACTTATCTTAACTGCACTACTGTATAGCTCTGTGTAAATAATCATTCTGTACATACGATAATTTTTAATCCTACAACTGTTTATAACCTGCATAGTTCACATTTCTGTATAACTGTATATCTCAGATTCTTGTATAGTTTTTTTATTTCATATTCTGTATAGTTTTTTTTCATATTTATATCCTGTTCATAGCCTGTGCATACTTATAGTTATAGAATATTCATAAGTTATGAATCACAACATACTTCATACCGTGTACATTATAACATAATAGACCCATTTCTGTAATATACTTACATATCTATATTATTGCTAATATATATTGTAATATATCTATATCATGGCTAAAGCACTTCTGGATGGATGCAAACTGCATTTCGTTGCCCTGTACCTGTGACATGTGCAATGACAATAAAGTTGAATTCTATTGAATTCTATTCTATTCTATAATATTGTCTAATGGCTGATGAGACTAATAAATGAGACTTATTCTACTTAATGTTGGAATTTGACAAGCCCGTTGAATATAATACAGATTGGTTTGCTCAAGAATGTTTGTATCCTGCCAAGTAAAAAATGATTAAAATTAAATTCTTATTACTTTAAATATGACTGAAAAAAATTGGTTGGCATGCTTATTCACTCTGGATTTGTGGTGGTATTCAGAGTAAATTCAAATAATTTCCAAAAAAGATGTGTAAATACAGTAAATGATTTTTATCTATTTTTGAAAAATAAACACCACTGTTAATATGTGGCTTTATTACCTTACCAAACGCCAGAATTAAATATCTAAGTAGGATCCTTGTTTGAAACCATGTTGAACTTGTTTACTGGTTCATGAAACATCGGTAAAGCAAACAACAGAAAAGACGCTCATATATAGACTTATGGCTTAAGTTGACTTAGTTTAACAGTATCATGAATTAAATTCCATAAAATTTAAATCATGTCAGTCTCTGTGTCTCTTTGGTTGACCTAGTTTCAGGCCAAATATTGTTTTTGCTTTTGTCTCTCTCTCTCTGTATCTGTATCTATAAAATGTCTTATATTATTTTTCATTCTATTTTATTTCTTGGTCTTATTAATTTATTTTTTGAGTCATTTCTGAAACAAAGTCCATACTGAATGCCTGTGCATCTGTGGTCGTGTGAAGCACATTAATGTGAAAGAATTAATGTAAAGAGCATGAAGAGAGCATGAGAAAATGACTTCAGGAAATGGTTGTGTTATAAAAGGACTTAAAAACATTACTTCAGTTATAGTACACCAACATGTCTTATACATTAGCACTAAGGAAACACTGAATGACCTGGTGGTTTTTGTCCATAAGACTACTCATCTAAGATTACCACAAAATTATTATTATGTGCTTGATGTGCCTCACCTTTGGCCCTGGCTCCTCCCCTCTGACTGCACTAGGACAAATTGCCACCTGATAAAATAACACATTGATTCGTGCCATATAAAAAGTGAGACATGTCAATTCAGATTCTTTGTCAAATATACACTAATGAATCAATTTACATCAGCAGCCTAACAATTGTCATGATAATAAATACTAGTTAATCTATAGCACCAAACCATCAGCCAGTCACCTGTGACCTCGCCTCTTCACCTCTGTCCGAGCTACAACATGGCAGAACTGCCTCTGTCACCTGATGAATAACAGTGAGACATTCCAAATACATGCAGTCACACATGTGCTTCAAATACAGTAATGAACCAACAAGTCATCATCCAACTTCACCTGTGATCTTGTATCAACATTACTCTCTGAGCTTTGTGTTGGTTCTTCTGTCACCTGACAAATAGGACATACATCACAATAATAATAAAATGTGTAGCTTCAGTGTTTCTGTCAATTTGTGCAGATCTTGACTCATCAGTAATGTTTGTAGGGTGAGTGCATTTTTAAAACAATTTGTGCAAACTGCACTACAAGGTGGAATATTTGCAAAATCATGACTACCTCATGACATTTTGTCTCAAAAATGAACCCTATGAATATGTCAGTACCATTAGGATGAAATTATTGTGTCACCAATATTTTAACGTTAGACATAACTTTAACAGCCTCTGTAAACTAATATCCTGGTTTGCTCGAGGCTGCCGTTTTCTCTGACAGTTTCAATCAAAATTAGATATGTTATTCTTGGAGACTGAGATAACTAATAGTGCTGCCTGTTGTGCAGTTAGTTTCCAAAACACGTTATTCATAGTTACATACAATTTTAGACTGATGTGGGCCAAACGCCTAGCATAGCCTGTAACGTTATTATGACGCACACATTTTATGAGTAAACTTGACTTTAAGTGACTTACAGGTTTCTTTGAAAAATACTTTCTTATATCCAGGTTCTTCCTTTTTGCTTTTTGTGTTTTCTTTTACTTTTTTTGCTTTACTTTTTAACAGAGGAGTGAAACGATGTTGGGTGATGAACACTTTTAAAAAAAATAATTATTAATACCATCTTTAATCCTCAAAAGTATTAATAAAAATAGAAATTGCCACTCTGTTCTGTCACAGTCATCAGCCCAGCCACAACCATCCCACAATAGATAAATGCAACTGTTATGTTTGACTTGCTGAATTATGGTGTATAGGTAGTAGATTCACTGACAGTTAGAAGGAAAAAGAATTTATAAATCTTGGCTGAAAATTGTTGCTTAATCAGTGTTTGTGTTTTTAGAATGGCGTATTTAACATGCTCAAATGTTGTATCGCTACATAAAATAATTGTGGTTCACACAAACATGCCTTCTTTTCCTCCCTGTGCTATTCATTTTACTGTTAGTGTATTTAGATTGTAAAACACAAAAAGGGACAGCATATGAAAACATACATTTGTGGGGCCACATAAAAATATCTGCAGTTTGTGATGTGATTATAGAACTAAAACAAATGATTTTCCTTCCATATTCAAAGTGCCAAAGAGAATGAGATCCCTCGGTTCATCTCTAAAAGTGGAGTAAAAGGACTTAGCATCCAGCCTTTTTATGGGAATCGTGATGCAGAGTGATAAAACTGAGTTTACTTAGATGTTATTTTGCTAACGGTTAATTGTGTTTAAATTTAATCAACATGATGAAATAGAAAGTGTAGTTTGGATAATGAAATTATTTTCATACCTGACTTTTTCACCCAGATTCCACGAGTGTTTTTGACTACGCTGCTCATCCTTGTGTTTCTGCGTGAGATTGTGGAAGTCTGAGAGATGTGAGAATCTCTGAGTTTCCCATGTATGATTAAGAAAGAAGTTATATTAAGTGTGTTGTGATTAGTAAATGCAGAAGATTCATGTGTAATGAATAGAATATATGTGATTATACATGAAGTGTATGAAGGAAAGTATATTCACATGCGAGAGAAACAACAGGATGGGATGCCCATCTTCCCCCCTTCTTCCTCTTACCACACTTGGTAAGATGCGATGAAAGCAGTGCGTTTATTTACAGTGAAGAGATGTTACATAACAATACATTCCAGTGCGTTCCGTCGACTCCCGTGCAGTGTCTTCTCCCAAAATGTCCGTGTTAGTGCTCTCCGCTCCCGTGTCTCTGCAGTCTCCGTGCTTGCTGTTCTCTACCGTTCCACGCTAGTCCTGGGGGGGAAATAATAGCGGCAGCCGTCAGGACACTTTATCAGCAGGCATATACACTCTGAACTTGTAACTCTAGGAAACTGACATGGAGTCTCACCTCCCTATACACACACAAGCATGAACATGCTTGGGAAAGGCAGCACAGTGCAGAAAAATATATAAAATGAGACCCCAACTGCTTGTGGACCCTGGGTCGCTCAGACCCAGGTCGATGACACCTGTAATATTGTAATATAACAAAAAAGGTTAAAAAAGGTTACTTTGGCTATAAAAGTTAACAGATCCTTGGGCCCTATTTTACAGGCCACTAAACTTTAACCCAGTTAGTTACTAGGTACACAGATTATAGAAGAGAGCTGCTGATAAGACATGTGACTGGAGGTTTGTAGATGACCTATAAGGCCACCCAGACAAGAACACCTTCAGAGGAAGCAGGATCCACAATCATTTGACTTGGTTTGTGGTTCAGTCTTTACAATTCATAGATAATTTTTTTGTATGTTACAAACTACTGTGGTGCTACAAAATACTTTTTGGCAGGTAGCTTATTTTTAGTGTCAGAAAAAACAAGATCAGGATTTGAAAAATCATGTTTCCATCTTACAGCTATAGAATCAATACAGAATAGAAACAACAGAAAACAATATGATATAATAGCTAAAGCAGAAGCAGAGACGTATTTTTTTGCTGCTGCTTTATTACTCATGACAACCAAATTAAACCATTGTATTACACTAAATAATATTTATGTTAGAAATGTAAGAACATGGTATACATAAGTCATGTGCTATAAAGGTCTCAAGAATAAAACTGACAAATGCATCATGAATATAAATGAATCATGACTAAAGACATTAAATTGTAATATTCAAATTTACTACAAGGGAAAGAAAATCTGCTATTGAAAGAAAAACATAAATTGAATCCTTAAACCTGAAAAGACAAGACAGGTATGCATCAACTCTTGTTGTGTTTCAGAAAAACTTGTGTTTTTTCCTCTCTCTGGACTTAACACTTTACTGAGGTTTGGATGTGACAAATAGCACTTCATTTGACAAACTGAAAGCATTCTGTGCCTACAGAATGTGCCTACAAAAACCCATTCTCTTGACGGGTTGCTGCCTTATCAACATTGAAGAATGGGTCAAATGCAGAGGACAAACTTCATTATACAGTTGTATAATGACAATAAGCCTTACAGATTCCCCAAATTTTCCTGTTTTTTAATTTATTTTTTTTTGAACAATTAACTTGTACTTAAATATTAAACAGCATTTATAGAAATACAATACTTTGACCTTTTATACTTGTGTTACTCTCCACCAACAGGTTAACTCACAGTTTTTCCCCCCCTCTGTAGAATGCTGCTGATGGTGACCTTGAAATCCCAATAGGAATCATCTTCAATGGTGAAAACGTTAGTCCAGAGCAAGAACTGAACCCCTCCCAGCTGGGGATCCTTCTAGAGGGCAATGTGGTAATGGATTCCATCTGCAGTCTTCCTTTGGCAATGTGTCTCCTGTTTGGACTGACTTATGCACTCCACTTGGAGTACCCAAAGTGCATGAAGAATACATTCCTGTTTATCCAGCAGATTATGCTGAATCTGGGACGAAACGATCCTCCTCCAAAACTCCAAAGGCTAAAAAATGAGCTTTCAATGTGTGCATAGATACATTGAATGTTCACTCTTCATTGAGCAGCTTTTTCTCAAGTTCAGGAAGTCATTATTGTGTTTGTAATTGTCTTTTTTTGTTTTTAGTGGATGGCAAAACCAGGGCTTAAAGGAGTAGTTCACTGATTTTACATACTGAGATATGTTCTTACCTTAGCTTTGAAGAGTTGATGCATACCTGTCTTGTCTTTGTGCGAGAGAAAGGCTCTCCCATATATTCCAACTACCTCCACTTTTTGCTCCTTTTAGAAGCTACCGAGCTCCTCCACGTTTTCCCTATTTATGTAAAATTACATGAAAAGTTACACTATCTAAGTTTAGTTTTACTAAATTTAACGTATAGATTTTTTAAGCCGATAAAAAGGGGCACTATATTACAAGCGCGCAGTAACCCTAGTGCACTCTGGAGCATAGACTGAGTTACTGGGGGGATGAAGAAGTGCTCCTACAGTGTTATTACACCTTGTAATATAGTACCCCTTCTTATCGGCTTAGAAAATCCACACGTTAAATTTAGTTAAACTAAACTTGGAGAGTGTCACTTTTCATGACTCGGCAGGGATAGCTCAGTAGGTAAAGTGGTCGCCCCATGATCGGAAGGTCGGCGGTTCGAATCCACTTAACGGCTACCCTGAGGTACCCCTGAGCAAGGTACCGTCCCTACACACTGCTCCCCGGGCGCCTGCTTAGTGGGCTGCCCACTGCTTCACTGAGTGAATGGGTCAAATGCAGAGAAAAACAAGTAATTTCCCCATGGGGATCAATAAAGTATCCATTATTATTATTATTATTATAAAAAGGGTAAAATAACACAAATTATAAGTGGTGATATTATTCAAATACTTCGTCTGTGCACAGCAATAACAAATTCGGCATGTTTACCTCAGCTGTCACAGTCTGATATGAGTCAATAAGTCACTTCTGTCCAAAGACAATATTCAGGGAAGTATATCCTGAATTTTTATGTTGGTAGTGCTTCTGTTTTCACCACTGTTAGCAGTTGTTTAGCAGCTCTAGTAGCTGCTAAACTTCTTTTAAAGTAGATGTAACATTGTGGTGTCATACTTTAACACTGCATAACATTACTTGGCACAATGCTAGCTAAGAACCAGCTGTTTTTTTTAGCTGAGATGATGAAAATACAAATGGACAGGTTAAATGGACATATGTAATTTAACCCTGCAGAACCCATGCGGTCAGAGCTGACCCCATTGGTTTTCTAGGGAAACCCTGGAGAACCCATGGGGTCAAATTCTCCAGGGTTAAAATGGTTATTTCTGATCTTAAATTATGGCACACTTATTGACACTAAACAGTAAAAATTTAAAAGTTACTGTATACTTAGGTGCTTAGGATTGTCATCAGATTTCACCCTTTTTCCTTTGAGAATTCACAGGAACTTTTAAAGTAACATGAAATAACATTTAAATATTTACCTGGCTACTGTGATGTTATGTCTCCCTCTTGACTGCCCTTACCTTCATTGTAATGTTGCTGGACAGTTTCAAGATGCTCTGAAACATCTGAAAAGCAAACAAATATATAAAAACATGGGCTTAGCATTGTTCAACATTTTACTAACGATTTACTTTCATAGCCTATATTTTCTTTACCTGGGAGACTCTCACTCAAAGCTGATGCCTTGAGTGAGAGTTTAATGGAGTGGTCCATGGTTTCCTTCAGTTCCTTACAGATGATCATCTAATTAAACATCAGAGCTTTTATTACTTTTCACAGAGTCAAATATTGAGGTTTAAAACAACTGAAACACCTGAATTAATGGGTAGATGTTTGTTCTTGTGGCCAGTTCATATTTTAAGCTCTTCAGTTCAACTCATCATTGCAGACTAAATCTTTGTAATGCTGAAAAATACAAATATTAACAGCCATTCGCTAATCTTTAGAGAATGTTCAGACTGAGCAAAAGCACTCAAATGTAGAAAACCCCCAACATGGTCTCATTATAATTTGTAATGTGACAAACCATCAGTTCATTCATCTTCTTCATCATGGTCTTTTTTGCGTCCTCATACATGTTCCTATTTAAGGATACATGTGTCTCAATAGTCTTCCTCATTTTTTTCAGTGCATCAGTTCCAGAAATTTTTTGTGCGTCTACAAGAAAAGAATAAACTTTGTCAAAACATTTTTTATGTACAATTGTGATTTATTACAGTGACAAGCTGACAATCTTCTTACCTTCATAGCACTTTTTCATGTTTTTCTCAGTTGTCTCTGTTAGACTGTTGTAGATGATTTTCTTCTCTTTTAGGATCATTTTGTTGAGTTTTTCCTTAATTTTATCCTCCTTAAAAGCATCAAACATGGATAAGTTAAAATACAAAATGACAGTTTTTTCATTGTATTGGTAAATTCTGCTATAATAGACTGACAAACTGGATTGTTTCATGTCGTACCTCTGTCTGAAGAAATATCAGCTGCAGTTTGACATCTTGGTATTTTTGAATCAGCGAATTTGTGTCAAGTGAAAATCTACTGATGACTCCATTGAAAGATCCGCCTTTAACATCATTTCTGAAAAAATGTTTCATGATGGCAGTTTTGACAAGTTTGCTTTAATCATTTTAATTATAGTCTAATATGGTACAGTTTAATATTTGTTTATTCTTACGGGAAGGTCTTTCTGAATTTTTCATCAATGCTGTCAGTCAAGCATGAAGCTAATACTGTGTTGAGATTTATGTGTTCCCCTTTTTTTGTTTTGTGGATGCCGTCTTTTCTAACCACAGCCTGTAGTGTCTTAAAAAAACTAGGCTGTTTCTGTAACAGATCAGGAAAACAATTCTAAACACATGCTCATATAAAGTGCAAAATCTGTTGCTTTGATGTTAATTAAAATTCAGATACATACATCACGGTCCAAAAAAAATTTCAGTTTTTCTTCAGAGGTTTTGGAATTTTTAACCCCTTCTGTAAGACATTGTTCAAAATCCTTGATCGCTTCATCAACTGCTTTTTTCACTTGATCAAGTTGTTCTGTCATGTTTTTCTCGAGAACTTTACATACATCATCTGCTTTTCCAACACCCTGAAATTAAAAGAGTATATTTATTTTTTATTAAAGGAGTAATAACATAAATACAACTCTTTTTTTATTCATCATTTTGAAATGTTGTCACTCAGTGCCTGTCAAAAAATCTTGATAACTAAAATTTTGTTAGGTGTCAGATTTATGGAAACATTTGAAGTTTTAAATTTCAGTAAAATATTGTTCCACATAGATAACTTGACCTCACCTCTTTTCTGCACCTGGCACCTTCAATCAAAGACAGAATCCCATAAGCTCCACTCACGTAGTTTACTGTCTCAGAGTGACAGTCATTGAGATCTTGCAAAAATCCTTTAAGTTTTGGTATTTCTGTTGAGAAGAAATTTCAGTGCCACACTTTAACATTACACACTTTAATTCAAATTAAATAATTCTCTTTCAGTCAGAGCAAACTAAAACATCATGTGCATCAAGACTTCACCTACCAGTTTCTTCTGAACTTAGATGCTTCCCTTTTAGGAACTCTTTGGAGCTCACTGTGAACACTTTGAAACTGTCATCAGTGAAGTGTTTCTGGGGAAAAATGTGATTTAATTTTAAAGCATCCTTACAACTATGGAGAGTCTGTATTATTTTCTGTAAGCCTATAAAACTCACCTTAATCTTGGTTCGCTTGTTGAATTCTTTCCTTACTCCATCCTTGGCTTGAATGTTTCTTTTAACTATTCGATCATGGATATCAGCTGATGAACTACAAGAAATGTGCAAATATGTACTGTTACCATCATCACTATTATCATCACCATCATTAATCTGCGGCAGGCTGGGTGGTTTTGTTTTATTGTTGGCCTTTTTGGTGAAAATATGGGAATCTCCCTTCTGACCAAGCTGAGCTTTCCCTGACTGTTGCACATCTGTAACTCATTGTTAACATGTAGATTGTATTTAAAAACTGGCTGTGAATCCGGCTATAGAGCCACCTGCCATTGCACTCAACCACAGGCTCTTCTGTCCTGATTGGATCTTCACCCCCCCTTCCCACAGACAAGACAATCGATAATCCAGTTGTGTGGCACACGGTGAGAGTGTGGGCTCAGATGAGGAGGCATTTTGGATTAACAGGCTTCTCCATTCTGAGTTCAACTTTCTCTAACCCTTTTTTCAGCCATCGTTATCTGATCCTATATTTCGAGATTGGCATGATAGGGGCATAACATGTTTCAATGATCTGTTTTTTGACAATACCTTTGCATCTTTTGCTCAGCTTTCTGATAAATTTAATCTCCCACGTACACATCTTTTCAGATATCTGCAGATCAGACATTTCCTCCAATCTCAGATTCCAAACTTCCCGGTAGCACCAGCTGCAAGCCCAGGGGATATGCTCGTTACCCTAGATCCAACACGAAAAGGATTTATCTCTCTTATGTATGACAGGCTGGTGAGCCTGAATGGTTCTTCGATAGATGGGATTAAAATGGCCTGGGAACGAGATTCAAATCAATCATTGTCTGTGGATAGATGGGACTAGGGATGGGTATCGAAACCCGGTTCTTGTTGAGAACCGGTTCCCACTGTTTCAATTCCTTGGAATTGTTTGCCGTTTTTGCAAACGATTCCCTTATCGATTCCAGTCGCCCCGAATGACGTCACCACGTTATGGAGCGTCATTTACCTGGCAGGAAACATGGCGCCTAACGCTCAAAAGTTTGGTTATACTTTACGAGAATGGATGACAAAAGGGCAACTTGCAATACTTGCAAAGTAGATATTTCATTTAAGGGAGGAAACACTACGAATATGCAAAACACACGATGACCTTAAATGAATGCCGTGTTTTAAATTCCGCTCCGGACTCGTGAATCTCAACGCAGCAGCAGCGGTAATGTTTGCATGTCCTCTCCCGTTAATGCGGCAGGTAAATAATCAACTAACAGTGCATATTATGTTAGTACGATCTGCCTTATTACAAAACCTGCCATTACTGTGCGCTGCATTTAGGTGACCATGATGAAAGAGACAGACAGAGTCTGGCTGGCTCAGATGCTGGCAGTTGTCGCTGCAGTCTACTGGTAGCGTCTCCTTTCAGGCCAGGATAGACGAATGTCACTGAGCAGTGACTAAGTTTGTGATCAAAGGCTTGCACCCATTTGCCACAGCAGATGCCCCGATTTTCAGTAAGTGAATGTGTTTAATTGTAGGCAGGGACATTAGTGGATATTCTTGTGTAATTGCTAAAGAATAATTTATGTTATACTTTGTTATTGCTACAGAAGAATATTTATTTTATTATTTTACATTTACAATTTTTTTTCCTGGGGACCCTGTGGCACTCCATTGAAGAGCCATAGGCTGTGGATCTCTTAAGATCTCACTGTTGGGTTTGTAAGGCCATGTTACTCCTAAATTTCTATCTTGTTCAAAGAGAAGATATATAATCGACCTTAGTGTTCTCCTTTTTTAAAAAGAATCGATAAGAGAATTGATAAAGAATCAAATCGTTAAACAGAATCGAAAATGGAATCGGAATCGTGAAAATCTTATCAATACTCATCCCTACATGTGACTTAATACTCAAGTTAGTGAACTCCACATCCCTATGTGCCCGCCACTGTCTTTTACAATTTAAGGTTGTGCATAGGTTCCATCTCTCCAAAGTCAAACTATCTCGTATGTATCCAAATGTTGACCCCACTTGTGATAAGTGTGGGAGTGCGGAGGCTTCCCTTATCCATATGTTCTGGACGTGCCCTAGCCTTGAAGGATTCTGGAGAGATATATTTCAAACTTTGTCCCTAATTCTTGGACACCATATGGATCCTAATCCATTAGTTGCGCTTTTTGGCACCACTGGGAAGGCTGATGCACGGTTGACCTCATCACAGCATTGCATGCTCTCCTTCGCCTCCCTTGTAGCTAGACGTGCAATCCCACTTAGATGGAGGAGTGCCCCTTTGCCCACCCAGGCTCAATGGCTGAGGGACCTTATGTACTATCTGAGCCTTGAAAAGATCCGGTATGCGATTAGCAATAACAGCGGTAAGTTTTACAAGGTGTGGGGGCAATTCCTGAAATACTTTTCCAGCCTCCAGGTTGCGAACCCGACTTCCAGCATTATAGGTATGGGCAGGGGGTAAACTGATAAAACCAATTATAAGACATGTGAGTGTGTCATTAATCTGTATTCTAGTATTTCAGTTCAAACAGTCACTGTGAAACTTACTTGTTTGCTGTTTAACAATTCTTTAACAATTAACAAATCTGATTTTCTTTGCTGCTTCAAATGAATAAAAATATCTTTGAGAAAAAAAAAACTGGCTGTGGCAATGTTTCTCTGCCTGATGGTGGTGGTTCTCCAGTTTGTTGCATTCTAGTTTTAAATGTCTGGTCTGGGTAATATCCTCTCATACTCCTACTTTCTAACCTGGGTTGTCAGAGCCTCTCACCAAAATATTTACTGCCAGTCATTGCATACTCTCCCCCAGACCACCACCTTAGGGTGGTGCTCTCCACTAATTCACCAGTTCATTGCTTATATTTGTTTCATTGAAAATAAACCTATTGAGCTTCAATTGTGCGAGTCTGCCTCGCAGGTCCAGTCATTTATGATGATATGACTTTATTTGTTAAACGTATTTATTTTGATTGTTTAAAAAACAAACAAACTCGCAAATATCAGAGATTGGTAGCATTTATTCTAAAGCACTTGGAGAAAGGCCAGCATGTTTATTTGGATCGTGATGTCACCACACACTGACATGTTTACATATAAATGTTTTTTTTTGTCACAGCAAATACTTTAACTTTGTTGCTAAAGGACAGTGTAAATTCCCCTGCCTGTCCCACTCTCCACTACCCCCCCTCTTTGTTACTCTGTCCACCATCTTCAGTAAACTTTATATGATTGTATCTGCCTCTGAGACTCATTTTGACCCAAATGTTCTGCATTCATTACAACAAAGACTCAACTCTGTGTTTCATTCTAGCCTGGGTTTATCTTACATGAAAACACTGTGTAGTTGATCAGCATGCAAAATTTACTTACAGATCATCAGAATCATCAAGAAGATCAGACTTGGTGCAGATAAAGTGAATTTGCTGACATTCGCCACCATTTCCAATCAGACTACTGACACTTTCCAGGATCCCCCAGGCTGCTTTCTCTGATGCTGCTCGATTAATTTCAGTCACAATCCACACAGTAGAACAATCTCCAACTATCTGAAAGGAGAATAACATGTCTCAGTGCTTAATAGAAAGATGACTGTTTACAGACAACACAGTATAAGCAAAGAGCAGTAAATGTGAATTACCCCTTTCCACATCTGATCTCTGCTCTTGTTACAGTCACCATTTCCAGGAAGGTCCACAAGTGTGACATGCTGGAGAAAAGGATTGTTTGGCACCCTGACAGTCACACACTTCACTAGTGGCCAAAACCACTTTTTTCCTTCATTGCCTTCTCCTTGTTTTGAATCACTTCTTGTGTACTTGACACATTTTGCAGAAAGTTCATTAGCCTGCAATAAATAAAAAAAGCAGTGCAGTTTAATTTCAATCCTCACAAAAAGTGCTTTACAAAAACCATTAAAAAGTCAGTGACATAAAAATTCAGGTCATGTGAAATCCTTTTTAGAACAATCAACCATTTTATAGTTTCAAGAAAGTGCCTAATTATTATTCAAAACCAAAATTTAAATAAATTTTTATGATTTATTTAAAAGTTTTTATTCTGTATTTAAAATCACACTAAGTACACTCTTGGTCTCAAACAGTTAGTATTACTATTGGCAGAAACTACTTGATCTGTGTATTTTGCAGTTGTCCACCACTTTGGGACATTAATAAGCTACTTTAGGGTGCTCCCTTATTTACAAGGGATCACTACAGCGGATAACTTGGCATGTTTTGACTGTCAGGGTTTTACACCACTTTATGCCATTCCTGACACAACCGACTGTCAGGCACTGATTTACTAAAGTTTGTGGCCACTTTGTTGACTTTGCTCAGCAGTGAATTTCTACAGAGCGATTTAAAAAGGGTAAGTAGGTTAAAACAAGGAACTGATCACTGTCGTGTGAAGAGGTAAAGGTTCTTACTGCGATTTAAAAAGATAAATAAATCATGCTCTACATCAGTGTTTCCCAACCTTTTGGAGCCACGGCACATATTTCACATCAGATAAATCACACGGCACACCACCAAAGAAAAAAAGACAAAATAACATATTGATAATTTTTCCGCGTACCAGGTATAGCAGTTTGTCTCCAATATACCTTTTTAGCTTTCTTCTGACCACTACTCATGCTAGGGCCTTCATCTGGGTCACAATTTTCTCCAGGACCCAGGTCAGATTTACTACTTTTTCTTTTCAAATATTTATCTGTTGTTATTACGTGCTACGTCGTCTCAATCACAGCATGACTATTGTGTAATTTCTTCTTCTTCATTTTTACTAGCAGTTGGTAACCCGTTTAATTAGAGCAGGTAGTTGTCTTCCACGGCACACCTGATCATTTCTCAGAGTGGTTGGGAAACACTGCTCTACATAATGGACCTGGACCAGTCTTGGGATCTGTTAACCACAGTTATTACAAGAACAGATTTTTTTTCTGGATATGTGATCATCTAAATGTGATTATGGGATCTCAGTAAGATCTGTTTCGTTGGGATCACTGGATCTGTTTTCAGTGTTTTATGTTTTTTAGACTTTTGAATCTATGCTGCATTCTGTTTTCAGAAGTGAGATATGTTTCCATAACTCTTTTGTTAATTTGGTCAGTTCCCTTTTGTGTCCAGGTTGTCCTGGTTTCACCTGTGTGCATTTCCCAGCATCCCCAGTGTGTAGTCTATCATGGCTGTCTGTTATAGTAGTAATATGAGTTTGTCTTACTGATTCACATCTCAAAATCTTCCGCCTGGATTGGAGAAATTCTGGAATTTCTTTGAAATATTTGCGGTCCATGAGGTTTTCAAAGGACTTTTCCCATTCTTCTCCATACAGTGCCGACAGCTTTTCAACAGCATCATGATAATCATCGTCTTCCTTTTTCTGATTTTTATTATTGTCAAGAAACTGACGAAATGACCACAACTCTTCTTTCCACTCCTACAAAAATAGATGACATACCATTTATTGAGGTATGTACCCAACCTTAAACCCCAAGAACTGCAGTGTAACACATGATTTAGCTTCAAAAACAAATCAAACTTTGAGAACTCATTTTACCTCCTTTGCGATGAACTCAATTTCTGCCTCATACTTTAAGCTACCTCTGTTAGCTTCCACTTTGATCATGACTGAGGTGCAGGCACTGACACTTCCTGAAGGTAAAAGATTCTTCTCTTTGATGATGGCATTTATCAAAGAGCTCTTTCCAGCCCCAGTTTTACCAAAGACACCAACCAGCTCCCTCTTGTCTGTCTCCAAATCACTGATCTTTTTCCTGTTGATCAAGATTTTAAATATAGTTAATTTGTTTTAAAAAAGAGAGTTTAAAAGAGAGTTATAATCATGGTAGTGATTGATAGGTTTGTAGCATAAACCTATTCGCTGGAACGTTAAGACAATATAATTACACTGCTAAGCAAGACACAAATAGGCAAAGTTCTTCATGTTACTCGTGCACGGGAGAGAACCGGACAACCGCTTGACTCCAGTTGGTCTCGTCCGTTTTCCCGTATCACTGTCCTTTTATTGAGGTTACATGAATATGCATAAGTTCATTAACATATGACGTCTACATACACAAAGAGTACCTTGCCTGTGTGTGTGTGTGTGTGTGTGTGTGTGTGTGTGTGTGTGTGTGTGTGTGTGTGTGTGTGTGTGTGTGTGTGTGTGTGTGTGTGTGTGTGTGTGGACTGCTGATCAAAGGGTCAAACATCCTTGGTCAGGAAGAGGGTAGCCTCCCCCTCACCCTAGATGGTTCATCCTAGATAACACGGTGAGGAAGTCCTGCAGTTCATCTAAACAAAGAGCACTTAGACTAGAACAGACGCAACTACGTTAATCCTACCATAAAATAATAAGACACGGTATGACCTCTCATGCTCCCAAAGTGCTGTCTAATACACACAAAGTTTGCAGACTATCAAGGATCAAAACCTCTACCAATCTACAACTAATTACAAAACTCTAAGCATATATAAGTAAATATTTCTAAGCATAAATGACAATCAACAATACAAACTCTAACATTCCCCCGTTTTTGACCTTTATGCTAGAAAGTTCCCAGTTATGCATACCTCATGTCTGACAGTTTCAATGCAAACATTTTTTTTACTCAGCATATGTCAAATCACCCTAAATTACTGAAAAGGTACACAGTTTAATAAATGTATTAGCAGTTATCCCATTCATTGAGCTCATCTCATGGCAAACTGCATCTTACGAGCAAACAAAGAAATTGTTAATTTAATAGTGAAAATAAGAAGATAACATTTTCAAAAACATCTCAGCTTAGTAATGCTTCCTCCAGGTGTGCACATCACATGCCTCTCTGCAGAGTGGTTTGAGTTCTGCAGGGCGTCATGAATGTCTCTTCCAGTTGTTTCCATCGTTGTCCATAGGACCAGAGTCCTAATGTATGTAGAATAAACATTCAAACATACCAGTTGGTTTTGTTGTTTGTCAACATGGTTCTCAGCTATTTCCAAAGCTGCAGACCTCTCAGCACTCTAGTTTTATGGCCTCCCTTTACCTCACTTCAGGCCTTCGTCCTGTGAGGGGGATATTTATGACTCCTTCATTGTCCTTCATTGTCCATACTCTGCAGAAAACACCTCTGTGGAAAGGGTGCAGGGTTGTCTTACTGCTATTATGATCCCAGCAGCCTTCAGAGTGTCATCGTATGCACAGTACAGTGGCACAGCGTTAGGTGATGTTCATAGGAAACTGCTGTTATCACCACCATAGCTTCTGGTTCCTGTGCTTTTCACAGAATCATGATGTCATCCTCGAACTCCTTCTACGCTGTCGATGGAGCTTGGCACGCTCCTCATCCCCTGAGTGTTTATGTTCCAACGCTGCTGAAGGTTTAAGGCAGAGCACGTCGTACACCTTAGTCGTCTTCCTCAGCGTCAATATTGAATCTTTCATTTTATTTAAAATCTCCTGGAAACTCAGTAGCACAGCTCTCTGTGTGATGTCTGCTGTGCTGAAGATGATCTCTGATCCTCCTGAAGCCTCTCTCCTGGCCTCAGCTCCCATCTTGTGGACGATCCTCTCCTCTATTTTGCAGGCAGTTTCATGGTCCTTGCTGTGGCTCCAAGGTCTGATCTCATGATGGGCCCCAACCAGCTTGATCTTTGACCTCAACCACTGCCTGGCTGTCAGCTATGCCTGGAATGGTTCACGCTTCTCACTGGGTCTCTGAAGATTTCTCAGGAGATTACTGCTGCACCTGTATTTCCTTGCTAAGAAGAAAAACTTCTATTTGGAGAGCATGTCAACAATCATCAAACCACATTCTCTAGTTCAGTGAACTTCACTTATAGGCCATCAAAGCCTCATCTGAACATGGGTGCACCACTTGCATAGGTTTAATATTTGTAAATAAAACGGCTAATCACACAAATCACTGCAACAATAATAAAAAACATTGTTTAATGTTAATCCTTGGACTCCACCTCTTGACGCATGGACATTCCCATGTGTCAACTCACCAAACCTGGATCCCTGTCTTAAAGAAAAAGATTAGCTAGATCATGTCCCAGGCAACATCAGGGCATCTCCTCTGGAGTAGCTCCGTAACCCTGCAATAAAAGATGTTAGCGTGTGTTGCATATTAAGTTTGCTTAACACCTGGCTCTCCCAGGAGCCTGCATACACACCATCACGGCCTGGAAAGCAAAATCTGGAAGTGAAATCAAACTTCATACCTGTAAACAATTGTATCATAAGAGTAATAAGCATTCAACATCAGCAAGACAAGTGTCATGTGCAGGTTTTCTCAAATCAGTAACTACAACTATTACCCTAATTCACCTCAGACATGGATTATCCCATGTACTCTGTTAACATTAATGTAATCAGGACTTCCGGTTTATGTGACTATGGCGTAGGTCGCACCGAGCGTAGCTCCTGCAGAGTCTAGTTATTATCTAGCATTTCCAGGCACTTTTTGACGGGTTTTTTCTTTTTGTATAGTTCCGAGACAAGACTGTTTTTGCCTTTTGTGTTTACAATGTCGCGTAAGGTTAATAAGAGCGCAAGCACCTCTCAGCCGAACTTGCGGCCTGCTGCTAACACTGCATCCCCGCCTCGTGGTAAAACTTCGCCACGGCCTGGGTCACCCGACACGCCGCTCGTCGATACGGAAAAATTCACGAAGGCTGAACTCCTCTCTGAACTTCGTGAAGAAATTTCATCACTGTTTAAAAAGGAACTGACGGCAGCGTTTGCGGAGAATCTCACGTCTATCAGGTCCGACATACAGCAACTAAAAACGGACCTTTCCTCAGATATAACTACCATGCGGCAGGAATTCGCTGGCCTCAGGAGCACGGTTACGGGGATGGAGCAGTCTCTCTCCACATGTACAGATGATATTGTCCACCTCCAAGCCAAAGTTGATGCGATGTCAAAGGAGTTGGCCAAATTGGAGAATAAATGCGAGGATTTGGAGTCCAGGTCTCGCCGCAATAATATACGCATTGTTGGTGTGCCAGAGGAGAACGTCCTGTCCGCTACAGATGTGTCCGTGCTGTTGATGGAGGCATTTCAGCTTGGGAAGGAGCCGCTTGTAGACAGAGCCCACCGAACTTTGGCCCCCAAACCTAACACCGGTGAACGTCCCCGTGCTGTGGTTGTGAGGCTGCACTATTACGCGGACTGTGCTAGGATTCTCCAGAAGGCCAGGGAGCTGCAGAGAGTGCAGATAAATAATATGACCATTTCTGTGTTCCCCGACCACACCGCTAAGACAGCGCGGGCCCGTGCGGCTTTCAATGAGGTCCGTCGCCAGCTTCGCGGCATCCAGGGAGTCCGATTTGGGATCCTCTATCCGGCAAGACTACGGATCACTTATCAAGGAATGCAGCGCGACTTCGTCTCGCCAGATGAGGCCAAGGAATATATTAAGACAATAACCACAAGATAAAAGATATAGCAGGACAATGTTTGTCTGTTTGAAATAGCGTATGATCCTAATCCAAACATCATTGTGGTAAGCTAAGTTTGTTACTCTGCCAAACACTTGTTTTGTTTTACCTGTCTAATAGTAAAATATAATTGGGTTATTTTTATTTTATTTGTGCCTTTTAATCTATTGAGAAAAGACTCTGTTGGAGCTTTGGTTTGACACGGTTCGTTTCGTAGTCGGGAGCGTTTTTGTTCAGATTGCTCCGGGTGGGAGCGTGCACTGCCGTCTCCGTCGTTTGGGGATGGGGGCTTTTGCTGTGCAGGGGGGAGGCGGGTGGGTGTGTTTGACGTGTTATTATTATTTTTATTCTGAAGCTGTACTTTTGTTGTTGTGGGTTTGCGTTGTGTGTTTGTGTGAGTGTGTTTTTCCCACTTGTTCTTTCTTTGGGGGTGAAGAAATAAGTATTTTCTCTTTTGTCTTTCTGCAATGATCAGCACTTCAGGTCAGTCCTTAGGCAATAGTGGTATTAGATTTTTAACTTGGAATGTCAAAGGTATGAATAGCCCAATTAAACGATCTAAAATATTTACGCATCTTAAACGTTTAAAGAGTGATGTAATGTTTTTGCAAGAGACCCATTTGCGAGATCGGGATCATCTTAGGCTCAGGTGCCCATGGGTGGGTCATACTTTCCATTCAATGTTTAATTCAAAAGCCAGGGGGGTGGCGATCTTAATAAACAGAAGGGTACAGTTTACAGCCTCTGAGATTAAAGCTGACAAAAACGGGAGGTATTTGGTTGTTGTAGGCACCATGTACAATGTACCCGTCCTCTTAGTCAATGTGTATGCGCCAAATTTTGATAATCCAGGTTTTACAGATGCACTTTTGAGTAGTCTCCCTTCCCTTGATACTCATCTTTTGATATTGGGTGGTGACCTAAACTGTGTTATTGATCCTGCCTTAGATCGTTCGAATCCTCGGACCCTGACCCAATCCTCTATGTCCAAGTCTATTTCTGAGTTTATGTCTCAGAATGGTTTTGTAGATCCCTGGAGGTTTTCTAACCCTACTGCCAGAGCGTACTCTTTCTTTTCTCAGGTACATCAGTCCTTTTCGCGGATTGATTATTTTTTTGTGGACGGTTCCCTTATTCCAAAAGTACTGTCATCTACATATCATCCTATTGTCATTTCCGATCACGCACCACTTAGCGTTGACATCAAGCTCATAGCCCAGTCCTCTTTTTCCTCACCCTGGAGATTTAACTCTTTGTTGCTTTCGGATGAGGGGTTTGTTACCTTTATCAAATCCGCAATTGATGAATTTATGGTGTTTAACGACAGCAATACTGTTACGAGGTCATTGCTTTGGGAATCTCTTAAGGCATATGTGCGTGGGCAAATAATTTCTTTCTCTGCCCATTCCACTAAAAGCCACAAAGCCAAACTTCAAACTTTGACTACACAAATTTGTGACATAGATAGACAGGTTGTTGACAGTCCCACTCCCGATTTGCATAAAAGACGACTTGACTTGCAGACTGAATTTGATTTACTTTCTACGGCAGATGCTGAACGTCTTTTACTTCGTGCGCGTGCGACTTATTATGAATATGGTGATAAGCCCAGAAGGCTTTTGGCCCATCAGTTAAAACGTCAGGCCTCGTCTCGATTAATTTCCCAGATTAAAGATGCGGCAGGCAACTCGGTCTCTGATTCAAAGGAAGTAAACGAGGTGTTTAAGACGTACTATTCCTCCCTATATGAATCTGAATCTGCTGCTGACGCCTCAGAGATGGATTCTTTTTTTAACGGTCTTACAATGCCCACTGTCGATCCTGTTATAGCTGAACAATTAGATGCCTCTCTTAGGCTGGATGAAATTGTGCATGCAATCAAGACCATGCACAATGGTAAGGCACCAGGACCTGACGGGTTTTCAGTTGAATTTTTAAAAACTTTTATAGACAAGTTAGCCCCACTACTTCTTTCAGTGTATAATGAATCTTTTGAACGTGGTCTATTGCCCCCTACATTGTCTCAAGCACTAATTACTGTTCTCTTAAAGAAGGGTAAGGATCCTACGTCTTGCACCTCGTATAGGCCTATTTCACTGCTGAATGTTGATGTTAAAGTCTTGGCTAAAATTTTAGCAATTCGCCTTGAAAAGGTTCTTCCTACTATTATTTCAGATGAACAGAATGGCTTTATTAAAGGCCGCCAGCTGTTCTTTAATGTCCGCACGCTTTTGAATGTCATTCTTTCCCAACACTCAACCACTAATCCAGAAGTAGTTATCTCACTTGATGCTGAGAAAGCTTTCGATCGTGTAGAGTGGAGCTTTCTCTTTGCGGTCTTGCAAAGATTTGGTTTCAAGGACAGATTCATTTCATGGATTCGACTGTTGTACAGGGCACCCCAAGCCAGTGTCTATACAAATGGTGTTTCCTCTGGCTACTTCTCATTGTCACGCGGGACGAGACAGGGTTGCCCCCTGTCCCCCCTACTTTTTGCTATTGTAATTGAACCCCTATCTGTAGCTTTGAAGGCCCTTCCTCATTTTCGTGGTATTTCCCGGTCAGGCCTTGACGTAAAATTGTCTTTATATGCAGATGACCTGCTTCTATATGTTTCTGATCCCTTATCTAGCATACCATCGATTGTGTCTCTACTAAACAAGTTCGGCTCTCTGTCAGGTTACAAAATAAATCTTCTTAAAAGTGAATGTTTCCCCATAAATTCTTTAAGTCTTACACTTAAACAATCTGACATTCCTTTTAGACTTAGCCCTGCTGGCTTTAAATATTTGGGAGTTAACATGACTCGTACTTTGTCTTCTCTATACTCTTCCAATTTCTCCCCTTTAATGACTCAAATTCAATCAGATTTTCAGAGATGGAAATCGCTACCTTTGTCCCTAATTGGTCGGATCAATGCTGTAAAGATGAACATTTTGCCTCGATTGTTATTTCTGTTTCAGAGTATTCCTATATTTTTACCTAAAGCTTTTTTCAAAAAGTTAGACCAGCTAGTTACATCGTTTTTGTGGGGAGGGAAACACCCCAGGGTGAGGAAATCATTATTACAGAGACTGACATTTGATGGTGGTCTTGCCTTGCCTAACTTTTTATTTTACTATTGGTCCTCTCATGTTCACAAATTGACCCATTGGCTTGAATCTCAAGACCTGCTGTGGTGCAAACTGGAACGCCTGTCGTGCACTTCCTCATCCTTAGAAGCTTTATTATTCTCTCCACTACCACTTAAGCCTTCTCATTTCACCCAAAATCCCGTGGTACAGTCTAGTCTAAGGGTCTGGTCACAATTCAGGAGTCATTTTAAGTACATCTCTGCGTCAGTACACATGCCCATCACGCAGAACCATCTGTTTACTCCTGGCCTCATTGATGGTACCTATGTACAGTGGAAGCGTCATGGTATTAATACATTTAAGGATCTCTATAAAGATGGCACTTTCTTAACTTTTTTAGACCTGTGTTCAGAAGCAAATCTTCCGGCTACCAATCTATTCCGTTATTTTCAGGCACGGCATTGCACTTCTGCTCTCTTCCCCTCCTACCCTCTTCTCCCAAATGTCCAACCATGGGAGGAATTCTTATCCCTTAAACCCAATAAGAAGTCAATTATATCTTTAATATATAAACAACTTATGGATTTAAATGTCCATTCCGTTGCTAAAATTAGGGGGGCTTGGGAGCAGGAGTTAGGAATAATTTTTTCGGATCAGCAATGGGAGAAAGCAGTATCCAATGTCCGTTATAGTACGTCCTGTGCCAGGTTACAACTCATCCAGTTCAAGGTGTTGTACAGGGTTTACTATTCAAAGTCTCGTCTGTCTGAGATTTACCCACAAGTGATGGATCAGTGTGAGAGATGTCATGCCACCCCATGTGACCTAGGCCATATGTTCTTTCTGTGCCCAAGACTCCATGGCTTCTGGAGTCAGTATTCAGTTATTCTTTCCAAAGCTCTTGGGACCCAAATCTGCATGGACCCTTTTCTAGCTGTTTTTGGGCTTCCAGTCAACACTGGTCTAACCGACCCTACACACTTCAAAATATTAGCCTTTACATCACTTTTGGCTAGACGTTGCATCTTACTCCTTTGGAAATCTTCAAAGCCACCTTCAGTTTCTTTTTGGTTTAGAGATGTGATGTCATCTCTTAAATTGCAAAAGATAGGCCTTGTGGCGAAGGGCAAATACAGAGAATTTTATTCTATCTGGGGCCCCTTCGTGGACTATTGCAAGTCATTAAACGCTCTACCAGCTGATTAATATCATGTCTCTTCCCCCCCCCCTTTTTTTTTTTTTTTTTTCTCTTTCCCCCCTTTTGGGGTTTGTGTTTGTTTTGGGTTTCTTATTAGGTTTTGTTTTGTTTGTTTACTTAAGCGTGTGTGTAGGTGTGCCTGTGTGTGTGTGTTATTGTGTCTGTTCATGTAAGAAAAACTAAAAAATATGTGAGGGGAACAGATTGTGTTGTCATTGTAAACTACTGTACACTTGTCTCTCAATAAAAATATTAAAAAAAAAAAAAAACATTAATGTAATCAGTGACTTCTCTTAAGCAAAGTCACTCCACTCATATATTATTATTATGGGTTCAAAAGTGGCCAGCAAATGAGCCCATAATAAACTATTCCATAAATACCGTAATCTCTTATTTGTTTTACCCATGTCACTTGTCCGCTTCAGCTGAATCTACTACAGCATTCTCAAAGAAACAAACATTAGCAATACACATTGACTGTGGTCAGACGGAGGTCAGACACAGGTCAACGGATTCTAGGGGTGCCATAAAAACACCATAAAGTTAACACTCGCTGTGGAAAGAAGTAACACCAGTTCTCAACACAGGAAATTTCACACAGGTTATTCACATTATCAAAGTAACCTTCACATTTTCCCATCAACACAATGCAACAGCATCACCACTCACAACCTGTAAACACAGTTTTCCTCACACATAAACCCAGAAATCCTGTAGTAGGAAAAAACATCAACCAGTTGTCCTGGTATAAATCGCATCATCAATTCACATGAAGAACTGGCATGCTGTAAGAAAAGAAAATGCAAATATTAGCGCTTGCGCAGGCGTATGCATACTTTGTCACAGATATCTCTGTGAGCAACTCAAGCCTATGAATAACACACCTGATAAATGCACAGACACAGAAAATGGCATTTAAAAGGTTAAATCATCATGCAACCTCGAGTGTTGCTGTCATCTTTCTGCTCCTGTAAAAGGAAACACATGGGTTCATCTGCACCTTTGTCAGGTGGGGGTTAACTTCACACAATCATGTTCAGTCAGTCAGTTATTTTAAAAGTCTTACTCATTCACTCAGTGGTTCCTTCTTTTGCTAATTGTGGAAATTATCATCGCATTCGTTTCCACGCTCAGCAAAACGACGTTATTTCAAAAAGAAAAATAATTTAGACTGGATTTCCTCGTTGAATCCTTTTTGGGGGGGACTCTCATTTCCTAATTGTCCCAAATAAGTGGCTTCCTCCTGAACCCATTTTAAATGTGGAGAAACTCACTTGCAACAATTTTCTTGACGACGTGTAACGCTTTTAATTCCCGACTTGCAGATCTGCTCAAAGAAAAGAAATTCACAAGCAAAAATCAGTGCTTGTTCAAAAATGAAAAATAAAAAATAACAGAGATTATCAAACCAAACTCTCAGTGCACTGTGAAAGTATCAAAATAAAAAGGCCTTGTTAAGTCATGACACAAACTCCTCATCATCTTCACAACAGGAGAAGAATCATCAGCTAGATTCACTCCAAACCAACCATCAACTGCACAACACACAACATAACCCTAATGTCATATTAGCTATGAGTTTAATCACCCGGTCTGTGCTCTTCACTCATTTAGGCCACAGATCTATTTTATTCAATTTTCCTTTTTCCCTTCATCATAAAACATGTGACATGCTGTCATGCACTTCACAAAACAGTCTGTTCTGACGTATTCAGAGTTGTGTATCTAAATACAGGATTCACTCGCACATCAAAGCAGGAAACTCAGTGTTTTAGAGTCTCTACTCAACACACAACAACTCCAACACATCTCATTCACTCGTGCTAGAATTCAGTCACCTTTCATTAATCTAAAACCGATCAACTAATTTGCATATCAGCTATTAACCCACTAAGTTGACAGGACGACAGAAAAGCATGTTCAAAATAGTATCACAAAAGACAATTTCCCTCATACAGTAAATTACTTATGCTGCCTCAATCAAGCAGGAAGCTTCTCCCAATTTACCATTTTAACAACTAAATTTATTGTCTGATCACTGGTTGGTCAAACCAGGATCTTTTTTCTCACAAAAGTTAAATTGTTGTCCTGCAACTTGGAGAGTCAATTTTTTTTCTTTAGGATAAATTCAGCATTTGATAACAAGTGTCTGCTAAATTGACACTATTGTAACACTGATGAAAGATAACAAGCTAATTTTCATTACATGTGTTTGTGTTATTAGGCAGGTCTAATGCATGTCTGTGGAGCTGCATCTCCAGCAGAGCATGTTCTTAAAGCTGCCTTTCCTACACACTTCTCTGCTATTATTTAATCATTTCTTAACTAATGTGCTATGAGTCTTCATGAGTCATTTTGTGTTTGGAATTGTTAGTAGGGTTAATGCATGTTCTGCTTGTGTGTGTGTGATTCTGTATATGTTTCTATTTTCGCAATGTTTCAGACTCCGTCTCAATTTTCCAACTTAAGCAGTCAGTTTTCTTTTCCCCAGGTTTGCTAACCCAAATTTTGATTTCCCACATTAAATAATTCCTATGTGTTCTCACCTAGTCTTCTCACTCTGTTGTCCTCTCCCACTTCAACAGTCCAACAGCCGGCAGTTCTCCTTCAGCTTTGTCCTGTGTCCCACTGTCTCTTCTTGCCATTTTACTCCACAGGTGGCAAATGTCAAACTCCAACTGTTCAGTTCTCCTCAAACGTTTTCTTCACATGCACAGTGAAGTCACAGCCACTCTCACTATTGTCCTCTGATGCGGTTGACTTCGTGCTAGTGGCTGAAGTGCTGCTGCTGCTGCCTTCCTGGGCGACTTCTTAGCAGCTGCTGCCGGTTTCTTGGCTTTGGCCGCGGCGGGCTTCTTGGCTTTGCTCTCAGTAGCCTTGTTCATCTTGAAGGATCCGGAGGTCCTGGTGCCCTTGGTCTGCACCAGAGTGCCCTTCGCCACCAGACTCTTGATGGCGGTCTTGACACGGGCCTTGTTCTTGTCCACATCGTAGCCTCCGGCAGCCAGAGCCTTCTTGAGAGCGGCCACGGACAGGCCGTTGCGCTCCTTGGAAGCGGCCACGGCTTTCACAATCAGCTCGCCCACGCTGAGGCCGACCTTCTTGGGCTTGGAAGTCATCGTCTTCTTCTTCTTGGCCTGAACCTCGGCGCAGGGCGCAGGGCGTGTTTATGATGGAGCCTTTCCCACCACAGCGCTGGCACGTTGAACGCATCATGAAGGGTCCATTTCTTTCATGTCGCTAGCCAGCATGCTAGCTGCATGTGGCTTGCCCGAGTCACTCAGTCCTTTTTGAGCATTTCAACATGCTGCCACCGCAGACCCTGGCCTCAGATCCAGCAAGTTTAGCGCGCTGATCTCCAAAAAAGTCCCGAAGGCCAGAAAGACGTCAAATAAGTGTCTCGTGCTGAGAACTCAAACAAAAACTCCTCTTCACGCTGCCATCTTGCTCGCCCCTCCGTGAAATTCAACCAATCAGACAGGAAGATGGGTTTGCTTTCTTCTTCTGCTGCTGTTTATCCACATTGCTGCTGCTTTGCTGGGACTTTTTGTGCTCAGGACTTGCTGCTGTCTCTTTATCATGTTATTGCTTTGGAGCTGCATTCCTTATCTTCAGGGAGGAGTGAGCTCGCTTGTGAGGTTGAGAAACACATGGCACTGTAAATAAGTCAGCCAGAAACTTGTTTCCAATGACGTTAAACTATAACTTTCTTCCGACCGCTGCATGTGGAAAATTGATTCAGGTCTGCTTTTCACCTGAAAGTGACAAACTAAGACATTTCATTATTATCATCACTGCTTAATCAACACACATCTCTCTCTCTCTCTCTCTGTCTGTGTTTGTGTGAACAATCCTTTCTTAAAAGCAGAAAATGACATTGTAGTTGTTTTTCGGCTGATCAACACAAAACCTTTTTCCTATGATTATTTCTCTTCGTCTACAATGTAGTAATTTGTCTCTTTTTCACTCTTTTTTTTTTCTTCACAATAGCTGGTGGTCTGCAAAATCACTGCTCTCACTCACAATCAGAGGCAATCACTTTTGCACAGTGCACAAAAACACTGTGATGTCAGACACATTCACACTCACTTTTTCATCTGCATAAATAAACCATATGGCTGGAGATATGTGCCATGGTGATCCATAAGCATGATCACCAGTTTATTTAATTATTTTTAATCCAACAAAACAAATAAACAAAAACATGATGCTGATGCTACACACACACACGAGTCAAGGTGCAGAAAAACTGCTCATGGAAACGCTGCACACTCTCTGTTTCCCTCTCTTTGAGTAGTTCTCAGACAGCTCTTGATCTGATAATGTGTAGCTTGCTCATCAGCTCAAAAAACAAAAACAAAACTGCAACGCGACATCACACAGTAGTTGCATGCTCTGCCCACAGTGGCAAAGTCTTACACTTACATATTCAACTCAGCTTCTCCATCATGTACTTTTAGATGTTTCATACAGGGTTGAGCATATTAGTTGTTTTCACAGATGTGCTCTATATCTCAACAATGGCTCATAACAAGACGACAGTCTTCCACACAGGTCAAGTGCCTCTATGCACTTCATTAGTTTAAATATTCACCTATATCACTTCACCTCACATGTCATTGTACTGAATTTAAGCAACCACAAGCTTAATGTAGGTTACTTTTAACAACTATCCACCTCAATTACGTCTATGGTCTGGCACACAGGCTGTTGTCGATCAGGGCAAGCTAAAGAGTTAACATTTTGTGTCAGCTGCCAGGAGCAAAGTCCAGCACAAATGTCTTTCTCCCTCTAACTCACTCTTGGTTGCTTAGAAACCCATGATAACAACAACAGTCGGTGTCACAGACCACGTGTTCTGCTCCGCACACACTCACACAACAACAACAACAAAAACGACGACGACAACAATGACAACAACACAAAATAGGCCTACTCCGGACTCACACCGGACCGCTCGGGACCCTGACCCAGTTGTGGGACGCTCACCCACTCGCGCGACAAAACCCAATGAAGGGACGCTCGGGACACACACCCAGGGCGATTTCAAAACCGGACACTCACCGGACGCTTGGGACCCTTGGGCGATTTAACCAAAACTTCTTTTTCGGGACACTAACCCAGTTATCGCTCCACAAAGCAGCGAACTTCTCAACGCCTCACAAAATGGCGGAGACTGCACAACGACACGGTTATAGAGTCGGCCTCTTTAAACTTACTTGGCGTTGCTTAGCGTGTAATATCAGCCTGAATCCCGCCGATCGCCATTCATCGAGGAGAAAGACAGACAGCGAATCCACAGGAACTTCCTGGCTGACATCAGTCTTTCGGCATGTCCCTCCCCCCCCACGGTGAATGCGATCCCAGGGAACCGGCACCGAAGGACCAATTAATGATAGGTTTGTAGCATAAACCTATTCGCTGGAACGTTAAGACAATATAATTACACTGCTAAGCAAGACACAAATAGGCAAAGTTCTTCATGTTACTCGTGCACGGGAGAGAACCGGACAACCGCTTGACTCCAGTTGGTCTCGTCCGTTTTCCCGTATCACTGTCCTTTTATTGAGGTTACATGAATATGCATAAGTTCATTAACATATGACGTCTACATACACAAAGAGTACCTTGCCTGTGTGTGTGTGTGTGTGTGTGTGTGTGTGTGTGTGTGTGTGTGTGTGTGTGTGTGGACTGCTGATCAAAGGGTCAAACATCCTTGGTCAGGAAGAGGGTAGCCTCCCCCTCACCCTAGATGGTTCATCCTAGATAACACGGTGAGGAAGTCCTGCAGTTCATCTAAACAAAGAGCACTTAGACTAGAACAGACGCAACTACGTTAATCCTACCATAAAATAATAAGACACGGTATGACCTCTCATGCTCCCAAAGTGCTGTCTAATACACACAAAGTTTGCAGACTATCAAGGATCAAAACCTCTACCAATCTACAACTAATTACAAAACTCTAAGCATATATAAGTAAATATTTCTAAGCATAAATGACAATCAACAATACAAACTCTAACAGTGATTTTCCAATCAATTATCACTATACATTTCAGTTTTATACACTTGTTCCACTAATTGTTTACTGTATGTTGTTTTGATCTAATAAATAATGATATAAAGTGCCTTGAGGCGACTGCTGTTGTGATTTTGCGCTATATAAATAAAATTTAACTGAATTGAATTGAATTGATCCACACCTTCCTTTTTGTGTCAGTTAAAGTGAAAATGTTTCCCCCAAGAATGGGTAAATACCAGGAACAGGGAAAAAAAATGTAGCTAAGTCACCAAAACTTCCTAAAAATATCCGTCTTTGTTGGTCTTAACTTGGATAGTTTTAGTTTACTACTGAATCATGAATGAATGAATCTTTGTCACTTGCAATTGCCTGTATTGAAAATTGGACCTTGCTGACCGTAAATACAATACACAAACATCACATTGAGGAGACAGGTCAGACTAAGTGGCATAAAGGAAAAACAGTGAAATGTATAACATAAAAAGGGCAGTCGAGGAGAAAAAAACAAACTCTGCTCATACTGGTCCCCAAAAGGGAATCAGTATGAGAAGAAAACAAAAATTCCATAGCACAAAAGAAGCACGGATATTTTCCCACCTTAACACCATGACAAACAAGACAAGCAACAGGCGGGGAATAGGCCAATGTGCACAGCTGCATCTGGGACGCCGCGATCGTGCATCCGAAGCTGAGCCGCTGTCCACATTGGATGGGAGGCATTGGGTTCGGGGAAGGGTGGGGGGTGAGTGCATATCAGTGGCAGTGTACGTGTGTGCATGCGTGTGAGAATATGTGTCCTGTGTTCAGCCTGAGAAAGTGTCCTTTCTCCCAGTTAGGCAAAAATCAACAGTCTGCAGCCTACGCAGGTGGCCTTGCGGAATCGGGCAAGAGAGTCAGTGAGTTATCGTTTCTCAGGGAAGAACTGTTTTGTTCTTGTCGGCATCGGCCTTTAAGCATCCAGCTGGCACCGTCGTGTGTGTATGTGTGGGGGGGTTAGCCTCATGAAAGATGTTGGTTGTGTTGTTTTAGGACAAACAGACTGCATTTGACTTTTACAGTTGTTACATACATTACAAAATAGGAAAAAAAACCCTTAATACTCACTTTAAGAAATCACTGAGTTTGTCTTGCTTATTTAGTCTGGCATGTACAAATGTCATGATGCTTTTCACACCGGACAGTATGACTGGTTCTGTTGGCATAAAAGTAAAGAAGTATTTATAAGGAATTATAGACTAGAATAAACAGAAAATGTAAAATCTCATGTTAAAAAAACAAACAAAGCAAACCTGTGTGAATTAGAGTATATCAGGACCATAATGTGACCACTTACCAATTAACCCTAATATACCATGCATCATGTGACTGTTACATTTTGACAAAAGCCCAAAGAAAAAGTAATTTCTAGTAGGGCTGGGTATCGTCACTGATTTCTAGAATCGATTCAATTCCGATTCACAAGGTCCCGAATCGATTCGATCCACGATTCGATTTAATTCGATTCGATTCAATTCGATTTGAATCTGGGAAATTTTGACAGTCAGAAATATTATAATTCAGATCATTACATTTACATATTTTTGTATCTATAAAAAGGAAGCTGACACTCGCAAGACGTTATCAAAGGTGTGAGCGCCACAGCAGATGCCTTTGTGTCAAAGTAGCTGAAGATAAAACACAGAAAAACATGAAGGTGATTTTCCTGGCCTAGATTTTATAAAAATATTCTGCAGTACATAAAAACCAAAGAAAACCATTAATCAGCACATGAACATTACCTCTGAAAAAGTTTACATTTGTTCAGTATTGAACAGCAGAAATTAGGTTTTCTTTTCGGAAGTATATAAAACAAAAAAAAAACGTAGGCCGACAGCGCTGTAAACAACGGTAGACTTGTGCCTAACAAGCAAGCGAATAATGAAGTACAGAGAGAGAGAGAGAGAGAGCTGTGCATCATGGTGGAAGCAAAACAGTAAAAGTCAGAGTGAATTCATGACGATGTTTATGTGAAGCGTTTGGATCTTCTTTTGCTGCTGGTTCGGTCAATATTGTTTGGAGAGACATCAAACTAACAGCTTTATGATCAGCGCAAAAAGGGCGTGAACACAAAGCGCGGACCCGCCGACAGATCAGAATCAGCAAGCTGTCGGCTTTCAGCCCCGACTGTGAGAAAGGCGACATCTAACTGATTCTGATCTGCGGGTTGCGCTGTGTGTTTAAGTCTTTGTGCAGAATCCCTGTACCTGCTCTCATTTACTGTCTTAACTGTTTGGTGGTTGTTGAAAGTTTGTGAGATTTACGTTATCCAAGCCAGAATTGATTTTAATCGATGAATCGATTATAAAAACCCACCCCTAAGTTCTAGCATCAAAGATGTTGGACAAATTGTGCTGCACAGAGGTTTAACCCTTAAACTGTGACACTGTTTAGTAAGAAACGTAAATACCTTCAAATCCTGGCATAGACAGACGTTGTCGCTTAGCTGGTGACTGCAACCTGTCACTTTGAAGGTCTGATTTTCTCTTTCCTGATTGGATAAAAACAACAACAAAAAATAAGAAAAGAAAAACGTGTTTCTCTCAGTAAATCTATTCTTAGTAAAGTTATGTAGATTGCAAAAAATATTAGTGCCTTTAAAACAGAATAATATGAGATGCAATAAATACGATGCGTGTGTCTCACCTGTATCACTTGTGGATGGCAAGACCTGAGGATGAATATGAGTTATACAGGAAATTATTACTATTTGCATTGGTATTGCTCTTTAACAGCATTTAAAGGACACTAACATATAAGTTTTACAATCAACAAACTTAAATGCAGTTATTTTTTATTAACCAGCAGACTGATGAAAAATAAATTACAATAACCTTCTTCTTACTAAATATCAGTGATCCGACGAGATAGTTGTTTTACATAATTAAGTCCCAGTCCCAATGGAGCTTTACTTTGTCTCAGGCAGTTGGCTCATATGTCTGAAATTCAGTATAACCCTTACCTGAACCACATCAGCTGCTTCTTCATGCTCCTGTTCAGACTGCAGATAAAAAGTGCAAAGCAGTGTTTAATATTAAGCTCTTAAACATGTATTAAAATTGTATTTGTCGTATGGACATTCAATCTGAAGGAAAAAACTGTTTTAAACTGACTTGAAAAGAAATGACTGTTTCCTGATTTGAGTTTTGTTCTTCCTGCCACAATCAAAACAACTCAAATTATATTAGTTAAGAATTAATAAAATTACTCTACAAATAATTACTGCCAGTGAGATGCTGTCAAACACCAGTGGGTCGCTGGTGTTCGCTCTCTGCGGTAAACTATCACTTCTTGTTCCAAAACACAGTGATGCTTTTATGTAGCTTATCTGCGTAGCCAATTTAATTAAAAACTTAGAACTTATTTCAAGGTGTAATCTTCACACACTCTGTGTATTCACTCTGTGTATTCACTCACTGTGTCTTCAGTGGTTCACTAGCTTAGCTTGGCCATAGCCAACTCATTAGCAGCATGGCCTTTTCACCTGTCCCTCCTGCACTTTCCTGCTCATTGTGTCAGATGTTTAGTTACTCCTCAGCCTCCTTCAGCAATAATGATACTTGCAAAAAATGTAGCCTATCGGCAGCTCTGGAGGCCAGGATCACAGAATTGTAGACTCTGTTTCACACCCTTAAAAATCCCATAGCTATCCAGGCCTCTTTAGCCCGTGCAGCTAAAGGTAGCTTCCCAGAGGTTAGCTCCCTCTGGCAGATTGTCCTGAGCAGTCGGGGAAACAAGATGACTGGGTGATGATGAGGAGGAAGCATAGTATTAAACAGATGCCCCGGGCACATTGCTAACCCATTCATGTCTCTAACTGTTTTTCTCCAAATTGATGAGATACTGCTTACCTTAATGGGAGGTCACTAAAATTAATACTGTATGCCTAAAGGCAAAAGAAAGGAGTTTTACTTTGTCTCAGGCAGTTGGCTCATATGTCTGAAGTTCAGTATAATTCTTACCTGAACCAAATCAGCTGCTTCTTCATGCTCCTTTTCATGCTCCAGATAAAAAGTGCAAAGCCAAATATAATGAGGACTTAAACATGTACTAATTTTTTTTATTTTTCGTATAGATACAGATAGATATAGATAAAGATAGAAAATCTCAAGGCAACAAAATAGTTTGTAACTTTGTGTTTTGTTTTTCCTGTACAATCAAAACATTGTAAATCCATATTAGTAAACATTTAACAAAAATTACACTGCATAATATTACTGCCAGCACATTTTTCAATATCCAGATAATTCTAACAAAAATTCAGCGCTGTACACTAAAATAACAATGATTGTTTTAAAAAAAATGTAATTACCTTTAACAGCTTGAGGTTCTTCTTGAATCTCATTCTTGGTCCAGCTTTTGTGATCAAATTCTCAATTTCTCGATCATCAAGCTCACAAATAATTCCTGCATCAATTTCTTGATCTGTAATTAAAAATAAAGTTGCAGAGATCAAGATTATTCTTAACTTGTTTCAGGAATACTAAATAAATGAAAAAGCTATGGGCACAGATCTGAGCTGTTTTACAGTTTACAGATCTAATCAGGATCAATATCTGTACCCATCACAGATTCACGTTAATACTTTACCTTTAAATTTCTCCACCCACTCACTTAGCCCCCATTCAACCAGTTTGGTTCTTACGAAATCATCCATGACCAAGAAATGAAACTGTAAGATAAAATGCAATATTTAACCAGACAATACTGCTTTAAAGATTAGATATTGTGACAAACGTCTCCATTAATGCAATCAGAGACACTGATATTAAATTCAGATTAAAAGTTCAAACTCACATTTTGTTGAAAGTAATGCTGGAAAAGGCTGCTGAGGGAGATGTGAAGTAAGCAGTGAGACACAAACAGGGAACAGGCGGGAAGAAAGAAATCGAGCAAAAAGCAAAGTCCACAAACTGGAACTGTGTGGCTCAGACTGCACAATTGCAACTGCATCTATACATAAAATAGAAATGTAAATCCAACATGAGTAAAGTGAGCGCAGGGAAAAGCAGAACTGAGAAAAGCAGGAAGTAGAGATATGTTTGCTCAGCGTAGATGGGAGTGGCTGGCAGACAGGTAACAACCTGCCTCGGAGAAAGTGGGTTTTTGTTGTTGTTTAAAATAAATCAAAGGGATTAAAGTTTTCAAATATTATAGGTTAAAACAAGACAAAAACACAGTTTTATGTATACTTAAAGTACACAGGAAGTCAAAACATTAAAAAAAAGAAGAAAAAACACTTTCAGCGGTTCCCTTTTTCAGAAGAGCTCATAACAACAGACAGCTTCATATGTTAGTAATTTGTGCAGCTAATCAGGATCAAAGCAGGGATCTTTCACTTCTCGGGCAAACAGAAAATATCTATATTATGGAGCCACTAACGTTAGGCAAAGTTGCCTTACTAAATTAAGGTACTTAGATTAAAAATATCACCATAGTTTTTATTATATGCTGCCACATGTTGGCTATGTACGAATAACAAAGGTGTGAGACAATGTTGGGTGAACACTTTGTAAAAAATTCTTAATTCTTACTATTCCAGTCAGTCCAATTCAGTTCAATTCAATTTCATTTGTAGAGCCCCAAATCACGACAACAGTTGCCTCAGGGCTCTTGGTATTGTAAGGTAGTGTCAGGGCTCTGTGTGCGGGCAGGCGGAGATGAGGATCCAAATGCAGGACTCGGAAAACAGAACGCAACTCAAAACCTCAGCTTTATTGCTGGCACGAAAACAAAACATGACGTGAACACTGAGAACAAAAACACACAGGCATAATCTGAGGGTATGACGTGACACTGAGCAAGGGCAAACACAGGGCTAATATACACAGGGAAGTAATCAGGGAATGGAAAACAGGAGGGAGACACAGCTGGGAGAGATAGGGGCTAACGAGATAGGGGGAGCGAAGCTGGACACACTGACTTAAGACACAAACCTTCAAAATAAAACAGGAAACAACAAAAGGACGCAGATTGAGAAACACGGACTTTACACGGGCAGAACTAAACCTAAACCAGAATAAGCTGGAACATACTAAATAATCATCATCATCATTATAATCATCATCATACAATAGATCAAGAAAATAACCAAAAATACAAAATCAAACCAAAACATGAAATCTCAAAATACTGGGTCAAAACTGACCCAGAACCGTGACAGGTAGACCCTACAACAATACATACAGAGAAAAACCCAACAATCTTATGACCCTCTATGAGTAAATAGAGATAGTGTCTGTCTCCCGAATCCAAACTGGAAGCTGGTTCCACACAAGAGGGGCCTGAAAACTGAAGGCTCTCCCTCCCATTCTACTTTAAATACTCTAGGAACAACAAGTAAGCTTGCAGTGGGAGAGCAAAGTGCTCTAATAGTGCTCTAATATGGTACTACAAGGTCATTAAGATAAGATGGGGCCTGATTATTTAAGACCTTGTATGTGAGGAGCAGGATTTTGAATTCAATTCTGGATTTAACAGGAAGCCAATGAAGGGAAGCCAAAACAGGAGAAATATGCTCTCTCTTTCTAGTCCCTGTCAGTACTCTGGCTGGAGCGTTTTGGATTAACTGAAGGCTTTTTGGGGAGTTTTTAGGACATCCTGATAATAATGAATTACAGTAGTCGAGCCTGGAAGTAATAAATGCATGAACTAGTTTTTCAGCGTCACTCTGAGACAGGATATTTCTAGTTTTAGAGATGTTGCACAAATGGAAGAACGCAGTCCTACATATTTGTTTAATATGTGCATTGAAAGACATATCCTGGTCAAAAATGACTCCAAGGTTCCTCACAGTGTTACTGGAGGCCAAGGCAATGCCATCCAGAGTAAAAATCTGGTTAGATACCATATTTCTTAGATATTCAGGGCTGAATCTAACAACCTCAGTTTTATCACAAATCTTTACTACCATCTTTAATCCTCACAAATACTAAGAAAAATATAAATTGTCAATGTTATCTGTCAAAGTTGACAGCCCAGCAACACACAACAAATAACATGCAACTGTTAAGTTTGACTTGCTGAATTATGCAGAGTGATAAAACTGAGCTTATGACCACTGTAATGAATGACTGAAGCTTTTCCCAAACTTCTCAATGTGAAATTTTACAGAGAGGGAGAGAAACAACAGAATGGGATTCACAGAGCAAACCACATTTGGTAAGACGAAGGAAGGGGGTGTAACACATGTCCAAATTGTTAAATCATCTTCAGGCCTGGATGAGCCCATCCTCCTTTCTCTCATTCCTCCCAAAATCAGTCTTAGGAATCTACATTAGAGTAGGTTAATTACATAAGTCGAATTCAAGGGCTTTTATTAAGTGATGATTATTATTAGTTGATTTTTCCTTTGCTCCTGCTAAATTTCTTTAATTTAATATTCTGCGTTCAAAAAGTCTTAATTGTAGACATTGGTCTTTTAACCCTTTGTGAAACAGTAAATGTAAAGGTTATAAAAGGTAACTTTGGCCATAAAAGTTCATTATTATAGAATCATAGAAGAGAGATGCTGATAAGAAATGTGACTGGAGGATTGTATTTGACCTGTAAGGCCACTTAGACAAGAAACCTTTCTGATGAAGCAGGATCCACAATCATTTGACTTCTGGTTGATAAATGGTTTGTGGTTCAGTCTTTACAGTTCATAGATAATTTTGCTCTTTGTTACAAGCTACCGTGGGACTGCAAAGTACTTTTTGGCAGGTAGCTTAGTTGTAGGGTCAGAAAAAAAACACAAGAACAAGGTTTGAAAAACCATGTTTCCATCTTACAACTATAGAATCAATACAGAATAGAAACAACAGAAAACAATATGATATAATAACTAAAGTAGAAAGTGAGACATATTTTTGCTGCTGCTTTATTACTTATGACAACCAAAGAAACCATTGTATTACAGTAAATTAATATTTAGGTTAGAAATGTAAGTAAAATGGTATACATAAGACATGTGCTATATAGAAAACTGGGAAGAATCTGAATATCACAGTATCCCTGTGGTTTAAAGCACTAAAATTAACAATCTGTAACATTGTAGTTCTACTGCTGTATAATTTTCTGTATAACTAGGGTCTACAAATAATGAACAAATACAACAAAATGGAGAAAATAGATATATCAAAACATCTTTGCACAAAGTGCTGCCCTTTTGGTTTAGACCCTCACAATTAAAACCTTAAAAACTCTGGGAGGAATTCATGCTTAAAAATCTTCATCTATCCATTTTCTTCTGCTTATCCAATTCAGGGATGCTGGAGCCTTTCCCAGTTGTCAGGCGAGAGGCAGAGTACACCCTGAACAGGTTCCTAAGGTTATTCCACTCAAATAAAACTAAAGTAAAAACTAAGACTAGATATGAATATTTTAGTTAAACAAAATAAAAACAACAAGCAACAGAAATGATTAAATGACCTCATTTGAAATACAAATCAGAGGAAATAGTTTTAGTTTCAGTATTTGTTAGTTTGGTAAAAATGTTATTACAATGTGCCTGACATGGTATTGATGGATGTGTTTGAGACACTGGACATGTAACAAGACAAGTGGGTCAACTGTTTTCAAAAAGTGAAACATTTCTATTGTTTCCACTGGTTTTCCTAAATTTTGTCTCTGATATTTCCACTAAATACAACAATAATTAAAAAAAAAAAAATTAACAGTAAGGCAAGGCAAGTTTATTTATATAGCACAATTCAACAACAAGGTGAATCTAAGTGCTTTACAGAGACATTAAAAAACAATAAAAAAAGCATGATTTAAAATTGATTAAAAGAAAAAAAACAGTAGATAAAATCAGAACGTAACAGTAATAAAAACCAACTAAAATTAAACATTTTCAAACAATGAAAAATAAATTGAAATTGTAAGTCTTGAAACTAAACAGAAATGAAAAATAAAAATAAATGACAAAATACAAAACTAATAACACCAATTAACCTAACCCCCACGCATGTTTTTGGCCTGTGGGAAGAAGTTGGAGTACACAGAGAGCACCCACACAGACACAGGAAGAAAAAGCAAAGTCCACACAGAAAGGCCTCAAACTGGATTCAAACCCAGGAGCTTTTCTCAGTGAAGACTGAAAAATCTCATTTCACCAAATTCATTAAAAGTCAAACACAACATTCAAAGACAGCAAGCAACACAACAGAAATGTCTGTGGTGATATCCAGAGACCTCATGCTTTTGGTCAGTGTTCCCTCAGAGATGCTGAGTGGGTCATCAGGTTTCTGCTGTTACTGTGTGGAGCAAATCTGAAACATCCAGTAATAATAAGCACAAAGATTTTTAACACTCAGCTGCTCAGGCAAACAGTAAAATTGCCAGTGCTTACAGCTAGCTTTAAGATGTCTTGAAAGCTCCTCAGCCTAGAATAGAAAATCTTAATATCTGTTGTTTCTGTTACTGTTTGTGTAGAAAATCATTTTTGGAAACACTTTATTTTAACATGTTTGAGGTGACTCGGATGTAAAAAGGGTAAAATAACACAAATTATAAGTGGTGATATTATTCAAATACTTTGTCTGTGCACAGAAATAATTAATTCAGCATGTTTACCTCAGCTGTCAGTCTGATATGAGTCAATAAGTCACTTCTGTCCAAAGACTGTGGACAATATTCAGGGAAGTTTTTGAGCATGTCCTGAACGTTTATGTTGGTAGTGCTGCTGTTTTCACAACTGTTAGCAGTTGTTTAGCAGCTGCTAGTAAACTTCTTTTAAAGTAAATCTAACATTATGGTGTCACACTTTAACACTTAGTGAAAAAAACTCTCATCCAACGTAAGAATATAATCAAACATTTTATCAGAGAGAAATGGGGATGTTTAGGGCACCGGTGCATAACATTACCTGGCACCAATGTTAGATAAGAACCAGCTGGGTTTTTTTTTTTTTTAGCTGAGATGATGAAAATACAAGCGGACAGCTTAAATGGCCATATGTAATTTAAAATGGCTATTTCGGATCTTTAAATTATGACAAAAGTTAATGTATATTTAGGTGCTTAGGATTGTCATCAGATTTCACCCCCTCTCTTTGAGAATTCACAGGAACTATTAAAGTAATTTAACACAAAATGGTTAATAATAATAATTCTGTGACATGAAATAACATTTAAATATTTACCTGGTTACTGTGATGTCATTTCTCCCTCTTGACTGCGCTTAACTTCATTGTAATGTTGCTGCACAGTTTCAAGATCCCCTGAAACATCTGAAAAACAAAAAATAAATAAAACATGCTTTGGCATTGTTCAACATACATGATTCACCTTTATAGCCTATATTTTCTTTACCTGGGAGACTCTCACTCAAAGTTGATGCCTTGAGTGAGTGTTTAATGGAGTGGTCCATGGTTTCCTCCAGTTCCTTACAGATGATCGTCTAATTAAACATCAGAGCTTTTATTACTTTTTCCAAAGTCAAATATTGACGTTTAGAAACACCTGAAACATCTAAATTAATGGGTAGATGTTTGTTTAGAGTGCTTGTGGCCAGTTTATACTTCAAACTCTTCAGTTCAACCCATCGTATCAGACTAAATCTTTGTAATGCTGAAAAATAAAAATATTAACAGCAGCCTCACTAATGTTTAGAGAGCAGGGGTGGGCAACTTCCAGGCTTCAAGGGCTGGTGTCATGTAGGTTTTAGATGTGTCCTTGATCCAACACAGCTGATTTAAATCGCTACATTACCTCCTCAACATGTCCTGAAGTTCTCCAGAGGCCTGGTAACAAACTAATCATTTGATTCAGCTGTGTTGACCCAGAGTGATATCTAAAACCTGCTGGACACTGGCCCTTGAGGCCTGGAGTTGCCTAGCCCTGGTTTAGAGAATGTTCAGACTGAGCCAAAGCACTCAAATACAGAAAAAACACTACTTGGTCTCATTGTATGTTATAATTTGACAAACCATCAATATATTCATCTTCTTCATCATGGTCTTTTTTGCGTCCTCATACATGTTCCTATTTAAGGATACATGTGTCTCAATAGTCTTCCTCATTTTTTTCAGTGCATCAGTTCCAGAAATTTTTTGTGCGTCTACAAGAAAAGAATAAACTTTGTCAAAACATTTTTTTATGTACAATTGTGATTTATTACAGTGACAAGCTGACAATCTTCTTACCTTTATAGCACTTTTTCATGTTTTTCTCAATTGTCTCTGTTAGACTGTTGTAGATGATTTTCTTCCCCTTTAGGATTATTTTGTTGAGTTTTGCCTTAATTTTATCCTCCTTAAAAACATGAAACATGGATGAGTTAATAAACAGAATTAGTATTTGTAGAGTGAATAGGTAAATTCTGCTATAATGGACTGACAAACTGGATAGTTTCATGTCGTACCTCTGTCTGGAGAAATATCAGCTGCAGTTTGACATCTTGGTATTTTTGAATCAGTGATTTTGTGTCAAGTGAAAATCTACTGATGACTCCATTGAAAGATCCGCCTTTAACATCATTTCTGAAAAAAAATGTTTCATGATGGCAGTATTGACAAGTTTGTTTTAATTATTTCAAGTATAGTGTACAGTTTAAAATGTGTTTATTCTTACGGGAAGGTCTTTCTGAATTTTTCATCAATGCTGTCAGTCAAGCATGAAGCTAACATTGTGTTGAGATTTATGTGTTCCCCTTTTTTTGTTTGGTGGATGCCGTATTTCCAAACCACAGCCTGTAGTGTCTTGAAAAAACTAGGCTCTTGCTGAAACAAATTGGAAAACCATTTTAAAAACACATGCTCATATAAAGGTCAAAATCTGTTGCTATGATGTTAATTATAATAATTATAATTCAGATACGTACATCATGGTCCAAAAAAAATTTCAGTTTTTCTTCAGAGGTTTTGGAATTTTTAACGCCTTCTGTAAGACATTGTTCAAAATCCTTGATCGCTTCATCAACTGCTCTTTTGACTTGATCAAGTTCTTCTTTCAAGTTTTTCTCGAGAACTTTACATACATCATCTGCTTTTCCAACACCCTGAAATTAAAACAGTATATTTATTCTTTATTAAAGCAGTAATAACATAAATACAACTCTCTATTTTCATTCATCATTTTGAAATTTTTTTCAGTCAGTTCCTGTCAAAAAATCTTGATAACTAAAATCTTGTTAGGTGTCAGAGTTATGGAAACATTTGAAGTTATCAATTTGTCATTAATATATTGTTCCACACAGATAACTTGATCTCACCGCTTTGCTGCACCTGGCACCTTCAATCAAAGACAGAATCCCATAAGCTCCATTCACATAGTTTATTGTCTCAGAGTGGCAGTCGTTGAGATTTTGCAGGAAGTCTTGAAGTTTGGGTATTTCTGTAAATAAAAGTAATTTAATCTAGTAACTTCTTCCTGGTTTACATAGAGGGAAAATAAAACAAGATATGCATTGAATAAGATTTCTTTTAATCACAAAATATTCTGACATGCTTACAACCTACCATTGTCATCTTCTTTTACACGTTTTCTTTTCAGGAACTCATCAGCACTCACTGTGAACACTTTGAAACCTTTATCGCTGAACTGCTCCTGAAATAATGTGTTTTAATTTTAATAAAGCTTTGCCTCGCCATTACAGAAAACTGTTTGAACATCTTTAAAACTCACACTCAGTTCCTGGAATTCGTTCATCACTTCTTCCTTGGCTTCCTGGTTGTGTGCAACTCTTAAATGGATAGAAAAGAAAACTGGACTCAACATATAGCTTAATCATACAGCAACACATCAAGAAAATAGCTGAGTGTTTGTCTTTCAAAGGATTTGCATGTGGAGTGCAAGATACCTTTACCACTTCAAAAAGATGTGTCAATAAGATCAGCATAATTAAAGGACTGACCACTTCAGGCCCCGCTTTTCTGCCTTCTTTTTTTTTTCTTTTTTCTTTTTTTTTGTGTCCCGTTTGGATCTTTAGCCATCAGAATTGTTGTCTTCAGGCCAAGAAAGATGCCAAGCGGATTTATTTTACCAAGTGGATCATCATGGCCTTGCCATATTGGTCCATTTGATTGACCTTTATTATAATTATGAATTTATTTTACTTTCAGTTCCTACAAACGGGACAGACATGACTGGGCGACAGGACAGGGAGAAAGAATGAAAGAAAGAGAGGGAGAGAAAGAAAACCAAAGGGGAGAAGAGACGGTGAGAAGGGGGGGAAGAAAGAAAAACAAAAACAAACAACAAAAAAAAAAAAAAAAAAAAAAAAAAAAACACCTGGGTCACCTGTATGGAGAAAAAAAACAGAAGAGAAAGCAAACAACAAAGAGCAACATAATAAAAAAAACAGCACCATCACAATAAACTAGCTAGCAGTAGATATCAGTAGATACTAAGTAATAAACGATATTGTGCAGCACGCAAGATAGACAGCGCACAATGTGCTTCTTTTTATTTTCTGAAGGATCGTGCTTTCTATTATTCCTAACCTTTTTTTTTTATTGTTTATGGTTTCATTCAATGGTAAATGGCCACATGCTTATACAGATTCTGCAAACCACAGTAGTTAAAGTAATAGTTCTGACTGCTAGTGAAAATAGTTTTATTTACAAATAACTCCCTCACTGAACTAACACAATTCCTCAAAATGTTTGTAAGTAAGTAAGTAAAATTTATTTATATAGCACTTTTCACAGATAAAAATCACAAAGTGCTTTACAACACAGGAAATGGAAATATAAAAACAATATAACAGTAAATAAAACAATGTAAAACAATAAAACTATAAAAACTATAAAAACAGCATAAGAAGAAATTAATCAAATGCTTTTCTAAATAAAAATGTCTTCAGCTGTTTCTTAAAAGAATCAATGGAGTCCGTGCAGCGAAGAGACAGTGGGAGAGAATTCCACAACCGTGGTGCCACAGTCTGAAAGGCCCGATCACCACGAGTTTTAAAACGAGTGCGCGGTACCACCAGCAGTCTCTGATCTAATGACCTTAAAGCCCGAGAAGATGAATGTGGTTTCAGCAGGTCAGATAAATGTACTCTCTGCTTATATTCCTTCATATTAAATATTTTTTAAATAACTTATTTTAACATTGCATTCAACAACAAACTTAAAGGGCCAAATTGCAATATATTTCTTCACGTCAATATACAGGCTGCAAGGGGGGGTGACGTGGGCCGCAAGTGGCCCCCGGGCCATGAGTTTGAGACCCTGTTCTGAAGTATAAAAGGACAACGCTTTGTGATTTTCTATAAAGTTATGTTTAGCTATGTGTATACCACGGCACCTTTTTGACAAACATGCTGAAAGTGGAAAATGAGAAACATGTCCCATGCTGTACTTGAACCCACAACCTTAGACAAACAGATCTAAACTGTTTCGCATTCGTTTTGTATCGTAGTGCTAAATCACTACAGATGTAATATACTTTTGTCCACTATGGTTTTCCGGCGCTGTTTCAAGTCTGAGTCGCCACTTCCAGAGAAGAAATCAGATCTCAGAGCTCTGTGATCATTAACCACAGGTAAGAAAAAGGTTATCTGAAATAAGAGTAAACCTACAGAACGAATATGCAGCTGTGTTTTGAAGGGTTATCTGATTTATGACAGCTAGCGTCCATCATTTGGTTAAACAGTTGTGTCAGTTGTGCTGAAGTAAAGAGCTAAATGATGAATGAACGGGAGGTTTCAGTTATTCGTGTGTTGCTGTCATGTTGTAATGGTAAATAAGCTGGGTGGGTTTCTGACAGTGTTGTGTTCATATCTTATGAACATTAGAAACGCTAACTGACAGAAATAGAGCACAGACCTGCTATTTTCAATTCTTTAAATAAAAATTTCATTCAAACACTTTTTTCTATATTCAAGTGTTTTATATCTAACATTCACACTAAGATAAATACATCAGATGGTCGGTTGCGCCGTGTGTCTGGCGACACTCTTGATGGAGGACATTGAATGACATCTATCAATTCGGAACCACGATAACAGAATTCTGGCTGACTGGAGCTGGCTCGGACCTGGCTTATTGAAGAACAAGAAGTGGCTACAGCTGTTCAAAATCCCACAAGGCTGGCTGACATGATAGACGATGGGCAGGGCTGTGAGTACACAGACTGTGTTTATTGAACGCAATATGGATAAGATCTTGGAGAAGAAGATCAGCTGAACACGGAACACACACACACACACACGCATGTACACTGACACAGACCTACATTCACCCCCCACCCCCTCCAAACGCCTTGGAAGTGTCTTCTATGTTGTGAGATGTGATGATTCATGTGCTATGTGCTGAGGTGTTTTTTTTTTCTGTGTCAAACTGATCTCCCTGTTGGAGCTCAGTCTGGGGAGTTCTTTTTTTTCCTCCCTAACCCCTTCCATTGTTATTCCTCTCTGACCTGTCTTCCCCATGTGACGTAATGTATGTATGGTCGGAAGGGTAAGATGGTGCTGGCAAGGCTGGCAGCAACCCAATTTCCCTCGGGATGAATAAAGTATTATGTCAATGAAAAATTGTACTTAGTAGTCAGTATAAGCTTTTAATGATATAAGTTTACATGTGATAGAATACTGCATGATGGCCTTTTTATTACTTAGAACTGATTGTTCTTTATAAAAACTTGTTCTGATATTTTTATCTGAATCTTCCCACAGCGATAGTAAGAAGCTCAACAAGCAGTTCTGACCTCTTACCAGGAAAAAGAGCTGCTTCCCACATTCCACCACACACACACACACACACACACACACACACACACACCAATATTCCACTGAACAAAGCGCTGATCACAGGGCCCCCACTCTTGTGTGAGCGCTCTGTGACCGCCCTTGCAAGTAAAACCTGCAGCGTGTGTGTGTATCCACTCTCTGACTCTCAGCTGAAGAAGTGTCATTTAGAATAAAACTCTTGACATATTATCAATCAATCAAGAGCAAATCAGGGGTCAGCATCTTGCCCAAGGATACTTGCATGCAGACTTTCTTTACTGCCCTTCTAAATTATACTGTCTATACAGAGATGCTTCCTGGTGCAAAACACTGTCTTTGCATTCACCTAATAAACAACACAGGATTATCATGGTATTGTTACAACCCCCTCTGCTAAGGGACAGGGAGTGAAATAAAGGTTTTATTGCAAAATTCAAACAGAAAACCGACAGGGCCACGTACTGCAAACCACTAGGCATATAACCAGCACAAAATTAACTAAACCTAAAAGCTAAAGCTAACTAAGGCTAACCTCACGAGCAGTAACACCTCAAAAATCTACTCAAGCTAAGTTCAACCATAGTTAGGGGTTAACAAGCAGAGTTCAACACTATGAACAGTGTTTAGCGAGCAGGATATCATCTCAAATGTACTTCATGAAAGTATAGGTAATTAATGCAGAAACACAGCCCCAAGGGTGGTAACACTATATAATGTAATTTACAAATAAACAAGACAATCAAATAAAATCATAAAGTAATGTGAAAAATTAATGTTACCTACATTATCTAAGTACAAACTGGTGTTTATCCTTTGATAATGTAACACAAGCTTTGTCCCTACCAGGCCTTGAACCTGTTCTCTGACGGTTCTGTGTAAGCAATCTTTTTTTTTATTTCATTGGCTGTTGCTGCATTCACACTGAATGCAATACAGCCTGCAGCGTGTGTTGCTGCATTCACACTGAATGCATTACAGCCAATACGCAATGGCCCCCCACAGAAAGAGTAGCAGTTTACCCACTAAACCTCTCAGTGAGACACATGACAAGCTAACAAACTGTAGATGAGCCTTGTGGTGAGTATTACCTCATAGGTGGGGCCCAGACTATGGTGAGACACAGACAAACCAGTACCCAAATTATATTCAAATGAGGGATGCTGTAATAGAGTGAATTGTTGCCTTATGGCTTATAAACTGGGAAGTGAACGTGATATCAATGTGTTTTAAAAACTGTGGGGATCCCAAGAAGTTGTTCTACACATGTGTGGATTTTTGTTTGTGTAGAGCTTAAATTTAAGGTCACAAGTGCGAGTTAAAAAATGTTCTGTAAAATCTTTGCTCCAAAAGTGGTTGGTGGAATTAAACAGGGAGTGAATTTCCAGGTACTGTTTTTAAGGCTGGGGAAACCTGCAGTAAGCTTTCGTCACGACGAAACATTTCTCCCACTGAAAACACTGTCCAGTTGAACAGAATCAACTTTTGGGGATTAACTTACTTGGATGATTGAACATGTATCTAGATGTTAAAGAAAAAAAATTCACCTGAGGATTTGTGTGCCTCACACTAGCCTCATGCTAACTCTCCAATACACATGAATGGGGAGGGATTTGAGAGACAGAAAAACTGTAGAAATGAAGTGAAATAAATATCTTAGTTTTGCAGACAGTTGCTCTGGTCAATTTGGTGTAACAGTAGGGTCTAAGTCAAACGGTGTGGGAGAAATATGGCCTAAAAGAAGGAAAGTGATTCAAAGTCAATGTGACCCTATCAGCAGAAAAGAGGAATATTTCAGAAAGTGTTTAAAATTTTAAAAATCTGAATGGAAGCACGCAGCTCACAGACAAGCGACAAACGGTGTGAGACTAGTTAGCGGCTAAAGACATAGATTAATAATAAACAAAAATGGCTGCTGCTTTACAACGATCCAATGAAAATACAAATAAGCAAAATGGCCACTGACATTAACATCCATGGCACAATTTATTCTTTAACATGCAATTGGAACACCTTAAGTCTTTTCAAAAAATTAAAAAAAAATCCCTGCCCTTGAAATAACAACAAAGGAATAACTAGAGAACACATTTCCTAAAGAAAACTCAAGTGTGAATGTGGATAGCTGAATTGTTTGAGATGAAATGTCATAACTTCTGAACCTTTGGTTGGGAAAATATCCATTGAGCTGAAATACACCGAACCATTCATCTGAAAGTCAAAGTGCAGAATTGCTGAAAGCTGAAGTTCACAAAGTCTAAATTTTCTTTTGTCATTTAATCAGCTTATTCTGTTCAGCTACTTTCAAACTCTGAAACTACTTCTTCGGTGTGAACTTCTGCTCTCATGTGAATGAGTTGGTGTATTCAGTGTACACACTGGTGTACAAGACTAAGTAATTATAAAAATTCAACTCAAACAATTCAGCTGTCAGCGTTCACACTGAATTTTCTTCAAGAAATGCATTCTCTAGTAAACTGGTACTATCTTAGTCTTGATAATAGTATGTGTCTTTAATATGATTTTTGATATCAGTTATTGAGTACTTTTGCCAACACATTCAGCACTGTGTGGTTTGGTAATTCACTTACCGATCATCTGCAGGATCAGACTTGGTGCAGATAAAGTGGATTTGCTGACATTGACCACCATTTCCAATGAGCCCATGTGCACTTTTTAGGATCTCCCAGGCTTCAACTTCTGATGCTGCTCGAGTAATTTCAGCCACAATCCACACAGTAGAACAATCTACAACAATCTGAAAGAGAATCATAGAATGTCAATTTTAAATAATTACACAAAACAATGTTCAGACAACACAGGACAAAACAAGATGCAGTGGATGTGAATAAAATACCTGTTTCCACATTTCGTTCCTGCTCTTGTTACGATCACCATTTCCAGGAAGGTCCACAAGTGTGACATGCTGCAGGAGCTCATTGTGAGGCACCCTGACAGTCACACTTTTCACTAGTGGCCAAAACCACTGCTGTGCTTTATATCCATCTTCCTGCTTTGGTCCACCCTTTGTGTATATACGAAGTTTTTGAGATAGCTCTTGAGCCTGCAATAAATGAAATAAATACGATAATGCAAGACACGTAACCTGTACAATCACTGAACGTGTCTTCAAATTGGATTAAAGAAGTAGTGCAACGTAAAATATGACTGAAGAGCAACGATAACGTGTAGTGAGTATTGTAGCTTTTAGTGATACTATACCTGAATACGTACTTATACCTAACTGAATTTCTAAAACTTACAATTACAGTAAATTAGGAGCAGAAAACCCCAAATACAGCACAGGCTAATGTAAGTATGTACAACCATATGTACACTCTTGACCTCAGGAGCTAATACTGACATCTTTAGGATGAAAAACTTTTTGAAAGCTTTTCTCATACCATCTATCCATAACATGACTTTTTGTTTGTTTCAAATCCTCTAAATCCATTTCAGTGGAACTCAAATTTGTTTGTTTTTTTCTCCTTTTTTAAAGCTATTCCTTGATGAACTTGCTGAGTTGCACAGCGACTATCACTCATTCTGTTAAAAAACTAAAAAACAAAAAGAATTAGAACCTCCCCTGGTACATTTGGTTGTCATTTTATGGATTTGGAGGTGTGATAAATAAAAATGTTCTCAGTTACAAATCCACTAAACTTGCAGTTAAATTAGTCCAATTTCTATAGAGTAGGCCGACAGTAAATTATGTCAGTCCTCGCAAACTGAAAACATAAATACTTTCTCAAAGAATGCATTATTTAGAGTTTCTGAGCTTACTGTGTCACATTCCAAAGATTTCTTCATGGAGTTTAAAATTTCTGGAATATGTCTGAAATGCTTTTCTTCAATGAGGTTTTTGTTTTTCCACTCTCTGAGTGCTCAGATAAAGTAGAAAAGGTCTATATAAGAATCAGTCTTCCCTATTTAAGTAGGATGGCAGGACCTGACAAGGGAGCTCAGTGTGCTGAGCTGCAGGAGGCAGCTGGAAAACATTGTAAATAAACATTCACATTTTTGTTTCTGTCTTTGGTCCTTTGATCACATCTAGTTTTCAAACTGGTCAAAAGCAGCACTGAGGTTTGATAAGGCAAGAAAAGATTTGTTTTGTGATTTTGGTCTGTAGCACTTATCAAAGATGCATTATATTCTACTCTGCTTCTATTTTTTTTCTTTCTTCATTTTTTTTAATAACAGTTAAAGCCCAATTTGCATAGAGTAGGCCGTCTATAAATTATATCAATTTCAGACTTTGCAAACAAATTTCACTCAGTAAAACAAGAAACATTCTAAGTAATAGTAAGTAATAGAATAGCATTTGACCTTACTGTGTCACAATTCAAAGATTTCCTCTTGGACGCTAGAAATTCTGGAATATTTTTGAAATACTTTGGTTCTATAAGGTTTTCAGGGGATTTGTCTTTCCATTCATCTCCATACAGGGCTGACAGCTTTTTAACCATGTCCCGATAGTCATCATCACCTTTCTTGTAAGTTTTCAGTGACCATAATTCATCATGCCACTCCTAAAACAAGATAAAAACAAAAACAATCTTTGGGTTTTCTTAAATGTCATGCAGACTAACTAGAAATTATAATTATTATAATTATGTATTATATAATTATTATATACATACTTATATATACATATACTGTGAAAAATAAACATTCATTTTATTGTACCTCTTCTTTAATGAACTCAATTTCCGCTTCATACTTTAAGCTACGTGTGTTAGCCTCCACTTTAATCACGACTGAGGTGCATGCGCTGATACTTCCAGTGGGCAAAAGATTCTTCTCATCAATGATGGCATTGATTAACGAGCTCTTTCCAGCCCCAGTTCTTCCAAAGACACCAACAAGCTCTCTCTTGTTAATCTCTAAATCACTGATTTTATTCCTATGGAACAAGAGTTTAAATGTGAGTTAATTTATTCAACAATGAAATGTATCGCAAAATTAGAAAGCCATCTCTTTGTGAACACCTTGTGTATATGATTTCCGTTCACCAGAATGGTCTTACAAAAGACATCTGGATCTCATATAAATAAAGCTTCATTATACCTTAAGTAAAAGGTCTTACTTAAATGTTTATATACCCACTTTATAAAAGCACCAAGTTCTTCTTTGTCGTTTATTTGGTCCTTGATTTGTTTCATTATGCGTTTCACTTCAGACAATATTCTGGTGTCTGTCAAAGTGAAAGTAAAGAAGTGTTTAGCAGGAATTATGAACCATTATAAACACACAATGTGATACACTGATATCCAAAAAGGGTAATGTATCAGGTTCTTATGGACCACTTACCAAGTACTTATGGCACAAGTTGATTGTTCAATGTTTGATTTGAAATAAGAAAAATTTAATATAGTACCTCAGATACCAGCAAACTGATGATAAAGTTTTTTCCTGCTATACAAGAAAAATTTCATTGGATATGTTGTTTAGAAACAAAGAAAAATACCTGAGTCACAACGTCTTTTAGCTGCTGGGAAACATTTGAGGGACTCAGCCTGAAGATCCAACTTTCGCTTTCCTAAGCCACAAAAAAATATCCGTTTGTTGGCAGGGTCTCTCTCGATATCCAAACTTAAGCTCAATGGAATCATTTAGTCAAAATAAAAATATTTCTGCTTTGAAAGATGAATATCAGATGTAATAGATAGTATATATCTTACCTTTGGAACTTGTGGATGGCAAAACCTGAGGATGAATATCAGCTATACAGATCACTATTTGCATTGGCATTGTTCGTTAACAACATTTAAAGGACACTAACATACAAGTTTTACAATCAACAAACGTAAATGCAGTGATTTTTTTTATTAGCCAGCAGACTGATGAAAAATAAATTATAATAACCTTCGTCTTAGTAAACATTGGTGATACTATGAGGCAATTCTTTCGCATAATTAAGTCCCAGTCACAAAGAGCTATAGAGACGGTTGGCAAACCTCCTAGCTAGGGCAAAATGTATATTCCGCAACTCCCTATGAATTAAGTTTTTAGATTCAGTCATTTATTGGCTTCTGTAGAGAGTGGTCAGTCTCTATAAACCAGAGAATGGAGCTTTACTTTGTATCAGGCAGTTGGCCCAAATGTCTGAAGTTCAGTATAATCCTTACCTGAACCACATCAGCTGCTTCTTCATGCTCCTGTTCAAGCTGCAGATAAAAAGTGCAAAGCAGTGTTTAATATTAAGCTCTTAAACATGTATTTGTCATGTGGACATTAAATCTGAAGGGGGAAAAAAAACTGTTTTTAACTTACTTGGAAAAAAACAATTGGTTCCTGATTTGAGTTTTGTTCTTCCTATCACAATCAAAACAATTAAAATCTACATTAGTTAAGAATTAATACAATTAAATATAATTACTGCCAGTGAAACATTGTCACCAGTGGGTCACTTGGTGTTTGCTTTCTGCATTAGAGTATGACTTCTTGTTCCAACACACAGTGGTGTTTTTGTGTAGCTTATCTGGGTAGCCAATTTAATTAAAAACTTATAACGTATTTCAAGGTGTAATCTTCAACCATTCACTCAGGAACACAGAATTGGAGACTCGACTTCACACCCTTAAACATCCCGTAGCTAGCCAGGCCCCTTTAGCCGGGGCACAGCCGAAGGTAGTGTAGGCTCCATTGGCTTCCTCTGGCAGATTGTCCCGAGCAGTCGGGGAAACAAGATGACTGGGTGACAATAGGGCTGCCACGATTAGTCGACTAGTCACGATTACGTCGACTATTAAAATTGTTGACGACTGATTTAATAGTCGACACGTCGTTTGAAGCTTTGTAAGATCCCAAAAGACGCAGGAATGAGTAGTAGGATTTAAGAGTGTAATAACGGACTGAAACAGAAGATGGCAGCACTGCATGTACAAGGATGCCAGCTGCCGTTAAACCCCGAAGAAGAAGAAGTAGCTGTGTCCCAGAATTCATAGCGCGACCCAGCTCAGTTTCCAACAATGGCGGCAGCTAGTTAGTGTTAACATTACTCTTATTATTCTTTCTGGGTCACAAAATAAACGTTTAACATGTTTTCAGGCAAGAATGTAGCTGTGTAAACCTCAAATGTCTGCTCAGTTTATCAAGACAACACATATTTTCAAAAGCGCTCCGACGTTTTCGGAGGCGTCTGTTACCCACTAGCTCGATAGCTAGCTGGGGTTCAAGGCTCACTAGAGCCCGTGAGAACACTGGACTCCCGGCAAATCGTTTTCAAACCCACCACCGTCTTTCGCTACTCAGGTTAAACATGATATATAAGTCATTTAGATAACTTAAAAATGTTATTGTTTGGCCTTTTTTTAGTATTTTATTTGTTCCTGAGTAAATCAGTTTGGCTGAGATTAAAGTTATAGTTTTTACACAGCTGAATAAAAGTCAAGCAGACAGCTGATTATCAGAAGTGTGAGATGCTCGAGAATATACTCCGGTGTCCCGTTATATTTTAGATAGCAAGGAGTTTATTAAACTTCACCGAAACAATCTGCAAATTTCATTAAAATTTAACAAACTATCATCTTGTCTTTATTTTTAGTTACCACATACCTTAAACACTTAAAGCTGTAAGCTAATGATAGTTATATAAGAGCAGATGCTGCTGGTGCAATAAGCTTGTACGTTTTATGTCCAATGGATGCATGATCTGATTAGTTGACTAATCGCAAAAATAATCGGTGACTAGTCGACTATCAAAATAATCGTTTGTGGCAGCCCTAGGTGACAATGAGGAGGAAGCCCCTGGTACACCACCAACCCATTCATGTGTCTAATTGTTTTTCCCTACTTGGCGACACACCCGCAGGGGATCAAACTCTGGTAATTGGTGATTCTGTTCTGAGACATGTAAAGCTAGAGACATCAGTCAAGATGGCCTGAACAGGCGACAGTGAGGGAAATTTAAAACTGCTGGCTAAGGGTAAACATAAATTCAGTAAAATTGTAATTTACGTTGGCAATACTGACATCCGGTTATGTCAATCAAAGGTCACTAAAATTAATATTCAATCGGTATGTAACCCTATAGGCCAGCGGTCCCCAACCTTTTTTGCGCCACGGACCGGCTTATGCCCGACAATATTTTCACGGACCGCCCTTTAAGGTGTCGCGGATAAATCCAACAAAATAAAACTAGTACCGGTACCGGGAAAAAAAGAAAATTTATTCATAACACGCGTGAAAAGACCAAGGAAAACCGAGTAAACGATAAAAACGATAACAAAATAATGCTGAAAACCGATGAAAACTATACATTTCACACCTGAGCCTCAACTCTCGCGGCCCGGTACCAAACGACTCATGGACCGGTACCGGTCCGAGGCCCGGGGGATGGGCCCGCAGCTATAGGCAACAGAATGAAACTCTATTTTGTCTCAGGTAGTTGGCCCAATGTCTGAAATTCATTATAATCCTTACCTGAACCAAACCAGCTGCTTCTTCATGCTCCTGTTTACCCTGCAGATAAAAAGTGCAAAGCCAAATAAAATACTGAGCACTTAAACATGTATTAAAAATTGTATTTCTCGTATAGATACTAAATCTCAAGGAAACAAAATAGTTTGTAACTTAATTGAAAAGAAGTGACTATTTCTTGATTTGTGTTTATTTCTTTCTAGCACCACCAAAACATTGTAAATCCATATTAGTGAAGAATTAAAAAAAAAATTATGCTACATATTGTTACTGCCAGTACATTTTTTTTAATATCAAGATAGTTCTAACAAAAATTAAACCTCTGTACACTAAAATAACAATGATTGTCAAAGAAATCAATTACCTTTAACAGCTTGAGGTTATTCTTGAATATCACTCTTGGTCCAGCTTTTGGGATCAAAATATCAATTTCTCGATCATCTAGATAATACAGACTTTCCGCATTGATTTGTTCATCTGTAATTAAAAGTAAAATTGAAGAGATAAAGATTATTCTCAACTTGCTTCAGAAATTCTCGCTAATGAGTGAAAAAGCAATCCGCACAGTTCTATAAGCTGTTTTACAGTTAACAGATCAAATAATAATCAATATCTGTCAATCAGATCAATACTTTACCTTTAAATTTCTTCACCCAATCACTTAGGCCCCATTCAAGCAGTGTGTTTCTTACGAAATCATCCATGACCAAGAAATGAAACTGAAATATAAAATGCAATATTTAACCAGACAGCACTGCTTTAAAGATTAGACATCATGATCAACTTTAATCCTTTAATGCATACAGAATACAATAGAACTTTATTTGTATAGCACATTCAAAACCAGCGGTACACCAAAGTGTTTTACAGTAATACAATAATTTAAAGAAAGGAAACTAACGGAATAAATACACCAACAGGCGGAGAGCACTAATTAGCTGCAGCGCAGTGAAAATATGCAAAAGAAAATACAAACACAACTCGACTAGGAGATTATTCAGCAATAAAATAAAATAAAATCATTAAAACTACATAAAAGAACATTTGCAGGATACAAATACTAACTAGGGAAGGCTAAATTGAATAAAAAGGTTTTCAACCGCGATTTAAAAGATTGAACTGATTCAGACTCAGGAATAGCAAAATAGGAAGATTATTTCAGAGTTTGGGTGCAGCTATGGCAAAAGCACGATCCCCTCTGGTCTTCAACCGTGCCCTAGGTTGCACTAAGAGCAACAGGCCCATCTACTAGGAGTGTACAAGCTGCGAAGTTTAACAAGATAGCTGGGAGCAATGTTATTTATAATTTTAAAGGTAACCAATAGTCATTTAAAATCAATACGGTATTTGATGGGAAGCCAATGAAGGTCAGCGAGGATAGGGGTGATAGAATCAAACCTGCCAGTTCCAGTTAAGAGGCGTGCAGCCGCATTTTTAACAAGCCGAAGTCTGCGGAGAAGGGGATTGGAGGCCAAAATAGAGGGAGTTACAGTAGTCTAATCTAGATGCAATAAAGGCATGGATACATTTCTCAAGGTCCTTACTGGGTATATAAGGCTTGGCCTTGGCAATTTGGCGTAATTGGTAAAAGCTAGATTTAACTACAGTGGAGACTTTGTTTGTTTGTCAACTTTAAAAGAACTGTCCAAGTGCGCCATCGTCGCACTCTCATACATCATCAGAGACACTGATATTAAATTCAGATTAAAAGTTTAAACTGCTCACCTTTTGTTAGAAGTAATGCTGGAAAAGGCTGGTGAAGAAAGCAGTGGGACACAAACAGGAAACAGGCGGAAAAAATAAAAATCGAGCAAAAAGCAAAGTCCACAAATGGATAAGGTTAAAATCAAACTGGAACTGTGTGGCTCAGACTGCACTATTGCAACTGCAATATAATAGAAGTTTACATATACATATAATAGAAAGGTAAACCCAACATGAATAAGGCGGGAGCAGGAAAAGCAGAACGGAGAACCGAGAAAGGCAGGAAGAGGAGGTGTTTGTGCAGCGCAGATGGGAGTGGGTGGCAGATGGGTAACCTGCCTCAGAGGAAGTGGGGTTTTTTTTTTTTGTTTGTTTAAAATCAATCAATGGGATTAAAGTTTACAGACGCATTTTCATCTATACTTAAAATACACTGAAAAAAAAAAACATTAAAAAAGGGAGAGAAATACTTTCAGCTGTTCCCTTTTTCACAAGAGCTCATCACAACAGACACAAGAATTTGTGCTGCTAACCAGAATCAAATCAGGGATCTTTCACTACTTAGGCAAACAGAAAAATAACTATATATCATGGAGCCACTAACATTAAGTTGCCAAACTACATTAAGGTTCTTAGATTAAAAATATCAACATAGGTTTTATTATCTGCTGCCACATTGTACTGATAATAAAGGCGTGAAACAATGTTGGGTGATGAAGACTTTTTTTAAAAAGTTCTTTATTATTACTATTCGTTTCATTTCAGCGTTATTTATAGATCACCAAATTGCAACAACAACAGCCTCAAGGCTCCTTATATTGCAAGGTGGCCCTACAATAATACACACAGAGAAAAACCCAACAATCATATGACCCCCTATGAGCAAGCACTTAGGCAACAGTGGGAAGGAAAAACTCCCTTTTAACAGGAAGAAATATCTGGCAGAACCAGGCTCCAGGAGGAGCGACCATCTGCTGCGACTAGTTGGGGTGAGAGAACGAAGACAGGATAAAGACATGCTGTGGAAGAGAGACAGAGATTAATAACAGGTACAATTCAATGCAGAGAGGTCTATTAACACATAGTGGGTGAGAAAGGTGACTGAAGAAGAAATACTCAATGCACCATGGGAATCCCCCAGTAGCATAACTAAGATTCAGGGTCACCTGGTCCAGCCCTAACTATATGCTTTAGCAAAAAGGAAAGTTTTAAGCCTAATGTTAAAAGAAGAGTTAGTGTCTGTCTCCCAAATCCAAACTGGAAGCTGGTTCTATATTGTGGGGTCTGAAAACTGAAGGCTCTGCCTCCCATTCTACTTTTAAATAATACTTTTAATATTTTAAATACTCTAGGAACAACAAGTAAGCCTGCAGTGTGAGAGCGAAGTGCTATACTACAAGGTCATTAAGATAAGATGGGGCCTGATTATTTAAGACCTTGTATGTGAGGAGCAGGATTTTGAATTCAATTCTGTATTTAACAGGGAGCTATTATACCAATATAATGGGTATAATTTAGGACATCCTGATAATAATGAATTACAGTAGTCCAGCCTAGAAGTAATAAATGCATGAACTAGTTTTTCAGCATCACTCTGAGACAGGATATTTCTAGTTTTAGAGCACAGGTGTCGAACTCCAGGCCTTGAGGGTCAGTGTCCTGCACGCAGTGGCGGTCCTAGCCTGTTTGGCACCCTGGGCGAACATTCCCTCTGACACATAAAACTTTAATGTATTGTTTGGAGTTTAGTCCTGTTACTGTTACTATTTTTACCATTTCTTCTTGGAGCAACTGTAACCCACATAATTTCCTTAGGGATTAATAAAGTATTCTGATTCTGATTGTTTCAGGATGACCTGCCATTATCCAATGACACATCTGCTTACCTGTATCTTTTGCTCGTTTCTCCTCTTCTTTTCTCTTTTTCTAAACTGAGCACCTGATGGCTTTGAACTTTTCTTGTCCATCTTGGTTTTAATTTTGCACTCCAGTATGAACACCCATTCCCCAACCCGAGGATCACCACAACATAATCTAATAGACCTACACCTTAGTTCACAGATTCACTTTGTCTAAGGTGTATCTCTGGGATTTCACACAACCCAGGATTCAAATCATGAATAATGGGCTTGGATTTACATCATTATGAATTAAATGTGCTCTGGAAGTAGCCGCCCCTGCCCTTTCGACGGGTTGTGTGTCAGACTTTAAATCATCAAACTATAAAATATAAATTTTAAATTGTTATTGATCCCTTTACCCCCAGTCCTAAAGTGTATATTTATTTTCTTACTCTTCTTATATTTATTGTTTGTTTACTTGCACGGCTGTAACTGGAGCCTCGTCGTCTCGTCTCTCTATATACTGGACTGTAGCGGAGATGACAATTGAAGGAAATTGCCGTCCCGGGTTTCCTCCGTGGCGTGAGCGATAAGCAGAGTTTTGTCCTTTCCTTCTAAGATTCCTAATTATTTAAAGTAACACTCAGGTATGCCGTTCAGCTGGGTTAGTTACAGCGCCGGGAGCAGCTTGGGAGAACAAGGAAACACAGACTGCTTCAGGTTGCCTTCCCAAATCAACTCAAAGGTTTATTTGATACACAGCAGTTTATATAGATGAAAAAAAAGGTTCGTGTGTCAGCTTTCCCAGTTCAAACCGGTACAGACTAAATAAGGAAACGTCTTCCTGCCTTGTGAGCAAAGAAGTATCCTGTGTGTAGTTTATCAGTTCAGCTATAATTTATGATCATCCCAGCAAAATACACTCCTAGACATAAAATACAGAGTTCTTTCATTAGTGAATTCTGAAACGAACCACCTAGCCTTTAACGAGCCTTTTCCAGGAGATAAAGAAAAAGGGAGGATGGGAGTAAGGAAGTGGTCTCATCTCTGTGGTGTTTTCGACCTTGGGGTACCAGCTTGTGAGTCCTACACATTAATTCTTGGGTCACAGAGAAAGAGAAAAACAACTAGTAGATGGGCCATATTGAGTAACAGTTTTCCTGTATAAAACAATATCCTGTAAATGCTTACCGTGGTATCAAAATATCATAACAGTTCTCCCCTTTTATCATGAAATGATAACATAGTATAAAGACAGAATGTAATAACATAATATAAAGATAAATCATAAATGTGAAACAAATCATAAATGTAACTAGTCCTTCGAGTGAGCTTAATATCAAAAATTCCGAGAGCGTATACATGGTATCACACAACAGACAATAATCATCAAAAACATGCTGCAACGGTTACAAAGGCTACAATTAGTTTCTTCCATCTTCCAAACGTGTCCTGTAGCCACTTATGTAGCCACTGACCGTGACCTGCATTGGCAATTAGTTCTATCTGCAATGCTTCAAGTTTATTCATAGCTTGTGTGAATGAACCGTTAGGAGCGGTATTATTGGGAATGAAAGTACAGCATACATCAACGGTTACTAGACCACAGGTACCGGTCCAATTAACAGGTAAAGCTAATCTAAGAGTATTATTGCACATCCAATAAGCATGTGGGATTGCTCTAGTTAGGCGCGTGACCATGTGTGATTTAACTAACTCCCCCCAGTCAGTGTCATTTAATACACCGTCTGGGGGAACAATGATCGATTCTCTGCTCGAACTTGAACTGTGTGTGTGTTCCTCCAGATATGATACAACTTCAGCCACAGAGACAGCTAGCCATGTCTCATTACAGCGTGCACCTGGGGAGTCAGAGAAGAATGTATAGTTATCCTTTGTATAATCTATGTGTGTGTCTGGGCCAGTTAACTTTAGTCTGCGCAGACATATCATACTAGTATTAAAATGGAGAGGGATCTGTCCTAAGGGCAGTGAGGGCTTTAACCTATTCTTAGGGCGTTTCATTGGGGCGCAGGTCCCTGCGGTGTCATTAGATAACTTCAATAATTCGCCTAATGGAGTCTCAGGGTTAGTTGGTGTGTGTGTGTGTCTAAGTAGGCAGTCGAGAGGGCTCAGAGTCAACTGTAAAGTGTCTTTAAAGAGAGCATTATCTCCGCCGATTTTCTCTAGTCCCTCAGTGAGGGGGAAACCGGATATGGGGTATCCTACTATTACCTGTTCTGGATTAGCCTTTGAACAGACATAACAGTTACTGTTTCCTAAATCACGAGCGGCTGTTCTGGCATTTTCATACCAGGCGTTAGCTCCTGTTCTAGAGGGCGCATAAGATGGTTTATTAGTGGCGTCTATGTTGCTATATACTGATTTTAGGGAGCGTGAGGAGTGCATTAAGTAGGTGTCTTGCAAAATGGAGCATGAGGTATAGTCAGCAAAATATGACCTGCAGAAATGTGAACATGGTTGCAGTTTACAATACAAAATAGCAAAGAGAAATCCTAAGGTTACTGCGATAGATGTGATAAATAACCTAAATATATAAGAAAGACAGTTCTTCAGTCGTCTCCTGGCCTGGTCCCAGGTTCGAGAGACACAGAATAAGCGTCGTATGATGACAATGGGCATTTCATTTTCTCCATTATCAGGATGAAATGAGTCTGGCTTTATCAGGTTAGACATCATGTGGTACTTTTGGCTTTCTGTTCCTGCTGGATGTTTGAGTACCTTGTTGTTGTTCTTTCAGACGTTGTGTGTTAATCAGTGATTGCGTGTGTGTATGTAACTTTTGGATCCGGGCGCTGGCTCGCCTGAGATGTCATCTACCCGTGTGTGTTTATTTGCTCTAGTTCCGGGCGCTGGCTCGCCGGAGATGTCGTCTGCTTGATCCGACGCCTGAGATGGTCCGATTGGGCTGGTCTTAACCCTGCTGGCATGAATCCACTGAGGTTGTCCGTCTGTGAGGATGCTGGTTCTTCGTCACTGCCAGTACAGTCTGGGGCTGGAACACGCGCGGCCTCCCAGAGAGTCCTTGGTTTTAGTGGCTTCTCCAACATGCATCTCCTTGTCTCCACTGGTGGAACTGTGGAGGGGAAAAGCTGAGAGAGACAAACTTTCTGATAGTTATTATTCAGTTTTTCTACCAGGTTGTGAACATCAGTGGACAATGCAATATACATCACCTTCTACTAGCGGTGCCCCTCTGGAAGCTGACCATGGTGTTGGAAATAGTCTTATTTCAAATGGAAATAATTTGGTTACTGCAGATTGAGTCATTCTAATCTCACACAGGACTTGAGTAAGTAATTTGACCCAGGTCATTAAAGTTTTAGCACACTTTTGAATTACTTCTAATGTGAATGAAGATCCTCTATCACTGTTAATCTGGTGAGGTATTCCGAATCTGGGTATTATTTCATTGCACAACTTTTGACAGACTACTTCTGCAGTTTCTTTTGAGGTTGGATAAGCTTCTACTCATTTACTAAATTGATCCACTATTACCAGTAAGTACTTGATGCTTCCTTGTGCTGGCATATGTGTGAAATCAATTTGTAATGTATGAAATGGAAAATCTGGTTGTGGTAAATGCTGATGTTTTGCTTTTGAGCTACCTACATTAGTTCGCGCACATGTTAGACAGGTTGCTAATATGCTTTTTACTGCATGTGATGTTTTCTCAATTACAAATCTTGATTTTATTGCCCCTATTACCCCTCTTTGTCCGACATGACTCACACAGTGAAAATGTCGGGCAAGGACTGGCATCAGGGAATATGGGAGGGCAATCAAACCCTTAAGATTTTGTATAGGCCATCTCTGTCATCTAAGGTACAGTCATTATTCTCCCAATACGTGTAATCACATGCACAGGCTTGCTCTTTTATGAATTTTAAATCAACATTTTTGTCTAAATAGTCTGGGAGTGTAACAAGTGGCAGCTGTAGGGGCACAGATAATACTTCCTGCGGAGGTGGGAGCTGTGATGCAGCTGCAGCCTTGGCTGTCACGTCTGCTAAGGCATTACCTGTTGCTTCGTCTGTGTCAGCTGTACTGTGTCCTTTCGTTTTTACAACTGCAACGGCCGATGGCAGCTGTATAGCCTGAAAAAGTCTTTTAACAAAATCACAATTTAGCAATTTATTTTCCATCAGCAGATCTAAATCCTCTCTGTCTCCACAATGTGCCAAAGTCATGCACAACGCCAAATGCATAGCGGCTGTCTGCGTAAATTGTCACATGCTTATCCAAATGTAGCTCACAGGCGCGTATTAAAGCCATGAGCTCTGCTTTTTGTGCTGAGTGAAATGGTAATGAGTGAGCCTCTAGTATTATGTCAGGCAATGTCACCACTGAATAGCCACAAAGAAATGAGTTGTCATTCGGCCTTGAACAGGACCCGTCCACATAAACCGTGGCTGAGTCTGAGATAGGTGTTTGCTCTAAATCTGGACGTGGTGCTGTGGATTCCTGTATACGTGTCATGCAGTCATGATCGTCAAGCCTGTCTGAGCCATCCTGTCGGTCAGAAGAACACAGCATAGGATCAATAAATGTGCTGGCGAATCAGGTGTGCTGCTCGCTTTTATAGTGAGATTTGCATATGTTGTATAGTTATGTTTGCTATAATGGTCGTGACCTAGTGATTGGTGTGTAGAATAGTGTCATGTGAGAGTGTGAGCTTCTCGCAGTCCCTTATCATGATAGAGCAAGCTGCTACTGCCCTCAGGCAGGCCGGCATTCCTGAACAATTCAGGCAGCACCTTTGAGTGGCGGAGGTCAGCACTCCCTGTAATGCATTGAAAGAGGCAGTCATTTCTGTGGACCACAGTATTCGAGGAGGCTTGTCTTTTTTACAACAGTCACGCAGAATGTGGTCATGAAAAGAACAGTCTGGTATCCACTGTCTGCAATAGTTCACCATGCCCAGGAAGGACAACATTTCCTTCTGTGTAGTGGGACGAGGGACAGAGGTCACAGCTTTGACCCTGTCTGCAGTCATGGAACGTTTTCCGTGAGACAGTGTGAATCCCAAATATTGAACAGAAGTCTGACAGTACTGCATTTTCTTTGCATATGCTTTGTGGCCAGTCTTTTGGAGGTGCTGGAGAAGCATGTGTGTAGCAGTTTGACACAGTTTTTCACTTTCAGCACAGAGGAGGAGGTCATCCACATGTGGATCAGGGTGCAGCCCTGGAGGAGTGAAGCACCATTGAGAAAGCAGCAGAGCTGTCTATCATGCCTTGGGGCAAACGAGTCCAAGTGTACTGCTTATTTCTATGTGTGAATGCAAATAACGGCTGTGTGTCACAGGTACTGAGAAAAAGGAGCGGAGCATAAATCCACCACGGTAAAATGTGTATGCAATGCATGTCAATATGCTGTGAACATCTGAAACGAGAGGTGGCAGAGGAATGTTGACTGCATTAATTTGCCTTAAGTCTTGTATGAAACGCCATACGCCAGGTTTGTTAGGCTTTGGCACAGGATTGACAGGAGTGTGGGCTTTATTGCTCCTGTAGTCAATAAATCTCCTATGATGACATCTAGAGCTGCGGCTTTTTCGGCAGAAATGGGATGTTGCTTGACATATACTGGCTTGTTGTGTTTTAATAGGTGTACGTGATAAAGTGTACAGTCAATAAATCCTATATCATTCTCACTTCTTGACCACAATGTCATATTCTGGTATTCAGCTGGCAACATAAGTGCAGAAATAGTACAGTGGATAGGATAGGTTAGATCTATGTGACGACATGGTGTAGTTATATCATAACCTATGTCTGAGTTATGTGACAAAATCACTGTTTGACCTTCACTTGTGTGAGCAGTTATCATGTTGTTGAACAGTGTGAGAGAAACAAAAGTGTGGCTCCCAGTCATGGGATTACCTGGTAGTGGCGTCTGTACACGTTTTTTTGGCACAGTGTGTGACATAGAGTACCGGACAAAAAGGATGTTGAGTTCATTCTCTGCTGAGGGTCCAGCTGACACAGAGGATGTTCCTTCTCCATCATGTCGGTACATAGGGCAGAGAAAACATAAGCTGTTATCAGTGTCAGCAAACATTTCACCCTTTGTGTTAAATTAAATACACAAATTCATTTTTGCTTTGGGTGTCTGCGGCTGCTGGAAAACTGAGCTAAATTTGCACCTCTAGCTTGTCCAACAGTGCATAAAGCGTTTTATGAATACTAGGATAGATTCATCAGGCTTCTGTTTACACATAGTTACTGCATTTAAGTCAATTTTGTCTCTGGACATTGTTAGCAGGAATTTCTTTAGATTCTTAAAGAAATTGGTGATTTTGTCATTATTTACCCACAAAAACTCTGCAGTTGTGGATGCTTTATCATGCTTTGGGTCTGTTTGTTTACTACCGCGAGTGTTGGCGTGAGGACCTTTGTCATTCCGGCTTTGTTTTTCCTTTTTTCCTTTTAGATAAGTCTTTATTAAAGTTCGGGTAACAGGTATTTCTTTAGCTACCTCTAAACCTCTAGCTACGATATCGTGGCGTTTCATGTGGGTGTCTATTGTGGACACTGCCTGATGCAAAAGTTTTTCTTCATAGTCGTCTAAATTGTTTTTCATAAGTTCCTCACATTCTTCTTTCAAAAGTTTTTCTCTTTTTTTTATGTTCTGCTAATTCTTCCTCGCGGCGTATATATTGTTTTTCCTGATCTTGTTTAAAGAGATGGCTAAGATCCGTTGCATGTGATTCAGATTTTTCGTCGCTTTCTTTTGAGCTGGTTGGATCAGAATGCTGACATTGTTTACGTGCAGCTGCTACAGCGACTATTAATTCGGTCTCATCGTAAGGGTGTGGGGCTGTAGGCTGAACGGCTGAACATGCAAGACTAGCTTTTCCTGCGGTAGGTTTATTTTCTATGCCAGAGCCTGCACTAGTTTTATTTGATGTAAAAGTATCTACACCTGGTTCCGCGGAACGATATCTATGGAAAAAGGGGCGGTCCCTTTTTCCATAGTGGTAACATTTGATGTATCACGTCGCGGCATTCTATCATATATTTTCTACAGGACTTTTTAAGCAGACTACTTTTCTTATCACAAATGATATTCAACATTTCTACTGACCTGTTTTCTGGCGATAATCGTTCGGGATAAGGCTCCAGAAATAAATTAGAATGCATTGAACTTCTTAAGTTGTAAACAAAGTCAGTCACATAAGCACTCCCGCATGTTCTGGATACGTGATCATGGACGTCTTCACCGATTCGCGGACGTAGGTTACACGTAACCGGAAATGGGAGTTGTACTGAGCCGTTATTTGAGACTTTATTTTGTATTTTATTAATTTTTGGTTTTACAGGTACTTTAGATTTTTTATCGGACCTGTCTGTGGTCTTTGAATAATTCTGACTCATGTTCAGTGATTTCCAGAGGGGTTTACACGCTAGGAGGATTTAGGTTAGTATTTTCGCTGCGGCACAGCTGAGGTCACTTTAAATTTATTGCTAGCAATTTTTTGTTTGTGTGAGCAACTCTCACTTAGCGAGCAACTTCTCGCTTAACGAGCAACTTCTCGTAAAACAACAGGCAACTTCCTGTGTCTTTCTGCTTTTAATTTACTGCTTTTAACCCTTGTATGGTAATCGGGTCTGTGAGACCCGTTTTCAGTTTTCTTTCGTTTTTTTTTTTTTTTTTTTTTTTTTTTTTTTAACAAAATTAAATTTAATTATTTACTAGCTTTCTGTGAGTGAGCAACTTCTCACTTTTTAACGTACGTTTCAAGACAACAGGCAACTTCCTGTGTCACTCTTTGGTGAGCAACTTCTCACTTAACGAGAAGTATTTAAGACAACAGGCAACTTCCTATGTCACTTTTTCTGAGTGAGCAACTTCTCACTTTTTAACGTACGTTTCAAGACAACAGGCAACTTCCTGTGTCCACCAACACCACACAAGGGTTAATTTACTTTATTCGGGGACTGAGGAAGTCGTCAGTGTATCTCTCTGGATCACTAAGTGAAACTTCGTCAGCATATCCCGTTTCTTTATGGATCGATCACTGAGAGAGGTATAATAGGTCTTTATATAAATATGAAAGACGCATATTTACCTTCTGTCAGTTATCCCACTTCTGACACCAAATTGAAGGAAATTGCCGTCCCGGGTTTCCTCCGTGGCGTGAGCGATAAGCAGAGTTTTGTCCTTTCCTTCTAAGATTCCTAATTATTTAAAGTAACACTCAGGTATGCCGTTCAGCTGGGTTAGTTACAGCGCCGGGAGCAGCTTGGGAGAACAAGGAAACACAGACTGCTTCAGGTTGCCTTCCCAAATCAACTCAAAGGTTTATTTGATACACAGCAGTTTATATAGATGAAAAAAAAGGTTCGTGTGTCAGCTTTCCCAGTTCAAACCGGTACAGACTAAATAAGGAAACGTCTTCCTGCCTTGTGAGCAAAGAAGTATCCTGTGTGTAGTTTATCAGTTCAGCTATAATTTATGATCATCCCAGCAAAATACACTCCTAGACATAAAATACAGAGTTCTTTCATTAGTGAATTCTGAAACGAACCACCTAGCCTTTAACGAGCCTTTTCCAGGAGATAAAGAAAAAGGGAGGATGGGAGTAAGGAAGTGGTCTCATCTCTGTGGTGTTTTCGACCTTGGGGTACCAGCTTGTGAGTCCTACACATTAATTCTTGGGTCACAGAGAAAGAGAAAAACAACTAGTAGATGGGCCATATTGAGTAACAGTTTTCCTGTATAAAACAATATCCTGTAAATGCTTACCGTGGTATCAAAATATCATAACAACAATAAAGTTTACTTTGACTTCAGCAGCAAGCAGGCGCGCCGAGGGTTCTCGCGCTCACTTTCAATTTCGAAAAGACATCGGTGCAAATTATAAATCTGTGTCATAATGTCTGGTGTTTTCGTGTTTGTTGGTTTTTTTTTTATTTTGTTTTATTTTGCGAGCTGGTTATTAGATGCTGCTCCAGCCGGTCAGAGAATCCCCCGCCGCCCCGCCCTCTCCTCTCTGTGCCACAAGCAGCAGGCGCACCTCGCAAACGGAGGGCGCCCTTACTCCCGCAAATGGGCGATAGTAAACCCCAGTATGCGCTGGCATGACGTCGGGGCAGAATGAGTACGGACAATTTTTATTTTATTTTTTATTTTGCCGATGCCCGTGATGCCGCCCCGGGCAACCGCCTGTGTCGCCCGTATCAACAACCGCTACTGCCTGCAGGTTTTAGATGTTTCCTTGATCCAACACAGCTGATTGAATGGCTAAATGGCCTCAACATGTCTTGAAGTTCTCAAGAAGCCTGTTAATGAACTCATCATGTGATTCAGGTGTGTTGACCCAGGGTGAGATCTGAAACCTGCAGGACACCGGCCCTCAAGGCCTGGAGTTCGACACCCCTGTTTTAGAGATATTGCGCAAATGGAAGAAAGCAGCCCTACATATTTGTTTAATATGTGCATTGAAGAACATATCCTGGTCAAAAATCACTCCAAGGTTCCTCACAGTGTTAGTGGAAGTGAAGATAATGCCATCCAGAGTAAAAATCTGGTTAGGTGCCATATTTCTAAGATATTCAGGGCCGAAAACAACAACCTCAGTCTGAAATCTTTACTACCATTTTTAATCCTTACAAATACTAATAAAAATATAAATTGTAAATGTTCTCTGTCATAGTTAACAGCCCACCCTCGAACAACAAATAATATGCAACTGTAAAGTTTGACTTGCTGAATTATGGTGTATACCTGATAAATTCACTGACAATTAAAGCAAAAAGAATTGATAAATCGTGGCTCTAATTTGTTGCTGAATCAGTGTTTGTGTTTTTAGAATGGCGTATTGAACATACTCAAATGTTTTATTGCTACATAAAATGATTGTGGTTCACACAAACATGCATTCTTTTCCTCCCTGCTGTATTCATTTTAAATTATGCAAAACACAAAAAGGGACAGCATGAAAACATTTGTAGGGCCACATAAAATATCTGCAGTTTGTGATGTGATAATAAAGTGAAAACAAATGATTTTCATTCCAGATTCAAAGTACTAAAGACAATGAGATCCCCTGGTTCGTCTGAACATCCAGCCTTTTTATGGGAATCGGGATGCAGAGTGATAAAATTGAGTTTATTTAAATATTATTTTGTAAATAGTTAATCATGTTTATATTGTGGAAGTCTAAGAGATGTGAGATTCTCTGAGTTTGCCATCTATGATTAAGAAAGAAGTTATATTAAGTATGCTGTGATTGGTAAACGCATAACATTCATGTGTAATTAATACATGATTATGCATGAAGTGTATGAAGGAAAGTACAGTGGAACCCCGGCTTACGAAGACCCCATTTAACGAAAAATTCAAGTTACGAAGGCACTTAACGGCAATATTTCCTCATCTTTCTGAAGCACTTTGCAAACCACACCAAGGTAAGCCATGATAAAAGTAATGGAATTGCGATGCTGGTGAACAACTACATTTTTTCAGCTTCATTGTTATGTTCAAAATTGGTGCACGAGTTGTAGGTTATAATGCCAACTGAGCCAATGAGGCCAAACTCAAGAAAGACCAACCAAAATTAATGAAATATTCAGTTGCAGAAAATTCCATAATTTGACTTTTTTGGGGGGTTGGAATATGTTCAAAAGCTAGATTTCTGCATTCTGTCACACACACACACAGCTACATGAATGGCTCTAAGTGCATTCATGTGTTGAATAAACAAAGATTACATGTTAATGTTTTGTTAGTACCCTTATTTCATTGTGTTACATTTCACCCCAGGATATGTTACAACTAACCCAGACTATGGGGTTAATTGTAACATTTCACTCTTTGTGTATGAGACCATACCATGCAATGGGTAATTGTGCTGCAGAGAAAATAGCTGCACTATTTAATAGCAGAGACATGTAAATACTTTGCATTACATTTTGAATCCACTACCTTAAACGAGCTCCAATTTACAGACAGAAATGTCAAAAATGTTACAACTATCCCCGGTCTCCCCTACATGTACACGTATGTATGTATGCATGCATATGTATGCTTTCTTCAACCTCCGCCACCTCCTCCTCCACCAAGAACTTCGTCTTCAGCCAGCATCGCCTCACTCAAAAGGCAATGGAAAAAGGTGCTTCGACTTACGAAAATTTTGACTCATGAAAGACCCTCTGGAACAAATTAATTTCGTAAGTCGGGGTTCCACTGTATATTGTACACGTGATAGAGCTAAAAAGAAGAACATATTCATGTGTGAAACAGCTATATCATATAAATGCACAATAAAGTACTTTATATGGATGAGAAAACATAACCACTATAATGAATAACTGACCCTTTTCCCAAATTTATCAGTGTGAAACATCACAGAGAGGGAGAGAAACAACAGGATGGGGTTCACAGAGCAAACCACATTTGGTAAGAGGAAGGGGGAAGGAGGGTGTCATGCATATGTGCAAATGGGCTTTAAAAGTAGGAGCATTCAGGATTCTTCCTCTAGTTTCCATCATGATCAGCCAGCCTTGGGAGTTCAAAGTTGGAAATTAAAGGGATTAGGTGCTACCGAACACAATGAATTTACAAATTATAATTTTTGTTTCTTTCTCTCGTGCAATGTTGGATTATAATTTCAAAGTATTTGGAGAACACTAACTCCTCCTAAACATCAGCAAGACTAAGGAGCTGATCGTGGACTTCACTACAAAGCAGGCGAGGAATTACAAACCCCTCATCATCAGTGGCACGCCAGTGGAGAGAGTGGACAGTTTCCGATACCTGGGTGTCCACATCACTCAGGACCTGTCATGGTCCTGCCACATCAACACCCTGGTTAAGAAAGCCCGTCAGCGTCTCTTCTTCCTCAGAAGACTTAGAGACTTCCATCTGCCACTGAAGGTGCTCAAGAACTTCTACTCCTGCACCATCGAGAGCGTCCTGACGGCAAACATCTGCACCTGGTTTGGGAACAGCACCAAGCAGGACAGACGAGATCTGCAAAGAGTGGTGCGCTCAGCCGAACGCATTATTCAATCAGAGCTCCCTGACCTGCTGTCCATCTACACCAAGCGGTGCAAGTCCAAAGCTAGGAAGATTATGATAGACCTCTCCCATCCCAACAATGGACTCTTTTCACTGTTGAGGTCTGGGAAGCGCTTCCGCTCCCTTAAGGCCAAAACAGAGAGAATGAAGAGGAGCTTCTTCCCCCAGGCTATTCGGGCCCTGAACCAGGTGTAGGACTGGACTCTCCCACACATGTCACTATAAGACTGGACTCTCACACATATCACATCACCACACGCACCACCACACATTTCCTATAATCTCTTCTGCTATTTGCACATTCTTTACTGTAAATTCCTAAGTTAATTTGTAAATTTTGTAGTAACCTGTAAATTGTAAATATTGTAAAACTTTTTTTCTGTCATTTAATGGTTGGGCATTGTACAGCTACAAGCATTTCACCCCCATTTCATACTGTGTATGGTTGTGTGTGTGTGACAAATAAAAAATTTGAATTTATAGAGTTCATACTTGCAGGTTGGATTTCCTCAGCTTCCGCAGGAAGCAGAGACATGGCTTGGCCTTCTTGGTTATGGAGTTGGTGTTGAGTGTCCAGGAGAGGTTCTCTGCAAGGTGGACACCAAGGAACACCAGAGGGACATGTTCTTAATTTATAAACACTAACTTAGAACATGGTGATACAGGTATTAATTACAACTTTTAATAAATTATAACTTCATTGGTCTAAAATAGTAAACTGAGTCCCCTTAAACCTGTAAAAAGTTTGTATCTCCTGAAGCATGTTGCCTGTATGTAAGAGCCATGAATATTATATTATGTCATCTAAGAAATGATTTGCATAAACAGTATTTGGAGTACTCAAAATGTTTTTTTTAACACATTCCACCTCTGTGACATAATAAAAGACTTGATGATAATCTGGTAAATTTGCTCCTTTCTCTAAAGTATAAAAGGACAACGCTTTGTGATTTTCTAGGAAGTGCAGGGATACTGAAAGTGGCACTTTGTGCACTGCTTTTGTCAAACATGCTGAAAGTGGAAAATGAGAAACATGTCACACAACCTTAGATAAATGGATCAAAACAGTTTCCCATTCATTCTTTATGGTAGTGCTAAATCGCTACAGATGTAATATATTTTTGTCCACTATGGTTTTCCGGTGTTGTTTTGAGTCACTTTCCACTTCCAGAGATGAAATCAGATCTCAGAGCTCTGTGTTCATTAATCACAGGTAAGAAAAGGGTTATTTGAAATAAGAGTAAACCTACAGAATGAATATGCAGCTGTGCTTTAAAGGTTTATCGGATTCATGACAGTTAACGTCCACCGTTTGGTTAAACAGTTGTGTCAGCTGTGCTGAAGTGATTAGCTAAATAATGAATGAACAGGAGGTTTCATTTATTTGTGTGTGCCGCTGTCATGTTGTAATGGTAAATATTCTGACAGTGTTGTGTTCATGTCTTACGAACATTAAAAACACTCACTGACAGAAATAGACCTGCTGTTTTTATTTCTTTTTTAAAATTTATGTGTGTGGTTTTCATGTTGTAAGTACTCTTGTCAATGAGCTTCTGACAGTCTGTCCTGGTATGGGTTATGGATGATGATGATGTGCTGTGATAATACAGCTGCTGGCTTTATGCTGAGCTTTGACACTAGGCTGTTGTTACAAATACAGAATCAGTCATGAATGATTTTTATTCACAGACAGAAAAAAATACATCTTCATCACAGCTCTGATAGTGCTAGAGTTAGCTTTCACTGAGTCAGCTGAACACAGTCTTAAAACAAATGTATTTGTTCCTGTCATTAATCTTTAAATCACTTCAGCTAATCCTTGGCCTGCTTCTTTTTCTGTAAACCCAACTACACTGTGCAACAGTATTTTCAAAGATTTATTTCAATCGCTTAGTTCTTTTTAAGTTTCCTTAATTTTTCTGTATTTGTGTCAAAACATTTTTTTCTTTTTCATTGTATGTCATACCCAGAGACCACTCTGATCCCTCCTGTTGAAGCTGGAAGTTGAATTAAAGACATGTCTGCACCTTTGAGGGAGGACCCTGTGCCGCAGAATGCTCTGACTGTGAGCCTTATGATTGGAGGGGGACTCCTCAGAGATGAAGGTGGTGCAGGGAGAGTTTGGGAAGTTAAAGGATAATCTTTCCTGTGTCTTCTGGAGAATGATGTCATTTAGTATGTTGTATGTACTGGTACTTATATAAAACCTTTCTACTCTACTTCAGTTCGCAGAGCAATTAATACACCATGCCTCATTAATACAGACATAAATGAATGAATAATATATATATATATAATGTATTATTATAAATAATAATAATAGTAATAGTATACATATAATAACATATATATGTTATTGTCTTATGTGTATGATTTCCTTTGACCAGAATGGTCTTACAAAAAGAGATTTGGTCCTCTGTATAAATAACGCTTAATTATCCCTAAAGTAAAAGGTCTTACTTAAATGTTTATATACTCACTTTATAAAAGCACCAAGCTGTTCTTTGTCGTTTATATGGTGCTTGACTTTGTTCATTATGACTTTCATGTCAGAGAGTATTCTAGCTTCTGTCAGAGTGAAAGTGTTTAGCAGGAATTAGGAACCATTATAACAAAATGAGCAAAATGAACAAACTGATATACAAAATGAGCAATGTATCGCATTCTTACTGACCACTTACCAAATGTAAAATGTATGGCAATAAGTTTATTGTTCAAGTTAAGTTTGATTTGAAATTACATTTTTTTTTCATTTTATTTTAATACATCTCTGTCATGGGTCAAAAATGCTATGAGGTGCCATAAAGAATATTATTACTGAAACACTCTCCACTGAAAACCAAGCCATTTCAGATGAACAGGAAGTTATTTCCTGACAAGGAAAAAGTGGTACATTTCAAACCGCTACACAGATGTCTACTCAATAACCTGCTAGTAGCCTAAGTGAAGCAGCCGCATTACTCTGTCAAATGCAACAGCCGTGGGCAGTCGGTTGTAAGACTACGGTCAAGTGAGTCCTCACTAATATTTCAAACTAAACAGGTTTTCTAGATCAAATCCACCACCTCTCATACTTTGAATAAATTAAAAATACACACAAAATGGGCCTATCACATCAATGATCGACCTGCTCATTACTATGTCCACCTTGTTACTGTGGAAAACGAGGAAGACGCTTTTTGCTTAAATTAGCCATTATCACTTATGTCAGGGGTTCTTACATTTTGTTTTTTTTGTTTTGTTTTTATCTCAGGGCCTGACGTTTTCACTACAAAGTGGACCAGAGCCCATTCACATATTAACACTGTATTGAATAAATTAATTTTGCTTTTGGTTTGATTTATATTTAATAAATAAATCAATTCCACCTGATCTTAAAAGCTAAAACCTTGCCAAATAAACATGATGATGACGACATTATACAATGTAATAAGACATTTATTTATTACATGTATGTGAACCTGGAAATAAAACAAAATGCCAAACAGGTCAACAATTCATGAAACAAATCAAACTGCAAGTAGAAATTGAAAGGCTCAAGTCAAGGTTAATAACACAAAAATAATTAATAATTCAATTTTACTACAACGAAAGAGAAAAAAGGGACTGATCTAGTTGTAAAGAGACAAAGATAGTATTTTTATTCTTTCTAGAAGCTGATGCTGTATGTCTAAGGTCATGTCCATGATACGGTGGCTCGCAGTGTCGTTTGAGTGTTCTTTGCAGCAGCCCCTCCGATGATCTCATGGCACATATATACAGTGGCAGGCCAAATCAATTCAGTGCTTCAATGTATAGCATTACTCCACACATTGGGCTCTCGGGTCCGCCTCATTTCCTCTGTTCACAAACCGCATGCTTCAGGAAGTCAAAGCTGTACTTGCACAAACATTTTGACTTTTGGGAGGGGGTTGTCACCTTTATCTTCCTTTTTGCATTTTAAGAACTTCTCCATATATTTTGCTAACTGCAAACAGCAGGCAGACTGTCTTCTTCTTCTTGCTTTTTGAGGCTGTTTAAACAACTCCCACCAAATGGTGTGAAGCTGTATTGAGACTGAGATTGTCATGGACAGGGAACAATAACCAAAAGTATTTTGCGGCTCTTAAGGTGTGGCTCGCAGCCCCATGGTTAAGAATCACTGACTTATGTGATGCTGTTTATACTGTAAGTAACCATAAGAGGGTGGGCATGCTATGCTTTAACACATCTGTGAATCATTCAGAAAAATGGAAGAAAAGGTTGATGACAGACTGATATTTATTCTGGTTTTAATTTTTTAGATTTCCTTAAAAAAAACAAAAGAAAACAAACAACAACAAAAAAAAAGAATTCACATTCAGGATATTCATAAGGATTTCTGTGGGAGTAATGGGGGTAAAGACAATTCAGGGACTTACTTCAAAGACTTTAAGCATTAGAAAATTAGAATTAAAAGGACATCTCGCTATAATATTATGAGTAAGGCTATAATGAAGAGGAACAAAAATGCACAAAAATGATGGCATTTTAGGATAATTGTGCTAAAAAAAAAAAGGAGAGAAAAAAATTTCCCGAAACATATAATTTATTTCTAAGGTAAATTGGGATTAACAATGTAAGACAAGCTTTTAGAAATAATGTGATAGTGTATTTTTATACATAATACACTCAGTTCTTTTGTGGGGACTCAAATGACACAGAGTACTAGACCTGCAACAACAATGGCTGTTAGATGAGACAGAGGTGCACGTTAGACAAACTTAACTTCTGTCAACAGCGCAAAATATCAAAAAAGAGTCAGCTGATACTACTGCCAAAACAATCTTCATAATTAATTTTTTTGTGAAGAATAAAGAAAGGTGACAGGTGAGAAAGGTTGTTGGGACCAAGAAACTTACAATTAAAGAGAATAACAGGAATTATGAATGGGTGCTTGGAAAAAAACCCCCAGAAACTTTAGGTTTTACAAATAAATTTATGACTAGTTGTGTTTTTCATACACAAATCCATCTAATCCCAATTCAGATATTGTTTTTAAGAAAAACACCCTCTGCTGTGGCTCTAATGTATGAAAACCTGTCAAAAACACATATTTGAGTGTGAAAGGTTGAGATGAAAAACTACTTTGAATCTCATAATCAGACAGTTAATTCCATAATGAAAAGAACTACTAAAATTAAACATTTATTGGAGGAAAAGATGGACACAATGTAGAGGGATAAAACTAGTCCTGTAGCTGCATGGAGATAGAGCTACTTACCCTAACTGACCAATCAACGTTTACAAGATAAATTTTAGGAGTCATTAATACTAAAAATCTTGGAACAATGGTCTGGATGACTTGTTACCTTTAAATATTTGTAGGTAAATATAATCACAATTTTAATTGTAATTTTAGATAAAATACATTGATGTTCCATTTAATTACACCTTAGTTGTGGGCTGTATTATAAAGTGTTACCATTTTTTATCTAGTGTGTTAAGTACACTGATTTTATATGTACTGAAATGTGCTATATCATTGCATTGTCATCTGAATGAACCATAACTAAACTCATAAAATAAAACGATTAAAATAGATTTGAAATATATGTAGAGTGATGTGATGTGAATCTCTTTCAGTTTTCCGCAAACTTCTTTGTCAGCCTCAATATTTAAAACATTAAAAGATAAATATGTCTTACAGAAATAAAAGTCCACAATCACTTATAATGACATTCACAAAATCAAAGTCAAATGTCACCAAACAACTTTTAAAGGGACCAAATAAAAACAACTGAAAATGATTGAGACCAAATCGGATGGTTTTTTGTTTTAAACAGCACTTCCTCTGGTAAGACCTGTTTGTGTCCAGGTTTCTGCAGTTTCTACCTGGTCAGCAAATCTGAAACATCCAAAAAAAGGTTTAACAATGAGCAATAAGGACCAAAATATATATATATTTTTTTAAATGTAAAATATTCTATATAATACTGATGATGACGTATAAGAATTTACCCAGTTAGTGATGTTTCATCATCTGGAGTGCCTACAAGTTTATCATAATGTTTCTTCACCATCTCAAGCTCTGTTGAAACATCTGAAAAACAAAACATTTTTTGAATTGTTTCCTCCCCAAGAGTGACTCACGTAATAGTGTGTGTGACTGTAAATTATAAGTTAATTTTAAAAATAGAGAGACAAATAGGTAAATACACTGTGCTATCAGGTTTCAACGATAAAGAGAAAAGGAAGGAAGCTTTATCAAATGTAAATACAGCAAATTGTCCTGTTTACCTGGGAGTAAGCCCCCATCAGTCTTGAATGAACGTTCAATGGATTCCTTCATAGTTTCCTCCAGAGTCTTCAGGATTTTTTCCTATTTTAAAAATGGTTATTACTTATCACAGATCAAAATATTGTGTTAAGTCAAATACAATTACATTTAGAAGGTTCTCAGATACTGCATAAAAACATAAATGGAAACATATTTTTGTGTAAGTCTATTCCAGTTAAATATGGAAAAAGCCTTCATATGTTCATCCCATTTTTTCATAAAACATGACAAACCATCAAAGTGTGCAATTTCTCCAACATGGTATTTTTTGCCCTCTCAAACATGTCCTCCTTTGAGTGCACGTGGTCCGTAATAGTCTCCCTCATGTTGTACAGCGTGTCTTTTCCACTAAATTCTGCAGCCTCTACAATAAGACAGAAAGCTCCAATCAGATTTCTCTTTCTGAATAATGATAAATATAAATATGTGTTTTTGTGAATCTCTGATCTTATTTCTTACTCTTGTAGCCTTCATCCATAATGTCTTCAATTGTCTCTGTCAGACTGCTGTAGACTCTTTTCTTCTGTTTCCGCATCGTTCTGTTCAGTTTTGCCTTAATTTTTTCTTCCTTAGAGAACAAACATGAAATATGGATGAACATCACTTGAAATCACATCAAGCCATAAAACTAAGGTTAATTTTTCATGTTTTCCATTTACTGTCCATTATGTCAGTAAAGTTTCATCTCTTACCTCTGTCTTGAGAAATCTGAGCTGCAGTTCAGCATTTTTGTACTTTTCAAACAGAGAATCAGTGTTAAGTGAAAATGTATCGATGACTCCATTGAATGCTCCACGTTCTGAGTCATTTCTAAAACATATAAACATTGTGGTTATTAATGGCAGAATTGGCAAGTTTATATGTTATGATTACATAGCTTGGATAATATTATGTGACTGTTTAGAACTTGTCTTTTCTTACGGGAAGGTCTTTCTGAATTCATCATCAATGCTGTCAATCAGACAGGAAGCCAACTTCATATTAAGGTTAATTAGGGTCCCTTTCTTTGGTTTGTAGACGCCACCATTCTTAACAACACACTTCAGTACCTTGTGAAAAGCACCACCCTTCTTTCCCTAAAACAGAAAAGAAAAGAAGAAGTATTTAAACACATATTCATGTAAAATATGTTGTTTTGTTGTAACTATATTTAAAATACATACACGATACAAGAAGTTCTTGAGTTTTTCTCCGTATGATCCTTTGGATTTCTCAACGCCATCATCAAGATACTTTTCAAAAGCCGTATAGGCGTCTTCCATTTCTTTGTTGACATTACGAAGTTGGATGTTCGTGTTTTTCTCAAGTTCTGCACACACCTCGGGTTTTTTATCATCCTGAAAATTTTTGAAGGAATAAAGTCAGAAAAACAACTTGTTCGTATAGATTTATGAAATCAATTGATTTTAAAAGTCACTGTCCTGTAATAAGAACCTGAGAAGTAAAATAGAACAGCAAAAATAAATGAATCAATTAATAAATCATAAATTAATAGATTATAAAAACAAGATACTCGAAAAAATTTGGAAATCTCAACATGTAAGAGAATGTGTATCTTTTAATGCTGGGCATACACTCTGCGATTTATGGTCCATTTTGAGACGATTTTTCAGTCGTGCGACCGTTTTCGGGATTGGTCCAAGTTTTCCCCTAATCGTGTGTCATGCATCGTGTAGTATACGTGGGGTAACAAGAAGCGATTAATACCTCACGATCAGTTCCCGATCTCGTAAGAAAATCAAACCTGTTTGAAATCCTGTCGCTCGTTGCGAGGGTGTCAACGCAGCCTCTCACACTGCGCACACAGCTCCATCTTTCAGAAGTGAAAAGGTGGAGCAGCAGCACGGCAGTGGAGCGTGTGATCTGGACATAAGCGATGGAGGCACAACTTGTAGAACTTTGGCAAGCTCATCTGAGTCTTTTCGATGTGGCCTCACAAAATTATCACGACCACAACAACCGTGAAAATAGTTGGATGGATATTGCTGCTCATTTGCAGCTGCGTTTTTCATTAGCAATTTAGTAATGTTGATGGTGGTGGTGTGTGTGTCTGTGTGAGTAAAAGACAGAGAGGGAGAGATAGATTTTGTGTTATGTGTTATGGACGCACAGTGTGAGCACATCAGGCCATATAGTGTGAGACCCTGCACCGTGACCTACGAACTTCTCACCCCTGCGATTCAATCGTACAGTTTGCGCAGAAGCTGAATAATGCGACTGAAAAAAATCGCAGTGTATTCCCAGCATTAGTTGACCTTACCACTCCTCTGGAGTTGGCTCCGTGAATCAGAGACAGAATCCCGTGAGCTCCATTCACATAGTTTACTGTCTCTGAGTGACAGTCATTGAGATCTTGCAAAAATCCCTGAAGTTGAGGTATTTCTGTTGAGAAGAAATTTCAGTGCCAGTTTGACATTACTTAAATTCAAATTAAATAATCCTTCTTTCAGTCAGAGCAAACTAAAACAACATGTGCATTTCAGCTGTTTATATTCTGTTAGCAAAACGGAGACTTCACTCACCAGTTTCATCTGGATTTAGATGCTTCCCTTTTAGGAACTCTTTGGAGCTCACTGTGAACACTTTGAAACTGTCATCAGTGAAGTGTTTCTGCGGAAAAATGATTTAATTTTAAAGCATCTTTGCAACTGTGGAGAGTCTGTATTATTTTCTGTAAGCCTATAAAACTCACCTTAATCTTGGTTCGCTCGTTGAATGCTTTCCTTACTCCATCCTTGGCTTGAATGTTTCTTTTAACTATTCGATCATGGATATCAGCTGATGAACTACAACAAATGTGCATATATGTACTGTTACCATCATCACTATTATTATCACCATCATTAATCTGGGGCAGGCTGGGTGGTTTTGATTTACTCTTGGGCTACGTCCCCACGTACAAAGGTGTTTTTTCATTTTTTAAAAATCGCATCGACGTGTGCACTTTTTAAAAAATATCTCTGTTCACATGTAAACGCAAAAACAAAGTCAAACGCTGTCAAGAACATGCCAACTCCTAACTTACTAGAATTATGTCCTCTTTTCTTTTCAAGTGCCTTCATTATTTCAAATGTTAATAACTAAACTGTATTTTGGATTTTATCTCACTAGCTCTTTTGGCCAGAGTTTATTCAATAAAGAAAGAAACTGACAATTTTACATTTGTCTTAGTGATTTATAATCATGAGTCACAGCTCTCTGAAATACGGCTGGTGTAGACTCACAACTAAGAATGGACAAAATGCATGCATACATATATTTAATTTAAAAAAATTAAATTTATTAAAAAATGAAAAAGGCATTGGTGTTAGGACTTGGGTTGTGACAGCGTCTGTGTATTTTACTCTGACACCTCTGTCTTTCTAAGTAGAAGGGCAGTAACTGCATGTGTACATGTAAGCGTGTAAAAAAATGCAGATAGTATTTTGTTTCTGTCTCCCATTTTGAAAATTCATCAAATGTAAACAATCACGTGGCGCACAGCGTGGCGTCATGTTTGATGTTGCGTGACTAACTCCTCGTATTCCTCGTCCACGGGTAAATGCAAAAACTGTTTTCGAAAATCTCCATGCTGGCAGGAGTTTATAAAAATCTCAGTTTTCAGTGATCCAAAACGCCATTTACGTGTGGATGAAAAGCCCAAACCTATAGAAAAAGCTATGTTTTCAAAAATACCAGTGTAGCTGTGGACGTAGCCTTGGCCTTTAGGCGGAAATGTGGGAGGCTCCCTTTCTGACCAAGCTGAGCTTTCCCTGACTGTCGCACACATATAACTCATTGTCATCGCCTAGATTGTATTTAAAGACTGCCTGTGGCACTGCATCTCTGCCACCTACGGTGGTGTTCTCCACTAATTCACCAGTTCATATTAGTTTATTCAGTTTATATTTTTCTTTCATTGTAAATAAACCTATTAAACTTCACATCAGTTGTGCATACATAAAAGCTGCAATGATGCCAGTTGCAACTCTTTCTCCTCCTGCTCTGTTATTGCTCACCAAGAGAGCTTGCTGTCCCTCTACAACTAAAAAAAATCTACTACCTTTGCCACTCTCCACTATTCCACTCCCTCTCTCTTTATTACTCAGTCCACCATATTCAATAAACTTTATAAAATTGTATCTGCATCTCAGACTCCCTTTGACCCAAATGTTCTGTATTATTAAAAAAAAAAAAGGCTAAACTCTGTGTTTCATTCTAGCCTGCGTTTATCTTACATGGAAACACCCTGTAGTTGATCAGCATTCAAAATGTACTTACAGATCATCTGAATCATCAAGAAGATCAGACTTGGTGCAGATAAAGTGAATTTGCTGACATTCGCCACCATTTCCAATCAGACTACTGACACTTTCCAGGATCTCCCAGGCCTCTTTCTCTGATGCTGCTCGGTTAATTTCAGTCACAATCCACACAGTAGAACACTCTCCAACTATCTGAAAGGAGAATAACATGTCTCAGTGCTTCATTGAAAGATGACTGTTTACAGAAAACACAGTATAAGCAAAGAGCAGTAAATGTGAATTACCCCTTTCCACATCTGATCTCTGCTCTTGTTACAGTCGCCATTTCCAGGAAGGTCCACAAGTGTGACATGCTGGAGAAAAGGATTGTTTGGCACCCTGACAGTCACACACTTCACTAGTGGCCAAAACCACTTTTTTCCTTCATTGCCTTCTCCTTGTTTTGACTCACTTCTTGTGTACTTGACAAACTGTGCAGAAAGTTCATTAGCCTGCAATAAATAGTAAAAGCAGTGCAGTTTAATTTCAGTCCTCACAGAATGTGCTTTATAGAATTCATTAAAAAGTCAGTGACATAAAAAAGGTTAAGTAATTAGTGTTCAGTTTTAGATTTAAATGATCAGATTGTGTCATGTACAAGCTTCCCTTTGTGTTATATTGGACCAAGAAAAACAATCAAATCCAAAATGAAAATAGATTTTTATGATTTATTTAATTTTTATTCTCTATTTAAATCGTGCTATGAACACTCTTGTTCTCAACAGCCAGTATTACTATTAGCAGAGACTACTTCATGTCGGCATTTTGCACAGTTGTCCACTTTAACTGACTGTCAGACACTGATTTACTTTGTGGCCACTTTGATTCAGTCTTTGCTGAATTTGCTCAGCAGTGAATTTCTACGGTGCGATTTAAAGTGTAAGAGTAGGTTAAAATAGGGAACTGATCACTGTTGTGTGATAAGGGAAAAGGTTCTTACTGCGATTATTTAAAATAAAAACAATCATGCTCTACATCACGGACCTGGACCAAACTTGGGTCTTGTTAACCAGTTATTACAAGAACAGATTTATTTTTTCTGGCAATGTGATCATCTAAAGATCATTGTGGGATCTCAGTAAGATCTGTTTTGTTTTGATCACTGGATCTGTTTTCAGTGTTTTGTTTTTTGGACTTTTGAATCTATGCTGCATGCTATTTTCAGAAGTGAGATATGTTTTTAGTTCTTAGGCTACGTTCACACTGCAGGTGTTAATGCTCAATTCCGATTTTTTGATCAAATCCAATTTTTTTGTCTGCGTGTTCACACTACAAATAAAATGCGACAGCAAACGCGCTCTAGTGTGAAGGCTTAAAGCGGCCCGCATGCGCAAAAGAAGACTTCACACACAGCGCGCTCTTTAGACCCAGAGCAAACAGTATTGTTTGACAGATGGCCGTTAATATAATATTTACATAATAATGTAAATAACCTAATAAATATCCTTATTGCTGTTTTAGAGAGGAGCGGTGCTTCAAAGGATAGTTGCAGATTTCTGTCAGAATCTACAGATTATACAGTACAAATAAAATGTTCACGTTTCTCCAACGTTGTCTTCCCAACAGTTTCACTGACATCTACACTGGATGGCCAGGAAGCGACCGCGATGTCTTCTCGGGCGCTTCTCCGGCGCTGATAATTGGCCTCTGTCTTGTGTCGGTGACGTAAAAGACGGATTTAATGCACCGTTCAAACAGCAGTCGCTTTCTAAAACATCGGATATGTATCGGATTCAGTACCACATACAAAAGTGACCCAGATCGGATTTGAAAATATCGGATTTGCACCGTTCACACTGTCACACCATGATCGGATATGGGTCGCATAGTGTCAAAAAAATCGGATTTGATGCGCTTTCGCCTGCAGTGTGAACGTAGCCTTAGTCTTTTGTTTATTTGGTCAGTTCCCTTTTTGTGTCCAGGTTGTCCTAGTTTCACCTGTGTGCCCTTCCCAGCATCCCCTGTGTGTTATAGTAGCAATATGAGTTTGTCTTACTGATTCACATCTCAATATCTTTCGCCTGGATTGGAGAAATTCTGGAATTTCTTTGAAATATTTGTTCTCCATGAGGTTTTCAGAGGACTTCTCTTTCCATTCTTCTCCATAAAGTGCTGACAGCTTTTCAACAGCATCACGATAATCTTCGTCGCCTTCCTTTTCCTGATTTTCATTATTGTCAAGAAGCTGATGAAATGACCACAACTCATCTTTCCACTCCTACAAAAATAGATGACAAGCAATTTATTGAGGCATGTACCCAGCCTTAAGCTCCAAGAACTGCACTATAACAAATGATTTAGTTTTAAGTACAAATCAAACTTTGAGAATTCATTTTACCTCCTTTGTGATGAACTCAATTTCTGCTTCATACTTGTTGTGTGCGTTAGCTTCCACTTTGATCATGACTGAGGTGCAGGCATTGATGCTTCCTGAAGGTAAAAGATTCTTCTCTTCAATGATGGCATTTATCAAAGAGCTCTTTCCAGCCCCGGTTTTACCAAAGACACCAACCAGCTCCCTCTTGTCTGTCTCCAAATCACTGATCTTTTTCCTGATGAACGAGATTTTAAATATGGGTTAAACAATTCAGTCATGAAAACATTTTATGCACGCTTTAAAAAAGAGAGTTTCAAAGAGAGTTATAATCATGGTAGTGATCATCAAATGAAATATCACTAAATATTTTAGTTTTATACACATACACCACTAATTGTTTACTGTATGTTGTTTTGATCAGCATCTTCCTTTTTGTGTCAGTTAAAGCTAAAATGTTTCCCCCAAGAGTTGGTAGATAACAGGAACAGCAAAAAATGTAGTTAAGTCACCAAAACCTCCTAAAAATATCAGTCTTTGTTGGTCTTAACTTTGATAGTTTTATTTTACTAATAAATCATTCTGTGATCTATAGTTGTACTGCTGTTAAGTCAAAAGTATAACGTAAAATAGCTAAACAAAGAACCAACACACCAAACAGACTGACACAAGAAACTAATTGGTGAATATGGAACCAAACTATCATCTGGCCGAGTGGTGCGACACCAACAACCTGCTGCTTAACACCGAGAAGATCAAGGAGCTCATCGTGGACTACAGGAGGAAAGCTGACCCACATCCACCCATCTACATTAAAGGGACGGCTGTGGATTATGTGAGCAGCTTCAAGCTCCTTGGAGTCCACATCTCCGAGGATCTCATCTGGACGACCAACTGCTCCAAGTTGGTCAAGAAGGCTCACCAGCGCCTCTTCTTACTGAGGACTCTGAGGAAGAACCACCTGTCCTCAGACATCCTGGTGAAATTCTACTGCTGCACCATCGAGAGCATCCTGACTAACTGTATAACAGTCTAGTATGGGAGCCTCTCTGCCTCGGACCGGAAGGCGTTGCAGAGGGTCATGAAAACCGCCCAGCGCATCGGTGAAAGACCACTTCCTGCCATACAAGACATCTACAGGAAGGTGTCTGAAAAGGGCTGGGAAAATCATCAGAGGCCCCAGTCACCCAGCACAAAGACTCTTCGACTCCTGCCCTCTGGGAGGCGCTACATGAGCCACAGGACTAAGACCATCAGGTAGTGGTAACAGCTTCTTCCCCACAGCTGTCAGACTCCTGAACTCTGACCCACATTAAACTCATGGACTGAACATACACACACCTACAACCACCTATAACTGAACACACATACAATGGACAAAACAAACAAATGGCCAACTGTACCCTCATACACAAAATAATAACATGGACCGGTTCAGGTGGTGGTTCACCAACCTTACAACCACTAGCACTTTATATAACCACTGTAGAAATTACCCACATATCTCACTGATCTGAACTGCACTACTGTAAATGCTGTATAGACAATCATTCTGTACAATACAATAATTATAGTTCTACAACTGTTTACAACTGTTTATTAATACTCACAATTGTATATCTACAATCAGTATAGTTCATATTTCATATTTCTGTATAGTTTTCATATTTTTAACCATATTTAAATCCTGTTCATAGCCTGTAGATAGTTTGTACACTCACTACAGCCTGTACATACTTATAGTTATAGCATATTCATAAAATACCTTCATACCGTGTACATTGTAACATACCCATAATTAGGGATGGGTACCATCTGACATAAACGGTAGTAACCAGACCGAAAAGCAGCGCACATTTCGGTGCTTTATTTCGGTGCTTTTATTCCCTGAGCTGTGATACACTTCTAGCCAATCATTTTACGTTTCCGAGGATAGTAGGCGGGTCCAGGTACATACGTTCTTTTAGAGCAGAGCTACAGATTAAAAATGCCCAAGGCGAAGCGGTCAAAAGCCTGGCTGTACTTCACAGCAAAATATGCAAACTCAGCAGCCTGCAACAAGTGCTTTAAGCTGATACTGTGATACTGTCAAAGGAGGTAACACCTCAAATCCGATGAAACACCTGGCGACGCATAGCGTTTTTTTTAAAAGCCCAGAAATGCACCGTATTTGATAGCTTGGTGCGAGACCTCACACCGAGCGCATCTACTGCGGGTGGGTTGCCTGTTATCGGACCCGGAGTTAGCATTTAATTTTTCTGATTTCGTATTATAGGGACGTGTTGGGTGGCCAGAAGCGTAATATACCGACGATTTGTCACATAGCATAACATGTTACGCTTTGGGAGTGAGAACGTGTTGTCTTTTCATGTTTGCCTCGGCTCTCTCCAGGTACTTTGGCTTTCTCCAACAGTCCAAAGACGTGCAATTAGTGCATTTAGGTTAATAAATCCTCATCAATGTAGTTACTCATTCCTGTGACTGTATCTTGGTGTAACCAGTGTGACATCCATAAAGTTTGTTTGGACTGAATCATTTTAATTGTTGTGATCATGTGAATATACTGCTTATTTTTGCGTGTGTCAAGACTCTTGAAAAGGGACCATCTTCTCTGTGTGACTCAATTACACATAACTAGCAGTTTTTGAGGATGTTTTACAGATATTTTCTGCATTTTTGGTTTCTTTAAAAACAACCTCTCTTTGATCTGTTTGTGAAACTGTCACATGATCAGGAGTGGAACCAGGCCCATACATTACAAAATATGAAAAAAATTAATACTCACTTTAAGAAATCACTGAGTTTGTCTTGGTCATTTAGTCTGGCATGTACAAATGTCATGATGCTTTTCACATCAGACAGTATGATTGATTCTGTGGACAAAGAAAGGCAAAAACTATTTAAAACAAATAGACTAGAATAAACAGAAAATGTAAAATCTCATGTAAAAAAACAAACAAACAAAACAAACCTGTGTGAATTAGAGTATATCAGGACCATAATGTGACCACTTACCAATCAAACTTACTATACCATACATCAAGCTGACTGTTAAATTTTGACAACAGGCCAAAGAAAAAGTAATTTCTAGCATCAAAGATGAAACTGGCATGTTGGACAAATTGTGCTGCACAGAAATTTAACCCTATAGTGTCTTAAACTGTGACACTGTTTAGAAAGAGACGTAAATACCTGCAAATCCTGGCATAGACAGACGCTGTCGCTTAGCTGGTGACTGCAACCTGCTGGCATCACTTTGAAGATCTGATTTTCTCTTTCCTGATTGTATAAAAACAACAAAAAATAAGAACAAAAAATAAGAACAAAAAATGTGTTTCTCTCAGCATTGAAAGTTATTCTTAGTAAAGTTATGTAGATTGAAAGGCACCAATATTTTATGCAAACACAGAATAATATGAGATGCAATAAATACGATACATGTGTCTCACCTGTATCACTTGTGGATGGCAAGACCTGAGGATGAATATGAGTTATACAGGAAATTATTACTATTTGCATTGGCATTACTCTTTAACAACATTTGAAGGACACTAGCATACAAGTTTTACAATCAACAAACTTAAATGCAGTTATATTTATAACTAGCAGACTGATGAAGAATACATTATAAATTACCTTATCACAGAATTGGAGACTTTGCTTCGCACCCTTAAAAATCCTATAGCTAGCCAGGCCCCTTTAGCCTGTCCAGTCAAAGGCTAGCTCCCTCTGGCAAATTGTCCCGAACAGTCGGGTAAACAAGATGACTGGGTGATGGTGAGGAGGAAGCATAGTCTTAAACAGAAGTCCCCGGTACACCACCAACCTGTTCATGCATCTAACTGTTTTTGCCCACTTGGCAAAACACTCGCCAGGAATCAAACTCTGGTAATTGGTGATTCTGTTCTGACTTCGAGGAGGGGGCCTAAGGGTACATCTTTCGCCATCTTAGAATGCTGTAATTGCAGCCATTCCCCAACTCTCTGAATGGTATTCATGGCCATTGATCAGTGGGTTTTGGTCAGTGGTTGTTGATCAATGGTCATGAGAATTTGCATAATTAACATTAAGGAACTGACCTCCCAGCCCATTGTTCCTTCACTGGACTGGTTTCAGTCATTATGCAAATGCACTGCAGTCAGCTGAAACTAAAGAGGTCACTTGGATGAGTGACGAAACGGTTCTCACACAAAACGCTACGTCCAGATGAACAGAATCAAGTTTTGGAGATTTACTTATCTGCATGATTGATGCATCAAGACAAAACGATAGAAATAGTAATTACTCAGATTACCAGTTACAGAAAAAAAGTAAAAGAGTTGCTTTTAACGCGGTTTTTCCCATCACTGATTATTACTGCCAGTGCATTTTTAAATATACAGATAAAGTCACCTCTGTTCACTAAAATAGCAATGATTGTCAAAGAACTTAATTACCTTTAACAGCTTGAGGTTCTTCTTGAATCTCATTCTTGGTCCAGCTTTTGTGATCAAATTCTCAATTTCTCGATCATCAAGCTCAAAAATATTTTCTTCATCAATTTCTTGATCTGTAATTAAAAATAAAGTTGAAGAGATAAAGATTATTCTCAACTTACTTCACAGATCACATCAGAATCAATATCTGTACCCATCAGGGATTCACGTTAATACTTTACCTTTAAATTTTTCCACCCACTCACTAAGCCCCCATTCAACCAGTTTGGTTCTTACGAAATCATCCATGACCAAGAAATGTAAGATAAACTGTAAGATAAAATGCAATATTTAACCAGACAATACTGCTTTACTGGTTAGACATTCGTGATCGACTTCTCCTTTAATGCACATATAATCAGAGACAGTGATATTAAATTCAGATTAAAAGTTCAAACTGCTCACCTTTTGTTAGAAGTAATGCTGGAAAAGGCTGCTGAGGGAGATCTGAGGGAAGCAGTGAGACACAAACAGGAAACAGGCGGGAAAAATAAAAATCGAGCAAAAAGCAAAGTCCACAAACAGATGCGGTTAAAAACAAACTGGAACTCTGTGGCTCAGACTGCACAATTGCAACTGCATCTATACATAAAATACAAAGGTAAATCCAACATGAGTAACGCGGGAGCAGGAAAAGCAGAACGGAGAACTGAGAAAGGCAGGAAGAGGAGGTGTTTGTGCAGCGCAGATGGGCGTGGCTGGAAGAGCGGTAACACCCTCCCTCGGAGCCCTTTTTTTCCAACAATGAAACGATGTTGGGTGATAAACACTTTTTAAAAAAAAGCCTAATAATAAATACCATCTTTAATCCTTAAAAATACTAATAAAAATATAAATTGCCACTCTTTTCTGTTACCGTCATCAGCCCATGAACCATCCCCCAATAGATAAAATACAACTGTTAAGTTGCATATTATCTATTATCTTGTATCTATCATCTTGTTTTATAACCCCCAAAACACAAACACATCCTCCAACCACACACACACACACACACACACACACACACACACGCATGTTTTGTTTTCAAACACCATTGCAGTGTATTTCGCACCTCAAACCTTTTGTAAACAATAAAACAAATACAAGTAAACTGAAACAAATTACAGGTTGCAATAAAATAAAGTACAAACTCTTTTAATAACAGAAATCTTTATGGTTTAATTTATTGTACGTGTAGTTTTTTTTAACTGTGTAAGAATATTTAACATTATGCTATCAATACATTTGAAAAAATGCCTCTCTTCAAAATGGGTTTAAAAACATAAACAGCTGTGGGATACTGTTTGTCCATGATTTGGACAGCCCAGTGCGGGCTTCTGGCGCAGGGGGATACCTACCTTGGCACTAGGGCTGGTTATCATCACTGATTTCTAGAATCGGTTGGATTCCAATTCGATTCAATTTTTCCTCAGACAGTCAGAAATATTATAATTTTGATCATTTATCAGTACTGATACTTCATCAGATGTTTAAGCATATGCAATATACACAGCAGATGCCTTTGTGTCAAAGTAACTAAGGATAAAACACAGAAAAACATGAAGGAGATTTTCCTGGCCTGGCTTTTCCTTAAAAATATTCTGCAGTGGATCAAAAACTGAAGAAAACCGTTAATCAACATATGAACATTACCTGATGCTCTTTGAGGATAATAGCTTGCTTGGTATAATTAGAGAGACTGTAGATTGCATAGTGGGAGGGGGCTGGGGTGCAGGGCAGGAGAACAGCTAACCCCCACCCCCTGGACTGGAGGCCACAGTTACAAGCCTGTGGGAGGGCAACCCTCCAGGGCAAAGAGGAGAGTGGTGGAAAACTACTGAAGAGCATTCCCCCCCCCCCCACACACACACACACACACATTCACAGATCAGCCTTAGGTGTGCTGATCTCCAGATGCATCTGTAAGGAAGAGGTGAAGAGTGGCAAATCCTGCAGCATCATAAGCTGTGAGATGTCGTCGTTCAGCACTGATGGCGTGTACGTGCCATCAAGTGAGAAAGCTGAAGACATCGCACTGATTCTCATGCATTTCGTCCACGCTTTGTGTTTACATCTTTGCGTGGAATCCGTTTACCTGCTCTCATTTGCTGATTTAGTTGTTTGGTGGTTGGTGATATAGTTTTCTTAGCTTTAACCTGAAATGCACAAGATTAATTTGTAATAAATAGAATATATATGATTATACATGAAGTATATAAAGGAATGTATATTCACACGCAAAAGAAACAAAGGATGGGATACCCATCTTCTGGCCTTCTTCTTCTTACCACATTTGGTTAGAGGAAGAAGGGTGGGGGAGTAGAAGTCATGCATACAACATGGCCAAATGGCTATCAATGCTTCTAAGGGGTCACTTAGGAGCATTCAGGATTCTTCCTCTAGTTTCCTGCATGATCAGTAAATCCAGACTTGGAAGTTCACAGTTGGAAATTACAGCAAAAAAAAAAAGCCAAAGGATTAGGTGCTGCCGAACACTGAACTTACGAATGATAATTTTTTGCCTTTTTTCTCTTCTCGTACAATGTTGGATTACCATTTCAAAGTAATTGGAGAACACTATAGAGTTACTTTGCTATTGGATTATATTGACAGGGAACAGAAATAAATGCATCTTCAGGCCTGGATGAGCCCATCCTCTCTCTCATTCCACCCAACATCAGTATTAGGAATCTACATTAGCTTAATTAAGTAAGTAAAATTCAAGTGATTTTATTAAGTGATTATTATTATTATTACTTGATTGATCTTTTGCTTTGCTTCTACTAAATTCCTTTAATGTAATATTCTGGATTCATCCATCCATCCATTCGCTTCCGCTTATCCTTTTCAGGGTCGCGGGGGGTGCTGGAGCCTATCCCAGCTGTCACAGGGCGAGAGGCAGGGTACACCCTGGACAGGTCGCCAGTCTGTCACAGGGATTCAAAAAGTCTAAATTCTCGACATGCTTTTTTTTTTTAAACCTTTGTGAAACAGGAAATGTAAAAACCTGTATTGTTTTAATATCACACAAAGGGTTATAAAAGGTTAGTTTGGCCATAAAAGTTAACAGATTATAGAAGAGAGCTGCTGATGACAGATGTGACTGGAGGATTGTAGATGACCTGCAAGGCCACTGAGATAAGAACGCTTTTACAGGAAGCAGGATCACCAATCATTCGACTTCCGGTTGAAAAATAGATTGTTTCAGTCTTTAAAGTTCATGGATAATTTTGTTGTATGTTAAAAACTGCTGTGGTGCTGCAAAATACTTTTTTGGCAGGCAGCTTATTTTTAGTGTCAGAAAAAAACAAGAACAGGGTTTGAAAAAAAAAAACATGTTTCCATCTTACAGCATAGAATCAATACAGAATATAAACAACAGAAACAATATAATAGCTAAAGTAGAAGCTGAGTAGGCAACTCCAGGCCTCGAGTGCCGGTGTCCTGCAGGTTTTAGATATTGTTAAGGTTCAAATATTGAGGAAGGAGAGTACAAACAACCATGGTCCAGAAGATCTTGGTCAAACAATTGATTTTAATGAATACACGCGTGGGAAGACCAGTTCCGTTCGCAGACAGGGCTGATCTTCGACTTAATCAAAGCATACACAGATTTTTATAGCATCAGGGTTTGAATTAATGACGCCCCTTCATACGTCACAGACAGAATATATACATACGTCAAATCAAAACCACAATGACTTTTAACACGGTTTTTAAAAGAACATTGTCTTCTATCTCGTCTGGAACACGAGCCCCACATCCTGCCAGACGCTGTTCCTCTTTCTTGCAGAGACAATAAGAAACTGTTCCTCTTTCACAGTTGCGAGTAAACATAACTAACCTCTCACCTATAAATGATTCCCTCTGAGTGTGTGTGTGTGTGTGTGTGTGTGTGTGTGTGTGTGTGTGTGTGTGTGTGTATATGTCGTCCTCAAATGCTCTCTCATCTCACCCGTTGCACTTCTGACCTTTCACCAGAACAGAGGCTCATCCTTATGTGTAACAACCTAATTGAAACTATATGTACTATATTGAATAAATGTTTTAATCAAGAACCTCTACTAAAAGCTTAATAAAAGGATATAAAAGTATACCAGGCAATTTGAATAACCTAGTTATTCAAATAGCCTCATCTAACCAGCTCCTCAGAATAACCTGCGCTTAGATTCTGCTTTCTGTTTCAGTTCTGCAAAGCCTGCATATCCTGTCAGAATCAGAATCAGAATACTTTATTGATCCCTGGGGGAAATTATTTTTTGTTACAGTGCTCCATTATAAACCAACATTAAGACAAGACAGACAATACGCTAACTAAGAATAGTACAATATATACATATATATACACATACATACATACATAAGTCACTTATAAATAAATATTTGGAAAAGAAACATGTGTAGTTATAGCAGCAAACAGTGTGTTAAGTGGATGCGTTGTACAGGGAGATGGCCACAGGCAGGAATGATTTCCTGTGTCGTTCAGTGGTGCTTTTCGGTAATCTCAGTCTCTCACTGAACGTGCTCCTGTGACTGACCGGCATGTCATGGAGTGGGTGGGAGGTGTTATCCAACATTGTCTTTATCTTGGACAGCATCCGCCTCTCCGACACCACCTTGAGGGAGTCCAGCTCCATCCCCACAACATTGCTGGCCTTACGGATTAGTTTATTGAGTCTGTTGGCATCTGCGACCCTCAGCCTGCTCCCCCAGCATGCAACAGCATAGAGGATCCCACTGGCCACAACAGACTCATAGAAAATCCTCAGCATTTTCTGGCAGATGCTGAAGGACCTCAGTCGCCTCAAAAAATAGAGACGACTCTGGCCCTTCCTGTAAAGTGCTGTGGTGTTTTTAGCCCAGTCCAGTTTATTGTCAATATAGTCCTCCACAATGTCAACACTGACCCCCTGGATTGAAACAGGGGTCAAGTGTTTCCTGGTCTTCCTGAAGTCCACGATCAGTTCCTTGGTCTTTGCCACGTTGAGCTGCAGAGGATTCTGCTCACACCACGTGACAAAGGAGTCGACCACAGCCCGGTACTCTGTCTCATCATCCCTGCTGATGCATCCAACCACCGCAGAGTCATCAGAAAACTTCTGAAGATGGCAGGTCTCTGTGCAGTGGCTGAAGTCTGTGGTGTAGAGGGTGAAGAGGAAGGGGGAGAGGACAGTCCCCTGTGGTGCCCCTGTCCTCTCCCCCTTCCTCTTCACCCTCTACACAGCCTCTGTCAGCCTGTGGCTTAGTCTTTCTGAAAGACACACACACTGTTTAAACATCTGAATGCAATATCAATGCTGCAGATTATATTATTAATGCAATAGTAATGTTGATGATTATTAACAATAGCAGTAAAATAGTTTCCCTGCTCTCCACAATATCACCCTGGGAGAGAGATACTCCCTACAAGTTATGACAAAATTTGATTCGATTTGATTGATGACCCTAATCACGACCTTTTGACCTCCCCCCTCCCCCCCGGAAGTGTGTAATTTGATCCCCTAAGCGTGACGAATTGCATCCGGAGAAGGGAGGGGGAAACCCCGGAAGCGCGCCACCTGCCCCTAAGCGTGACGAATTGCATCCGGCGAAGGGAGGGGGAAACCCCCGGAAGTGTGTAATTTGATCCCCTAAGCGCGCCACCACCACAGGAACGCAGCCCAGCAGCGTTCCTGTGTACTTGGACGGCGAAGAGATCTGCTCTCCCGAGGCCGCTAGCATGGGAGGCAGCAGCAGCGAGTGTTTTTTTTATTTTTTTTATTTTTTTTTAACTTTATTTATCACATTATAGACATACAGTCAGGTAAAACAGGGATCACATAAAAGATAACATTGTGGTAGTACAATGAGGAACAGAAAGAGTGACAAAGACAGTAAGACAAAAGTGAGTACAAAAAATAAAATAAATCAAGGGGAACATAAATAAACAAAAGTTTGCAAGAGCCAAAATCAAGTTAGCAGTTTCAATCGGTTACAGATGTTAACAGTCTTGAGAGCCTTAGTGTTTTTTGATGAGGAGATTGTCCTTATATATTGTGCAAGTTCCATTTTTAATACAAGAAGTTCAGGCTTTCTGCCGAGGACTTTGCTTTTGTGTATATGAAATTTTGCCAAAAATAAAACCAAATTTATAAAAAAGAAAGCATCATTGTCCTTGTCTTTAAAATTATAATAGCCAAAGATAACATCCTTATAGTACAGTTGAAGATTAGGGAGAACAAAGTCAGTAATAAACTTGTGGAAATCCTTCCAGAATTTACACGTAAATTTACACGACCAAAACAGATGAGAAACTGTTTCAGGTTGCTCTTGACAGAAAGTACAATTTACATTTATTTCAGCCATAAATTTGGACAAATATTGTTTGGTAGGGTAAAACTTATGAATCAACTTAAAAGAAATCTCTTTAATTTTGTTTGTCAAGAAAAACCTTTGTGGTAAAGTCCAAACTTTTTTACATTCAATATCTGTTACAAAATTGGCCCAATAAAATATGGCTGATGGAACAGAGACCATTGCATCCTGAAAGAGAGATCTTATTTTGGTATTTATAGACTTATGAGAGGAAAAGCAAACATTGCCAAGAGAAGAATGTAACACATCCGGGGGAGTGACCTGTAGTGGAGCACTGTGGGAGCATCTGTGTAACATGGACAGACCAGATGGGATGGCATCGAACACTATTGAGAATTCTTTAGGCGTTATCGGTACATTGTATCTCCTGAGGAACTCAGAGTAATTATAAAAGAGTCCATCTTCTCTAAATAACTGACTAACCAAGATTATTCCATTACTAAACCAGTTATTTAAAAAAAGAGTTTTATTTTTATAAATAATATTGCAGTTATTCCAAATAAAACAGTTTTGTGGAGAGAAATTGTGTTTGTAAATCAGCGCCCATGCCAAAAGAATTTGTTGATGAAAGTGAGAAAGTTTCAGTGGTATTTTTGGAATACTGTAATTGCAGAGCAGTAGGAAGTTAAGGCCGCCTAAATTAGAGAACACATGATGTGAGATAAGGTTCCAGATAGAAGTGGGATTTTTTAAATACTTTTTAATCCAGTTTATTTTAAAGGTGTTGTTAAGAGCACCGAAATCAATAAAATTTATGCCTCCTTTATCATATGAATTTAAAGCTACTGATTTACGCAAGTAGTGAGTTTTATTTTTCCATAAAAAATTGTATAATAATTTGTTAATTGACTTACAGGTTGTATTATCAACATGAGTGACTGGGCAGCATAGGTTAGACGGGAGTTACCTTCAGCCTTCGATAGCAGAACTCTACCCTTCAATGACAGGTCTCGCTGTAGCCAATGATTAAAGATTTTTTGGGATTTATCTATAATAGGAATGAAGTTTGTGGAGCATCTGGATTGCTCATTTTTTATTATTTGAATTCCAAGGTATCTTACAGAGTTTCTTACAGGTATTCCATGAATTGAAGTTGCTGAACAACTTTTAACTGGTAAAAGTTCACATTTATGCAGGTTGAGTGAAAGTCCGGAGGCTTTAGAGAATGGCTGTATATTGTTGATGGCCACTGAAACTTGCGAGGCGTCTCTGAGGAAGAGAGCTGTATCGTCTGCCAGCTGACTTATGAGTATTTCTCTGTTAGCAATGACCAGGCCTTTTAAAGAACTGAGTTTGATATGCGAATTAAGGAGTTGCACAGAAAGAAGGAATAAATATACGGATAGGGGGCAACCCTGCCTCACTCCACGCTTTAGAGAAAATCTTGGGGAAGTACCAGTGGCAAGCTTTATGGAGCTGTTACTATTGGAATACAGTGTCTGAACGGCATTACAGAAGGACTGACCAAACCCAAATTTATTTAAAGCAGTAAAAATAAACTCATGCTCTAAGAAGTCGAACGCCTTGTAGAAATCTAAAAAAAGAATAAGACTATCATCCTGTACAAGTTCTGGGTAATCTATTATGTCTAGAATTAATCTTATGTTGTTTGAGATATGACGATTCCGCATGAAACCAGACTGACTCTCATCCATAACTTTATCTAATACAGGTTTCATTCTATTAGCCAGAATTTGTGCCAATATCTTATAATCATTATTCAGTAAAGAGATTGGTCGCCAATTGTCTAAGAGCAAAGGATCCTTTCCTGGTTTTGGAATGAGGGTGATCAAACCTTGACATAAAGTGGGAGGGAGTGTACCTCTATCCATACTTTCCTTAAAAACTTCTAAAAGAAACGGGGCTAAACTGTCAGCGAACTGTTTGTAAAACTCGGCAGTAAGGCCGTCAGTTCCAGGTGATTTGTTAAACTTCAGATGTTTTATAGCATCTGCAACCTCAATCAAAGAAATCGATCTGTCGCAAAGCTGACTATCCTCCTCATTCAGCTGAGTGATTTTGTCTAAAGAATTTTAAAAAGTCAGACAAGCTTCAGGGCAATAACTAGAAGAATAAAGTTTGCAATAAAAGTTTGAACAATATTTTGCTATGGTATCCTTATCATTAGAAATTGTCCCATTAATATTTAGTTGTAGGATGGAGTTGGTGTTAGATTGATGCTTTTCAAGTCTGAAAAAATAGGCTGAATTCTGCTCTCCTTCTTCGAGCCATTTCCTGCGAGACCGAATAAATGCTCCGTCAGCTTTGCGTTTGTAAATCTCATCTAACTTATGCTGCAGGTCAACCAGTTTTATCTTATCAGATTCACTGAGGGTGCCTATTGGTTTGGAAGTAAGGCATGTGATCTCTTGTATCACTTGCGTCTCATCAGATCTTCTTTTTTTTGCTAAATCACTGCTATATTTTCTAAAGAATTTTCCAATTTCATATTTCAAAAGTTCCCAGTTACTACAAAATGTATTATCTGTGAGAGCTTTACTCCAATAAAGTTTAATGAATCTCTGAACTTCACAAATCACTTCTTTATGCTCAAGAATGGTACTATTTAACTTCCAGTAAGAGGTTTTAGTGATTAGGGAGGATGACAACGGGATTGATAAGCTAACCATTTTGTGGTCTGAGAGTGGTGTAGGATAAATATCCGTTTTAACTTTTTCTAAATCTTTTGAGATAAGCCAAAAATCGATACGCGAGTGTCTGGTTTGAGACTTATTGCACCATGTATAAGCTATCTGAGACGAATGAGAATCCCTCCAAGAATCGACTAAGTTGAATCTTTGTGCAAACAGTCTTATGAATGAGTTAGAGTCTGAACTTCTAGAAGGCCATCTGTCTAAATAGCTGTTAAACACTGTATTAACTCATTCACTGCCAGCCATTTTCAAATCAGGTAACTCCCCACTGCCAGGGTTTTTGAGCATTTTTACTCATTTTTGAAGAGCCACAGAAAACTGTGTGTTATGATCATATAAACGCTGAACCTACCAAAATGAAGAACAGACTCTCTTCTTTCATCCAAAAAAAAAGCTTGTTTCTACCATTTTCCATTCTTTAGTAATCAGCTGTAGAAGAGAGGTGGGTTCCACCAAAAATGCCTGTTTTGACCAAAAAAAGGGAGAAAACAAACTCTTTGTGAAAAATACATTTCAAGCAGAAAAGTGCCTTTGACACTAATATTTCTTGCTTTGTGACACCTCTAACATATAAAATAGTTTTTCACTTCTATAAAACAGAAATAACACTGAGAAAGGTTATGTTTTATCAAAACAATTTATTTACAAATATATGAAACAATAAAATTCACTGACAAGCTGCCCGAGGTTGTATTCTAGCCCCTCCCATTGAAAAACGTAATTGACGTCTATAGACGTCAATGGCAGTCAACGTAAGTTTTTCAATTGACGTCTATAGACGTCAATGGCAGTGAATGAGTTAAAGTCTCCACCAAAAATAATAAAAGAATTGGGATATTTAGATAACCAGCGCAGTAGGCGCTCCTCCAACCTATCAAAATATAGTTTATTCTCCCTCTGACAGTTAAAACCATACACATTGACTAAAACATAGATAGAGTGTGCAGCCTCAACTATTAGAAAAATGTAATGCCCATCTTTATCTATGTCAGAATTCAAGATTTTACCATTAAATCTTCCTTTAAGTATGCAGACACCAGCAGCATGCTCTGTACCATGGGACATCCACAGATCATCTCCCCATTGCGATCTCCAAAATGTTTTTTCTTGTTCTGTTGAGTGAGACTCTTGTATAAAACAGAAATCTGAATTGAACTGCTTGCAAAACAAAAAAATAGCCTTACGTTTAACATTGTTTCTTAAACCTCTTGCATTTAAAGAAATAACAGACAAAGACATAAAGATAGTAACAAAAATTAAAAGTGACAAATAAGAAAAAGCTTAGACCAAGTAAATGAAGAACAGTTGAATTGGGAACCTGGTCACTTAAGAGAGTCCTATATAAGATGAGAACTGCAACCCCTGAGTAAGGAAATTGTGAACTTGAATAATAATAGGAATACAATAGCCTAAAACAAAACCAATGTGGTAAAAAATAAATAAATAAAATAAATAAATGCTTCACATATGAGCATTGAAAGGGAGCTTAATAGAAATTTTCTTGCTCCATTTAAATCACTAATTATTCAAAAAAAGAATTAAAAAAACAAACAAACAAAAAAAATAAAATAAAAAGAAGCTTATCCAGCTTGCTCATAACATTTTCAGCAAAAATATTGCAGCCAAACTGAAGACCAATAAACTTATAACAAATAAACTGCATCAGTTTAACTCTGATCGTTTTATGAGTCCAACAACAAAGACAAACAAACAAAAAAAGAACAGCAGTGAAACCAAGTTAATCTTAAGATACTTCAGTTTTCACCTCAAAATACCTTGGATCAAGTTATAGGGGTGGAAAAATCTCTTTTCCCTCCACGAATGCACGACCTCCTACGAAGAACGCCAGCTTGTTTTCTTTGCGCGCAGCTTCCACAGACGGCCAGAGTCTGTTTCTTCGGGCGCGGTCATCAGGAGACAGATCCTCAGCCAGCTTTAGGTTGTTACCTTTCAGGTAGGTGGATTTCTTAGCAGCGTGCCAGACAGCATCGCGGTAGATCCTGGATGTAAACTGAATGATGATTCCCCTGGGTTGGTCGTTATTGGACTTCTTGGGACCGATGCGGTGGACGGTGTCAACGACGTCGGGGAATTTATCTTGCATCTCCGGTAGGACTGATCTACAGACTTTGAGTACCTCCTGCCGCACGTCCTGCTTGTCCCTCTCGGTCAGACCGTAGAGCTTCAGATTCCAACGGCGTGAATAGCTCTCCAGGTGAGAGATGCGCTTTTCCTGTGCTTCAGCGATAGCTTTATATTTTTCGAGCTGTGCCTCAACACTGACAACTCTGCTCTTCATATCATTTAACTCAGCACAGACAGCATCAAATGACTCCTTAACAGCTGTGATATGTTCAGTGTTCTCTTGGACAGCTTTTTTCATCTCGGAGATGGCTATGGAGTTGTCACTCACCATTTTTTCAAGAGTGTCCGACCTCGAGTTAATCAACATGGTAAGTGATGAGAGCTGGGAGAGAACCGTAGATGTCTCCGTATCCGCAATTTTTCTTAGCTTACCAGCGGGAGAGGCGCATGGAGTGATAGGGAGAGGGGGAAACTCTTCTTCCATCCGTGAATACTGAAGCGGTTCGGAAACTGCCTCCAAATAGTCGTGCATGGAGTCGATGAGAGTATTTTTAGTGTCGGCGGGCATCTCAGTGGCGAGAGAAGACTGAGCAGCTTGGCTAACATTAGCAAGCTTGCTAACGGAGCCGCTGTTAGCATGTAACTTCTTAGAATCGGTCTTTCTCTTCTCGGGTTTGCTCATTTTGGTTCACAAATAGATACCAAAATGAGAAGTAAAGGATGACTATTGCGTAGGCGTAAATAAAGTCTCTGTTCACTGTGTGTAATATATATTTAAAAAAGGCCAGGTTCGCAGAGCTCAGCGAAACGTGACTGCTCAGAGCGCCATCTTGGGGGTCTCGCGGCTAATGCTCGATAATGCAACATATTGTTTACCTTCGGTTTTAAAACTTTTTTCTCCGCAGTTCTCCTGGTATGCGGAGACGAAAATAACGTCGTCTTCTTGTTCTTCTTTTCGCTGCGGCGGAGGTTCTGCGGGGAGGATGGCGTCTAAATCGCCTCGGAAAACGGCCGGATTTATGCTGCTACTCACCGCGCTATCGATAGCTTCTGTAAGTAACAGAGTTTCGTTAAAAAAAAAAAGTCTATCTAAACTTGTTTAAAAAATGATATATACTTATTTAATCGCACCGTAGTCCACTTGCGTGAAATCATTGATGTAGAAATCTAAAAGAAAGTAATCAAATTATTGACATCTCTGTTGATATATAATTTAAAGTCATAAAGAAAAAAAGACTTACCGGGGTGAGGTACGAATACTTCTGGCGAGATGGCCCTGGCGCTCTGATCGGCGGTGTTGTTTGAACGGAATGCTGACATAATATTCTCGGATTCTTCCTCGCGATTGGTAGAACTCTCACAGTAGGGTTTGAGCAGATAACGGCTCTTTTAACTCCCCTGTCTCATTTTATCCTCGTCTAGAGAGGCATCTGTTTTTCGCATCTTTCTCCTGACAATATTGTCAGTTAGAGAGGGGGTTTTTTTTGTGTGTGTGTGTGTGTGTGTGTGTGTGTGCAGTCGGGAGAGTTGGGGTGTCCAATTTCCTTTTTTTTTTTGGGAGGGCTGTCTGTTTTCCACATTCTGCAACGGTAAAATACGACTTAGAGGCGGATATTTGTTTTACTTTATGGGCAACAGTTGTTCTTGCTCGCCTCCTGTTGACAAAACTCACCTCATGGTTTAAACTCGACTCTGAGAAAAAAAAACTCTTTCCCACAGAGGGGGGTGCTTTAATAAACTTATTCGAATATGAGCTTTTTTTTCCCACTAAGGCTTATTTTATGGGGAGATGTACGAAATTATTTACCGGGTTACAAGCAATGATAATATCGGCTGTTGACTCCTCAGCGTCATCATTTTCATTTTCTGTCTATTGAGAAAACCCATTGTAAAAGTAATGAAGAAAAAAACTCTACCGCTGTCTCATTCCTCCTTGACCCGCGGTGTGTGTGTGTGTGTGTGTGTGTGTGTGTGTGTGTGTGTGTGTGTGAAACAAGATCGCCTGTCACGGCAATTATGGTTTGTTTTTCAGTCCCTTGTAAAAGGGACTCTCAAAAGGAAAAGTAGTATTCAAAGAAAAGTATTCACTAAGGGATATTTATTCATTTTTACACATACGGGGTAGGCAGCCTGTAGGTTACAAGCGGATAGAAAGTTCTTCTTTTCATCACAAGCTATGGTGTAGCCTAAAAATGCAATTTGTTGCTAGACAGATCATCTTAAAGGTTTTTTACTGCGTCTGTATTATAGGAAAATAAAATACTATTAGAAAGAAACGGTTCTCTACAGGCAATAGGAAGTCACTCTTTTTTTCCCATTACAAGCGCCGGTGCAGCTTAAGAAAGTAAAATTACATCCGCTATTGTAAAAAAAAAATAATACAGAGAAAATTGTCATAATATTGAAACAGAATTCAAACTATGAATTTGTGGAAAACTAACTGCCGCTCTGTCTCTCTATACAGCACAGAGTCAACTGCTGCTGCATCACCCCTATGCTTCAGGAACCCTCTCTGATCTCCCCCCAGCAACCATACCCCTCCCCTCATGCTTAAGGAACATGACGCATCAGGTCTGAAAATGACTAGACACTTCCGGAGTATTTCCGGTAGGGTCGCAAGGTCTGGATCGAGGCCTTCCATAGTAAATATGCTGACTTCATTACAGTAATAGGCAAAATGAAATTCTCATCGTGCTCTTTAGATATATTGCCTCTCTCTGTCTTGTCTGGGACTCTCACCATCATTGGTCCCACATTGTTATCCATCATCAACAGTACACTGAGGCAAGGTTTTGTTCCATCCTTTAAACATGCTGAGGAAACTCCTCTTTTTTAAAATAAATAAATAAAAAAAACAAACAGAATCTAGATCCTTGCTCTACTAGTAATTATTGGGCTATTTCAAAACTGCCATTTATAAGTAAATTACTGGAAAAAGTTCAGTTCAGGTCCTCACTATGCAGATTACAGATTTTTGTCCCTTTTCAATCTGGCTTTCAAAAGCAGCACTCCACTTAGACCACTCTCTCGATGGACCCCCTAATGATCCTCTATCTAATCGCACGAGCCAAGGTGTGAAAATGGGTGTAGGTCACGAGGTTTCAGGTGAGCTCATTGTGAAACCTAGCCCCACCCTGTCATGTGATTTCCTGAGGTCAGATGGCCCAGGATGTGAGTGGGCGTTAAGGCGTCTGTGAAGGGATCTCAACACTGGATTATAGATGGCAGACAGTTGGTGTCGTAAACCACCGCCTCTGTTCAAAGATGGTCGCTCACAGTGGACATAAATGGCATCTTTTACTCTTCTTTCAAACCATCTAGCTACAGTCGACAGGGGAACAAGGTTTGTAATGTACATGATTTAATTTGAGCAATCTGAAATGCATAATATGTATTGTATAGTTTAATAGAAAACGGTTAGACTAGCATAACGAGTGGTTAAAATGGTGTTAATGGTGTTACTGATGCTGAAAAACTAGTTCATGTATTTATTACTTCCACGCTCGACTACTGCAATTCATTATTACCAGGAAGTCCAAAAAACTTCCTGAAAAGCCTTCAGTTAATTCAAAATGCTGCAGCAAGAGTACTGACAGGGACTAGAAAGAGAGAGCATATTTCTCCTGCTTTGACTTCCCTTCATTGGCTTCCTGTTAAATCCAGAGTTGGATTCAAAATCCTGCTCCTCACATACAAGGTCTTAAATAATCAGAATCAGAATACTTTATTAATCCCGAAGGAAATTAGGGTTACAGCAGGCAGCACGCTAATGGCGCATGCACACTTACAAAGGAACCTTCTGACCAACTTTACACAAACATCACATTGGGGAGACATGTCAGAAAGGTAGGCTGATAGGAAAAAAAACAACGAAAATACAAAACATGAGGTAAGAGGAGGAGAAAAAAAACTCCACTCAGACTGAGCTCCTAGTGGGAGAACAGTTTGATAACAGAAAAAACACCTCAGCACAAAAAGCACACGACACCATAGAAACACAAGACAAGCAACAGGGGCGGGTAAAGGGTAAGAGAGAGCCGGTGTAGACAGCGCATCCGGTCCTGCAGCATGTCTGCGCTGGTCCAGTTGACTGCCATCTTCCCTGGTAGGGCACAAGCATCGAAGGCGTTTGGAAAGTAATGCACACGAGACAAGACAAGGACATAGAGGCTAAGCAGGGAAGATAAGGGTAAGGAGGAGAGGAGAAAAGTGCGACCGCCTTCGCTGAGAGCCAAAGAGGCCCCATCTTATCTCAATGACCTTGTAGTACCATATCACCCTATTAGAGCACTTCGCTCTCGCACTGCAGGCCTACTTGTTGTTCCTAGAGTATTTAAAAGTAGAATGGGAGGGAGAGCCTTCAGTTTTCAGGCCCCTCTTCTGTTGAACCAGCTTCCATTTTTGTTAGGGTGGACACTATCTCTACTTTTAAGATTAGGCTTAAAACTTTCCTTTTTGCTAAAGCATATAGTTAGGGCTGGACCAGGTGACCCTGAATCCTCCCTTAGCTGCAATAGATGTAGGCTGCCGGGGATTCCCATGACGCATTGAGTTTTTCCTTTCCATTCACCTTTCTCACTCACTATGTGTTAATAGACCTCTGCATTGAATCATACCTTTTATTAATCTCTGTCTCTCTTCCACAGTATGTCGTTATCCTGTCTTCTTTCTCTCACCCCAACCGGTCGCAGCAGATGGCCCAGCCCCTCCCTGAGCCTGGTTCTGCCGGAGGGTTCTTCCTGTTAAAAGGGAGTTTTTCCTTCCCACTGTCGCCAAAATGCTTGTCATATGATTGTTGGGTTTTTCTCTGTATCTATTATTGTAGGATCTACTGTACAATATAAAGCGCCATGAGGTGACTGTTGTTGTGATTTGGCGCTATAAAAATAAAACTGAATTGAATTGAATATATGGATGGGTTGTCATTTTGGAAGTTGCTGTTTGTGTGAAAGACTAGACAATAAACTAATGTTGTTTTTTGCTCAGTCAAGTCAGAGTTATGTCTGCTGTTTTCTGCACAACACTGGGTTGTCAGACACAGATTGCATGAAGTTATCAATTTGACTCAATTGCAGGCTGATATTAGACTTAGAAATCCGAAGTTGCCTATTGTGTGAATGTGAGTATAACGGTCTGTCTCTCTGTGTTGGCCCTGCGATAGACCTGTTCACCCCGCCTCTGGACTGCTGGGATAGGCTCCACCCACCAGGCAGAGTGACTACAATACCCCATCAGCCTTTTACGGCTGAGAGCTCATCAAGAATGATAAAAAAAATAATAAAATCATGCCCATATACTTCACTGTAAATTTACTATTGTTATCATTTATACACAATTTTTAATAGTCTTCACAGTCTCCTTTTACATCAACAGTCTTGCTGCCTTACGTTTTTGAGGTTGAGATACCAAAATATGAAAAAAAAAATACTATAATACAAAATGCATTGAGAAATATTTCATACTTTATACTTAAATTAGCCTTTATTACTTACGTGAGGCAGTATCAGTTTATACTGTAAATAAGCATGAGAGGGTGAACATGTTATGCTTCATATAAAGAACAACAAAATAAACAACAAAATAAACTACCACAGCTATGCAGATGACACACAAATATATATCACAATGTCACCAGGAGACCGAGGCCCTGTACAGGTTCTCGGTAAATGCATTGAGGAAATTAATGACTGGTTGTGCCACAATTTTCTCCAGCTAAACAAAAACAAAACTGAGGTAATAGTCTTTGGCGCCAAAGAAAAACGATTACAGGTCACCAGAGAACTTCAATCTATACACCTAAAAACCACAGGCGAGAAATTTGGGTGTAGTGATGGATGCAGACCTAAACTTAGAAAAACACATTAAGACAATAACAAAGTCAGCTTACTATCACCTCAAGAATATTTCAAGGATAAAAGATCTGATGTCTCAACAGGACCTGGAAAAACTAGTCCATGCATTCATCTTTAGTAGGCTTGATTACTGTAACAGCATCTTTACAGGTCTACCTAAAAAATCAGTCAGACAACTACAGTTCATTCAGAACTCTGCTGCTCGAGTCCTCACTAAGACCAAAAAAGTGGACCACATCAGTCCAGCTCTGAGGTCCTTACACTGGCTGCCTGTCCGTCAGAGGATAGACTTTAAAGTTCTGATGCTGGCCTATAAAGCTCTGAATGGTTTAGGACCAAAATACATCAGTGACCTCCTGACCCAGTATGAACCTTCCAGATCCCTCAGGTCATCTGGATCCGGTCTTTTATCAGTTCCCAGAGTCAGAACCAGACACGGAGAAGCTGCATTCAGCTTTTATGCTCCTTATATCTGGAACAAACTCCCAGAAAGCCTCAGATCAGCTGAAACACTCAGTTTATTTAAATCCAGGTTGAAGACTCACCTATTCTCAGCTGCATTTGAATAAAGCACCAAATCCACACTTTTAAGCTTAAATTTCAAAACTTACATTTAACTACTGATTTTATCTATTGTTCTGATTTTATCTGTTTTGATTTTATATACTGTTGTTTGTTTGTTAATTAGTTTGTTTGTTTGCTTGTTTTAATCAATTTTAAATCATGCTTTTTATTTGTTTTTGTTTCTAATGTCTCTGTAAAGCACTTTGAATCACCTTGTTGTTGAATTGTGCTATACAAATAAACTTGCCTTGCCTTCAACACATCTGTGAATCATTCAGAAAAATGGAAGAAAATGTTGATGAAAGACTGATATTTATTCTGGTTCTTTAAAAAAAGATGATTTTCCTTTAAAAAAATAAAAGAAAACAAAACAAACAAAAATAACAACAACAAAAAAACAATGCCCCTAAGAGTAAGAGTAATGGGGGTTACAGCCAATTCAGGGACTTATATCAAAGACTTTAAGCATTGAAAATGTATTCACAGAATTAAAATAACATCTGGTTATAATATTATGAGTAAGGGTGTACAACTGTTTTTAATTTTTATTACTTATATTTTAAAAACTGAACTTGAACAAAAATGACTGGACATGGCATTTCAGGATATTGCATTGCATTAAAAACCCAAACAAAAGTATAATTGATTTCTAAGGTAAATTGGGGATTCAGATTGTAAGACACGCTTTTAGAAATAATGTGATAATATATTTTCATACAAAATACACTCAGTTCTTTTGTGGGGACTCAAATGGCACAGGATACTTGGAAAGACCTGCAACAACAACAATGGCTGTTAGGTGTGACAGAGGTGCACCTTAGACAAACTCAAATTCTGTCAACAGCACACTATGTTGTCAAAATATCACAACAGAGTCCACTGATACTACTACCAAAACTATGTTCATATAATAATATTTTTTGTGAAGAATAAACATAGATGACAGGTCAGAAAGATTGTAGGGAACAAGAAAGCAACAATTAAAAGAGCATGACAAGAAGTGTGAATGTGTCCTTGGAAAAAAACCCCAGAAACTTTAAGTTTTACAAATAAATTTATGACTAGTTGTGTTTTTCATACACAAATCCATCTTATCCTAATTCAGATATTGTTTTTAAGAAAACGCACCCTCTGCTGTGGCTCTAATGTATGAAAACCTGTCAAAAACACATATTTGTGTGTGAAAGGTTGAGATGAAAAACTATTATCTCATAATAAAAATCTTAAATCAATGGTCTGGATGACTTGTTACCTTTAAATATTTGTAGGTAAATACAATCACAGTTTTAATTGTAATTTTAGATAAAATACATTGATGTTCCTTTTAATTACAGGGGAATTAAGCGTTAGTCGTGGGCTATATTATAAAGTGTTGCCATGTTTTTACCTTCTGTGATAAGTAGACTGATTTTACATGTACTGAAATGTACTATATAATTGTCATTGTCATCTGAATGAACCATAACTAAACTCATGAAATAAAAGCATTAAAGTAGATCAAAACAATGTATGTAGAGTGATGTGAATCTCTTTCAGTTTTTCCTCCAACTTCTCTGCTAGCCTCAAGATTTAAAACATTAAAAGAGACAGATGTCTTACAGAAATAAAAATCCAGAATCACTTATGACATTCACAAAATCAAAGTCAAATGTCACCAAAGACCAAATAAAAACAACTGAAAAGGATTGAGACCAAATCGGATGTTTTCTTTGTTTTAAACAGCACTTCCTCTGGTAAGACCTGTTTGTGTCCAGGCTTCTGCAGTTACTACCTGGTCAGCAACTCTGAAACATTAAAAAAAGAGAGCAAAGGTTTGACAATAAACAATAACCAATGAACATAATATAATTTCTACATTTTAAAAATCGTAATATTGCTTGTAAAACTCCTCACACTAAAGAATACTAATGGCTATAATTAGTTTAAATGTTGAATTGCAGATTCCCCTAAAATGGACTCATTGCAGCCTCTCAGCTGATCATCATACTTTGGCTTAAAATAATTGTTAACATTGTTAAGAGCAAAAATTCTTTATTTTTTGTAAAATTTTTAATATTTAATGTAATACCATTGATAACATATTAGGAGTTACCCAGTAAGGGACACTTCATCATCTGGAGTGCCTGGAAGTTCATCATAACGTTTCTTCACCATATCAAGCTCTGTTGAAACATCTGAAAAACAAATTTGAATTTTTATGAATCAGTAATTTATAAGTTAATTTGAAAAACAGATAAATAGTTACACAGACGAAGTTATCAGGTGCAAGATTGCAAAGATAAAGAGAAAAGGACGGAAGCATTATCAAGCACTTGGAACCGATGTAATTACAGCAAACTGTCCTGTTTACCTGGGAGTGAGCTCCCATCAGTCTTGAATGAAAGTTCAAAGGATTCCTTCATAGTAGTCTCCAGAATCTCAAGGATGTCTCTCTAATTTAAAAAAAAAAATTGTATTCACTTATCACAGATCAAATATTGTATTAAAGTCATATTAAATTACATTTAGAAATTTCTCAGACTTCATTTAAAACATAAATGGAAACATACATTTTTGTATAAGTCTATTCCAGTTAAACACAGAAAAAGCCTTCAGGTGAGCTATAACAAAATATGGTCATAATACTTCTTCATAAAACAGGACAAACCCTTAAACTGCGTAACTTCTCCAACATGGTATTTTTTGCCTGCTCAAACATGTCCTTTTTTGAGTGCACATGGTTCTTAATAGTCTCCCTCATGTTGTACAGCATGCCTTCTCCTCTAAATTCTGCAGCCTCTACAATAAGACAGAAAACTCCAATTAGATTCCTCTTGCTGAATAATGATAAATATAAATATGTGTTTTAGTGCCAAGTTGTGAATAATATTATCTCTTACTCTTGTAGCCTTCTTCCATAATGTTCTCAATTGTCTCTGTCAGACTGCTGTAGACTTTTTTCTTCTGTTCCCGGATCATTCTGTTCAGTTTTGCCTTAATTTTTTCTTCCTTAGAGACAAAACATGAAATATGGATGAACGTTGTTTTAAATTACATCAAGCTATAAAACTAATTTTTCATTTTTTCCTTTTACTGTACTTTACTGTTTGAATTGATGTATAGGAAAGTTTCATCTCTTACCTCTGTCTTGAGAAATCTGAGCTGCAGTTCAGTATTTTTGTACTTTTCAATCAGAGAATCAGTGTTAAGAGAAAAAGTCTTGATGACTCCGTTGAATGCTCCACATTCTGAGTCATTTCTAAAACATGTAAACATTGTGGTTATTAATGGCAGAGTTGGCAAGTTTATATTTGAAAATTGTGATATGTTATAAATTACATATCTTGAATAATATTATGTGACTGTTTAGAACTTGTCTTTTCTTACGGGAAGGTCTTTCTGAACTCTTCATCAATGCTGTCAGTCAGGCATGAAGCCAACATCATGTTAAGGTTAATTAGGGTCTTGTTCTTTGGTTTGTGGACGCCACCATTCTCAACAACACACTTCAGTACCCTGCAAAAACCACCACCCTTCTTTCCCTAAAACAAAAAAGAAAACGGAATTATTTAAATACATACTCCTGTAAAACCTGTTGTTTTGTTACACCTAGATTTAAAATACATACGCGATACAAGAAGTTCTTGAGTTTTTCTCCGTATGAACGTTTGGATTTCTCAACGCCATCATTAAGACATTTTTCAAAGGCCGTAATGGTCTCTTCCATTTCTTTGTTGATATTTGCTAGTTGAAGGATCATGTTTCTCTCAAGTTCTGAACACACCTCACCTTTTTTATCATCCTGAAAAATATTTGAAGGAATAAAACTATAAAAAAAAAATACTTATTATTTCTTATAGATCTATAAACTCCACTTGGCTTTAAGTCACTCTACTGTAAGTAAAACAGAACGGCAAAAATACATGAATCAATTGATCACTTAATAACCTATAAATTAATACATAAAAAAACATAATAAGAAACACAAAGACATTTGATAAATCCCAACATGTAAGAGTTGGTTTTACTTGACCTTACCACTCCTCCGGAGTTGGCTCCTTGAATCAAAGCAAGAATCCCATAAGCTCCACTCACATAGTTTACTATCTCAGAGTGACAGTCATTGAGATCTTGCAAAAATCCCTGAAGTTTGGGTATTTCTGTTAAGAAGAAATTTCAGTGCCACAGTTTGACATTACGTACTATAATTCAAATTACATAATTCCTCTTTCAGTCAGAGCAAACTAAAACAACATGTGCATCAAGACTTCACCTACCAGTCTCTTCTGGACTTAGATGCTTCCCTTTTAGGAACTCTTTGGAGCTCACTGTGAACACTTTGAAACTGCCGTCAGTGAAGTGTTTCTGCGGAAAAATGATTTAATTTTAAAGCATCTTTGCAACTGTGGAGAGTCTGTATTATTTTCTGTCAGCCTATAAAACTCACATTAATCTTGCTTCGCATGTTGAATTCTTTCCTTACTCCATCCTTGGCTTGCAGGTTTCTCATTACTATTCCATCATGGATATGAGCTCGTGAACTACAAGAAATGTGCACATCTGTACTGTTACCGTCATCACTATTATCATCACCATCACCATCATTAATTTGGGGCAGGCTGGGCGGTTTTGATTTATTCTTGGCCTTTAGGTGAAAATGTGGGAACCAAACTGAGCTTTGCCTGACTTTTGCACACCTGTAACTCTTTGTTAACACATAGATTGTATTTAAAGACTGGCTGTGGCAATGTTTCTCTGCCTGATGGTGCTGGTACTCCAGTTTGTTGCCTTCTATTTTTAAATGTCTGGTCTGGTTAATATCCTCTCATACTCCTACTTGCTAACTTGGGTTGTCAGAGCCTCACACCAAAATACTTACCTGTTCACTACAGTCTCCGTCTTTTTTCCTTCCAGCCAGTCATTGAGTACTCTCTCCCAAACCACCACCTTAGGGTGGTGCTCTCCACTAATTCACCAGTTCATTGTATACATTTGTTTCATTGGAAATAAACCTATTGAGCTTCAGTTGTGCGAGTCTGCTTTGCGGGTCCAGTCATTTATGATTATATGGCTTTATTTGCTTAATGTATTTATTTTGACCGTTTAAAAAACAAACTCGCAAATATGGGAGTTTGCATGGAAAATTTACTTACAAATCATCTGAATCATCAAGAAGATCAGACTTGGTGCAGATAAAGTGAATTTGCTGACATTCGCCACCATTTCCAATCAGACTACTGACACTTTCCAGGATCTCCCAGGCTGCTTTCTCTGATGCTGCTCGATTAATGTCAGTCACAATCCACACAGTAGAACAATCTCCAACTATCTGAAAGGAGAATAACATGTCTCAGTGCTTAATAGAAAGATGACTGTTTACAGACAACACAGTATAAGCAAAGAGCAGTAAATGTGAATTACCCCTTTCCACATCTGATCTCTGCTCTTGTTACAGTCGCCATTTCCAGGAAGGTCCACAAGTGTGACATGCTGGAGAAGAGACTTGTTTGGCACCCTGACAGTCACACACTTCACCAGTGGCCAAAACCACTTTTTTCCTTCATTGCCTTCTCCTTGTTTTGAATCACTTCTTGTGTACTTGACACATTTTGCAGAAAGTTCATTAGCCTGCAATAAATAATAAAAGCAGTGCAGTTTAATTTTAATCCTACAGTTTAAGTGCTTTACAAAAACCATTAAAAAGTCCGTGACATAAAAAAAAAACAACTTAAAGAAATTGGATCACTAAAAAAAGGTTTTTTTTAAATTATTTTATTTTTTGCTTTTATATTAAACACAGCATGCTTATACAGATTCAACTGAGGACAATTACTACATTTAGCATTTGTGAACTTATAAGTAAAAAAGAAAAAGAAGGAGAAAAAAAGAGGAAGAAAAAATTATAACAACATTAACTAAATAAAGAGTAAAATAAAATAAGAAAATTCGCGCAGAGCGTGAGGCATGAATTATGATCAGTTAATTAAGAATTCTAGAAATGGCTACCAAATCGTACAAAAACTCGCCAGTTTCCCCTTTCTATCAAATATTATCTGTTCCACCCTGGCCCAGACACCATCTCATTAAGCCACCTTTTAAAACACGGGGCCGAAGAAGACCGCCACTGTAAAAGAATAAGTTTCTTTGCAGCCAGCATACCCATTGTAATTATCTGTTTTTGTGAAAAGGAAAAAAGATTCGATTGATGCAAATGATCCAATTATAGCCAGTGTACCACAAGTGGTACTTTTTCCTAAATTGGTTTGAAAACCACGTAAAAATCTGGCTCCAAAAAGCTTTAAAGACAGGGAAATGCCAAAATAGATGTGCAAGGGAACCTTCGTCAATTTTCGATTTAAATGATCAGATTGTGTCATGTACAAGCTTCCCCTTGCGTTATATTGGATCAAGACTGAGGAGAAATTCAGGTCATGTGAAACCCTTTTTAAAACAATCAACCATTTGATAGTTTTGAGAAAGTCTCTAATTATCATTCAAAACCAAAATGAAAATAGATTTTTGAATTATTTAAAAGTTTTTATTCTCTATTTAAATAACACTTACTACACTCTTGTTCTCAACAGCAGAAACTACTTCATGTGGGAATTTTGCATAGTTTTCGACCACTTTGAGATATTAATAAGCCACTTTAAGGTGCTCCCTTATTTGCAAGGGACCACTACAGCGCATAACTTGGCATGTCTTGACTTTCAGGGTTTTACACCACTTTATGCCATTCCTGACACAACCGACTGTCAGACACCAATTTACTAAAGTTTGTGGCCACTTTGATTCAATCTTTGCTCAGCAGTTAATTTCTAAAGAGTGATTTAAAAAGGGTAGTTAGGTTAGAACAGGGAACTGATCACTGTTGTGTGAAGAGGTAAAGGTTCTTACTGCGAAAGAAAGAAAGAAAGAAAGAAAGAAAGAAAGAAAGAAAGAAAGATCGATCACTGGATCTGTTTTTGGTGTTTTGTGTTTTTTGGACTTTTGGATCAATGCTGCATTCTGTTTTCAGAAGTGAGATGTGTTTCCAATTTGTAATCTTTTGTCAATTTGGTCAGTTCCCTTTTGTGTCCAAGTTGTCCTAGTTTCACCTATGTCCCCTTCCCGGCATCCCCAGTGTGTAGTCTATCATGGCTGTCTGTTATAGTAGTAATATGAGTTTGTCTTACTGATTCACATCTCAAAATCTTTCGCCTGGATTGGAGAAATTCTGGAATTTCTTTGAAATATTTGTTCTCCATGAGGTTTTCAGAGGACTTCTCTTTCCATTCTTCTCCATAAAGTGCTGTCAGCTTTTCAACAGCATCACGATAATCATCGTCTTTCTTGTCCTGATCTTCATTATTGTCAAGAAACTGACAAAATGACCACAACTCATCTTTCCACTCCTACAAAAATAGATGACAAGACATTTATTGGAGGAATGTACCCAGCCTTAAGCTCCAAGAACTGCACTATAACAAATGATTTAGTTTTAAGTACAAATCAAACTTTGAGAATTCATTTTACCTCCTTTGTGATGAACTCAATTTCTGCTTCATACTTTGTGCTACGTGTGTTGGCTTCCAGTTTGATCATGACTGAGGTGCAGGCATTGATGCTTCCTGAGGGTAAAAGATTCTTCTCTTTGATGATGGCATTTATCAAAGAGCTCTTTCCAGCCCCAGTTTTACCAAAGACACCAACCAGCTCCCTCTTGTCTGTCTCCAAATCACTGATCTTTTTCCTGTTGAACAATATTTTAAATATGGGTTAATTGATTCAGTCATGAAAACATTTTTAAGCATGCTTCAAAAGGTTTAAAAGAGAGTTATATTATTTTTAGTAGTAATCACTACTAGGTATTTCAGTTTTATAGACTCGCTCCACTAATTGTTTACTGTATGTTGTTTTGATCTACACCTTCTTTTTTGTGTCAGCTAAAGTGAAAATGTTTCCTTCAAGAGTTGGTAGATACCGGGAACAGGAAAAAAAATGTAGCTAAGTCACCAAAACTTCCTAAAAATGTCAGTCTTTGTTGGTCTTAACTTGGAAAGTTTTAGTTTACTACCGAATCATTCCGTCATCTATAATTGTGCGGCTGTAAGTCAAAAGTATGATGTAAAAATAACTAAACAAAGAACCAACACGTCAAACAGACTGACACAAGAAACTAACTGGTGACTATTGAACCAAAAGGGTTCATGTTCAGGCAGCTCGATGGCATGATGGCACTGTTGTCTCACACCACCATCTGGTTGGGGGCCTTTTTGTTTTGAGTTTACGTGTTCTCTCTGTGTTTGCCTCGGTTCTCTCCAGGTACTCTGGCTTTCTCCAACAGTCCAAAGACGTGCAATTAGTGCATTTAGGTTAATTCATCTCCATGTGACTAAATTACACATAACTAGCAGCTTCTGAGGATGTTTTACAGATATTTTGTGCATTTTTGCTTTCTTTAAAAACAAACTCTCTGTGATTTGTTTGTGAAACTGTCACACAATCAGGAGTGGAACCAGGCCCATACATTACAAAATATGAAAAAAATTAATACTCACTTCAAGAAAGCACTGAGTTTGTCTTGGTCATTTAGTCTGGCATGTACAAATGTCATGATGCTTTTCACATCAGACAGTATGATTGATTCTGTGGACAAAAAAGTAAAAAACTATTTAGAAGGAATTATAGACTAGAATAACCAGAAAATGTAAAATCTCATGTTAAAAAAACAAACCTGTGTGAATTAGAGTATATCAGGATCATAATATGACCACTTACCAATCATACTTAGTATACCATGCATCATGTGACTGTTACATTTTGACAACAGGCCAAAGAAAAAGTAATTTCTAGCATCAAAGATGAAACTGGCATGTTGGGAAAATTGTGCTGCACAGAGGTTTAACCCTATAGTGGCTTAAACTGTGACACTGTTTAGAAAGAAACATAAATACCTTCAAATCCTGGCATAGACTGACACTGTCGCTTAGCTGGTGACTGCAACCTGCTGGCATCACTTTGAAGGTCTGATTTTCTCTTTCCTGATTGGATAAAAACAACAAAAAATAATAAGAAAAGAAAAACGTCTTTCTCTCAGTAAATCTATTCTTAGTAAAGTTATGTAGATTGCAAAAAATATTGGTGCCTTTAAAACACAGACTAATATGAGATGCAATAAATACGATGCATGTGTCTCACCTGTATCACTTGTGGATGGCAAGACCTGAGGATGAATATGAGTTATACAGGAAATTATTACTATTTGCATTGGCATTGCTCTTTAACAGCATTTAAAGGACACTAATGTACAAGTTCTCCATGTTTTCAACTAGCAGACTGATGAAGAGTACATTACGCCCTCCCATTACCCTCTTCTTATGCTATGAGACAATTCTTTTACATAATTAAGTTTTGGTGGCAGATTTCTGTTCTCGTGTATTAATCACATGTTTAATCATATCACATTAGTAATAGTAATATCACTTTAGTATAGCAAGAGCACTCCTGTCACTTAGTTGTATGCATGTGCACTAGAAATGAGCCCTGTGCTCTACACACACACACTGACACAGTGGGGCCATTGTTAGTTCATGGGAGACGTTAAACAGATAGTGAGACTCCCTCTCCTTTTCAGGGATGTAAATCTTTAGGTGACGGTTAAGCAGAAAGCAAGGTTATAATTCTCTCTGAGAGGGAGAGGGTTTTAAGCATGAGGCTAATGGTATAGCCTCCCCGTGAGAGGGGCCAACATGTAAGAGTTTGTGGAGTGTCTTTGTCTGTCTCTGGGTATATAAGATGTAAGGGCGGTGGCCACGATTCAGAGATGATCCTAGTGGTTTGGCTGGGATGCTTCTATCCACATTGCAATGTGTTTATTACACCCTTTTCAAAACGCTCAATGGGTGTGTTGCAGGTTATTGTCAAAATTTCCACAACAAAGTCCCAGTCATGAAGACCTACAGAGACGGTTAGCGAACCCCTAGCTAGGGCAAAATGTATATTTCCCAACCCAACCTATGAATTAGGTTTTTAGATTCAGTCATTTATTGGTTTCTGTAGAGAGTGGTCAGTTTCTATAGACCAGAGGATGGAGCTTTACTTTGTCTCAGGTAGTTGGCCTAAATGTCTGAAATTCAGTATAACCCTTACCTGAACCACATCAGCTGCTTCTTCATGCTCCTGTTCACACTGCAGATAAAAGTGCAAAGCAGTGTTTAATATTAACCTCTTAAACGTGTATTAAAATTGTATTTGTCATATGGACATTTAAGAACTTTTCCCTTCACATTTACTTACTTGAACAGAATTGACTGTTTCCCGATTTGAGTTTTCTTCTTCCTACAACAGTAAAATCAGTTCAAATCTATATTAGTTAAGAATTAATAAAATTACTCTACAAATAATTACTGCCAGTGAGACGCTGTCGAACACCAGTGGGTCATTTGGTGTTCCCTCTCCATGGTAGACTATCACTTCTTGTTCCAACGCAGAGTGGTATTTTTGTGTAGCTTATCTGTGTAGCCAGTCTAATTAAAAACGTATAGATAGCGTATTTCATAGTGTTATCTTCATGCACTCTGTGTATTCACTCACTAATTATAGTCACAGTATTCACTCACTGTGCCATCAGGGATTCGCTAGCTTAGCTTGGCCTGTAGCCAACTCACTAGCAGCATGGCCCTTTCACCTGTACCTCCTGCACTTTCTTGCTCATTGTGTCAGATTACTTTTGTTACTTTTGTGCTTAATTACTCCTTAGCCTCCTTTAGCAATAATGATACTATTTGTAGACTATTTGCAGCTCTGGAGGCCAGGATCACAGAATTGGAGACTCTGCTTCGCACCCTTAAACATCCCATAGCTAGCAAGGCCCCTTTAGCCCAGCAAAGCAGTGTTTAATATTAACCTCTTACTACTGTTTCTTGATTTCTTGATTTGTGTTTATTTCTTCCTAGCACAACAAAAACATTTCAGTTTTAGTAAAGAATTAACAAAAATGACACTACATATTATTACCGCCAGTACATTTTTAATATTCTGATAATTCTAACAACAGTTCACCTCCGAACACTCAAATAAAAATGTTGTTAAAAAACGTAATTACCTTTAACAGCTTGAGGTTCTTCTTGAATTTCACTCTTGGTCCAGCTTTTGGGATCAAATTATCAATTTCTCGATCATCAAGGACACGCAGACTTTCTGCATCGATTTGTTCATCTGTAATTAAAAATAAAGTTGCAGAGATAAAGATTATTCTCAACTTGCTTTAGAAATTCTTGTTCAATGAGTGACAAAGCAATGGGCATAGTTATATGAGCTGTTTCACAGTTAACAGATCACATCAGGATCAATATCTGTACCGATCATGGATTCACGTTAATACTTTACCTTTAAATTTCTCCACCCACTCACTTAGCCCCCATTCAGCCAGTTTGTTTCTTACGAAATCATCCATGACAAGGAAGTGAAACTGTAAGATAAACTGTGATGTTTAACCAGACAGTACTGCTTTACAGGTTAGACATTTGTGATCAACTTCTCCTTTAATGCATATATAAATCAGAGACACTGATATCAAATTCAGATTAAAAGTTCAACAGTTCACCTTTTGTTAGAAGTAACGCAGGAAAAGGCTGCTGAGGGAGATAATAATGGATTGGATTTATATAGCGCTTTTCAAAGAACCCAAGGCGCTTTTCAATGCCACTATTCATTCACTCTCGCATTCACACACTGGTGGAGGCAAGCTACGGTTGTAGCCACAGCTGCCCTGGGGCAGACTGACAGAAGCGAGGCTGCCATATCGCGCCATCGGCCCCTCTGGCCAACACTAGTAGGTAAAGTGTCTTGCCCAAGGACACAACGACCAGGAGGGAGAGCCCGGGGATCGAACCGGCGACCTTCTGGTTACAGATACGCTTCCCCCCTGAGCCACGGCCGCCCCGATGTGAAGTAAGCAGTGAGACACAGACAGAAAACAGGCGGGAAGAAAGCAAAAAGTCTGAAAACAGGTTAAAAACAAGTTAAAAACAAACTGGAACTGTGTGGCCCAGACTGCACAATTGCAGCTGCATCTATACATTTAATAGAAAGGTAAATCCAACATGAATAAAGCGGATGCAGGGTAAAGCAGAACTGAGAACAGAGAAGAGCAGGAAGAGGTGGTGTTTGTGCAGGCCAGATTGGAAGTGACTGAGAGAGGGGGGTAACAACCTCCCCAGACCAATATAATCCAATAGTAAGGTAGTAACTCTATACTGAGTCCTTCAATTACTTGACATTGTAATCCAACACAGCACAAATAGAGAATAAATGTAGTTTGGAAAGGAAGGCACTTTTGTGCTATTTTAATCACATAATCATATGATTATGTGACAAAATAGCACAAAAGTGCTAAACTACATTTATTCTCTATTTGTGTTGTGTTGGATTACAATGTCAAGTAATTGAAGGACTCAGTATAGCGTTACTACCTTACTATTGGATTATATTGACACGACCCAAAGAAGTGCAACTTCCTGCCTGGATGTGCCAATCCTCTGCTCTCTCATTACTCTCAAGATCAGTATTAGAAATTTGCATTATCTCGGAGTAGAATAATTAGTTAAGTATATTAAGTGATTATTATTATTTAATACATCCTTTGCTTTGCTCCTGCTAAATAGCTTTAATAAAATATTCTGCATTCAAAAAGTCTAAAGTAAAGATCACAGAAAAAGTGGTTGTATGCATGGGCGTGAATGGGGCAAGTTGTCTAAAGCCCAACTTAAGATGGGCAGCAACAGTACCTCAACTGAACATAATGTCACTGGAAACAGAATAATAAAATATTTCTGACAAAATACTTATAGACGGAGTCTGAGTTTGATAGAAAAATACACACAGTTTAAAAACCAAATATAAACAGTTCGGCTAATATGACACTTTTGGTTCAATCCTTTTTTTTCCCCTTCAGTTCTAAGACCTCCACCCATTTTGTGGATGAAAGAGTTATTTTAGCCACAGAACATCTGATATGATTTTCTTGGCTGTGCGGAACAATCAGTTTCAGCTTATACTGTTTATTCTTGTGCTCTGTGTGCAGCTGGGTTTGCTAGTTCACAGACTTTATAGAGCGCATTGGATCATGACAAGAGGAATGCAATGTACACTTTATCTCTTACACCCTAAACCTCCCCACCCCCAACTTCCTGGCGCATCCCACAGCCCTGGAGAATGTACGTTCCAAAATGTTTGCATTGGACTGCAGAACAATGTTGTAGTACTCATGTTTTTAGTAGATTTTCTGTTTCACAGTCAGTAGATCACATCCGTATCAATATCTTCAAATCTCTCCAGCCACTTACTTAGGCCCAGTTTTTTTTCTCCACAAAATCATCCATAAGCAAGAAACTAAAAGATAAACTGTAATATTTCATCAGACAGTACTGCTTGACAAATTAGACTTTGTAATCAACTGGTCCTTAAATTCATTGACTCTAATTCTATATTCAGATAAACTTTTATTGAATTCAAATTAAAAGTTTAAACTACTTACCTTTGGTTTAAAGTAATGCAGAAAAAGACAGTTGACAATAAAATAAATAAATGAACAAAAAGTTAAAAAAAAACAACAAAAAAAACAAAATGCAGGGAGGCACACACTGGAACAGGGTGAAAAAAAAAATCTAGCAAAAAGCAAAAGTCCAAAAACAAACTGGGACTCGGTTTTGCAAAAAGTGTAGTTCACTGTTTGGCAAGTGAAAGTGGATCGCTACATATAATACAACGCTAAATCTAGACAGAGTAAAGTGGGTGTGCACGGAAAAGCAGAACTCAGAAAACAAAAAACAGGATAGGGAAGACGCAGAAGTGGTGTTGATGCATGTAGAAAGCGGTTTTGTTTGGTGACAAACAAATCGAATGGATTAAAGTTTACAGATTAAAAACAAAAGACAAGAAATAAAGAACACTGTGTTATATAAGTATTTAACACAAATTAGTGATAAAATCGCACAATTATGTCCCGTTTTCTAAGCTTCATTCCGTACTAACAAACAGAGGCGTCATAAGGATGAGAAAAGTGATAACATGAGCGCTAGAAAAATAGTAAACCGTCAATTACTTTTACTTTTGAAAATATTAACATATTACAATAAAGGGATGTTTGTTTCATAAGGTATTTGACCTTACCACTCCTCTCTTCTAGAATTAATGTCGTTTTGTCATTGCCAACAAATAATGAAATCTAGTCAGCGTCTGACATCGCCTCCCCTCCTTATTTCATGATTTGGTTCGGTCCAGTGCGCCAGGCTGAGCGCCAGAGCACTAACAGATCCGGTTCATAAGAGAGAGAGAGACAGATGGAAATAATAAGAAGATAACGAAGTCCATATGAAAGAAACTGCTCGAAATTCCTGGTATTTGTAATGTGTTGTATTGTGGCGGGGAAAGAAACAAAAACAAACAAAGCCAAACAAAGGAAAGCCAAACAATAATGGTTATAAAATAAAATAAAAACCCTGTAGGAGTAAGAAGCAGCTCTGGAAGAAGCATAAGCTTTTCTAATCCCACCCCCTTTCCACCACTACTAATAATCAACACGTTTTCTTCCTATTTATCCATCAGAAATTCTTCCTTACAATTTGTTACATGTGTTTGCTTTTATAACCCTAACACGTCAAAACATATACAAATTTACAGATATATAAAGTTATATAAACATACTTGTGCGTGCGTGCGTGCGTACACACACACACACACACACACCCATGTTTTGTTTTTTTTACTGCTTGTTAGACTGAGTCGTGCTGGGACATTGCTTCCGTTCTTCACTTCAGTCCACAATTTCACTCCACACACAGAAATGCAAAAGCTTTTTACTATTGTATGGATACTGGGGTATATTAAATTTAATCCCCCCAAATTGCATGCCCCTTCTCTTTAAGAAAACAATTTTAGAATTTTTTTTTATTTTAACAGTGGATGACTCGACCACCTGTCCCAGATTATGTCATCAGTGTCACGGTCTGCTCCGTGCCTCTGCTCCTTGGTATTCGTGTAACCCGTGCTTGCTGTCCTCTCCTTCCACAATCCTCCTGGGAAAATACCAGAGGCAAATACACCACACTGCGACAAACTCACACTCACTGACTTCTAGCTGGGAAACTGACGGGAAGTCTCACGAAACAAGCGTCGGAGAGAGCTCCACAACACACCTAAGTAGCTCCCCCGACGAGGCTTGATCAGCTGCAGGTGTGCGTAATGAGCTCCCTCAGGTGTGGCCAGCATCCAGTCTGAACACACCTGCCGGGCCTGATGATGCCTGTAGACCGGTGCTCTGTACACACACACACACACACACGCACGCACACACACACGCACGCACACACAAACCAGGAAAACGAGCGACAGCAGCACCAAAAATACACATGTCCATAACTTATTTAATAACCTTGGGTCCCTCAGACCCAGGTCCGTGACATAGGTTTAACACACGTGGTGGTGGCCCAGAGTCTTTCTTCTCTGGATTGGTGAACTATGCAAAACCTGGCTCCATTAACTCATGTATGTGCCTTACCTTTTTCCCTCGCAACTATATATATTACCCTGGTAATTCTTGTCACTGTAAATAAAGGCACTAAACCTTAACCATTCTGCCATTGAGTCCACTCCGTCCAGTGTTCTTGACATCTCTCGGCATTTAAAGTTTATCTCAATTAATTATTTAGACGTTGCAAAAATATTGCTGCCTTTAAAACACAGATTAATATGAGGTTAAAAACATAAGATGCGTGTCTCAGCTGGATCCATGTGAATAGCAAAAGCAGAGGATGAAATTCAGTTATACAGGAACTTGTCACTGTTTGCATTGGCATTGTTCTATAACAAAATTTAAAGGACACTAAAATACAAGTTTTATAATCAACAAACTTAAATGCAGTCATGTTTTCAACCAGCAGACTGATGAAGAATAGATTATAACTCCATTGTTTTTAGTAAACACCTGTGATCCTATGAGACAAATCTTTTGCATAATTATGTCCCAGTCACACAGACTTGATTGATGGTTAGCGAAGGGCATATTCCCCAACCCCCTATGAATTAAGTTTTTAGATTCAGTCATTTATTGGTTTCTGGAAGGTTGCCAGGGGGCTCACTGACAGTCTGTATAAGCAACAGACTGGACCTCTACTTTGTCTCAGGCAGGCTTATTATACTGCAGTATAATCCTTACCTGAACAAATCAGTTGCTTCTTCATACTCCTGTTTACACTGCAGATAAAAAGTGCAAAGCTGTGTACAATACTGAGCAGACTTTAAGATGTATTCAAAATGTAAAATAAATTAATTAAAAAATAATGTAATTTGTTGTATAGATACTTTTGTAGATACTGAATCAGAAAGAAAAACTTTTTTTTAACTTACTTGAAAAGACATGTTGACTGTTACCTGATTTGTGTTTTGTGGTAAAATGAAATCGCAAAACCATATTAAATTTTTCAAAATTACACTACAAATTATTTCAATGTTACAGTTTTGTAATATACAGGTAATTCTAACAAAAATCAGCAGTTAGTTACTTTTCACAGCTTGAGTTTCTTCTTGAATTTCACTCTTGGTCCAGCTTTTTTGATCAAATTTTCAATCTCTCGATCATCAAGACAATACAGACTTTCCTTGTCAATTTGTTCAGCTGTAATTAAAGATTCAGTTGCGAAATGAAGAATTGCTCTTAACTACTTCAGAAATTGTTTTTTAAATTATTTTTAAAGAGTGAAATAGCTATGGGAACAGAAAACTTTCATTTTTCTGTCTTGACCTCAGGACCTGGCGTTCACATATTGGGACATCACATTTTGGGTTATCTAGACCACAATACTAAATTTTGCTCTTTCAAATGAGCCACATTGCTCAAAGGGGCACAACTGCTATTTCTCATTTTGTTTTTATACTCAGGAAAAATGTTGCTGTGTTCAGACACCAAATAAAGAGTTTTGCACATCATTACTCAATTGTGACTTTATAGTGTTCAATAGAACACTATAAAGTCAAATAGCAAAGAAAAATTTTAAATGCAATCCATGAAAGAGTTCGGGTCTTAGGAGATTAACACATTTTGTGTAGTATGAAAAAATATCTCAAGCGTTTTTGTACTCTGAATGGAAAATGTTAAGGCCGTGGGATGTAGGGTAATGGGATTGCTGCAGCATGCAAAAAATAGATAGATAAGATGTTTGAAACACTATTCCAGATGTTATTTTTGCCTAAAATGTTAGATTTAATGTGTGATTAAATGAGTAAAAATAACCTGTGAACTCATCTGTCATGAACGCACTGACCTCCACCAGGTTTGGATTGGTGAACACTAGAGTGCTGAGTAATAAAACTTTTATCTTAAAGGATTTATTTATGACCCAAGGACTGGATTTCCTCTGTATAACTGAGACATGGTCAAGGGCCGGTGAGTCCAGCGTTTTCCCAGATCTCTTACCAGATGACTTCTTTTTAAACTCTCCTCGAATATCAGGCATAGGAGGAGGCCTAGCGATTGTTTTTAAGCAGTATAAATGTAAACCACTGTCCTTATGAACATCACCTAGTAACTTTGAACTGAGTGTGTTTGAGCTAGGTCGCTCTCACACAGTGCTCTGTGCTGTGGTTTACAGACCCCCCAAATACAATAAGGACTTCTTGAATGACTTTTCTGATCTGTTGGCTGAAATTATGGCAGAATACGATCATGTCCTTAATGTTGGGGACTTCAGTATTCACATGTGCTGCCCTGACAAGCCAATGGCAAAGGACTTTTTAAATCTTATCGATTCCGTTGATCTTGAGCAACCTGTGTCTGTGCCTACACAAAAATACGGGCACAAGTTGGATCTTGTTTTAACTCATGATTTACCTGTCTCTAACTTAGAAGTTTGTGATATTGTCCTCCTCCTGTTGTTGCTCGGTGCTGGCGTATTTTTAACCCATCCTCTGCTGGTAAGTTCTCTGTTGTTTTTAATCAGAACTGCAGACTTCCTGATTCTGTATATAATGATTCAGAAGAGCTGAGCACACGGTTTTAGTCAGTCTGCCAAACCGTTTTAGATTCGGTGGCCCCCTTTAAGCTTAGGCAAGTTAAAGCCAAATCTGAACCCTGGCTGAATGAAGACACCCGTGCTGCCAGAAGAAATTGTAGGAGAGCTGAACGTAAATGGAAGCAGGATAAACTTCAGGCGTCATACCAAACATTACAGAATTACTGAAATTCTTATCAGAAAACTGTAAAAGATGCTAAGAGGAAACATTTTGCTGCTATTATTCAGACAAATTGCCGTAAGCCTCATGCCTTATTTAAGACTATTGACATGGCCGGTCAGGATCCTGGGTCTCCTGACCCAGTGTTGAGTTTCTAGTGTCTCAGTATTTTTTTTATTATGATGTATGTTCTATGTTCTCTTTGTTGTCCCAGTTTATTCTATAGACTCTAGTGTCTGAGTTTGGGTTGCTTGTATTCTCTTTAGTTTTCTGAGTATTTAGTAGCTGCCCTCTGTGCCTCCTTTATGTTGATCTCTGTGTTTCTTTGTTGCTCTGTCTCCCCTGTCAGCTGTATCTCCTAGTCAAGTCTGTGTCTCTGTGTTACATGTCCTGTTTTACTTTGAAGGTCTGTGTCCTATGTGAATGTATTGTGTTTCGCTTCCCTTGACTCTCGTTATGTCCGATTTCTCCCACCTGTGCTCCCCTTCTGTGTCTCATTCCCCTCGTTACTTCCCAGTATATTTAAGGCCTGTTTTTCTCTGTGTCAGTGTTGTGAGTGCCCTCATGCTGTGTATTTCTCCCTGCAGATCCCAGTAAAGTTTTTTTTGTTTTTTGTTAAGCAATAAAAGCTGCCGTTTTGAGTCTGAATTTTGGGTCCTTTTCCTGCCTACACACAGCCGTTTTATGACATGGTCCTTCATGCTCCACAGACTGTTGGTGTCGAGTCCTCTCAGGAAATTTGTCTGTCGCTGGCTCTCCCTCTCTGTCTTTCACTCACACAGACACACACACCACCATCAACTTTGCTAAATTGCTAATGAAAAACATTGATCAGGCAGCTGTGATTAAGCAGCAATGTAAATCCAACTATTTTTACGGTTGTTGTGGTCGTGATAATTTTGTGAGGCCACATCGAAAAGGCTCGGATGAACTTGCCAAAGTTCTACAAGTTGTGCCTCGATCGCTTGTGTCCACATCACACGCTGCACTGCCGTGCTGCACCGTCTTTTCACTTTCATTTCTGTGTTAGCGCGTGCGCAGTGTGAGAGGCTGCGGTGACACCCTCACGACGGCCGACAGGATTTCAAACAGGTTTGATTTTCTTACGACCAAGCGAATGATGATCGGGAGCTGGTCGTGAGGTGTTAATCGCTCCTCGTTACCCCACGTATACTACACGATGCATGACACACAATGAAGGCGAAACTTGGGACAATCACCAAAACGGTCACACGACTGAAAAATCTGCTCGAAATGAGCCAAAAATCGCACCGTGTATGCCCAGCGTTAAAAAGATAAATGGCTTCTCAGTAGACCCTCTGCTCAGATGCCTTGATGAAATAAGGGCCTGGATGGCTTTGAACTTTTTACATTTTAATGAGCAGAAAACAGAAGTGATGGCTTTTGGTGGGACTTCTGAGACCTTCTTCCCACTCCTTTTCAATATGTAACTGAATCAGAACAGTTGAAGGAATATTGAAATGTGGTCGCTTTATTTCGTTTTGAATTTTCTTTCTCTTCTTGTCTTTGCTAAATGAACTTTGTATAATGTTCACATGAGCAAAATAAATTAACAACCAACAACAAACAAACCAGTTCAGTCCAGTTTAGACTGCTTACAGTTGTGCGCTGTGTGCATCTGGGTCTGCTTGTTCAAAGATTTCATAGAATGTGGCAAGAGGAATGGAATGCTATGTACACTTCATGTCCTACACCCTAAACTTCCCCACCCCCAACTTCAGGGCGCATCCCACGGCTCTGGAGGATGTACGTTCCAAAATGTTTGCATTGGACTGCAGAACAATTTTTCAAGATTTAGGATTCAAAGCGTTTATTGTCATGTGTACAAAGAAAAGCATTTCTCTGTACAATGAGATTCTTTCTTTGCTGTCCACACACAGATGCCAGTTAATATGTACTAACAGATAAAATACAAATAGCATAAATAAATAAATAAATGGAGACCAGAAAAAGGTGGGTGTAGTGAAAATAGTGAGAAGCAGGACTGAGAAAAGCAAAAGAGGCGGTGTTTGTTCAGGGAAGATATGAGTGGCTGAGAGATGTTACAACAACGACGAGTGGATTTGTTGGAAGGGATTAAAGTTTCCAGATATTATAGGTTAAACACAAAAGAGAATAAAGGTAGACCGTTGCATTACATGTGTATATTCTCAACATTTTAGACAGTGAAAACAAAAAAAAACGTCTCCCCTCCTGTGACTGTACGCAGCTGTGGACCGGTGGAGACCGAACGGCTGAGTAGTAGTTTAGGATTCCTGGATTTTTTAAACATCTGCTTGAAGTTCGCATCCTGGCGTGGGTGTATTGTCATCTAAATTCTTAGCGGATGCGTCCCCACTGTCACAAAAAACAGGCGGGCACGTGAAATGCACGTCATTAGACCCGGTGCGTCAGCAGTACTTCCCTGTTCTGGCTGTATAGCAGACTTGTACACGTGAAAAGTACAATATTTAATTATAAGGGGCGGCCACAGCCGGCAGCTCCCTATATTTGATTTCAACTGGATGGTCTTCCCGACACTAACACGAAGGGATGTGTACCTCTTCCCAGGATCAAACTGGGAATTATTAACTTGTATGCATCCACTGGCATTATGCATACATGTTATTACTATAATCGTAAACACAAAATAGTGATAAAATAGCACAGCAGTGTCCTAGTTTCCAAACGTCCTTCAGGACTTAGATAAAAACATTAATACAGGCTTTATTACATGCAGCCACATGCTGGCCATGTACTGATAACAAAGGAGTAAAATGATGTTATGTGTTGTGTGATGGACACTTTATTTTAAATATGAATTTTTATTCAAATTTCATTACATTTGTGATCCTCAAAATTACTAATAAAAATATAAAGTACCAGGATGGGAGAGTGGGAGCCCTCCGATACATGGGCTGACCATTAAGGATGTTCTCTTCAACAGTATGCAGCCCACATTCCCACAACACATAAGAAGCCTGAACACAACCAGAGGTGACAAAGGCAAAGACAGTTTTTATTTAAGTAGACGTACAGATACTTTCTTTAAAAATACTCGGGTAAAAGTTGAAATACTCAGCTTCTCTACTCAAGTGAAAGTGAGAAAGTACAGGCCTGAAATGCACTCAAAGAAAGAGTAAAAAGTAGCCCCTTGAAGGACATTTCTGTCCATTTTGTTACAAAGCTAACTGAACCTTAAGCTATATTATTATAAGGATAGATGACATTATTGTTATTATTATTGTTAGCCCTGTGACAAACTGGCGACCTGTCCAGCGTGTACCCCACCTCTCGCCTTATGGCAGCTGGGATAGGCTCCAGCGCGCCCCGCGACACTGCAATGGATAAGCTGAAGCAAATGGATGGATGGATGGCATCATAAACCACACAGGGGTTAAAGGGATTTGGCAGCAGGGGGACTGGTTGAGTGGCTCCGTATTGGAACAATCACAGCTTACACTCATTTACATTTGGATTTTCTTTGAATGCAGGCTGTGATCAGCTGACCTGTCCTGCTGCTGCTCTGAGGTTTACTGCTGTTTATGGATTTACACAGCTGAATTCAACACGATGTAAGCAAATATTTTCAGTAATGTCTTGGCTGATTTGCTGCTTATATTGTAGTTATACTAGACAGTATAAAGTATTTTCATGCAACTTTTGCATAACACAAAGTTGGTATAATTCTATTTTAGCATACCTCTACTTTTTTTTTTCTTGCACACAAAGACTATTCTTGCTCGGCCAGTGCAACAAATTCAAAATACCATGTTGTTAGGACTGGCTGTATTCTGCCATTGTCAGATAAAAGTGTTTAATGGGATTTACAGAAAAACTCTGCTTTAATGTTCTCTAAGAATTTATAATCTGATCTGATGTTAGCCTTCACTGTTAGATGATGACTGTCTTATAGTCATAGCAGAAATGTTTACTGAATTGCTATTTTTAATAATCGGAGTTTCATGATAGGTTCACATTTCCCTGAAAAAAATGCAGGGCAGCTTTAATAAATGTAAAAGCAAATATGTTGTAAGAAATGCCCTCGCTTTTATAGTTTTTAAATACTTCAGAATAGTGAACATGGGACAATGAGCCAAATAAAAAGGCAGAAAAATATTAAGCCTTGACGGATGGGATGATCTGGGAAATGACCAGGACCAAAGTGGATCTGGGTTTGATTTGTAATCCTTATCTATTTTGGATCTTTCCTACTGTCCACGTTGTCTACAATGTTTTTCTGATTTGTTTTTTAGGGGAACGTAACAGACTCATACTCTGAAATTCAGACAATGTAACTTTCAAACTGTCGACAGTGTTTCATCACCAAATCTGTGAAAATATTTTAGTGTGAGCTGATTTTAAATCTGTGATGTAATCACATTCAAAGTTTGATATGTTATGTGTTCAGAGCTCTTCTGCAAACCTTGGTTTTATAAGTGGCGATCTGAGTAACTGTTGCCTTTGCATCAGGTCATTCTCTGATGTCAATGACAATTTTCATGTATTTTCATTAGACTCAGTACATTTCGCTATAGTGTTTGTCCTCATGCATTAGTTTTTATTTAGTTATCTTCATTAATGAAAACAACAATGAAAAGTATTGGTCAACAAAATTACTACTGCTTCAGATGAGGAGGCTAACTGAGAGGCTTTGATCCTTTTTAAAATAGCTTTCTGACCCTGAAGATGGGGCCAGTTTATTGCAGCCTATCAGACAGATGTTTTTGGCTTCGTCATGGTGGTGAAACATGATGACCTATTTTAACCCAGTCCCTGAAATTTGCATTACCATTATAAAAATCTTTCAATGTCAAATTATTAAATAAAGAATAACAACACAGAATTCTTATGGGAACGTTTTACTGAATAACTCAGCATCATGCTTGACTGATGGCAACGATAAGTCCATGTTGAATTTTATTTTTTCCTCTTTTGTTGTTGTGTTGATGCCACCTTTCTGAACTACAGACTTTAGTGTCTGTGAAAATCATTCCCCTTCGTTTTCTGAAAACAAACCAGAAAACACACTTCTAAACACATCGTCATAAAATACCAGAAAGTGTTCTTGGATTCTTTTTCACCTGTTTCAGGGTTGCATGCTATTTGTCAGTTTTATTTTGCTGTGATCTTTACAGGGTTTCCACTCCCAGGGAGACTAGCAGCAGTCAATCATTTAAGACAATCATTTGCAGACTCCTTGCTGGTGAATGCGAGGATGTTTTCATGATGATACATGATTGTAAATCAATCACAGACCTGCACGCATATGCACACACACTCACACTTATTTTCTTCTTGTTGTTTTCTTCCTATTGAGCACCAGAGGGCAGTACTAGTCAGTGTTTTGATTCATTCACAGACATGTTCCATATGAACATAAAAGATTCCAGATACAGAAATCAGTTTTAAGACATTAAGAGATTTAATGTTTAGTTTACATTATATGATGTAAAAACAACATTAACTTCTTGAAACAAAACAAAAGATGTGTTGATGGTGCAAAGTCACAGATTTGTTCTATCTTGTAGTTATTTAAATATTTCAAATTGACAGAGTCATCCTTAGCTCTACTGTTTTTTTGTGTGTTTTTAGATATTCTGTCTTTAATGATCTTTAATGAGACAGATCTGCAACCAAAAAAGCTACGTAGGATTTTTTTGACAGTTTCTTATAGATTTTTACTCACTTTGGCGGGAAAATATGTTTTTAAAATTCATCTGTTCAGGTTTTCTTGCAAAACTCATGTTCTTAGAGTAATTAAGCATACAATTTCCCTTTTTAAACTGAAGTCTGGTATCCTATACTTGAGTCCAAAAACCATGTCCAATAATGATTTCTTACATTGATTTAATATGTCTAAGAGTGAGACTGAGGAGAAAAACAAACAGAAAATGCAAGGAATTGAGGGGGATCAGGGTGGGGTGGTGGGAAGATGGGTTTGGCAGAGTGAGAAGCTCAGATGATCATAGCAAAGTGTAAGGAATCTCAGAAAAACTATGCATAGTTAATTGTATTAAAATGTTGCTTTTTTTTTCATTGCTGCTGTGTTTTTCTTTTAAATATAAACTTCTCATGTTTTGCAACAAAAAAAAAAAAACCTGTACATGATGGGTGAATGAAGATCATTTTTTGGATTCAGCACCCTAAGAAAATTTACCAAAAAATATCCCATGCAGCTGAATTTTGTTGTTGTTGTTGTTGGGTTGTTGTTGTTTTGTTTTTTTTGTTGTTGTTTTTTAGGGGGGGGGGCAAACGTTGGATTAAAAGAGAATATGAAATCAGTGGACAAGAACTCAGAAACTTCATTACTAGTTCTGTTAGGACACAATCCAATTATTTTATGTATAAAAAATAGTCAAAAGACAAAGCCAGTTAAAAAAAAAAGAATTAACTCATCTAATCTGGTTCACTATGGGGGTTTGTAGAAAACCAAGTAGTAGTACTGCTGATTTCTTATTTCAGGTAAAGCAGTGCTGAGGACATTTGTAATCATAATTCAGACTTTTATTACTTAATTTGACAGATAGTATGAAGTAAGTAAGTAAAAATTTAAAAATACAAAATATTTTATTTATATATAGCACCCTTTAAGATAAATATCAAAAAGTGCTTCATAGCACTACTTACCCAAAAGTAAGTTTAAAAAGATGAGTTTTAGCTGTCAGGTACATCTCCTGATCACATGACCTCAGGGTCCTGCTGGGGCTGTATGGATGTAAATGTTCACTGAGGACTTGGTGCTTGTCCATGCAGGGCTCCAAAAGTCAAAATCAAAAATCTTCAAGTGGACCCTGACGTTAATGGGGAGCCAGTGCAACAGAGTTAATCATAGTGTGGCATGTGTACTTCCTCTTAGAGGCGTTCTAAACAACCTGCAGATGTTCCAAATCCAAATGTGGCAAAATAAATGTATCAATAACAAACTCAGAGCCTGACACAGTCGAACTCATGTTGGCAATATTTCGCAAATGATAAAAGCATAAATTAGTGAACCAGAGATGAGCATCAATGAGCATCCAAAGTGAAGGCTGAATCAAGTCACTCCAAGCTTTTTAAATACAAGATTTAGCAAAACTGATAAGGGGACCAATAATGTCTATTGTTCCATATACCTGTTGGGTACAGAAACAAAGACTTCTCTTTCTTTTGACAATAAATTGGTGAAAATTGTCTGCCATTTGAACTTTTCTTGCACTATATGCAAGAAAAATAGAAGAGGAGCTGAACTCAGAGGCAGCCACAGAGAAAGATCCCTCAGGCAGAGATCCAAAGCAGACCCTAATATACTGACCCAGTGTCTCAGCCTATCAAGCACAATGTCATGGTCAACAGTGTCAATGGTAGAGGTCCGGTAAACAACAACAACACAGAACATTCTCCCACATTACTGTGAATCAAGATCTAATCTGACACTCTAGAGCTGTTTCAGTGGAATTAGCTTTATGAAAGCCAAATTAAAGCTTAGCCACAACCTTCTAAATTCTTTGCAATAAAAGGTAATTTTGAGATTGGTCTTTTTGAGAGGGGTCAAGCTTGTTTTGTTGGTTTGTTGGTTTGTTTGTTTTTAAAGTGGGTAGAGGACATCATTGTTCTTAAAACAGACAGAGACTTGATCAGACAGCATTGATTACAGTGAGCACACAGGCGCTGACAGACCGAAAGACATTTTTGAACAAAGATGCACTGCTGCAGGACTGTTTATGCAACTTTGATTCGTATAAAAAATGATGATGATAAATACAGCATCATTAGTACTGGTGTGGTGGTTCACTGTGAACGTTTGGGAGGAGATGAGATGAGAATAAATAAACAGCTTTAACTGGATAAGAATCAACCCAAAACCTCAGTTTGGTTTCTTTTTGCTTACAGTATCTCTTATTAAACCATGCCCTGAAAATGACCCTCTCTGGGCAAAAGAGGCTCCACATTCCTCAACACAGCAGCACTATACTCAGGTAATGGCAATCATTAGTGCTCAGCAGGTTGGCCATTTGTCTTAGTTTTGGTTAAAGGGCATATAGGGTATAAACCTATATGATTTATCACACCACTGGCTTTGTGTTTGTCTATCTCAGCTTTTTAATGTCTCTTTGTTCTCAGATCCACAGGGTCAGTGCAACTGCTGATCTGTTATTCTTGACTTTTTTAATGTTTGGGAATTAACCTGACAACAGGAAAACCCCCTACAGCTCACCAAGGCTACAAATATAAGCAAGGGAAATGAGGGGAAATGAGGTAAAATGAGGTAAACAACTTGTAAATAGAAGAGTTGTTGTGCCATGGTGAGCAAGGCACACCTGGGTGGCTTACGGCTGAGTCAGGTCCTCCTCGGGTCCCGGTCTGACTGCCTGACTGTCTTGAGGGACCTTGTCTTGAAGGAGCCATTGTTTGGCCAGTTCTGGGATGGTGTGCTGTTCCACGGAGACTGGGTGCAGCTGTCGCCACTGAGCAAGGTCATGGAAAGGTCTGGTCAGCTGGGCTTGGCTCTGGAGGCAGGTGAACAGGGACATACATTTGCAGAGTCACCAAGACACAGAGTTTTCAGTCTATTAGCTACAGTTAGTAACAGCTATTGCATTTCAAAAAAAGCAGCATGTATATAAATCACTACTTTATGATCCCGGTTATTGTATGATCAGTCATATGTAACATTATCATTGTTCAGGTTCAGGTTTTGGCGCTCCAGCATGCATTAGGCCTCTCTGTCATTTTTCTTAACTCTTTTTATTTTTCTGGGTTGCAAATGTCCAACAATCACTTATTTTTTTCTCTTTTTTTTTCTTTTTTGTGTCCCGTTTGGATCTTTAGCCATCAGAATTGTTGTCTTAAGGCCAAGAAAGATGCCAAGCGGATTTATTTTACCAAGTGGATCATCATGGCCTTGCCATATTGGTCAATTTGATTGACCTTTATTATAATTATGAATTTATTTTATTTTCAGTTGCTACAAACGGGACAAATATGACTGGGGGATAGGACAGGGAGAAAGAATGAAAGAAAGAGAGGAAGAGAAAGAAAACCAAAGGGGAGAAGAGACGGTGAGAAGGGGGGAAGAAAGAAAAAAACAAACAAAACACCTGGGTCACCTGTATGGAGAAAAAAAACAGAAGAGAAAGCAAACAACAAAGAGCAACATAATAAAAAAAAAAACAGCACCATCACAATAAACTAGCTAGCAGTAGATAACAGTAGATACTAAATAATAAACGATATTGTGCAGCACGCAAGATAGACAGCGCACAATGTGCTTTGAGGCAGCAGCCAAGAAAGCTGTAGTCCGCGTCTGTGAATACCCGTGTGTACACCTGTGTGCATACCTGTGTGGATCAGCATGCTTGCATTCCAAAGGTTTCTCCATGTAATGATCTGCTAGGGAGTGTGGGGGGGCCACAGCCCCGTCCTCCAGGGTATGAAGCAGGTATGGAGGAGATCAAAACTCCAGACATCCAGAGGCCCCCAGAACACAAGAGACCATGGAAGACCAACAGAAGGGCAGCCGCGCCACTGTCCCAGTAAGAGCTGAGGAGAGTCCCAGATGAGGGCTCACTCAGCAGCCGCGGAGCAGAAGCCAGGGGGAGTTGCAGTGACGCGCCCGTGAGCTCCGCCAGCAGCCAGCTGTGCCTGAGTGACCGAGCCCCAGGCCGAGAGGCCGGGGGCACCCCACCTCCGAAGTGGCCCGAGCGAGCCCCAGGCTCCAGGCCCCGATAAGCGGCCGCCAAGGAGTGAGCCGGTGTGTACCCGGACGCCCACCCTCAGACACAAAGAACCACCAACGCACCGATACCTGAGGGAGTCCGCCACTGGCAGGGGAAGTGGTGGTGGGTGGAGATAGGCCTCCAAACCTTGGAGGGCCTGAGATGTCCCCAGAGAGGTGGCGTCTGATACCCAACCTGACATATAGACACAGACATACAGGCACACACAGACACAAACATCCATTCCCACCCTCATGCTCTCATATGCACTTACTCCACACTCAACCAACGTGGAGACAGACATAAAGAGACGCTGTACACACGATCACACTCCCCAAGCGTACTCTACGAACCAGGTCTAGGTACCCTTGCCCCTGGAGGGGGGAACTGCACCCAGACCCAGGTGGTGTTACCCTTTTCCCTGCGGTGGGGAGAGGCAGACCGCCCCAAATCCGCAGCAGCAGGGAGGCCCCACACTCCAGACTGCAGTTGGACGGCCAACTCCTCCTAGCCCCCCCGCTCCAGCAGGCCGCAGAGAATGGGGGTGAGAAAAGACTCCAAACCTCCATCCACCCGCTCATTGTAGTGTTGATGCATGTGTGTTCTAAGGTGCAATTAAAACCCAGGAGGGCATGGAGCTACCTGCCAGAGAGCAGCAGGTAAGCGCATGGTCCCTCCTGCTAGCCCTCAATGTCTACGTGTATTTAAAATTGAGGGGTGGGCAACAACGCCAGGGGTGAGGTGTACACCCTGATGGTAATTTGGACTCCGTGTATCGTGCCCACCCCCAAGATCCTATATGTATGTGTAATGAGAGTGTGAGTAATGTGAATGTCTAAGTTGTGGGATAAAATTGAGGCTGTCAGGGTCCTGGGTCTCCTGACCCAGCGTTTTAGTTCTTTGTGATTTTTGTATTATTGTACTTGGTGTGAGTTTCTAGTTTCGATCCCTTGCCCTTCATGTTTCTCTATGTCCCCTTTGTTCTGTGTAAGTCTGTGTCTGCATGTTTGATTTCCCCTCTGTGTCTCTCGGTTCTTAGAGTCCTCTGCCTTATGGTTTATGTCTCTGTGTTTCTTAGTTGCTGTCTCCACTGTGTCAAGTTCGCGTCTCTGTGTGATCCTTCCTGTTTTACTTTGAAGGTCCGTGTCTTATGTGAATGTGTCCTGCTTTGCTTGTCTCGTCAGTTCTAATTTCCCCCAGCTGTGCTCTCCTTCTGTGTCTCATTCTCCTCGTTACTTCCCAGTGTATTTAGTCCCTGTGTTTCTCTGAGTCAGTGTTGCGTCGTACCCTCAACAAGCTGTGTGTGTTTTGCCTCTGTGTTGCCAGTGTTTTGTTTCCAGTTCCAGTTCAGTGTTTTGTGCTTCAGCGTTTTAGTCCACCAGCGTTTTTGTTTGTCTTTTGGTGAGTTTAGTTAGTAAGAGGTTTTCCAGCATTAAAGCTGCGCTTTAAGTTGAACTTCTGTGTCTGAGTCCTGCATTTTGGATCCACCACTCCTGCTTGCCCGCCTGCCACACAGCCAACCATGACAGAGGCAGAGGCAGCCAGAAGGGGACGGGGGGGGGACGGGGGGTAGCCTCCTCTGCACCCTGGTGACATACCCCTACTCCAAGGCCCTGCATGTGTGGGTGGTTGTGGTGGAGCGGGAAGAGGGAGGCAGCTGGAGATGGGGAGGGAAGGAAGGGAGGGGCAGGTGACCCCTCCCTAGGTCCAGCTCCCCCGCTGACCCCAGTAGGCACCCCCATACTCCGTGACCCACCAGGGAAAGGGGGCCCAGGCCCATCCAGACCGGGGCCCAGCGCAGCAGCGCCCCCCGGCCCCACAGAGCCCGGGACAGTCCACCCAACCCCACCACAGAGAAAACTGCACCCACCCCACCATCCACTCATCTTCCAGACTACATGAGACAATAGACGCCCAGGCTGAGATCTTCCTCCACCTCTCCTGTATCTCCCCCTCCTGCAGAGAGTTCCTGAGGAGAGGAAAGCTCCTGCAAGATGTGACAATCTCCCCCACCAGTTGAAGAGCCCCCCACACCGGCGGCACCCTGCGCCAGGGATGGGCCCCCATGCACCCACCCGCCCACAACCCCGGCAACACACAAACCTGGACCCAAGGCCCCGAGGCCCGGCCAGGGCCCCAGCCCAGAGACGGAGCGCCCCCAGAACCTCACGCCCATCCCGGACCCACCCAGGGGCAGACAGGCTACCAGGTCAGTAACCCACGTCCGTCAGCACAGACCCTCCCCTAGCCCCGCTGCACGCAGCCGCGAGGAAACAGTCACCTGAGAGCCAACAGAGCCCCTAACCGGACATGACCGCTACCCCGGGTTGAGCCCCCCAAGGAAGATGCCTCCGGGGAACCCCCCGACGCCCTAAGCCTGTCCCTACCCCCACACCAATCACAACAGTGAAGGCGGGACCAAACTATGACCCTCCACCCCCACTAGGTGATGGAGCTGATCAAAGGAGCCCAGAGCAATTGATCTGATGTGGTGGCAGAGGCTGTATCAAGACTAATGTAATCTAATAGATAATTTCTATATTGGTTAGAATTAAGATTGTTTTTATTTTTCCAGTTCATGAGGACAGTTTTCTTGGCTATGCATAGGGCAGTGAAAACCATATGGGCTATATTCTTTTCTGAAGTGACAGTCATTTTTCTTAACTCTTTTTATTTTTCTGGGTTGCAAATGTCCAACAATCACTTATTTTTGGCTGCTGAATGTTCCACTATATTCCTAAGTTAGATACCTAATTTGTCTATGTGCTGTTTGACATTGATCAGCTTGTCTACAGTTAGTTATCAGAACCTTTCCATTCAAACAGCTGTCTGACAGCCCTATAAAAATACTAAGTGAACCAAAACATTAAAGCTGTGCTGGAAAACCAAAACATTTAGCTAGAAAATGATATGAAACCCAACTGAGCTGAGGAAGACTGCCAAATCAAACACTACTGAGTGCATTTAGGTAACTTTAGTAACAGAAAGTTTAATAAGCTCCCTGACAAGAAACCAGTCTGTTATGATATAAGTGAGGTTGAACATGATTGGATTTCTTGTTGTGTCTTTCAATACTGGATAAGTAAGAGGTCATATTTTTCACTGCCCTTAGTTATCTACTGTGTAATTATTGCATATCACTCGTTTCATTAGCGTGTTGTTAATCAACCTAAATATTAAGTGCTACAGATTTACTTTCAAACCCACAGAGAATCAGTATTTTCAAATGTTCAGCGAGCTCAAGCAAAACAAAATGTGCTGTCCAACCCGTCAATTTTAGGAAGAAGACTTTGGCTGATAACAGTCACCAAGGTGACATTTCAATTCCCCATCCATCTGCAGCCAAACCCAGCTGTCATAATTCAAGAAGCATGGTACACCCTGGAGGGGTCACCACTCCATCACAGGATTTGCTCCTACTGAGCAAAAACATCAGATTTCTCCACTGTAGTTAAAAACAGTCATTTTATATTAAAGATTTGCAAACTAGGAATAGATTACAAAATGAAGCTATTCCTGTTTTGGTGGGTCTAAAAAAAAACCCAAAATAAATGCTGTGAGCCCAAAAGTTTGGCACATCTCTCCTAAGAGGAAAAATGTTACAACTATGAGTGCAGTAAACATTAAACCATACCAGCATGTTATCATGTGACCATATTATCATGCTGATGTTATGAGTTACCACAAAGTACTGCTTCCTCAGAGTCACTAACTGTACGCCGCTCTGTTTTGAATCCTTTAAACCTTTGTTATGACAGCTGAGCGACAGGCAGGAAACATGGGGAGAGATAAGGTGGATAACAAGCAGCAATATCACCGTCACTATCAATCTCTTAAGGGACTTGTTTGCTCTCCTTTATCCTTTCTACCATATTCTTCTATGTTGTCATCGCCCTCTTTTTGCATCCCACTTTACCATCTTTACTGTCACTATTATCGCCTCACTCAGTGTGTGTGTGTGTGTGTGTGTGTGTGTGTGTGTGTGTGCGCGTGTGTGTGTGTGTGCGTAGTAGGCATATGGAGCGTGTCAGTATTTTAGCACCAGGTAAACATTCCCTCAGGCCAAGAAAAGCTGTGGTGGTGGTGATGTTGTGCATGGTAATTGGAAGGAAGACAGGCCTCTGTCCAATGTAAAGCAGCTGGATTAAGTTAGTGTGCATAAATCCAAATGAGCCAAGTAGACTGGCGCTGTCTTAGAGAACCTGGGATCATTTAAAGAAACACTGCAGAGGATGCCAGTGTGAAATCGAGGTATTTATGGGATGATGCTTCCACAAAGGGGATTATTTCGATTTTAGAAGATCAAAATGAGGTCTGGTGGGAATTTAGGAGGACATTTCTTTCGGTTTGAGTATAACGGCTTGGCAATTGGTAACCAAACACAACCATCTTTCTTTCCTTACCTTTGAGACCATAAAAGGCAGGGATGTGGTGTGATGGATGGCAACAGGGCCTCAGACAGAACAGGGACCTGTGGTGCCACTCTACAGAGTCCCTGCAGTTTCTCCATTCAGCTGCATTCACAGATGACAGCATGAGGGAAACCCCCTCTCCTACTGAGCAAAAACATCGCATCCTGCCAGCGTCCCCACTCTCTCCTGTCCTTACATCCAGACCTAGTAACACTGCAGTATTTTTACGCTGTTCGACAAACTGCTCCTTAACAACCAGACCGAAGGCACCGAGAGGCCCATTTCTCTCACAGTGCGCCTAAATCAGCCCCATTCTTCATCAGAGAGACAAAACTCAATGTTGGTTTGTGTTTCCCTCTCATGAGAACCAGACATGAAGTTTAATAACTACTTTTTCTACACAGTTAAACGACACTGTGCCATGTCGGTCCAGTTTTTCACCTCACAGATGTTTTTTGCTCAACAGCCAAAATGTCTTTTCCACTTCTGTCACAGTTAAAGCATGCTAGCCACATGAAGTATTGGCCACAGTACATCATAAAGTACGATTGGGTGTGATATTACCGACAACAATTTTATATAGCACATAATAGATGGAAGGAAACATGCAGTGTTACAGGTCCATCCTAGTCCCACATTACATTCCTATATGGAATCAACACCTCTTTACTGTAATAAATCAGCCTGGGCATGAGGTGAGAGCTGCTCTGTTGACGGCCCGTGTGTGTGTGTCACTGAATGGAAAAGTTAAAGGTGAACACACACACATGCACATGTGAATGTTGATGGAGCCACGGCTGTCTCTCAACCCCAGGGACTCTAGGCAAGTTAATAATGTCCCCTTTTGCCTCAAGCTCTTCTTCCAGCCCCTCCCTCCTTGCCACATTGGTCCTTCTTTCCTTCTCTAACCAACATCCTACCACCATGGGTTACCTCAACATCATCATGAATGTAGACAGTTTCCTCTCTTTTCCATATGTTACTATGTCACATTTAAAGCTTTCTGATGAGTCTGGAAATGAGGCTTGCAGTGTGACTAGAATCAAGGGACCTACATCATCACAGTTGACTGCTGTGGGTTTTTTCAGGGCCAGTGTGGCTGCGAATCAAGGAGAACGGGACCAGCTCATGTATAAACAGGGATATATTTGCAGAAGTACAGTGAAAACCTTCATTTATTTCTTTTTTCTATATAAAAGTACTTTTCGAATAAGCAAACTCAAAACTTTGCTTCATTTTCTGAATATTCTTTTAGTTTATTATGTTTTTATGCAATTGAAATTTGTTCAGACATTGTTTTTTTTTCTTTCTACCTCCTGGCCTCCTGGGCACGAATGAGCTTTCTTTTTTTAAATTTTTTAATTTTAAACTCACCAATTAAAATATGAATCTTGGTTTTGGACTGAGAGAATCCATGCAGCAGGCACAGAGAGAATAAGACTGTGGCAGTGTTGACAATGACAGTTTTTTAAATATGGCACATTTCACCACACGTAAACTCAACGTGTTTAATAGAAAAGATAAAAGCATAAAAACTGGTCTACAATTCCTTAAAACAATAAAAACAACAAAACAAACCGGAGAAGAAGAAATAAAATACAAGTGAACATGTACATACAAATTCATACAGTTATTTATTATTAGCCTGTGAGAATAAAAAGGATTGAAGTTTGTTTTTGAATGTAAATACAGTAGTACTTGACCTCAGGTCAGCAAGCAGCTTTTTCCAAATAACAGGACCACAGTAACTGAAAGCAGCCTCAGCACACTTAAATCTAATTCTGGGACCAGTTAAAAGATCTGCAACTGATAACCTGAGAGTAACAACGTTTACTGCTTTTAAAAAAAGTACATACATGTGAAAATTAGTATAAATGAATTTTAATTTATTTCATTAATTTTTAATTAGTGTTGCAGTGTTAATGCTAAAAAGAAGTCAACTTTTTAACCTGCTTAAGGGTTACTGATGTATTAATAAACTCCAGTGTGGCTACTCTATCACAAGTCCAGTCACTCGCTCTGGTGCATCCCAGTCGTTCAGTTCGTTTTAAACGTGAGCCAGCTGCACTTGGTGACTTAGCGTTGCCTCGGTGGTTTACAGTGGTCATAACCGATGAGGAGATTAGCTTCTAAGTCTACGTCTCAGACAAGTAGAAGAGCAGAAAGAACAAATCTGCGCATTGTTCATGTGAGCAACACATTCAGATTCTTTCTTTTTTTTTTTCAGTTTAATTACCAAGTGAACATCAATCCCAGTCTTAATCTAATAAGCAATCAGGCCTAATCCACACGCCTGCACCTGCTTTGAAGCGCCGCTGTTGATTTACCTTTTGTTGGTCCTGTGCTACGCAAAAATCCCACACTGGGGAAATTCGCATGTTACAGCAGCACAAGGGTGAGCGAGAAAAAGTGAATTAGAGAAAAAAATGCTGTAAATCTTTCAAAAGCTATTAAAAAAACTGCAGAAGAGTCATTTCTGATGTTCTTCTAAGGAATTGTGAGGTTTTGAAGCACATATCTCAGTGCAGATTGAATTCCATACAAAGCTGTCGAGACCATGCACAAAGAGGAAAAAGATTCATTCTTAATGTTCGCTTCACTTGCTGCTGAGTTAAAAACATCAGTCAAGTTTGTACTTTACGCACGCTTGGCATCTTTAGTGGATTGGATAAGTGCTGGATTATTTCAGTAAAAAACATACTGTGTTTGGCAGGACATCTGCTTCCACCCTACATGTTTGGGCTTTATTGGAGTGTACATATACTTATATTTGCAGCATGATTCACAGCCAGAGGAGGTTCACAAAAGAGCAAAACTGGCTCTGACCTGATGGATGTAAAAAGTACAACATTGTGTCCTTTTCCTGTCTTCCGGTGACTCAGCTCTCACCCTGACATAAGTGATCTATACCCGGGCCTAATCATGTCAGACATATCTCACCCTCACTCACTATTATCTTACCTTCCCTGCTTTGAGAGAGTATATAAAAACATTCTCTTTGGCTTTGAGTCCTTTATTTACCAAATCTGTCTGGGAGGAATTTTAATTTGTATCCCAACCAAGAGAGCTGACAGGGAGAGGAGAGGAGGAAGCAGGTGCAGTGGGGTAGAGTTCCCTCCTCATAGCTGTGGCAATAGACGTGACTGACTGTACTCAGTTTATTTTATCCACTGCATACTTTGGAGTTTACCATGTATGCATAAAACATATTTTTCTGCCACTTTGTCTTTGATAATTTCTAACCTCTGATAACCTTACACAGAGACTAAAAAGCTGTTTATAGTTGATGGGGAAAATTTACCAATATTCTCCCAGACAGATTTATCCTTAAAATAAATCTGCTCACAGTTAACTGTGCACAAGGTGTCAGCAAACGACAAAGAAAACATGGCATGCCTCTATTTTAATGAAATTACTTGAAAACTGTGGCTGAAATGAAGAGTTATTTATTCAAACCAGCTGCTCACAATTACAATACATCATAAAATAACAGCACATCTGAGATGACCTGCTGGTGATGGCACTGGAGCACAAGTCAGTCCATTAGATATTCTGTCAGTTTAATTATCAGTTAGGTTTTTGATCAAGCTAGACACTATTTTAAAGAAAGTTTGGGCTCTTTTTGGTTCCTAGAAGAACAGGCTGCTAGAAGAAGACAGATTGACACTGCTTCTGCCTCAGTTGGTGGTTTTAAAACCCTAACTTCAGTCAGTTTCATGTTGTATATCATTTGCCCATGTTTGAAAAGACAATAACATATAAAATGGGGTATTTTTTTTTAGCTATATCTAGCTTGTGAGCAACGTGGCTCCATTATAAAAATGCAGTGTCTTCCGTTTCTGAGTCAGACCCACTCCTCGCTCATTAGGTCTGATTTAAAGAGCAAACAAACATGATGACAGCTGCTTGCTGTCTTGATCTCTTAGATCCAGAGAAATAATAAAAAAAATATTTTACTGTAAAAACAACTTTGCTTCCCTTCTTGCCTTAACTGAGAAATGATAAGGACACAGTAAGTTTTCCCTGGGACCCACTGAGGTCTCCGGTATACAGTCCTAACAATGCAGCTCGCTAACCAGACTTTTCTCGTTACGATTAAAAAAGGTTCCCTGTATTTGTCAAGCTGGCGCTCTTCAATGAGTCCTCATGAGTGATGGTTTTATTAATTTTTCCTTTGGCACATGGATGGTGGGAGAGAACGAGAGACAGAGCGAGGACAGAGAAGTGAGAGAGAGCCTGAATTTCCTTATGGACAGCCTAAATGCAACATATTATTAGGGGGCTATTAAATGAGACATATCAACTGAAGCAAAAACATACTTTCAGGGCAAGAGTACAAGTTTTAATATTAACTAAGCAAAGTATTTAAGACACCTTTTCATGGACTGACCTTTTCTCCTCCCGCTTGCTTGTCATTCCCTCCCTCCTGCCATTAACACAGAAAACAAATCCAAATATATTCAGAGTGGGAAAACATAAACGCAGGCATATGGAACTTTACGGCTAAATGGAGCACACAAAAGACAAAGTGTTGGCTTCAGCCTTCTCAGAGAAATCCTTGTTTTATTGGCAAGGCTGTATTTGTATTAATTTGGGTTTATTTAAAACTTTCCAATCTGCCGGGTAAATGTTTTAGGAAAAAATGAAATCTCGCTGTGAACTATTGAGAGTGGGAGTGGTGCAAAGACCAGGAAGACCCAGCGTGAATGCTGTCTTTCTCTCACACACTATATTAACAGACACATGAAAAGACAGACAGAGACATTTGCGGCACATGTGACCAAGCAGTAAATCTGGACCCTTTCACACTCCTGTGTATAGCCTTTCTTATCATCATATCATAAAAATATATTGAGCCAACAATCATCTACGACCTACAGATGGCGCAAAACAACCAGTCATAAAGTCATGTGGCCCCGGGTGATTCAGGGCTTCGGTAAGTGAGAAATGGACTGAACGTGTGATTCCCGAGTTTGCGTGCGTGTGTGTGTGTGTGTGTGTGTGTGTGTGTGTGTGTGTGTGTGTGTGTGTGTGTGTGTTCATGTGTGCGGAAGTGTGTTGCTCCCATTACAGCGTCTGTGAAGGAAGTTGACTCACAGAGAGAAAACATGAACCCTAATTCTCCTGCCTTTCAACCACTTTCACACAGCTTACTCACACACACACACACACACACACACACACACACACACACACACACACACACACACACACACACACACACACACACACACACACACTTTCTATTGCCTGGTAGAAAAATTAACCATGAACTATCAGGAAAATCACCCAAGAAACTAATCTGTTATTTGTTAAAGCAATTATATCAGCCTCTTTTGACTCTGACTTGAATATCTCAGGGTTTTGGACTGTCAAGAACACAATCAGCAGAAGAAGAACGGTAATAAATAGAGAATGAATGCACCTTATTTCTGATTTACTGCCTGATCTCACAGCAGACTACACTTCTCACCTGTGTCTGCCAAATCATTTTTATCTACCCTGTGCAAACATATAAAAGCTATATCTGACTGAATATTTCACTACAGAGCAGCAGTGTTTGTGGAGGCATGATTGGCTTCACTGGGATCCTCCTTCTGGCACATTTGCAGACAGACTGATTCGGGTTTCAAACTTCCCTTTGCTGCAGGGAGTCCTGGGAAATTGGGAAATGCTCAGGGAGTCGACTGGAAAACTAAACATGATCGTGCCAAAGAAAGGCATGGCACAGTTTAAGGGTAAAGGGTCACGGGTGAGGGGCTGGTGAGCTTTTCAGAGTCGGCTGCACACATATAGAAATCCCTTCTCATCCCCGATCTCACCATCAACATCCTGAAAACACACCAGAACGCCCACAAGCACAGTATCAATATTTGCTGTACCGGTGCAGACCGCCCTGCTTGTTATTGTGTGAGTGAGCTGCCTCCCTATACCTGCCTGCCAAACCGCCTGCACAACTCCAGGCCGTGCTATCTTTAAGCCATGACGGATATTGTTTAACATGTGAGGCATGAGGAGACAGGTGAGCATGCCACACAAGAATATTGACCTGCACTGTGTCAAGCTTCTTGGCAAGGATTAAACATCACATTTTTTTTCTTCAATTTTTACTACACTGAAGGTTCACATGTGCACAAAGAGGTCATCAGTTTACTAAAACATTATTTTTTTCCTCTATAAATCTTCTTTTTTTGCATTATTTCACACTTATTTGGCACTACACTAACTCCCTTATTTCAGTAAGGTTTCTTTCGTTTCCTTATTGATTCAGGTTTCTTGGCAGGAAACATAAGAGACGAAAGGATGACATAAAGGTCACTGGCCTTAGCTCAAATTGGCGCATCCCATTTTCGGAGCTTCTTTGACTGCTGGCCATTGATGGTGTCCTGAAGCAAAACACTTGATGATCCAAAGGCCCAGGATAGCCAAAGCCTCCAGCTCACATTAGGTGCATGTTCAGAGGTGGGATGCACCTGAGTCATAAAGCTTTACTCTGTAACCACCAGCCCCTAAGGTGATGGCTCATTAGAGTGTCTAGCTGACCTAGCCTCACCACCCAAAGGATCAGAACTAACAGAGCTAAATGGAGCAAGTGTAGACGAAAGAAAACATAAGAGGGGGCACAACAGGGCATGCACCAAGTATAGGATTATTCAGTTAACCAAACCCTACCTAAGTGCACCATTAAATAGCCTTGGAGGGGCCTACATCTCATATGATGTCAGCAAAATAGGGAAGTTTTCCGTGTATTAAAAGCGAAGTGTTTCCTAGTAAATCATGGGAGTGTTTTGGCTCTTGTCAAACCATCATCATTTGCCTGACGGACAGATAACATCTGAATGAAAGTTGGCGATCTTGCGTTCCTGTAGAGGGGGTTAAATTCCAGAATCCCAAGCTGGCAGAGGTTTATTGAAGTTCTAATTCAAACATGCCAGCAAATATTTCTTTGAGGGAAAATACACACTCACCCACCCCACACACACACACACACACACAAACAGCATAAAATAGGAAAAAGATGAAAGAGGAAAGATGCGGTTGGCAATGGAGAAGCAATACACAGCAAGAGTATCTAGATGGCTCAAAACTGGATGGTTCCCAGGAGGGAAATGCAGACAGGTGTCAAGTTTCTTCTTGTAGTTTTTTACACAAGCCTGAAGTTGTCTCTAAGAAAGTTGTCAAAGTTCGAAGAGGTTAGCTTAAACGTCAATGACTGTAAGACATTGACTCTTGTGTTGCAAGAGCTTCCTTTCAGGCTTCATGACTGATACAAAGGAAAAACGTATCTTTTTCAGACTTTTTAAGGAAGTTGAAGTAGGGTGCATCTTTCTCACTATGTCAGACTGTCGCTGGCGTCCTGTTGGGTCGAGCATTGGGTCATGTCAGTGTGGTGCCGAGTGTCTTGGTGTCTACATTGCTGTAAAGCTACACTACAGCAGATGTATGTACACAAGGAATTTACACGCGTGAACAGGCCGCACACACGCAAATGCCAGCAGAACGCATACTTATGTGACATGCTTACTGCACACGCATGCACAAATGTGCACATGACCGCAGACTCTATCATGACTCTGGTCTCTTTGCCACCTGATCAATCATTCCATGTGCCGTTAGATATACGACAGAGGCATTCTTTCCCCCAACAACTGGAGAAAAGGCCAGTATGTTCATGTCTAAATCTTTATAAAGAATGTATTTTCACTCAGAGCTTAAAAGGAAAATTGTTTCTTCCAACTCTTTAGTGCTTTTTCCATAATTTATCTCTCTTTTTGCAATAAGTTGTCAGTTTTCTTTTACTTCTCTCGGGTGCTGTGAGCATAGCAGGCGCATGTAAGATGTTGAAAAGCTAAACATGGAGCTCAGTAAAGTTGCCTCTAGCTCGTGTCGTGTTGATGCATGTTTTGCATCACACTCATGAAAAAGTAGTGTGGGGGGAGTGAAGAATATAGCTTCTTTTGATAAGCTACTTCATCTCCCCGGTGTCTATATCTTTTACTCCGTCCCTGCTTGTCCTCACCTCTCTGCTCTTTGATTTTTTTTTCCTTTCTTGTCTTTTCTTAAAGAGTAGACTGAGCTGCTCCCAGTGAGCTCTCCGAGTGAGCGTATGTGTTGTGCATTGTTCCCCTCTTCCTCAGTTTGATGAGAAAAGCTTGAAATAACAATGTCCGGGGGTGGAGTGAGAACCTCTGTTCTCTGTTTCATCTCTTTTCTCTCTCTGTTCTCGCTTATCCACATGACATTGATGTTTTCTGCAGATCTCCTGCAGGTGCGGCCCTTTTGAGCCTCTTTGGGACAAATTGCACTCTCATTCCTGGGTATACGCACACACACTAAGATGAAAGAGTAAACGTCAGTCATGTACATCCTCACACACTCACGGTTATGCGGTTGCATGTGCATACAGCACACAAGTGCGGAAGCGATATTGGAAGCCTGTCAAATGAAACATGTGTTTCCCATACATGTGATCAGAATTTGAAAACACCATTGCTAACCATCAGCAAACTACAGTATAAAGAAAACACATGAAAACACACAGGGGTGCAAACATGGCCACAGTTTTAGCCTCTCTGACAGAGAGAGAGGACACATGCATGCACCCCATGAGCTATGAGACAGGATTATCACAGGATCTGACCTGCTGACCTTGAGCAGGTCATGAGTGAGGCTGCAGCCGCTGGCCCCACCAACACTAGAATGTCTGATGTCTCAGGAATTGTTGCCCCACCATGCAACACAACACAGGACTATTCACAACACTGTGCTCCTCTGTATAGGGTGAACATGAGCTCACAAAAATAATCAGCTCATAATCAACTGCGATAACAATTTTGACTCTATAGTGTGCTTCAGTCTTTGTCTTCTGTAAATGAAAACAGAGGGATACGTTAGCTCTAATCTAAACATTTTGCTGAGTATGATGAGTTAAATATTCACAACAAATGCCTGAAAGATGAAAGTGTATCACATTGCTTCTTCTGGTGATACAGTTCTGACATATTGATGCCAAGTAGGAATAGCTTTATCAAGTGTTCTTCATGTACTACATTTATCTTAATCGCTTCTTTGTTACTCCTCATAGTGGCGCATATCTAATAAATGAGTGCAAATTAAACCAAAGTTAACATGACTTGAAGTGAAGAAGAGAAAAATTCACAGGATGAAAATGTGCCCTATAGGGGAAAAACAAAAGGTAGAGTGAATTTAATGTACTGTATTATACAGGATTAAATCTGGATAATAATAATCACCACAATGTAGTGAAGGTAAGGTATTGTGCTTCTTCCTCCACAGATACACAGATATTTCTCTCATCCCAACCGGTCGAAGCAGATTGCTGCCCCTCCCTGAGGCTGGTTCTCTACCTGAGGTTTCTTCCTGTTAAGAAGAAGTCAGGCTTCCTCAATCCTGATTTCCAGGTGATGGGAGTTTTTCCCACTGTCACCCAAAGTGCTTGCTCATAGAGGGTCATATGATTGTTGGGTTTTTCTCTGTATGCATTATTGTAGGGTCTACCTTACAATATAAAGTGTCTTGAGGTGACTGTTGTGTGATTTTGCGCCGTAAAAATGAAATTGTCTTGAACTGAACTGAACTAAATTGAATACCCACACAGCAGTCTAGGTGTCAGGATCCCTCCATAAACCAGTAGTCACTGATGAGTATTCTTATCATTTTTAAAACTGGGCATTGCATCGTTTCTTTATGTCATACAGGGACTACGATTTGGAGTTAAGTGCAGGTGGCAAAACCTTGATTTTCAGTCAGTGGTTTGAGTTCAAAAAAGTATCAAAGAATATCAAAGAACATGAGATTTATTTGAGGTTAACTCTTGAGTCAGTTGTTATATTGCCAGGTGACCTCAAAAGTAAGGTTGGCTTCATTTTATAGTTTGATGATTCTCTCCGGTGGTTATGCATGGCTCCCCCTGGCTCGCTGTCTCTCTACTGGACGACATACCCCTCGTTATCCTTCTACCACCTCACCATCAGCACCACAAAAATCTCTGTTCTGTGTGTGTGTGGGGGCATGCTTGACTATGTCTTTAGTATGTGCCGCTGTGTGTGAAAGTGAGCGTATGCTTGTGTGTATGTATGTAACTGTGTTTTTGCAGGCGCTCGCACTGGCCACAATCACTTTTGATGGATATCTATTCTGGCTTTGGAGAGCTGTATGTTTTCCAGTAGATGAGTCATGGGGCTTCTGACGGATGCCTGTACCAATTTACTGCCACTGCTCTTGTTCCCCACCCCATGTGTCTGAGTGTGTGTGTGTGAGTCTATGAATAACTATCCTGTGCATAGGCTGGTTGTGGTTGTAGTTTCCAGCTTCTGCTTATGAACTTTCCACTCTTCTCTTAAACAGCAGACAAGGAGAGTAAAAAGAGAGAGGGGCAACCACAGTTCTTTAATGACACACTTAGACCGAGAAAAATGAGGCAACTTTTCTGCAGGAAAAGCACCTCAATCCTGATTTCCAGGTGATGCTGCTATTGTTATGTGACTAGATTATTAATCCACTCAAAGATAAATGTGCTCATAGCAGTATGTGCACTGTTCTGTAGCACAGAAAAAAAGAGGAAAAGTTAAACAACTTACATAGCTTATCTGAACAGACCATTGTTCGGCTATATATGAAATATGAAATCTACTTTTCAATTACCACACAATATTGCAGACCTGAAGATAACCCATTTCAGGCATTTAGGAATTAAAGTGTTGAATTTGCAGAGCCCTGGAGTAATAGATTCCTGCCTGCAATGGCTTACCTACTTCATTCTTTACTAGCTTGACAAACAAAGTGACTCACAAGCTTTTTCAGCTCTTTGAATTTCCCAGCCAAGACTTCAAGGGATCACAAAATAATCACTGTTATATTTTTCCAAGTCAAACACAAAAATACAGTCTGAGCTGCGATATTATGTGTGGTATGACTCCCTTCCTGCAAAGGTTAATGGTGGCCAAGCAGGTTTTGTCAGTTAAAAAAACCCCTCTTTCCTGCCTGTGCTACGTAGTCAGGTTAGACAGTTGCATGTGGGCTAACAGAACAGACACATGGAAACAGAAGCACTAATCCTTTTTAAAAAGATCCCAAAAAGATCGCATAAAGAGCTTATCTAAAACTTGAGAAAACAGAAGCTACCAAAGACTTCTGGACAAATGGTTTAAATAACCTGGAGTAAATTGCGCTTAAGTTTGCTCACACACTTAAACTAAGTTGAGAGGGATCACGAGTAGATCCTTATTTTATGGTCATTGCTGGCACACACTGAGCTGAGGGGAAATCCCCTTCACTGCACCATTTCTTTTGAAACTTTGGGAATTATAACACTCCAAAAGGATTGCATATCTTTGAACTGAAGTATTTCTGTCTCTAAAAGAACTTATATCAACCTTAATTACTTTAGTAAGCCCCAGACTAATCTAATCTAATGCAGACTGTCTGAGAAAGGAGTGAACCGCCTAAAAAAAGAACACATATAGTTCATATCCCCAAAGATGACAAGTCTGTAATGCATCAACTGTATTTAATAACTGCATGACTAATCACCCACTGCAACAAAGGAAAGAAAGTCCTGCTGAATCTTGCCGCATGCCAGGAGAACTTCCCACCTGGGAATCATTCAGAGATCACGGAAATACAGCTCATCCTTGACTGAGCATATTCTTACACTTACGTCTCTCATTTCCATCAAATTGCAATGAGCGCAATGAGTAAAATCGTTTGTCTTTGATTTATGTGTGAACGAGCTGACCTCAGAGTCAGCACTCGGGCTGTTCAATGAAACATTTTTAATTTTTTTTCAAAATATAGCAAATTGAATTTGGCTGTCACTGCTAAGCCAGACATGGATCCTTTTATCAGAGATCTGGTGGAAAAACCTAATTCCATTGACTCTGTTTTCATAACTCCCATCTTCATGTGTAAGCAAGGGAGCCTAACACACCACTGTGACTCCTGTCTTCATCACAGGCTATTCTGGGCTGAGGTTACCCAGGACACCGTGTGGATACACCCAAATTTAGCAGCCCACAGTATGCCTGAGTTAAATCATCTGTGTTTGTTATGCAAATAATAAATATTCATTAATGGTTCTTCCATGGTTCCTTGGATTCTTCCTCATTATTTTGTGTCAGCTCTGTAATCACTAAAGGGATTTTATCCTTCTGGACTTCTAGAAATAATCTTAAACAAATATTGACAAGTGCTAAAGAAGTTCACCTGCGGTGGCGGAGTTGGACGGGAAGACTGTGAAGAGGGTCATGGAGCCAAAGCTAAACCGCAGTGCTGCACGGAGAAGAGAGGGTGGCCAGCGGAACAACGGTGCATCAAAGACACCAAGGTGAACCACCAACCTAGTCTCCGCTCCTCTCCGCCTCTCACGTTCAGGTCCTATTTTCAGAAAGACCAACACGGGGGCAAACAGCAAAGCCTCCATTATTGTTGTTATCGTTGCCAAACTTTCCAGGGGAAAACTTAGTAAGGGATGCTGCATTATGATGTATATGCACATATACAGGAACAAGCACTTGTGTATTTTTTCCAGAAGCATTCCCGTACACACACACTTTCTCACTTTACCTGGGTCCAGATCCCCCTAACTGCTCTGCTTCGTGCTGCGGCTCAGCTAGGAATGGATTTTGCTGGGCATGGCCACTCTGGGCACTGGTCCCATCCTCGTATTGAGGTGATGAAGGAGGACTCTGTCCCCAACCCCTCCCTCAACCATGGCCAGAAGAGGCGAGAAGGTACTCAGAGCACATGATAACTAGCTTCTGAAGATATATTCATTGATGAGACCAGGTCTGGCTTCTCTAAAAGAGACAATACCAGCATTTCATACCCGCTGTTGCCCATAACTACTCCTCTCTTTATGACAAGTCTGCAAATCTGAGGGCATTATTTTTGTGTTGCTTTAGAAAGCATTTGGTTTGTTCTTGTGATCTCCATGTTTTCACATTCAAAAACTCTCTTGCATTCCCCACTTGTCCCCATCTTGTTAAAATAAAAAGAGAGCACCTCAGTGCCACTGACTGCGACACAGTCAGCTCACCCTCAATCTCCAGCTCCCTGATTAAGGTGTTGTTTTGATAATACTGCAAAAGGATTTAACTCTGCTTCCTAGCCCAGGTGCTTGTGAATAGGGAGCAGTGACAATGGACCATCAACTGAATAGAGCATCAAAGCCACCAGTGATGATTTGATGATGGTTGAGGGTCCCTGCATGAGGGTAGGGCCTCCTGCTTCAGAGAGCTGTTTGTGAGTGAAAAGGACCGTCATACAGGTTCACGCTGCCTTTGATTTTAATCTTTCATTAAGAGCTATAGTGGTGCTGATGTCAGCTGCATGTCGCTGATCATTGGCCAGCAGGGACAAAGGGCTGCTTTAACCAGGAGCAATTGTCCTGGTCTTAATTTAAAGAGCTGACTGGGGTTTTTGGTTGAAATTTTACTAAAAAGCAGTTTTTTTTATATATTTCTTTCAGTGAACTAAACACTCTGTGCAGTCATGACTCACATGAGGACCACAGCTTGCCACCTGCTCGTGGGAAAGCAATGTTCTGGACAAGAGTTCTCAAATCTGAGGAAGGATAAAGGGAGAAGAGAAATAAAAGAGAATGGAAAAGCATTTAGTTTGAGCATGTAGAGTGCATACCGAGGCTCAACTCACAGATTCCACAGACAAGCTGATGGAAGTGAGCCAGGTCGCCTCACACGGGAGGGGAGGAGAAATGAAAGACAGGACAGAAGAAGATGAAGTAAGAGGGGAAGAGCACATGAGAGGGGGGTGGGGGAGTTTAAAGAGATATTCTCTTTAATCAGGAACCTGCAGGATGCTGATGGACAAGGGACAGTGAGTGATGGAGGGAGATTGTAGGCGTGGAAGCAGAGAGTGACAAAGATAAAGAAAAGAAGGTTAAGGAGCTCTACAGCTGGAGTACCTCAGTACCCCCAGGTCTCACCCCAATAACCCCATGCCTATCTTTTATTTGCCCTCGAACCCCACACCCCAGGAAAAGAGATGCCACTGTCTCTTTGCTTGCACCCCAAAATGCACTGGCTGAAAGAAAAAGACAAATGCAGAAGTGGAGGGAAGAAGGAATGCTCCGAATTGTTGACCTCCTCCATGAAATGACAGAGAAGCTTTGAGAGAGGAGCCAAGCATGGCCTTGCAAGAATTCATTGTTCAGGGATATGCAATGAGACAACCGTGCCCCAAGTGGTTTGTCATGGTCTCATTAGTTTGTCTCAGTGAACCCACCATATCTTTATCCCACACTTACTCACATCACGCTTCCAACACCAAAAATCCCAGAATCCTACCTCTCAGACTAGTGAATGTGTAGAAAACAATCTATGCTCTTTGTTCAGAGATAATGCCATCCTTCACTCCAGAGGTAGCTCACTGACAGGCTGCTCAGTTGTTAGAAGAGAGATGGATGATGACACTTTGTACCTTGAAGAGCGAGGAAGGGGAAGTGGACTGATATGACCAAGAGATAGGAATAGCAGCATATTATTATCAGTAAAGTGATAAAGAACAGCAACGAGGGACAACATCAGAGCAGATTTAGTTTAAGCTTGAGTTTGTTAAGCTCAGGCCAGAGCAATACGAGCTCCATCTTCCAGAGACACAGCGGCATCACAGGCCAGATTACCGTCTCCACTGTCTCTCAGCTGGACCTCTGTGGCAACCAGTCTCCATCCACGAGGCCTTGTAACCCAGGCCATTAAAGGGTGGGGTAGGGTCAGGGGTTGGGAGTTGCAGGGTTGACAGACAAGAGAGATTGATGCCCGTTGACAAAACTTGAGCCCTACTCAGTCTCAGCAGCAGCCCTGCCTGCTCCCCAGGGGCCCAGGGGATCAGAGATATCCCACAACCCCTTTTCATCCCCGGGGACACACACACACACATTTTGACTTCCCCCCAACTCATGTAAACCTAAATGCCATCCCACTTTCCTGCCCAGTCTTGTTTGATCATGTTCTAAACTGTAAGAGGAAGCAGTGAAAGGCCTCTGGCATATATTTTGTTACATCCAGCCATGAATTCCTGCAGGAGGACTTGCGCCACTATTTTATGAGTGTCTATCAGCCATGGGAGAGCACGGAGTATAGACTGAGCGAGTGAAGTGGGTAGAGGTACTGTAGAAGTGAAGCAATGCAGCGTGAACTGTTACAGATAGAGTTACATGAGGGAAATGCTCCTTTGACAAAAACAGACCCTTAAATTCCCAAGCTTCCACAAAGCAGAGAGGGGTGGTAAAAAAAAAAGTGTCAACAAGGGAGATAAAACGTAACAATCACCCCAACTGGGAGAGCAGATCTTTTACTGTACCTGCATCTCTAGTTACATGCATTCATTCATGTGGCAGGTGAGAGCCCTCTCCATTCTTCTGCTGAATGAAAGTGAGATGCTGGATACTGTTTTCAGATATTTACAAAGTTGTAAAATATCATCTTCAGAGTTTGTTGCTGTGTGGCCTGTGTGACATACATGTGAGTTCAAAGCAGATGGTATAAATGGAAGCCGAAGAAGAGACGTCAGGTCTGGCTATGCAGTCATGGCAGTATTATATAACATGCATTCTTTAAACAAACTGACCATCGGTCTGTGTGAGACAGAATATACCAATATAAGTTGATCATTTTATCATCTCATGTTATAAAATAAGTCTTGAATTAATCAATCATGTTCACCTCATTTGAGATATAGTAGAAGAGAAGCACATAACATGCCATAGAAAAGCCATAAAAGTCAACATTTGCTGTATTTAAAGTTTATACAGTCCTGTGAAAAACTAAAATCCTCTAAGAGGGTAAGTAGCAGCCAGGTTCTGCTAATTAAACACTCTTGATCATGAACAAGTGTGAGCACCTCTATTAAGGCTGAAGTTTCAGAAGTGCATATTAATACAACACCCCAATATTCCCAGTGGATATGTCAACGTGAGCAGAGCCTCAGTGTGTTAAATGTTAATGTTCATGACAGCACAATTAGTGTGGAAAGGTTGCCAGGAAAAAAAGTCTCTTCTCTCTAAAAAAGAACATGAGAGCACAGCTTAAGTTTGCAAAGTTGCATCTGAACAAACAAAAAGACTTCTAGAACAATGTCCTTCGGACAGACGACACCAAACTGGAGGTGATTGGCCAGGGCTGGACTGGGACCAAAATATCAGCCCTGGCATTACGGTGGAGGCAAATGAAGGGAGCTTCTTTTCCAGCCCCAGGACCTGAGGCCCGTGCAGGCATTGAGTTAGTCGTAAGCTCCTCCATTTATCAAAGTATTCTAGAGTCAATGATTGGGCCATCTGTATGACAGCTGCAGATTGGTGCAAATTGTGTCATGGAACAGGACAATAATGCCAAGCACAGGAGCAAATCTACAACTGTTGTAATGCTCCAGTCAAAGTCCTGATATCAACTTGCTTGAAATGCTGGGACCTTAGGAGAAGGTGCAGAAATGAATGATGAAAAACATCAATGAACTGAAGGAGCGTTGTGAGGAAGAGTGCGCCAAAATTCCTCCATAATGATGTGTAAGACCAATAAAGTCATACAAAAAAATATTTTAATTATTGCAGCTAGGTTGATTCTGCGACCCACTGAATGATGGGGTGTATTCAGTTTGTATCTAAGGAGACTTGTGGAAACTCTTTTTCACATGACTTTTCTGTGTATGACTGTAGTATGTATAAAAACGTATCCCGCTAAACAGATATATTGCTGTTTAGGGTGTATTACATAACAGAACAATACTGTAGCATATATAAACATGCTGTGATTACACATTTAAATGTATGCAAATCTTGAATAATTTGCAGGGATTTGACAAACTGAGCAAAGCTTTAATTAAGGCAGACCATGAAGTAATCCAGGCTGATCAGCTGATTTCAGCTGACACCTTTCTAAGCATCCAGTCAGCTATCTTGTATATGCTGGGGCATGCTAAATGAGCTGCTTTAGTCCACCCACAGTTGCTTTGGAGCCCTTCACACCAGCTACTTCTTTTCATTCTGGCTCAATCAACATCATCTCAGTTGTCGCTGATTCCTGATCTGCTCTAATGCGGTTTTGCTGCTTTATATTCACATGGAAGGGTGTGGATGTGCCAGAACGAAGACATGCTGATTAATATAAATTGCTGCCAATGGAAAAATCAGTCTTCTTTTGATTATAGTGTATTATAGTAAATATTGATGTGGTCTTACTTACTTTTCTACCTTAAGAGAACATGGGCCTGTTTACATTATTACTTATTTAAACCAACACAGAGATGCATCAGTAGCAGAAGTAGCAGCTTGAGGTTTAGCGTCTTTCTCAAGGACAGCTAAACATGTGGAGGTGCCAGGGGGGGTTTGCCACACAGAGTCTTAAAACAGACGTTTTCCTAACCAAGTTTTGTTACCTACATCTAACCAAAGTGTGACTGAAAACTCAAAATGATTTACATAGAAGGTATGCAGATGTAAACGTTCATGCGGAGTAATAGGGGGCGATTGTGGGTCAAGAGTTGGCAGTTCGTCTTGTAATCAGAAGGTTGCCGGTTCGAGCCCCAGCTTGGACAGTCTTGGTCGTTGTGTCCTTGGGCAAGACACTTCACCCACCACCTACTGGTGATGGCCAGAGGGGCCAATGGCGCAATATGGCAACCTCGCTTCTGTCAGTCTGCCCCAGGGCAGCTGTGGCTACAACTGTAGCTTGCCTCCACCAGTCAGTGAATGAATAATGGAATTGTACAGTGCTTTGATGTTCTTGAAAAGCACTATATAAATGCAATCCATTATTATTATTAATATAAAGCTAATTGCACTGATAAGAAAAATCACTGCAGTAGCCACTGTTGAAAGAGCGGTTTAGAAAGATTGCTACATTTCCCCAAATTGTCAGTTTTGAACTAGATGACCTTGCTTGAGCTTTCCCTGGGCTTAGCCAATCAGCAGAATAAAGTGTGGAGTAGGTGTAAACAGGGAATCACTGGCTGTTTGAAGCCATACGAGAGGTCATGTTCACATCCCCAGCCACTTCCACCCTGTTTCCTCCATTGATTGGGAATGTTTATCACATTAGGCAGAGGTCAAGGAGGGGGTCAAGTCAGAGGGAGGCTAGTGTGCTGCCACCCTGCAGTCTAAATAATGATACTATCCAGAGCTTGACCATGGACACAGAAACCTGTTCAGCAGGACTTAGTGGATTTCACAGGTATAGAAGGAGAACATGCTTGTCATTAATTGAGGCTAAAGAAAGGTTAGAAGAACAACCAGTAGAAGAAAAGAAACATGAACCGTCTTGAATTTCTAACAGTAAGTGATTCTAGGTTTTTGCCTGATGCCCCCTCCAAACCCGTATTTACCCTTACCTGTTAATATCCTCCGCCCCCCACCTCTGTAATTTGCAGCATTGGCCTGGTTTCACATCAACAACACACTCACATTAAGCTTTCATCTTCAGACAGAGTCCTAGTTTAGGGCCTTTCCCCGTGACCAAGGTTTGCCGTGGCTTAGCCTCGGGCACAAAGACATCCCTTTCATGAATGAGAGGGCTGGGACCTCCCCTGCCTCCCCATTTGACCCCCTTGTTGCCCTAATTGTGTGTAATGCCACAGCCATGCCCCACCCAACCCTAGACCGCCCCAGGGCTGCCACAGTGAGGCCCACAGGCTACAGAGGCCAATTATTTCCTTATTGTTGACACAGACAACCTAACAGCCCCCCTCCCACATAACTCCTGTCCTCCCATGTACTCGTGTGTCTTTCTAACTCCCTCTCTTCCCATCTCCTCAGGACCACCTTGGTGTTTGTAAGGCCGAATGCACACAAGGGCCAGAATTTCTTTCATGCTGCGTTGGAAGGATCCTCTCTGCTCTGCTTCATGCTTTCTGCATACCAGCGGAGAGAGCTATTAACAATGTCGCCTCAAGGCTCAGGCATGACGTGAGGGTGTGAGAGGGGTTAAGGGTCACCTTCCAGAGAGGCAAAGCCATTTATTTACTTCTTGACCTAGAGGAGTTCATGACTATCGTTACTGCTGTTATTTTTATTGCTTTTCCCCGTTCTTGTTTCTCTCTGTGCTGATGTTGCTGTGGTGTACATTTGGATACGCGCACACTTACTGGTGTAACATGTGGGTTTTATATTTCATTTTAAGTGTGTCGTTGTCCTACATCACACACATCAAGTTGTGCATTTAAAGGGTTGTGCTTATGTTTATATTCAAATCATATCTTTTTAAAATACTATAAATTTAACTTCCTCCCATAATTCATTTTCATCCTTTTTTGTCTGCCTTTCATTCATTAGTTTTACCTGTGATTAATCTGCTACACCTGTTCACAATCACATCACCACATTTAGAGTATGCAAAGCCCCCAACTATGCATACATCCCATATATTAACACACATGAACATAAAAAAACACATCACATGATACTGTAGTATCTCACATTGTCCTCCTACCTGCTGAAAATTGGTTGCATCTCTTTCCCTGTATGTAGACCACTGAGAGCCAGACCTGTACAGTGAACCACATTTAAATTAGTGGATTGTCACAATGCAGAAAGTCCTATGGTAGAATAACTGTACTTGGTGTGAAAGCCCTTATGTACTCAAAATAGCAAGTGTAAGTATTGAAGTATTACTTATCTGCATTTAATGAATGTGAGCCTTGATATGTTACTGTAGAAATGTGTCTTCCATTTTTCAGAAAATTCATTGATGATAGCCGGTGATCAACAAGCAGTTATATTTCAAAAGTAAATACAACTAAGTCAACCACAAAAATATCCATTCATTTATTCACCCAGCCATTCTCTGGTGTTTATCCAGGTCTGGGTTGAGGGGGCAGCAGAAAAGATATTTTGCTGATATGATTCACTTTTACTGCATTGTGCAATTGCATGAAGAAAATTAAGATTTTTTTTTGTTTAGTCAACTGTACTTGATATTTTTAACTAAATGCAAATTGATTAAACTGGTAATTTTAGCTCAGTTATTGTTGTGTAGAATTTAGAGGGGTTTTTTGTTAACTCATGTTAACTCTATGTTTGCTTTAAAGTATTTTGCCTTTGGATCAATTTCATTCATTCATTCTCTTTGTTGTCTTTATTTAAAGGTCTTTCTACTTCTAGTTACATTTCATTGAATAAAATTAAACTGTACCGGGGCGCATGTTGGAATCAATTAATCAATATGTGGTGAATTAGCCATCGCTCTAAGAAATAAGCTTGATTAAAATACGCAACATTTAAAAGATTTCAGAATACTTTTTTCTTTCTTTTTTAAAAGTGTATTTCTACATTACAGTTCCAAAGACAAGACATTTCTATTTTTAGTAATTAGGACATATTCAGATGGTTTTACCACTATATGGCATGCCAGATGCACACACTCACTCACTCACTCACTCACTCACTCACTCACTCACTCACTCACTCAAACCTTTCAGCAAGCAGTCATCTATTGTACTGTTAAAAGCCCAGAAATTAAGGAAACCCTTATGATCACACACTGATGGGAATGAGGCAGCTTGAAAAACATTTAGTCCATGTGCTGTTTGTGAGTGTGTACACAATGTGAGATCCTGGTAGCGCAGCTCTTTGCATTCATTTATGTCTATTTAAAACTTCGTATCCAGATAAGCAGCAGCGAGGTCGCACCTTTGCAGTTAACAGCTGTTATCAGAATTAACCAACACTCCCCTACTATGGTTTTCTGAGCTGGATGGCATTTAGAGTTTGTGTTGCATTTTAACAAAGCCACCTTTATGTGAAGCCACTCACTGTAGTTTGAAGAAAGAAAAAAAAACTACCTCTGGTCTCACACCGAGGTGAAGTGTGCGTGTGTATTTGGCAATCTGAGTATATCTGATTTGGGGCTTTGGTATATATTTGTATGCCTAAAATGCTCACTCCACAACTCAGTGTCCACATAACATCCAGAATGTGACAGTTATTGTTCTGCAGGGATACAAGTCCCGCCAGGTGTGTATGATGTGTGTGACAGACTCATGATTTAGCACCATAGTTCCCTGCTTTTTAATGAGTTAGAGGACCCTCTGCAGATGGGTTTATAAGCTGGACCCACGGGAGCCATACAGGCTCCTATAGAGAGGTCCCCGGGCCACCTGACTCCACCCTAGAGACAATCTTGCAACCAGGGTGTCGGTACTGGGTGGTGTGTGCGAGGTTTGTGGTGTGACGAATGGGACACCTGAGCCAAACTGTAACACCACCAGCGTGGTGGGTCCCCCTAATCACTCTGGCTGCCCAACTTCCAGCATCAGGTTTCAGATTCCAGGGGGTGTGATGGTGGAGCTCTGGCCCAGTGAGGCTGAGGTGTCTGGTTTGCTTTAACAACAAACAGTTGCCGGCACTTCTGCACATACCAATCGCTGGCCTACAATACCCTTATGCAAACTCAAAAACAGACATATGAGCAAATTACAGCATGCACACAACACATCCCTCTCAGAACAGATGGAGATAAAAGACACAGCAGATGGTGGAAGGCTAGATATTTCTGAAATATGATCACTTATACACTAGATGATGCCCTTTCAATAAAGTGAAATGTATGAAGAGAGTATGGCAGCTGTTCCTCCACATACAAATCTCCGGCCAGGCAACTTTAAAGACCCCATGCAATAACAAGTTTAGAAAGTTGTATTATTAGTCCCTTACATACACAGAATTCTCATGGTCAAATAAACCTTGGCAGAAAATGAAATGGCCGATGAATAAACACTTCTCTAAATTTATCATTGACAGTTAAAGTTGGCCTGCTTTGCGGTTTTAAAGGGGGTTCGAATATAGAGGGGGTAAAACCTGATGCTTGGTGATACAGTGCTCTGTTGACATTGCAAACTATCAGTTTACCGTGTTAATTGAACATCTAATAGCTTGCGTAGAGCAGATGGCCTGAGGTGAAACACGTCCTCTCACCCACCCCCCTCTCTTTGGGATTTATTTCGGGATCCGCTCGAGGAGGTGGGGTGAGAAGGGGGCAGAGGATGGTGTCTGTGCCCAAGACTAAAGCCTTGCTGTTTTGGCACACGAGACCCACTCCTCCCCTCATCTTTGCCGACGTCCACCGCGGCCAAATTTAGGTGAGGGGAAAACTACGCAGGGAGATATTTCAGTAAACTGTGTGTCAATAGTGAAGCGTGCCAAACCAAACTCCATTTGCACTTGTTTCTCTACTTAATCGCTCATCTAAACAAGCTTGAGGGTTGGTGGGAAAGGAGGAAGAAGGGCAAAGGGGGCGGGAGGTGGAAAGGTGAGGAGGCAAGGAAGGGGGGGAGGGGTTGGCTAGGGTATGCCAAAATAAATGCATGAATGCTGTCTTTGACTGACTGGCATCTTTGAAGTGAGCTATAATTGCAGTCCTCTTGTCCAGCAGTGGAGCCTGTGGCAAGCCATGCCTTGGCCAAACTGAGATGTTTGGCTTAAGCATAAAGGAAACGTCAAGGCTTAACAATAAACAATATCAAGAGGGGCTCAGTTCAGCAAGATGATGGTCGTGCTTTGCTGGGAGCAGTGTAACTCATAGAAAAATCAGTTACTGATTTGCTAATTTGTTGAAATTCTAAAAAAGACAAGCTGTTTCGATTATAGCATCATTCCACTGATAGAGCACCAGTGTAGCTGCCCACTGGGAGCACCACAAAGAAATTCCCTTTTATGTAAAGATATAAAAGCAGTAGTGAGAGTTCAAGAGGATCCTCACAAAGCTCCTTTCACAGCAGCACATATCCAGCCATTAGGTAACAGCTATGGCAGTCCTTCAACCCTCTCAGAACAGCGCTACCTGTGTGCACTGTACTCTGCTCTGAGAGAACATTAAACGTATGAGCATATGTTTATATGTTCATGCATCTGCACACACATGGGTACATATACATCGGGGGGGTTAACCTGAGGTCCTGAGACATGAGAGCCAGACTTACTGCGTTAATTCTTTCTGACCACTATGCGGTTTTTCCACTTGGAGTGAGCAGGGAGGGTGGAGGTTGATGTGTGGGCACATGGGCCATGATTAACCCCTTAGGCTCTAGGCTTTTAAGTTAACTTTGAAAAAACATCCCCAAATTAAGGCAGCGGCATTTGCTGCACAAATGGAAAGCCAAAATGAGCAACCTTGGGCACCATGGATAACACAAACTTGGAAAAGGTCTCCCAGTCCCCATTACCAGGTAAGATCTGGATTTGAAAAACATTCGTACTGCCTAATCAGTTGGCAGTACTGACACGGCCTCCTCAATGAAGGCTTGAAGAGGTTTGCAAACCTTAAAAAAAGTAACTGGTTGCACATTAATAACAGAGATGGACAGATCCAGGAAGAAAGGGGTTACTATACAGCCACTTGATGTCTTAGTTAAAAAATAAACCTACCCAGCCCAGTGATTATTAGACTGAACTCCCTGAAGAACACCTTATACAATTCACCTTTCAGCTGCTCTTTTTATTTCTTAGGCTCTGGGTGTGTTGTCTGGGGTTTTTTAAATGTTCCTCTGTGAAGAGGGAAAAACCCAGCTTAGTATAGCCTTACAACACCCCTTGGTGCATGTCTATGTAACTTTGTGCTACTTTTTTTTTTTTTGTAAACTCGAAACTGGAAAAGTAAACAGAAGGGGGAGCAGTTAGGTGTTGCAGGGAGCAGAACAATACTTGTTAGGGCACAGCTTAAAATGGCTGTTAGGTGTTACTTGTCCTTTCTTTCTTTCTTTCTTTCTTTCTTTCTTTCTTTCTTTCTTTCTTTCTTTTTTTTACGTGATGAGGACCCTCAGCAGCTTGGCTAGTGTGATGAGAAGATGGAATGGGTGATCACCTTGAAGTAGCTTTTTGATGTTTTCCTGAACTCGGGCACTGTGCCAAACACACATTCCAGATCCTGCAGATGCAACGTCTCTGCAGTCTTTCCTTAAGTCTTTTCACAGACATGAGAAACTTATATACTCTCCTATATGAGTACTGCCACTCAAATTTTGTCCGTATGATTCATGTAATTACTGTGGAATTTATATAAACTGATCATGTTCAAAGCATGGCTGTAAACAAGGATAGGAAAACCTCAGGAAGGGGTGCAGTCCCTACACTGAGTTTGGTGTCAACACTTACTGACTGTTGTTTGGTTTAAAGATTAATTGACAAATGTTCTGCCAATTGGAAAATTGACATTACGGTTTAGTTAGGAGATTATCTTTGCCAATTTTAGTGATGAATGGGAAAAAAATACAGTGTTCTTTGGATTTCTTTTTTCCCATTAAAGCCGAAATGACTACAAATCCAACTTGGCAAAAGTAGAAACTGAATGGTCTTTTTAACTTGGTTCAATTTTTTAAAAATTTAACAGTAATTTTGAAAATGAAGCATATGTTTCAAAAGTTTCATGACAAAATGTGGTGCTATGGTACTTGTGGTATGAAATTTGGGGAAAACAGGGAAGTGTTTCCAGCCAGCGTCCCACATTTAAAGCTTTACTGGGGAAGAAGTGGGGATAAAAGATAAAAGCCCGATACTTATGGTGGACGAAGATGCCAATCAAAATATAAGTAATGAGACAGCAACAGCCAGGGGAGAGAGAGAAGTCCCACATAATGATCTAAAATTGAGAATCTACGTGCTCTTGAAGATTTCTCAAAGTGTCTCACTATAATTATCATTATTTTTGCTTTTTATTTCTGAAATCTGCATCATGCATCTCCTCTGTGTCTGGAGCTGGCAGATTTCCCCCCTGAATGCAAACCTTACTGGTAACTGCTGGAATCCAGGCTCAGGCTGGGGGTTGGCAGGGGAACCTGGTAACCATCCAAAAGCTAACCCTCCTACACACAGCTCTGTTTCTCAGGATTGTATCTGTGCCTGGGTCTGGACCTCTCTCAGTGAAGGTTTGTCTTCTGTTGGAGCCAATGCAGCCAATACACACAAAAGTCACATCTGCATTACCGACTTAACACAAATGAACATACACGCGTCCACATGCTGTAACTGTGTTTTAATGGGGATAATAATACCTAAAAAGATACCTAAAACTGAAAATGAACATAATTTGGTGCTTTATGAATCACCAAAAAGCAGATAAAACAGACGTTTTTGTAGACATGTAAGAGTATTGGTGGATGGATGATAGTACGAGTACGAATTTCCACAAAAGTCACCCCTGTGTGCACCACCATCTACTTACTACAGAGCATGAAATGTAAAGCACGTGTCCATACTTATTTTTAAACCAGAAAACAGATACAAGATGATGTTATTTACTTACTTTGATCTGCAAAACAAGTGGACCTGTTAGCATTTTAAAGATCAGCCTTAGCGTGTCTGTACCATCTAGGAGATCAGAACCCACAGTACTAAATCAAGCTCACGATCTAAGTATACGAACTGATAACAGCTAGTCTCAGCGGTAGGCAACAGCAGCAGAGGGCTCAGCTGATATGCATGCTACCAACATATCTTATATAGGGTGCAGTATTTAAGTTGGTTTAGCCTGTCTACAGTTGTTTCTGCTTCTGCAAGCCGCTTTGCAAACCACCTCTACCCCAGTTCATTCTTTTCTTCCTGTGCATAAATAATTTTCACAAGACATGTTCACATTGTGATCTTTTTTTTGGCTACGGATACTTTATCTATCTATTTAGTTATAACAAGGGAGCAGGCCTTGCCAGCTCAGTTTTGAGCCTTTTAAAATGGAGGGCAATTTTTTTAAATAGCTCTGAAACATTTAACAAAATGGTTTTGTTAAAACCTTTGAATTAAAGCTGACTGTCAGCACTTTAATCACATCTTTACTGACTGATTTAAAAACCACAATGCTGGTGTACAGAAGCAAAATTACAAAAAATTTAGTCTTTATCCAAAAGCTTATGGATCTAACTGTATGGAGCACGTGGTTTGTATGAAGAATAATCAACGAGCTGATCCTTCCATGTGAAACAAACTAAGCTGTTGTTGCTTTTGGCCAGTTAGTTAGTTAATTAGTGGCTTCCTTTCACATTTTCCCACAGTGTAATCTTTGTCATCAAAGTGGGCATCTGGGCTGAACTGAAGCTAAAATGAGGTGGTCTGAAAGTTGAACAAAGCAATGCCCATCGCTCTGCTTATCACAGAACCAGGTTCACCTTTCCACTCCTACTGGCTGACTTAGACGGAAGGGCTGAAATTACAGCAGTGTACACTCCAAATTTTCCTCCAGTCTCTGCATATGCCAGACAGCAGGGAGGAAAGAATAACAGGCTCTACCGCCTTTGGCCTGCTGGAACTAAAGCTCAGCCCCACTAACAGATAATCATTACAGCTCATAAAGACGCGGAGAACAGGAGGAAAACGTAGAGGAATGAAGACAAAGACGGGGGGAAGTGATACTGTGTACTGAGTTGAATGTGGGAGGACAGATGCAAGGAACTGTGGACAGGGAAAAAATGTGGTATAGTAGTGCAGAGGTGGGAGTATGTGAATATGAAAACAGATTGAAAACATGAGGGCAAAATGAAGAGAAGTTAAATACAAAGCTGGAAGTGTTTAAGATAAATACAGAAAGAATACCAATTGATTAGAACCAAAACAAACCAAAAAAAAAAAAGAAAAGAAGAAGACAGCCAGGATGAATGGTGAATCAGCCCCCAAAAAAGGAAGAAGAGAACAAGAATATGATGACAGAAGACAGACTTGGATTGTATCCAAGTCAAATGAAAACCACACAATTAAGCTGCATGCTTATCCCACACATCGACTGCTTCTCTCTCACTCCCTTTCATCTACAGCTCTGAAGCAACAGCATGAAATCTGTGAAGGTAATAAAAGTGTGGAGGGGTAGTTCCCCAAGTCATCCTCAGCCTACAGACAGCGTGCAGACAGATATAAAGCCCGCGTGTGCGAAATAGAGATGTCATACCTGGATGGAAAGCGAGTGGAGACAAGATGAGGAGAAGCTGAAACACACACACACACACACACTCAAATGAGGAAAAGACGCCATGACAGCAAAATATTAGGAAACCCCACGGTTTATTCAAGACTGATGAGCACATATAGAAGAAAACAATGGCTTAAAATTGAAAAAGAAAAGAAGAAATTAGCTTTTAGCTGACCCTGAACACAGTGTGGGGCCTAACCTAAAATATATAACTCATAATAATGTAAATATAAGTCAAATCATTTGACAGTGATCCAGTTCAGAAGCTGGCATGCAATGGTTTTCCATTTAATCCACATTTTCTCAAGTTTATGAATATAAACATAAACCTCTGAAACATTCTGTATTCAGAGCCTTTATTCATCTAAATACAATATTAGTTTAGTTACTTTATGATTACAAATATTTAAAGTATCAACAGTAAAACTGTCACAAATTCAATATTTTATTTTTTTCTGTATAGCCATATTTTACTGCATAATATTTCATAGGCTGTAGTTTACAAAACTTTTAAGAAACATAATACATCCAGTAAAGTATATTGTTGACTGAAAATCAAATATTCAAGCATAGGAATCCCAGTTTCGTATTGTAGTTGAGTAAATGTACTTGATTACTTTTTATCACTGGGAAATTCCTGATGATTTTTCAACAAAAATCTCTCAAAGAAAACAAAGGGGACATTTTAGCCTCCCCCTGCATGTGCTGTCATCACAAAAATACTTGAGTCTCATTTCTGATGCATGATGCACTACCTGCAGTCATCTGTGTTAGACTTGTGTAATGTCTACAGCAGCACCTTTGAATTGGTGCGATGACACACAGGGTGAGGGAGACGGTAACCAGGAGTTAAGAGGTGGCCCAAGGCTGTAGCGTGAGCTCAGAGAAGTGTTTTGCTGATGCTATCTGGGCAGCTGTAAACAATTCTTACTCAGAACAGTCTGGCCAAGAAGACTCTTGGACATGCTATGAACGCTGCGACGCGCTGACTGTAAACTAAAACATACCGCGACCCTGAAACAAAACCTCTCCATCTGTGTTAAACGTTAACACTTGCATTTCTGTTTGTTAAAAGCATCCATTTTCTCACTCTCTCTGTCACCCTTTTTCGCCCCAGCCCCCCATCCTCAATTTGTTACATACTCAAGGATCTTGTCTCTGATGTGGATGTTATCAGAACTATCACATTCCCTGTTCTTCTTTTTTTTCTCCCTCTTTTCAGCTTGTCTTTCTCTTTCCGTTACAGCTCACTGCCACTCCATCACACGCACCAACATCATACCTCTGTACTTGCCATCGTTTAGGGCCAAAAATATGACAGGTATACTTTTTGACCTCATTCATCCGAAACTGTCGGCTTAATCTCCTGCACCAAAACACGACCTACAATGCGCTGTGTGTAAACTATTTTAATTTTGAATGATCGGCTGTAATTCAGCAATGGGGGCCGGACTCTGCCTAAGCAGGTATATGTTTATTTTAATGCCGTGCGTGTGCTTTGATTGCGTTGGAAAGCTGGGACCTGTCAAAGCCTCAGGAGGCTCATGGCTGGCTCCAAGCAAAACAGGACTGCCAAGCCCGTCCATCAAGGGTTGTTTATGTAAACTTCTAGTTTATTGGTGGACTTTTTCTTTCTTTCTTTAAATAACTATATATTTAAAGTGATAGCAGCAGAAAAACCCAACTCTTTTACTTGTTTTGTCATGACTGTAAGGAGAGGTAACTTACCCTCCCAAACCCCAGTATGCAATTCAGAGTGTTTACGTCTGTTAGCAGATGGCTGAACCACTGACATGTCTACACAGGTCTGCCATCTGAACTCAATCAGTAATTCAGACACAATTAATATTTCCTCGCCAGACATTTCAATTGATAATTTATTGAAGTCTCCCCTTTAACCCCGTCTGATCATCTGTGTTCACGTGTGGCCCCATCTGTGCGTTGTCTGTGTACTCGCCGTTGACTAAATATCTTGGAGCAGATTAGGATACATTAGAAGGTTTCTGCACAGCAATGACATTCCACAGCGTGTCTGCTTTCCTCCTGTGTCTTATAGTTTTGTTTGGAGCAGATTAGCAGGTTGCCTCGCAGGGGATTCAGACTCAAACTGGGGTGATGGTCTATAAAAGTATAAGTGGACTGGAGCCTTTAAATTAAGACAAACTCATTAATATCACCCGCATTTTCTTGCATTTCAAATAATCTTTTATATAGCCATAATTATGAGGAAGTAAAACCGTTATATAGCTTTGTTATGTAAAAAAAAAACCCAAATGTTTCACTGCACTTGGGATTGAATAGAGAAAAATTGTATAAAAGTAGCATAAGACCATGTGAGGGAGGGAAGCTCGTGTAGTGTGGCTGGTAAAGTGATAAAAGGAGCGGGTGTGGGAGGAAGAAGGGTGTGTGTATGGTTGTTCTGCTTGTGGATGTAGTAGACGGTAATGTTATACCTCTTCTGTGTTTTGACATTTGAAGACTAATGGAATAGCTTCATACCAACAAAAGGCCAGACAATTATTAACGGTCTTCTCTAGATGGAAGTAAAAAGGGCGCAAAGGCATCACTTTCCCATGATCACACTAATGGGTCTGTGCCCGATCTCACGTGCTGTTTTTTTAAGTAATGCAATATTATAAATGGTTTATTTTCTACCTGTGTTTTGTCATGTGAAGGTAAGAGAAGCAACTTCCTAATTTCAAAATGAGGGGGTTGTCTTCGGTGTTTATTCCAAATAAGAAACAGACTGACAGACATAAAGTTGGTTCTCAGAGGAAATACTGTCTGCATAATTTGGATGGGGAAACTGTGGGTGGATAAAGAAAGAGGGAGCTGGAAGTTTGTTGAATAGCAATGACAAAAACATATTCAACAATCCGCATCATAAACAGCGTGTCTTGCTGTGAATGTGACCTTAAGTGACCCCTCGGCAGATCAGGTAATGCCATTTTTTTCCCACAGAGCTGCATTTGCGATTTTCTTTCTGGCTCACCTCAGTTTTAATCCCATCCATGTTTGGTTTTTGTCACAGGTTAACCTCCGGCCATCACATAGATGATGTTTTCCACACATCACTGCTAAACCACAGAATCACACAGTATTTCATGACAAGTTTCACTTCATCTTTTGTACTCTTCCCCTTTTTCTTTGCACTCTCCTGCGTTCTCTTTTTCATATTTACATCATTCTTCTGGAGAGTGAAGTCACAAACAAATATTTAGAAATACCACCAAATAAAGTCGCCATTATAATGAATTCTACCTGTTCTGGAAAACCTTTAAACTCTAAACCCATCAAACAGAAAAGATAAGAAGCCCAGTGTAATGCTGGATTAACTGTACTACCAAAGTACAGCAAATGACCATTATAAGTCTAAACTACATACCAGACAGCTGCCTGTTGGTCTGGAGAGGGCAATAATAAGTCCGATGTGTCTTTTTTTCTTGAGACCTTTAAAAATGGCAGATTTCAAGTATTTTTCTCTACACAACGTATTGTTTTCTTCAATATTCCTTACTGAAAAACAAAAATGAAAAGGAATACTTAAATCAGTGTTAACGTTTTTATAAATGAATAAAGAGTTGCACAGCATGACATCATGCTTTTATGCAACTGCATAAATGCCATACCAGCGAGTCCCAATATTTAATGGAGGTGAAACATGTCCACAGACATAAACTACAAATGTAAAACTTAAATAAATCCTCAACAGTAAAGAAGAAGAATCTTTTTTATATATAAAAGCTTAACTGATTCTAGTGAAGGTCGCAGAATTGCAAAGATGGAAAACTTAGAGGTCCTGATTGGAAAATGTTCTTGTGTCAGATTGGTGAACGATCATGTTGTTTTTTAAAAGCATTACCAGCACTGAGTTCAAATATTAAGTTCTTATAGGAAGGTCACATGTTTTATTTTTAACTATCTAAGTTTTTACTTCTTTGTGTCATCGCGTACCTCTATTTATGCTCCTAGCAAATCAGAATCCTTTTGATATTCATCTTTTCATAGTACTTTTTGGGGTATTTTAGCTTTTTTTTTTTAGTAGGACAGCAAAGACAGGGGAAGTAGTGCGAGCAGCAAAGGGTTCTGGGTCACAATCAAACCCGGGCCACTGCTTGAGTCTTGTGACATGTAGGACTGGACGATATGATCCAAAATTCATATCTCGATATTCTTTAGCTGGATGGCGATATACATCTCAATATTTTTTTAAAGCCATAAAGTAAGAACAAAAAGAGAGTTCTTAGCCAAAGCTGTCTCCCAGATCTCACACAGGCACTTTTATTAACATCACAGCGTGGATGTACATGAAAAAAATACTCAGAAATAAATTATCAGCATTTATTAAATAATAATGCTCCATAAATAAAATAAAACAATCCTGTTTTTGTGCATAACAAAAAGCTCACAATTGTGCAGTCAAAATGTAAACTAAAAAGACGCTGAGCATAATAACAAAGACAGACAGATTTCACAGCTGCTCTGTTCCCAAGACTGACAGCCTGGATTTTGAAATCCTCTTTGTAACCACCTCTCTGAACAGGTGCCATTTGTGGTCCTTAAACACACACAATACAGTAATATTACATTGAAGCACAGTACGTATCACTCCGCGAGGCTCCTGACTATGGTAGCCGTAATGCTCTGACAATCCATCAAGCGGTGTGGCTTTGTAGCTTACCAAAGCCGTACTAAAACACTTTTGAGAGATTGCTGAGCGGCATGTACCACATAAAATCGGTTCGCGGTCAGTAAGCACAACCAGAATTCATCCATAAGGCGCATTGTCGATTTTTGAGAGTATGAAAGGACTTTTGGCCGTGCAGCCGCGTTAATGCAGTTATGGCGTTAACGTCATTTTAACAAGATTAACGCTACCAACACTAAAATAGTAATCTCCAAATGTTTTCTTTTTACCGACCAGCTCCTCTTTGATAGCTGCCGTGTCCATCTTGTTGCCTGCAGGTGAAGCAATGGGGGAGTTGTGTTCAGTGAAGGAGAGGCGAGGCAGAGTAACGTTGCGTAGAGAGTAGAGACAAAAGTGGACAAAAGAGAGGTAAAATTGCGGTTCCACAAGTATAATTATAAGGTAACATAGACTATATTGATATAAACAATATTGTTACATCTTATATTTCGTATAAAAATATATTGATACATTTAAAAACTCGATATATCGCCCAGTCCTAACATATGGTCACCTGATCCACTAGGTGAGCTACACTGGTGCTCTTTCCCAATTATTCTGAAGGGTTAATGCACCTTATAGAGTTGTGTCTTGCTAGCATAGCTGATGCCACTGGGCAGCAGCATCTTCTCAATCAGTCCCCAGCTCACTAAAAAACAAGATGTCTTTTGTGCTGTTTCTTAAATGAGGTGTAACATCGTGACACGTTGTATATGTCAGACGGCTACAATCTCTCATTCTGTCATGGTCCTGGGTCAGTGACCCAGCGCTTTTAGTTATCATTTTCTAGTTTATGATGATGATGATTATTATTGTTTGAGTTCTGTGTGTTATATTTGGTCTGCCTTTGAGTCTGTCTCTGTCTATGGTGTCACCCCATCTGTTTGTGAATCTGTCTGTTTAGTTCAATGTCTTGTCTGGTTCCATGTGTCTGAGTTTCCTGTTTTATTGTGAAGGTTTGTGTCATATGTGAGTGTGCTCAGTTTACGTTTCCCCTGTCTCGTCAGCTGTGATTTCTCACAGGTGTGTTCCCCTCCTGTCTCTCATTCCTTGATTACTGCCGTCTGTGTATTTAAGCCCTGTGTTTCTCTGTGTCAGTGTCGCGTCGTACCCTCAACTAGCTGTGTGTTCTGCTTCTATGTTCCTAGTGTTTGGTCTCCTGCTCCAGTTTAGTGTTTCTTTCCAGTGTTTCAGTCCTTGGTTCCTCTGTTCTGACTTTTGGTTTTCTTTTGGTGAGTTTAGTTTGTACGAGGTTTTTCCCAGCAATAAAGCTGCGCCTTAAGTTTCACTTCCGTGTCTGAGTTCTGCATTTTGGGTCCACCACTCCTGCTTGCCTGCCACACAGCGATTCATGACAGAACGACGCGACCAGTATGGATCCAGCAGACTCACTGAGGAAGCGCAGCTCAGCCTTTGACGGGACCCGGCTAGCGCTTGGAGGGCCTCCGTGCTGCCGTTCCTCACTAGCTGCTTACCCTTCGGTCCACTCACCTGCTTCTTCCCCCCGGATGCCCCGGTCTCACAGAAAACGCTCCCGCCGGTCCCGGGAGGATTACTATGAGACCGCGAGCAACCAGCTTACCCCAGCTCAAGCTTTCTACAAGATGTTAGGGATCATTATAGTGCCACCCGACTCACCCAGCGTTTCCACTTCACAGCAGGAGCAGCCACAGCCGAGTCATTCCTTGTCACATTCTGCCAGTGCTGCTTCCTCTTCTACTTGGAAGCGGCGAACGTGCCGCCAGCACTCACGGCTCCGGCAGGAGCCTGGGACTCTTCTCGACCAACCGCCTAGGGTGAGTGACAAAGTCCCCCTACATTCGCCTTCTGTGTCGAGGGATAAACGTACCGTTTCCCCCAAGGCCGCTAACGTCAGCTTCATGAACTCTAGATCTTCTGTTCCTCCTGTTCCAGAAAATGACAGTATTCATTTTGAGAGCGATCGTTTCCACTTTGGTTCAAAAGACTGTGCTTCTGATGCTCCTTCGGACCCAGGAGTTAAGACTGTTTCATCTGGAACTGTTTATTCTGGGGCTATGTCAGCTCAGTTAGCCGCCCGGCCCGAAGCTCTGTTAGCCGCCCGGCCCGAAGCTCTGTTAGCCGCCCGGCCCGAAGCTCTGTTAGCCGCCCGGCCCGAAGCTCTGTTAGCCGCCCGGCCCGAAGCTCAGTCGCCACCTCCACCACATTCAGCCTCGCTTCCCATAGCACAGTCACATCCACAGCCTGACTTACTACAAACCTTATTTCAATCCTTAGCCCAGTCAATAGCTCAGTTGGTAGAGGAATCGTCAGCCTTATCGTCAGCTCGGTTTCCAACTTCACAACCATCATTTTCCCGACCTTTTCTTCAGTTGCCCTCAGCTCAGCCACCTATACAGCCATCATCTTCACCTACACCTCCGGTACAGCAAGCTATGTCTATCCAACCCTTACAGAACTGTTCCACAACCTTGAATCCTAATCAGAGAGACAAACCAAACAATATTGTTATCAGTCCTCAAAAGCTGGCCAGTTCTGAGACTGAGATTCACTCCAGGGCCTCCCCAGAGGCTGGGTTTCAGCCCCCAGCAGACTCTGGACCCCTGGCGGTTAAGAAGCCAGCTGAGGACCGCACCCGGCCGTTGCTGCCTGAGCAGACTCAATGCTCTGTGCAGCTGCAGTCTGCCATGTGTTTGCCAGAGGCCCGTGTGCCTGGTTCTGTTCTGTCCCTGCCAGAGGCCCGTGTGCCTGCTGGTCCTGTTGCGTTCCTGCCAGAGGTCTCCGCACCTGCTGGTTCTGTTGCGTTCCTGCCAGAAGTCTCCGCACCTGCTGGTTCTGTTCTGTGTGTGCCAGGGGCTCCAGTGCCCACTGGTTCTGAGACTGTTTTTGCTGGGGGGCCCGAGGAGCTGGTCCAGCCTCCTTTCTCGTCAGCTGGGGGGCCCAGCTGACTTTTGGTTTTCTTTTGGTGAGTTTAGTTTGTACGAGGTTTTTCCCAGCAATAAAGCTGCGCCTTAAGTTTCACTTCCGTGTCTGAGTTCTGCATTTTGGGTCCACCACTCCTGCTTGCCTGCCACACAGCGATTCATGACACATTCAAGTGTGATATCATTCATCTAGAGCCGATAATGTCTCGGAGTCCACCGCCATCTCCTAGATATGGTTGCTGTGGTCGTTGCCTGACGACGTCTCTGTTGTGGTCCTGTTTACAAGATAAACCAGGCAGTATCTTGCTTGTATATTTTTTTTTAGAAAGGGGGAGAGACAGTGACTTCATCGTTAAACTGTCTTATTATTTTGGGCTCATGTTACAGCTCACTCTGTTGTTAAATTGTTACTTTATAACCTCAGCCGCCCCCCCAGGTACTGGTAATGTTAAGACAGGTTTAGAAAATTTTAACAATTTAATTTATTCACTTTAAATCAGTTCTAGTCTTACATTGGATTTGTGAGGATCTAAACTTTAAAAGCCAGAGTGCAAATATCTCTCCTTAGGCTTAAAACTCAGTTGACCCCCACACTTTCCAACCTGTTTTTCCCTCATTTCGTGTGACCCCATCACCCCTTTCTCTGTTTTTATATCCTTGCCCCCCTTCTTCCAAACACAGGAAACCTGCGCTGAAGAATTTAGCTTGTGTGTCACTCCACTTTAAAGTGAGAATATAAAGCAGGAACATAAATATGGGAGCTAGAAAGTAGCAGCAGAACAAAGTAAAACAAAATTGGCATGGCTGCATAGCCAGGTTCTGGCTGATTTCCATGTTGATAGAGCGGCTTAGGCCCTGGCTGGGAGGTTGGTAGCGTTACAGAAAAGCTGCTTCTGCTGCTAGCAAAGGCATGCTGTCAGTGTGCTATTAGATCACTCATTCCCAACCAGTGGAACAAGTACCCCGGGGCGTAGAAAACGTAGCTCAGTATGAAAAGATAAGTAACTAATTACATAAATGATGGTTTATTCCTTGTAATAAAGAATAAAAGGAATAAAAAAATTCTTGAGACACTTCTCATGTCTTTATATTTTTCTTCCAAAGAGCCAGACTTTCCTTGTATATTTTTTCAGGTCCAATTTCTTTGGACATTGGCTGTTTTTTCACTCATTTTCAAACTAGTCCTCATACCTCAGCAGAAGAATGTGGGGGTTTTTTTTCTATTTGTTAAGCTACTTAACTCTGACCTATGAATCACTCAAGGATAAAATGGTACCTAACTCAAGTGATGAACCAGTCTTCACTCTACACATAAAAGAAAACTTAGTGAAGAACCACTTTTAAATTGTATCTTTAGGCTCTTTGTTACTGTCACACACAAAAACACAATTTCTTGAGTTAAATCTACAAAACATGCCAAAGACAACACTGCTTCAACTGTAACTTAGTGTAAATACGAAGCTAAAATCATGTCGAACTCATAAAAGCATGAACCGTGAAATAATTTTCAGTTTCCTACCAAGGCAACAACTGTGTTTGGTTCTCTGTCATTCGCTCGGTCTTGTACATTTTCCACGCTTTTTTGCTGCCTTAAGCCAACCGTGGCAACCATCACTGATCTCTTACCTTACTTATCCCACAAAGCTGACAGAAAGATTTGTCTGGCAGTGAGCTCAGTAACCACATATCCTGGTTGCCAGCCTACAAGGAGGACACCGAGAGATGATCAAAAAGCACAGGCAGGGTAATAACAATGTTTTCAAACTATGATCTTTTTTCACAAGTGTTTCATTGTGGGCTACAGACTGTCAAATGTTGAAACCTATTACATAAAGGTATTCTGTACATTTTCTTTAATCACACATCAGAGACTCCTCATTGTCATTTTGACAGGTTGCCCGTCCCACCTTGTACACTTCAAAGAGGCAGAATAATCTCACACGGAGACACACTGTCACACAAGTACCTCTCACTTTGTCTCGACATATAAACCAACACACCGACAATTTAAGTGGCTCATATCAACACTACAAATATCTTTCGATGTGTAAAACGATATGAGCAGGAACGGCTTAAAACACCGCACATAGGTGGGCAAGTGTTGAGATGAAAGGGGAGATTTCCCAAGAAGTCTTAACGGCTTTGTTCTAGAAGGATCCTGAGTGGAGATTTATCCGGTGGAATGCGGGGTGAAATCGCAGCCTGCATATTAAGCAGGCTGGCAGTGGGGAAAATACGATACAGAGGACAGATATGTTTAGGTGGAGGGGGGCGTTAAACATTCCTATAAAGTTGCTGTGGGGACAGTCAAGACTGTGTTCCATGGCCGTGTCCACATGTTGACAGCTTTACGCTTGTGGTCATGTATTTTAACTGCTGCCCTGGATAAACCCAAAAGTCAGCGTCTCTGCCACTTTATGTACAGAACTGAAAGAAAATCTGGCCTGGACTGAAGCTTAAAGCTCAGCGATGAGCAGTTTAGAAGAAGGATGACTACTATAACAGACAGTTTTGTTTGAATAAGGTCAATAAATGTCTATATGTCTCCACTCTCAACAGGTGCTGTGTCTAAGAGCCAGACAACCTCAGAGCACAGACATCAGATGGTCACGGTGGTTGGGTTCACTGACCTATGAACCTCCATCCTAACCCTGACAAAGCGCACAGCTTGTCTTTCCTCAATCCACATTTCCAGCCTTAATCACAGAAGAGAAAACATTGTTGGTTTGAGGTTCACAGGAAAATGTTTCAGGTTGTTTATAAGGTTAAAAGGTCAGTTCAGCCATATTACAAAAACATTTTCTCACTTGCCCCAAGTAATATGGAGCCATGCAAGTAGCTTTGGTTATGTTTTCATAGATCTATAAGGATTTGAGCTGCAGGAAAACTGCTGACACTTGTGATCCTAAAGATTATGATGATGCTGTTGTTATTGTAGAACCTTTCGCCATCCTTTATCTGCATGACTATCTGTTTATATCGGCCTGTCCACCACTTGGGTCCAGATGGGAAGGTCTTGGATTTTGGATGAATTGCTGTGAAGTTTTACATATGCAAGAGAAAGGAGACAAATGAAGCTTTCTAACTGACATCTCTTTGAGGTGAACACTTCTAGTAGTTAATGACATGGCTTAAAAATTATTTCATGCTATTTTCCATAGGACATTTCATGGTGCCCAGATGAATACTGGTCAGCTGGGGTGATCTTGAAGCACCAGGAGTAGGAAGCAGTAACACGATTTCACTTATCTAACAAATATATATAATCTTCTTCTGGAGATTGGCAGCAAAGTTTGTATGACATTTGGAGTTTACAGTGTATGAAGCCTAGTGACACATAAGTTTTGTTGAAAACTATCCACAGACTGCGTGAAACACTCAAGATAAACCAAACTTTATGTCGTGGTCTGGGTGGTTTTCCACAGCATCAGCTCCTTCCCACTGGGTGGAGTCTTTGTTGTTCCTCACCTGATGGCAATCGGACCAGCAGTATTTATGACCGGCGCACTCAACTGGTCTTCGCCAGATTATCTGCCAACTTTAGTCAGTTCTCGGCCTCACGTCCGTTCCTTGGTGACTAATCGTGTGTATTAACCGTATCTCTGTTTTTTTCGTCAGCCTCTGAAAACCACCTACCAAGCTCTCCTGGATACCAGTTTGCTGCCACCGGTAATCCCTCTCCGTTTTGGAGCTGCCATTTTCTCCTGCTTGCCTCCCTGCCTTGCATGCAGCACCCACCTGGACCTCTCCTGCCTCCCCCCTCCACGCAACCCCCACCTGCAAGCTTGTAAGACAGCTCAGTGTACTATTTTTTAGATTCACTCGCAACCCTCTGTGGGATTCCCCTGACTGCTCTGTCCTCTGTTTCAGTGCCCGGGCCCGCCACAGTTTTCCCTGCCCAGTACCTGCACCCAGTTATCCCTGCCATCTAGTTTTCACCACAGTATTTTTCTCTCGCCTCAGACATCTAGTTTATGTTCATTGATTCTAGTCTGCACTTTCTGTTAGCCTCTGAGCATTGTAAAAATAAAGTCTCTTTTCGTTACACCTCACCCCTGGCCTCCGGTTTTGAATCTGCGCTTGAGTCCATCCCATGTCCACGGGCCACTGCGCCTGACAGTATAATCTGGCCAGTATATGGACTCAGCGGATCAAATCCGGACTGCCGTCTCGAAACAGGGCACCATTCTTGGTACTCACGAGGACGCGCTCCAGTTTCTCCTGGCGAAGGTTAACTCACTCACTGACGAGCAAGAGAAGATGCAATCCGCGGTTCAGAACCTTCAGTCAGCCACTGCCCCTGAACCCGAACCCATTCCCAGTACGTCGGCACCGGTACCCGCGCCGCCGCCGCCGCCGCCTCAGCCCGCTGCGGATTCTGAGCCTCTGCAGACGCCGATGTTCCGCGATGCCGCCTCCCCGGAGCCGGAACCCTTTTCTGGCGGCCGGGGGGGATGCAGCGGTTTCCTCCTTCAGTGCGAGCTAGCATTCGGTCGCTCACCCCGCTCGTTTGTTTCTGATACTGTGCGGATTTCTTATTTAGTCGGGAAACTGCGCGATCGCGCCCTTACATGGGCAGAGGCTTATCTAGCTAGACATCCGTTACCGACTTGTCATTATGATGACTTTTTGAGAGAGTTTAAGAAAACTTTCGCTCACCCGACCTCTGAATGCAGTTCGGCGCGGAGGCTGTTGCATCTTCGCCAGGGACGGCGGAGCATTGCGGACTTCCTAATCGATTTCCGCATCGCCGCCGCCGAGGCGGGCTGGTCTGATCGGGCTCTGCATGGGGTGTATTTGCACTCTCTCAACGATGAGATGAAGGACCACCTGGCCTCCCGGGATGAGCCCGCTACTTTTGAGGAGTTGGTTTCCCTCACACTTCGCATTGACAGCAGGTTGCGGGAGAGAGAGTGGGAGAGGGACTACAGTTCCCGTCGGTCCTTGCGGCGGTCATCTCCGGTCGTTTCTCCCCCGCCACCGCTTCCGGTTCAGCCGTCCACTCCCATTGCTGGCACCGGGGGTGGTGAACCGGAACCAGAACCCATGCAGATCGGGCGTTACCAGCTGACGGTGGAGGAGAGAGAGAGGCGCCGCCGTTCACGTTCTTGCTTTTATTGTGGCTCCGGTGAGCATTTGATTTCTTCCTGCCCTAAGAAGGGAAAAGAGACCGCCCGCCGGTAGGTCCGGGGATATGGGTGGGCGGTACCAGGGTTAACGCCAAGCCCCGATTTTTGCTTTCTGTGACACTCTTACTCGGTCAGGGAGCCCACGTCTCATCAGCGCTGGTTGATTCAGGGGCCGAGCAGAGTTTGATCGACAGGGGATTTGCTGAACAGCTTCAGATCCCTCTTTTTGAGTTAACTCCGTCTATTCCAGTTAGGGCATTAAACGATCAGGTCTTTTCTTACATTACTCATCGCACTGCACCGGTTACCTTGATCACTTCCGGCAACCACAGAGAAACACTGATCTTTTACACCTCACAATCCCCTGACACGCCCATAATTTTAGGTTTCCCATGGCTAAGACATCATAATCCTCACCTGGATTGGGTGGGACAGAGGGTCGTGAGTTGGAGCCCATATTGTCATGCCAACTGTCTCGTCTCAGCTGCCCCACCTGGGGCCACTGAGCCCTCTAGCAAGGAGAACTGCACCCCTGACCTCTCTGCGGTTCCCCCCGAATATCATGACATATCAGAAGTTTTTAACAAAGATAAGGCACTGTCCCTACCACCCCATCGCCCTTACGATTGTGCCATTACCTTGTTTTCCGGCTCCACGTTACCTTCCAGCCGTCTCTACAACTTGTCACGCCCTGAACGGGCTGCCATGGAAAAATACATCGGAGACTCACTGGCGGCTGGACTCATCAGACCATCGACTTCCCCCGTGGGTGCTGGCTTCTTCTTCGTGGGTAAGAAGGATGGCACACTCCGTCCATGCATCGACTTTCGGCCCCTTAATGACATCACAGTTAAAAACAAATACCCATTACCACTCATCAGCTCCGCTTTTGAGCCCCTCCATGGGGCCACCATTTTTACCAAACTGGATCTCAGGAACGCATATCACCTAGTCAGAATCAGGGAGGGGGATGAGTGGAAGACTGCGTTTAACACACACTTAGGACATTTCGAGTATTTAGTCATGCCATTTGGCCTCACTAATGCACCTGCAGTTTTCCAAACCCTAGTGAATGATGTCCTTAGGGATTTTCTGGATCGTTTTGTCTTCGTTTACCTCGATGACATCCTGATTTTTTCCAAGGACCTCAAGGAACACAGAATCCATGTCCGGGCCGTACTCCAGCGGTTGTTGGAGAACAAATTATATGTCAAAGCCGAGAAATGCGAATTCCATGCACCATCTGTGTCATTCCTGGGTTACATTCTTGCAGGGGGGCAGGTGAAGACAGATCTGGCTAAAGTGAAGGCAGTAGCGGAGTGGCCACTACCTACCTCACGAAAACACTTACAAGGGTTTTTGGGCTTCGCGAACTTCTACCGCCGCTTCATCAGGAATTACAGTCAAGTAGCCGCTCCCCTAACTCGTCTAACTTCCTCTAAGCTTCCTTACCATTGGAGTCCAGAGGCCGACGCCGCCTTCTCCCGGTTGAAAGAACTGTTTACCTCTGCGCCGGTCTTAATCCATCCCGATCATAGTAAACCTTTTGTCGTGGAAGTAGACGCGTCAGGCGTTGGGGTCGGGGCGGTGTTGTCCCAGCGTTCAGGTTCATCTGCTAAGCTTCAGCCCTGCGCCTTTTTCTCCCGCCGCCTCTCACCTGCGGAGAGGAATTATGACGTTGGAGACAGGGAGTTGCTTGCTGTAAAGCTAGCGCTGGAGGAATGGCGGCATTTACTTGAGGGAGCAGAGCATCCATTCACTATTTGGACTGACCATAAGAACTTAACCTATTTACGCACAGCCAAAAGGCTCAACTCGCGCCAAGCTCGATGGTCCCTATTCTTTACTCGATTTAACTTTTCCATCTCTTACCGACCAGGCACCCGCAACACCAAGCCGGATGCTCTGTCCCGCCAGTTCGACCCTGTGTGTGACCCGTCTGATGCACCCACCATCTTGCCGGCAGGAGTCAGGATCGGTTCTGTCGCCTGGGACGTGGAGGAGGACATCCGCCGTGCGCTGGAGACTGAGCCAGACCCCGGCACGGGCCCTCCGAACCGACGCTATGTCCCCACCGTGGCTCGCCCTAAGGTGATCGATTGGGTCCACAAGGGCAAATTTTCTTGCCATCCGGGTGGGGGGAGAACAGGCTCACTCCTTAAAAGGTATTTCTGGTGGGAGACTATTGATAAAGACGTCAAAGAATATGTAGCTGCCTGTCCTGTCTGCGCACGTAACAAATCGAGCTCACTACGCCCAGCTGGACTTTTACGACCCCTCACTATACCTCATCGCCCCTGGTCTCACATTGCGTTGGATTTTGTCACTGGCCTTCCCGTCTCCTCAGGTAAAACCACGATTCTCACTGTGGTGGATAGATTCTCCAAAGCTGCACACTTCATTGCCCTAAACAAACTCCCCACTGCAACGGAGACAGCCAAGATTATGACTGAGCAGGTCTTCAGACTCCACGGCATACCTTGCGAGATCGTGTCAGATAGGGGCCCTCAGTTCATTTCGCGAGTGTGGAGGTCGTTCTGCACCGCTCTCGGGGCTAAACCCTGCTTGAGCTCAGGATTTCATCCACAGACGAATGGGCAGGCCGAACGGCTCAACCAGGAACTGGAGGCCACCCTCCGTTGTGTCGCTGCCTCCAACCCCGCCTCATGGTCCTCGTTGCTGCCGTGGGCAGAATACGCTCACAATTCGCTTACGTCTTCTGCTACTGGCCTCTCGCCTTTCGAGGCCTCCATAGGTTACCAGCCGCCTCTCTTCCCCGACCAGGAGGCCGACCTCGAGGTTCCCTCGGTCCAACACCATCTCCGACATTGTCAGCGGGCGTGGAGGTTGACCCGTCGGTCGTTGTGCCGGTCCGTTGCTCGCCAGTGCCTGTACGCGGACCGTCGCCGCAGGGCAGCCCCTGCCTACTCCCCTGGGCAGAAAGTGTGGTTGTCTGCTAAGGACGTTCCCCTCAAGGTGGCATCCCGTAAGCTGGCCCCGCGTTTCATTGGACCCTTCGAGGTGGAGCGGGTCCTCAGCCCTTCTGCGCTGCGGTTGAAGCTGCCTTCCTCGCTGCGCATTCACCCGACCTTCCACGTCTCCCAGGTCAAGCCGGTGGTCGTGAGTCCGTTGTGCCCTCCTTCCGCTCCCCCTCCTCCCGCCCGGCTCGTGGATGGGCATCCTGCCTTCGCGGTCCGGCGCATTCTGGACGTCCGTCGGCGGGGACGGGTCCGGCAGTTCTTGGTGGACTGGGAGGGTTATGGGCCTGAGGAGCGGTCCTGGGTGTCTCGTTCCTTGATTTTGGATCCTGCTTTGCTTTCTGCTTTTTACGGGGCTCGACGCGGGCCGCGGGTGGCTCGGTCGCCGGGGGTCGACCCTTGATGGGGGGGTAGTGTCGTGGTCTGGGTGGTTTTCCACAGCATCAGCTCCTTCCCACTGGGTGGAGTCTTTGTTGTTCCTCACCTGATGGCAATCGGACCAGCAGTATTTATGACCGGCGCACTCAACTGGTCTTCGCCAGATTATCTGCCAACTTTAGTCAGTTCTCGGCCTCACGTCCGTTCCTTGGTGACTAATCGTGTGTATTAACCGTATCTCTGTTTTTTTCGTCAGCCTCTGAAAACCACCTACCAAGCTCTCCTGGATACCAGTTTGCTGCCACCGGTAATCCCTCTCCGTTTTGGAGCTGCCATTTTCTCCTGCCTGCCTCCCTGCCTTGCATGCAGCACCCACCTGGACCTCTCCTGCCTCCCCCCTCCACGCAACCCCCACCTGCAAGCTTGTAAGACAGCTCAGTGTACTATTTTTTAGATTCACTCGCAACCCTCTGTGGGATTCCCCTGACTGCTCTGTCCTCTGTTTCAGTGCCCGGGCCCGCCACAGTTTTCCCTGCCCAGTACCTGCACCCAGTTATCCCTGCCATCTAGTTTTCACCACAGTATTTTTCTCTCGCCTCAGACATCTAGTTTATGTTCATTGATTCTAGTCTGCACTTTCTGTTAGCCTCTGAGCATTGTAAAAATAAAGTCTCTTTTCGTTACACCTCACCCCTGGCCTCCGGTTTTGAATCTGCGCTTGAGTCCATCCCATGTCCACGGGCCACTGCGCCTGACACTTTAGTCCTGCCAACCATCTGAAAAAAATCCATACAAGTGTTTCCAATTAATAAACAGAAAGTCTTAGTTAGGTGGCAAGAGGGATGGAGGTGGAACAAAAACGTCTGGACACGAAATCTGAGTTTGACATCCACCTGTGAATGCTTTTATTTATTTATTTATTTATTTATTTATTTATTTATTTATTTATTTATTTATTTATTTTTTTGTGTCCCGTTTGGATCTTTAGCCATCAGAATTGTTGTCTTAAGGCCAAGAAAGATGCCAAGCGGATTTATTTTACCAAGTGGATCATCATGGCCTTGCCATATTGGTCCATTTGATTGACCTTTATTATAATTATGAATTTATTTTATTTTCAGTTCCTACAAACGGGACAGACATGACTGGGGGATAGGACAGGGAGAAAGAATGAAAGAAAGAGAGGGAGAGAAAGAAAACCAAAGGGGAGAAGAGACGGTGAGAAGGGGGGAAGAAAGAAAGAAAAACAAACAAAAAAAACAAAACACCTGGGTCACCTGTATGGAGAAAAAAAACAGAAGAGAAAGCAAACAACAAAGAGCAACATAATAAAAAAAACGGCACCATCACAATAAACTAGCTAGCAGTAGATAACAGTAGATACTAAATAATAAACGATATTGTGCAGCACGCAAGATAGACAGCGCACAATGTGCTTTGAGGCAGCAGCCAAGAAAGCTGTAGTCCGCGTCTGTGAATACCCGTGTGTACACCTGTGTGCATACCTGTGTGGATCAGCATGCTTGCATTCCAAAGGTTTCTCCATGTAACGATCTGCTAGGGAGTGTGGGGAGCCACAGCCCCGTCCTCCAGGGTATGAAGCAGGTATGGAGGAGATCAAAACTCCAGACATCCAGAGGCCCCCAGAACACAAGAGACCAAGGAAGACCAATTGTGAATGCTTTTAAACTTTCCCTTTTTGGGTGTTTTATTATTGTTTTCTTTCACAGTTTAGTTAGAGAGAACCTCTTAATTATAGTTATGAAAAGACCACAGTGTGCCTTAAGATAAATGTTTTACAGTATGCATTCACCCATCCATTCAACCATTTTCTGACACTTATCCATGTTACAGGGGCAGCAGTCTAAGCACAGAAGCCCAGACCTGCCTCTCCTCACCCACTTCTCCAGCTCATCCAGGGAAACACAAAGTTGTTCCCAAACCAGCCAAGATATGTAATCTCTCCAGCGTGTTCTGGGCCTGCCTCCTCCCTGTAGGACTTGTTAGAAACATCTCACCTAGGAGGCACCCAGAAAACATCCTGGTCAGATTCCCAAACCACTTCGACTGGTTCCTCTTGAGGTGAAGGAGTGGTGGCTCTATTCTGAGTTATTACCGAATGGCCAAACTCCTCGGCTCAACTGGGAGAGCTCAGCTGCCCTTCAGAGAAAGCTCACTTGTCAGAATCAGAATCAGAATACTTTATTAATCCCGAAGGAAATTATGGAATCTGTGATCTCATTCTTTCAGTGCGAGCTAACAGTCATAGATGAGAGTAGGAACGTGGCTCCACCAGTTAATCGACAGTTTTGTTTTCATCGGTACAGGGACTGAATAAATTGTAACAATAAACCCAATACTTTGAGTACTCCCAAAGCATCCTCCAAGTAATGCAGTCGACTGCTCCGCAAAGTCAGCAAAGCACATGTAGAATCAGAATCAGAATACTTTATTAATCCCTAAGGAAATTATGTGAATTGCTCCAAGAAAGTAACAGTAAGAAATAGCACTAATATATATACAAATTATTCAATTATAAATATCAGGAATATTACAGAGGTGATTATATATGTGTGACATTTGACTCTAACCTGGGAACTTTGTCATTTGCTATTTTACTGTAGAGCGTGTGCAAAAGGGTGTAACTATTGCCGTGTTGACAGTGTGTTAGATGGAGGAGTTGTACGGGGAGATGGCCACGGGCAGGAATGATTTCCTGTGTCGTTCAGTGGTGCTTTTTGGTAATCTCAGTCTCTCACTGAATGTGCTCCTGTGACTAGCCAGCATGTCATGGAATGGGTGGGAGGCGTTATCCAACACTGTCCTTATCTTGGACAACATCCGCCTAGACTAGTTGGGGAAGCTCCCTGCCACCTTCAAACATCCTGGAGAGGATAAAGAGCTCGTCATGTCTTCTGCAATCAGGGCAAAAACCACATTGTTCCTCCTGATTCTGAGGCCTGACTCATGAATAGATTCTCCTCTCCAGTATCCTGGCATAGACCTTCCCAGGGAGGCTGAGGCGTGTGATCCCCCTGTAATTGGAGTACACCCCTCCAGGCCCCCTTCTTTTACAGCATTAATCTGAAATGATGCAAAGCTCCTTTTTCTTGTAGGTCTACACGATGTCAAGTTCCACCCCGATTTAGGGGGGGAACAATCACACATTTTGCAAGCAATAATCCACACAGCCTCTAGCAGACTAAACAGACTAAACTCTAAACAGTACTTTGATATGATAACTCATCACAGTTATCTTAGGCACAGAAAGACATTTACTGATACTGTTCAGGACACCCCGAGTTTTACTTTACAATTGCCGGTATTATATAGAACCGGCACACGTTTTGAGCTACCAAATGCAATGGTTGGATTGGTCAGGTCTGTTCATTTGTCTGTGAAAAATCAAAAAAATTAAGCTTGAAAGATAAAAGCCGCAAATTCATCCTGCGAAATTATGTGATTGGTGTGAACAGCTGCATGTGTGAAAGCCTTACATCTTTGTCTGTAAAATCACTGAACTAGATTTAACATTCTTCAAGGGATTTGCACGGTTTGCAATTACCTGGTTTAATTCCAGATAAACAACATTGTTGCATGTCATAACACAGATTATCTGTAACTCCTTATTATCAACTGGGAGCAAGATGCACCAGATATGCAATATAAAGCTTTTCTAGGCAACACCTTTAAGATCCTTGTGTTGCAGTATAAATACAGCATATCTTCAATGTAAGATAGGATTTATGATGATCATAGCAGTAATTTACTATTGTGTAAACACGTAAATACATGGTGGGCAGCACTAAACGAGAAGCATATTTGCTTCTCTGAGTTTCATAAGACTTCTGCTTCCCAACCCAAGTAGAGCATTCTGGTCCATGCAGAGTCCTCAACAACCTCTCAACACAACTCTCTCTGTCCATTACCACCTCTTGTCCCACTTACCCAGCGTCACAGTGAGACCATCCAACCCCCTCATCAGCTTTGATGACAGTATTAAGTGTCTCTAAGTGTGGCACTGGTGTGTGTAGCTCGCTGTTTGCCTTGATCCTGTGGATGTGCAGCAATAGTGGCAGCATTCTGCACTCCACCGGTGTTAATTTTGTACATATGAAGCAGTCACTTTTAAATCTGAGGTATGGACTGAAAAGTAAGCACGGACAAACCAAAGACAAACACACAAGTCCATTGGCTTGGTGTGTTTCTACAAGCCAGCTGATGAACGAATATACATTTGGTGTAGACCAGCAGGTTACTTTTAGAATGAGGGGGAAATAGCTGCTTGATCCACCTATATGGTTGGAATGCTATTTTGTGATTCACTAGCACTCTAGTTTTTGATGTAGCTAAAGTCCACAGTGATAACAGTCTTACCTCTCCCTTCTCTTTTCAGGAGGCCTGCACTGTGAGAAAATGTAAAAGCTTAAGTGGTGTGTTTGAGGCCTTCTCAGAATAACCCCACTTACCTTTCTGATAACAGCACATTCTGTCCCTCAGTAGTGGTTCATTCTGCTTGGGCCATTGAAGAGTTAATTTATAAATCTCTCTGCTCAAACTCCCCCTCCTCCCAAAAAAGAAAAGAAACGAAAATGAATCCCAAACTGCTGGCGGTAAAATGCATCATTAACAAAAAGAACAATGGAGACAATTCAGGAAGAGTCTCTGTGGCTTTATCAAAAATAACCTTTGAGATGAACAAATGTTAACACTGTGCCACAAACCGATTGTGCGTTTCTGCAACAATGTGTACAGAGTTTTTATTATTCACTCACTTTCTGTAGTCTTACAGTGTGAGAAGAATGGTCTTGATACATTCTGCTCTGGTATCAGTGCAGGCCGCAGATATTTGAGTATAAATAGCGTGAAAAGAGGAATTGTGCCAGATAGGAATGTCCTTCTCAAGGGCATCTGTTGGATGATGCCCAGAGCACCATGATGGGTGTTAAAATTTGCTGGAGAGCAGCCAAACGCGGAGGTGGGGGGGGAAAGGGGGAACTGAAAGAAAGTACAAGTGAATAAGAGAGAAAATCATCCAACGCTGTCTGTCCTCCCTGCCAGCCGAGAAAAAGAAGACAAAGAACAGGTGACAGGTCTGTGAGGTAACAGGCAAAGACGTGGCATGGAGGAATACATTTTTTTATAATAGCACAACAACTAAAAACAAAGGGAAGTTGTTATTATTATTGTGAGGGACCGAGAGGGAGGAACCAGGCAGAGAAATTATCTGACTGGCTAAAGGCAAAATAGGAACTAGATGAGGTGAGAGAAAAAGATGAGGATTTCTTGTCACTCTTACTGTGACGAGTCTCAGACAGTGACGATCATTAGGAGAATGCAGAAGGCTGCACTCACTTCCCATTTCTCTTTCATGAAGTCAGCCTTGAGGTTCCTTTGTTTGCTTATTTTTGTTTTCCCCCCCATTCTTTTAGACTCTAAACACAAGGTTTTGTTTTTACCCAATAAAACATCCAGCCAACTTGCAGCTATTCTCAGCGGCCATCACCTGAAAATCATGCAAATGACCTTATAAACTATTATGCCAGAGGAGCTTTCAACAGCTCCTTCTCGCTTCTCGAAGTAGAGCACTACAGTGCCACCACAGAGCACACAGGCGATTAAGCAGTTATGTCAGGTATTGTGCGGTTACTTTGCGCATGCGAGTCAGTGTGGAAGCCCCGTGCGTGCACACAGCACTGCACCAGTATAGATGTTTTTGAGCTGCCACGTTAGCATTGTTGCCTTGTTTGTAGCAACAGGAGCTGCTGTCAGTCGCACGGTCACCCTGCCATTTTACAGGGGTTAGAGGTGAGAGGTCGATGAGGTGACGCTGGAATTGTTTGGAGATACAGAGTGAGGCAGCACAGCCCCATCGTGACATGACAAACAAAAAGCTGTGACCTCACTGCCTGGGAAGTTTTTAGATGTGCTGAAAGTTGCTGATCTGGACTTTAAATCAACAGCAGGAAAGTAGTTAAACTATAACTCATTAAGCTCCTGGGGAGCCGAGAGCCCATTGAAGACACGCAGTCATTTTGCTATATCGGTGAAAAGCAGAATGAGGCCACAAAACAGAATCATCGGTGGATTCCAGCATGACAACATCTGAATCACAGTGCTGACACTGTGGAGACTCCATGTAATTCTTAATGCTGAAGAATGAGGAAGATACTGCCCGTGATTTTGAAACTTGAGATTATCTGATTATCACAGACACCAGAGAGGTCACCGGCTGGGCTAGGTGGATTCAGGCTGCCGTCTCTGGTGCTTGAGGTTTCACAGCAGCAGTGAATTCCTCGGCTCTGGTTTGTCACAGCCAGATTTGTTTCAGATGGTAACACAAAGGCGTTGCAAGCTGCATGCGGGCGCTCCACTCCAAGCAGTCAGTCTTGCTGAGAGTGCCACGCACTCCCACAATGCCACCTCTGTAACTCCAGCGAGCCTGCAGATGTTTACGTTTGATGTCTCGCTGTGCAAATTTAAAATAGAATAAAAAAAATATCTTTGGATCATTGGATGACCTCATATCTGTCTCCACTGTGTTTTTTTGGTTTTATTGGGGTTATTTTCAGAAAGCAGAAGCTTCAGTTTTCAGCTCCACTCTTGGTGGACACTAATAAGTAAACAGGGGGTTAAAAAGGCAGTTATTGCTTCTTTTTCATGCCTTAAGAGGCCATATTTCAAAGATTAAAGTCAAAATGATCTAACTCTCTGTCTGCACCCACAATTGTTGACCTTCTCCATTTCAAGCCTCCCTATCCCTATCTATCTTTAATGGTCTGACTAATTAATAATAAATTAGTTAATAGCTTAACTGGAAAACATTAGGCAAGGCAAGGCAAGGCAAGTTTATTTGTATAGCACAATTCAACAACAAGGTGATTCAAAGTGCTTTACAGAGACATTAGAAACAAGAACAAATAAAAAGCATGATTTAAAATTGAATAAAACAAGCAAATAAACTAACTAACTAATTAACAAACAAACAAACAAACAAACAAACAACAGTATATAAAATCAAAACAGATAAAATCAGAACAGTAGATAAAATCAGTAGTTAAATGTAAGTTTTGAAATTTAAGCTTAAAGTGTGGATTTGGTGCTTTATTCAAATGCAGCTGAGAACAGGTGAGTCTTCAACCTGGATTTAAATAAACTGAGTGTTTCAGCTGATCTGAGGCTTTCTGGGAGTTTGTTCCAGATATAAGGAGCATAAAAGCTGAATGCAGCTTCTCCGTGTCTGGTTCTGACTCTGGGAACTGATAAAAGACCGGATCCAGATGACCTGAGGGATCTGGATGGTTCATACTGGGTCAGGAGGTCATTGATGTATTTTGGTCCTAAACCATTCAGAGCTTTATAGACCAGCATCAGAACTTTAAAGTCTATCCTCTGACGGACAGGCAGCCAGTGTAAGGACCTCAGAGCTGGACTGATGTGGTCCACTTTTTTGGTCTTAGTGAGGACTCGAGCAGCAGAGTTCTGAATGAGCTGTAGTTGTCTGACTGATTTTTTAGGTAGACCTGTAAAGATGCTGTTACAGTAATCAAGCCTACTAAAGATGAATGCATGGACTAGTTTTTCCAGGTCCTGTTGAGACATCAGATCTTTTATCCTTGATATATTCTTGAGGTGATAGTAAGCTGACTTTGTTATTGTCTTAATGTGTTTTTCTAAGTTTAGGTCTGCATCCATCACTACACCCAAATTTCTCGCCTGGTTTGTGGTTTTTAGATGTATAGATTGAAGTTCTCTGGTGACCTGTAATCGTTTTTCTTTGGCGCCAAAGACTATTACCTCAGTTTTGTTTTTGTTTAGCTGGAGAAAATTGTGGCACAACCAGTCATTGATTTCCTCAATGCATTTACCGAGAACCTGTACAGGGCCTCGGTCTCCTGGTGACATTGTGATATATATTTGTGTGTCATCTGCATAGCTGTGATAGTTTATTTTGTTGTTGTTTATAATCTGTGCCAGTGGGAGCATGTAGATGTTAAACAGAAGGGGTCCCAAGATGGAACCTTGGGGAACTCCACATGTGATACTTGTCTGCTCAGATGTGAAGTTACCTATTGATACAAAGTATTTCCTGTTTTCTACGTATGTTTTGAACCAGTTTAGTACAGTTCCTGAAAGACCTGTCCAGTTCTCCAGTCGTTTGAGTAATATGTTGTGGTCAACTGTATCAAATGCTGCACTGAGATCCAGTAAAACTAGGACTGACATTTTTCCACTGTCTGTATTCAGACATATGTCATTAAACACTTTGGTCAGAGCGGTTTCAGTGCTGTGGTTCTGTCTAAAACCTGACTGGAAGGCATCGTAGCAATTATTCTGTTTTAAGAAGTAACTGAGCTGTTGGGAAACTGCTTTTTCAATGATCTTACTTAAAAACGGGAGATTTGAGATCGGCCTGTAGTTGTTCATTTGTGTTTTGTCAAGATTGTCCTTTTTCAGTATAGGTTTGATTACAGCAGTTTTTAGTGATTCTGGAAACACACCTGATAATAAAGAAAAGTTGACGATCTGTAACAGGTCTGACTCTAAAGTCTTTGAGACCTTTTTGAAAAAAAGAAAACTAAGAAAACATGTAACAATGCTACTTTTAAATCATATACTTTCCAACCTTGGTGATCCTAAAGCTAACATGCACTGAGCAATCAGTGCAGTGAACCCAGTGTGTAAAGATTCTGAGGTTAACCAGAAGCCTTACGTGACTTCTTTACACATTAAACCACGCAATGCCACTTTGTAGCAACAACCGCGGTGTGAGCCAGCTGTTCAAAGGGAACATGCCACCCATGCTTAAGCCCGTCACCCACAACCAGATGCTTATGCCTCACCAGAGTTTGATGAGACCATTTGTTCTCATTCTGGGAATGAGAGATGAAACGGGCGAGAAAATGGAAATAAAGAACAAAAACATTGCCTCTGATGCCAGTAATTCAGGGGTTTTGATTTCGCATCTTTGTGCGTTATCATAAAGCGGAGATCGACACACACAGAGAGAAATGAGAGCAGTGTGGGCATGCCTGTTGTTTGCTTGCCTATCTTTCCTCTCCATCGACTCCACAGCAACTCACCCTGTGACAGGAGGACAGCTTCCCGCTGAACCGAGGCTGGGGCAAAAAGTTTTCACATAAACACACCATAAACTTCTTACAACACATAACCGAGAAGGGTAACTTTCCTTCCAGCTGTCTGTAAAAAGTCTGCAAAAAGCATTTTCTCCCTTTTTGAACTCTCCGACGCCTGATTGATCTGTTAAATAGCATATCCGAAACACAGTGCGCGCCACCTTTAAGCTGATTTGTTTTATTTTATATCCTTCTCATTCCCTGTTTTCAACTTGCTCTCCTGGAGATAGCTTGACATTAAACTTTAAAAAGAAAAAAGAGCCATTGTCCTAATTTGCTCTAAGACACATATTTCAAGCTGGTAATATAATCAAATTATCAAACGCTTCAACATTTTCCTGTTGCAGTATTGGTTTCCCCAGTGCAAACACACTTTGATTACCATTCTCTAACTCATATACACACAAGCCCCATAGCATTCAATGTCTCGGATGAACTCAGTTCTGAAATGCACACTTGCGCCACTGGCATAGGAGCAACAAAGGTCTACACAGGCCCTGTTGTCCTGGGACAGTAAGGTAGTTATCTGTGCCACAGTGGGAACATAAAGCAGCCAATAGATGAATGCTATCTTTATATCTTCTGCACCAGAGGTGATTTGAAACGCTGCCACTGGACGTCATAGAGCCCCGCTCTGAAACACTGCCTTTGAAACACTGACAGCACCGACAGAATCAGGCCAGCTCTTTGAAACGGGGGGCAGTGAAAAGAAAGCTTGAGCGTTAAAGAGGGAGCATTATTTAGGTACAGCTCCATTAAAGTGCTGATGAGAATGAGAGGAGAAATAAAGCAGAAAAAGTACATTAAGTACTTTTAAGTTTATTGAACGTGCCCGCTGCATGCTTGTCTCACAACTGCAGTTTTGAAAGCAGTGGTGGTGTTCTTTGTCTACAACGAAGTTCATTGTGGGAACACGTTGAGGTGAAGGTAATTTAACTATCCGCCCAAAATTTGGTTTATTTTACTCTGACTTCCTGTTTTCCGATTACACATCATATAAATGCGCTTTCTCACTTCCTGCCCGCAGGACTTCAGGTAAATCAAAACATTACGTCAGCGAGGAAGTCGCGTCTCGCCACTTCAAGCCCTGAAGGTCTTTCTGAGAAGAATGATAAACACAGTGGCTGGCAGCGCGAGAGAAAGTTAATTGCTAATGGCTGCTTCATGTCTGTGGGGTGTTTTTAATGGGATTCAGGAGTCAGGCTGAGCAACAGCGCAATCTGTTTTTAATGGGACTTTGAAAAGTTACAGCTGAAGCTGTTGTGCTCAGAAACAAAGTCTCTGCTTTTACTTTAGGTGCAGAGAGTGATCTCATTAGAGGGCTGGTAATAAATGAATCGCGGAGTGATTAGATCAGAAAGAGTGGGGGTGGGGTGAATGACATTATCAGCTATTTCTCACAATTCAGAAAACACCCGGAGGCGTTTCTTTTACCACAATCACGCTTATGCCCTGTTATTGTGCTAGTACAACATAAGCTTTCACTGTTGCTCTGACTCAGTCTAACCAAATGAGGAGAAAAAAGGTTGACTTTGACTTTACAGATACAGTAAATTATTATTGTTATCTAAAAGTAAAGCACACTCCAACGACGTAACATCAACATGCGGCCCTGAGCTCCTCCGGCAGGCTGTTCCACAGACGAGGACCATACCACTGAAAAGCTGCCTCTCCGTGAGTATGTGTCCTGACTTTAGGGACAATTAAAAGGCCAGCACCAGAGGACCTCAGGGTCCGCGAGGGTTCGTATGGTAAAAGCAGATCTGAGAGATAAGAAGGCCCAAGACCATTAAGACATTTAAAAACCAATAAAAGAACTTTAAAATCGATCCTGAAACACACGGGGAGCCAATGCAGCGATTCTAAAACCGGTGTAATGTGGGCCCGCCCTCTGGTCTTCGTCAGCACACGAGCTGCCGAGTTTTGCAAAAGTTGTAAAGTTGAAATATTCTTCTTAGGAAGACCAGAGAGCAGGGCATTACAGTAATCAATGCGACTGGTAATAAAAGCATGCATCAGCATCTCCGTGTTGGCCCGAGAGAGAATAGGGCGGACTCTGGCTATATTTTTTAGATGATAAAATCCAATTTTGGTTACATGTTTAACATGTGGGATAAAACCAAGCTCAGAGTCAAAAATAACACCCAGGTTTTTCACTTGTAGCGAAGGACATAGTGAAAATGCCTGTAATTTAGACAAGAGTTTCTCTCTCTGAGCCTCGGGACCGACGATTAAAACTTCAGTTTTGTCCTGGTTAAGCTGTAAAAAGTTTTCTGCCATCCAAGATCGTATATCTAAGATACAGTTAAAAAGGGCATCCATTGGTCTGGTGTCATCAGGAGACACGGAGATGTACAGCTGCGTGTCATCAGCGTAACTGTGGAAGTTCACTCCATGCCTCCTGATGACACTGCCGAGAGGGAGCATATACAAATTAAAAAGTACAGGGCCTAAAACCGACCCTTGAGGCACACCACATGTCATTCTATGGATCTTAGAGGAGCATGTATCCATACTCACCATAAAAGATCTGTCAGAGAGATAGGAAGTGAACCAGTTATGTACAGCACCAGAGAGGCCCACCATGTGTTTCAGTCTGTTTAAAAGAATAGCGTGGTCTACTGTATCAAAGGCTGCGCTTAGATCCAGTAGCACCAGGACTGAGAGCTTTTGGGAGTCCCAGTTACATCTAAGATCATTTAAAACCTTTAGGAGAGCCGTCTCTGTGCTGTGGTTCACCCTAAATCCAGACTGGAATATCTCCAGGATCTGTCTATCATTGAGAAAATCAGTAATCTGAGTAAAAACAAGTTTTTCTAAGATTTTACTTAAAAATGGTAAGTTGGATACAGGTCTGTAGTTATTAAAATCATTACAATCCAAATTGCTCTTCTTCAGAAGGGGCCTCACTACCGCCGTTTTAAAGGCAGCAGGGAAGACACCCAACTGAAGAGAGCAATTCATCATGTATAAAAGCTCAGCCTCAAAAAATCCATAAAGTGTTTTAAAGAGTGAAGAAGGGATTGGATCTAAAAGACATGTGGTGGGTCTCACTGTGGAGAAAACTTTCTGAAGGTTCTCAGCATTAACCAGGACAAAGCTGTCCAGTGTCTCCTCAGGTACAATCGAGCCCTCAGATGTGTTTACAAACATATCGCGATTAGATAAAATATCAGATCTGATGGCGCTGATTTTTCCCCTGAAGTGGTCTGCAAACTGCTCACAGAGTGAGTCTGTGGGGGTTCTTTGGGAGCTGTTAAAGTCAGGGTTAAATAAATGATCTATGGTGGAAAAGAGGACCTTGGGATTATTTTTGTTATTACTGATTATTTTGGCGAAGTATGAATTTCTTGAGTTCCTTAATGTACTATTGTACATTTTAAGTTGCTCGCAAAATATTTGATGGTTGATAGTATTTTTATTTTTCCTCCACCTCCTTTCTGCTGCCCTGCAATTTCTTTTTAGTGTTTTGACTTCTTCGTTTCTCCAGGGTGATACGTGTTTTACGTTAATCTTTTTGGTGGTGAGTGGAGCAATGGAGTCAAGGCTTTTCTTCAGTTTGCTGTTGAAATGATTAAAAATCAGATCGCAGGGTGCAGGTAAAATCACAGGGGGGCATTCGTCCAAAACCCTGGTAAAATTTGCAGCCACTTCAGAGGTTAGATAGCGCCTCCTCACAGTTCGCACCGAGGTCTCCCGCTGAATAAAACCGGTGATGTTAAAAAACACACAGTAGTGGTCAGAGACAGCCAAGTCAACAACAGAGGACACGCTGGTGGACAGCCCATGGGTGATGACCAGGTCCAGAGTGTGTCCTCTGTTGTGAGTCGGCTGCGTGACGTGCTGGATAAAATCCAAACAGTGAAGAATGTTTAAGAATTCTTTTGCTGCAGGGTCAGAAGGATTATCTATGTGCAGGTTAAAATCACCGGTTAAGATTATCATATTATAGTTTGAATGTATGTTTGTTAAAAATTCTGAGAATTCCTTGATAAAAGCAGCGCTGTCTTTAGGTGGTCTATAAATTGTGACAGATAAAACTGGAGGGCTGCTGAAAACAATAGCGTGGAATTCAAAAGTGGTAAAATGATCAAATAAAATTTGTTTGGAGGTGAGTGTGTTGTTGGTTAAAGATGCAGTCCCACCACCTCTCTTACCACTTCTAATAGAAAAGGAGAAATTAAAATTTGGTGGGGAGGCCTCAGTGAGAACAACTGGTGCATCCGAGCCCAGCCATGTTTCAGTTAAAAATAAACAGTCAAGTTTATTATCTAAAATTAAATCATTAATAATAAAAGACTTGTTCGACAGAGAGCGTACATTTAAAAGTGCCATACTGATTGAGACTGGTGGATTTTTGACAATAGAGTTGGATGGATGTTGATATTTTTGAAGAGGCCGGAGGTTATTAATGTTTTTGGAGTTACTGGATTTATGATAATTCTGTTGCTCTCTGTTTGTGATTATGATGGGTATTGTGTTGACTGTGGGAGAGAGAGGTCCGAGTCCAGAGTTTTGTGTATTACTGTTAAAAGTGGAACAAATATAGGAGTTGGGACCAAGGGGACATCAGTCAGTGGCAGACGGATCAGCAGGTAATGTCAGTTTGGGGTAGTGACAGGGCGATGTGCGGGAGTGCTGTACGCCAAATGCCAAATTGGCGGACAGCAAACGGCGTCCCCAGGCGTTGAGGTGGAGCCCGTCTGCCCCAAAAAGATGCCTCCTCTCCCAGAAGGCATCAAAGTTGTTAATAAAACCCACGCCGTGGGAGACACAGGCGGAGGAAAGCCAGGTGTTAAGGCTGAGCAGCCGGCTGAAACGGCCTATCCCTCTGCCACAGGTGGGGGTGGGCCCGGAGATAAAAGCACTCACCTGCAACTGACCAAGGAGGCTGAAGAGTTGGAGGAAGTCCAACTTCAGCAGCTCAGATTGCTGTTTGGGGATGTCATTGGTGCCGATGTGGATGATGAGCCGGTTAACCTGTGGGTGGGATGCCAGAATGTTGGGAATTCTGTCCACTATGTCAACAACAGTGGCTCCCGGGAACGACAGCGTGAGCGCCCCCCTCATCCGCACGTTCCTGACGATGGAATCCCCGAGGACCAGCGTGGAGAGAGGAGGTGCCACCGGGGGCTGTTGGCCATCTGAGACGCCCGCGCCGCGACACCGGGGGTGTTCAGATGGAGATGCGCCAGCCGGACTGCGTGAGTGACTCCCAGGTAGCCGCGCCGTGGCAGAGTTTTGAATATAATTAAAGGAAGGCAGGAAATAAGCCTGGAGACTTTGTTCACATTCATTCACTTGAATGTCCAGGTAGCACTTCTGAATTCCAAAGCACTCTATCAACACCTAAAAAGAAACGTTCTAAATAAATGTGGTAACCAAGGAATCACAGCCATGGTAACAAAAGATATGCCGGAGAAGCTTGTTTCAGATGGGAATCTAGTTGACATCTAGTGACAAGGTAACATGAAACTGTGCCTTTGTTTGTGCTTCCCTTGTATACCAGGCAATGCTTGTTGTGGTACTAACATTTTTTGATAAACTTTGTGGCATCTAAAATGTAACTTGGCTAGTTTTCTTGGTATCTTGTAGTTAATCATTGCTGTTTCTAGAGAGCTGAGGATATTGATAGATGGCTAATTTTCATCCGTGTCGTTAATAGGGATGGGTACCGGTATCCGGTGCCATGATGGCACCAGTTCTGACATAAACGGTAGTAACCAGACCGAAAAGCAGCGCACATATCGGTGCTTTATTTCGGTGCTTTTTTTTCCTGAGATGTCATACACCTTTTTTTTATTCTAGCCAATCATTTTACCTTTCTGAGGATAGTAGGCGGGCCCAGGTACGTACGTTCTTTTAGAGCAGAGCTACAGATTAAAAATGCCCAAGGCGAAGCGGTCAAATTCTGGCTGTACTTCACAGCAAAAGGTGCAAACTCAGCAGCCTGCAACAAGTGCTTTAAGGTGATACTGTGCTAAGGAGGTAACACCTCGAATCCGATGAAACACCTGGCGACGTATAGCGTTTTGTTAAAAGCCGAGAAATGTGCCGTATTTGATAGCTTGCTGCGGGACCTCACATCGAGCACATCTACTGCGGGTGGGTTGCCTGTTATCGGACCCGGAGTTAGCAACATCTCCCAAGAACCCGAAGAGGAGAGTCCTGGCCCCTAGCCCTGCCAGTGTAGCAGAAATGATGACGAATGATGACGGCAACAACAGCTGAACGTGAGAGGTTTTTGGACCAATTTTGTGTTCTCCATTCTTTAAGCACCGGTTTGAGCACCGTTTGAGCACCAGCACCGTTTCAAAAGTACTGGTTTGGTACTGGTATCGGATAAAACCTAAACGATACCCATCCCTAGTCGTTAATACCGTTTGTTTCAGGCTAGTGATCTTCCACCAGTCCTCACATGCATCCATTTTCTTAACTGCTTATCCAACTTAATGACACAGATTTGTCAAGGAAATCTAGTGAACTTATGAATTTTTGTTTGTTTGTTTGTTTGTTTGTTTGTTTGTTTGTTTGTTTGTTTGTTTGTTTGTTTGTTTTTCTGTAATGTTCTGCACTAGAATTGTATATGTGTGTATCTGAGTTGAAAGTTGGAGGCTAGATGTTATCATGTTTTACTACTGTTTCAAATGTACAGTCATGTGAAATAGAGAGTATTCATAGGACTGCATGCATTCCTGTTAAAATGAAGTACATCCTCTCTGGTTCCATGGGAATTAAGAGGGTGAGTAGCAGCCAGGAGCTGCTAATGAACTACACCTGATTAATTCATCATTGTGAATACCGCTATAAAAGCAGAAGTTTTGACAGCTTGCTGGTCTGGAGCTTTTAGGTGTGTATTAACACAATACCACAATCTTCCCAGCAGTGAGCACTTCAGCAAATTCACCCCAAGGTCAGACAGCGCTCACATATCTATATGCAATAAGTTGCAACATAAATAGGTTCTGCTTTCTCAAAACTGTATTAATTAATTATTTTTAAAGTGGATGTAAATTGGATTTGGTAAATTGGATGCTCAGATATACTGTCATGTGCGACCGGCATTCAGCAGGCCTTAGCTTAAGTTAAGCATTTGTAAATGCATTTTTCATTTGCTTTCTGCTTATTGTTCTAACAGTTATTGCTGTTCATCGGAAAAGGCTAGGAGGGTAACCTCTCTTTAAAATATGTCCACAATGGTTTTCGAACACGTGGAGCTGAGGGTAAGAATGTTGCAATAAAGACAGAGCAGAATATGAATGACTTTTAAAGAATAAGGAACAGAGACTGAGTGACTCAAAGAACGTGGAAGAGTTCTATTGGATTAGAGAGATAAGGGCAGAACTGAGGATGAGGAAAGTTTGGCATCTTGGGAAAGCGGAAGCGCCAAAAAAGAGCAACAGAAGTAGCCAAAGCACCAAGGGGATGCAGACAGACATGAGAACGCAGATGTGTTCCACAAAGTTCCACAAAAGCTTAAGGACATAGAAGAAATCCATCGTGCAAGCTGATCTGCGGACCAGTCTCTCCACTAACTGTGAGATAAAACCCATCAGTAAAACCATGAATAACCCTGCTGCCAAATAGCAGTAATTATAATTCTTTTATTATTTCCAAATTGGAAAGCTTAAGCCGTAGGCTATAGTATGAGGATTTAGCTATTTGGTTTTTACAGTAGCAACCGAAATTTTAAAAAAGTATGACCTGTTGTTGGATGTAAGCAGACAAAGCACCATCTGACTGCACAGAACCCAGAAAATCCATCCATCTCCCTAACTGCTTATCCACTTCTTACCTCAGTGCACTGATTTGAGCACTGACGGTGGGGAAAGGGCGTGTGATCCTCAAGAGGCATTACTAGTAAGGCAAAAGAGCAGCTGCTGAAGTTTTCCACTCGTTTTTGAGGTCATGAACGTTTTGCTCTCTTTTCCTACAACTCACCTGTGTGAGTTTCCACACTGACAGCAATAAAACCTAAGGTCACAGAAATTGATATTAGAATCTACTTGATGACAATAACTCACTAAACCTATCTAAGAGGTGTTTAACAGACACAATTAACAGTTTATGTCATATCATGTATGTGCTTGGGGATAACTGCTACCTATAAAGCCAGGAAATTATTAAAAACTTATGTCTTACACTGCTCCTTAAGTCTTTTTCATACATGCACTGGAGGCCTAAACTTTCCTAGAAACTACGTGAGGAAGTTGTATTTGAGGCGCTAGATGTCCAACGCAGTCGTTAAACTGTTTTTATCCTGCCAGCTCCCAAGTGCAAAGTACAAGTGTGATTGTGTCGATGTAAGAATAGCCGAGGTTGTAGTCCACTGAACTCTCAGTGAGAGACTACTTATCCTGTGTCCTGCTTCCTGCACGAACAGGCAGCTCTATCACCCAAACATCGCAGAGTGTCCATTGATGTGTGCTACGTGCAGGGAAAGGACAACTTTGGACATGTTTTTTAAGACTGATAACCTTGAAGCTTTTTGTAACATAACTGGTAATGGCAAACACCAACCCGCTCACACCAGACACATAAAATCTGTGCAAATATTTCCTGCGTTAAAAATATTTTCAGACTTGCGTATTCTTAATGCAGCCATTCACACCAACCGTGTAATTTCTCCATACCAATTTGTGGCATTTATTTATTTTTTGTCCAGTTTTTCAATTGGACCACTGCATTTGGCAAAGAGTGAGCTTGTAGCTCAAAATGCACACCGGTAGCGAATATACAATGATATGGGAATCAATCTGAATCAAACATGTATGAAAATGGTGAAGATACAGCTTCACCTCCTGGATCACGCCATGAAATTCTCCTTCTGCCTTCTCTTGAGAATTAGATAATCTAAGTTTCTTCCTTTTTTGTTTGGAAACACCAGGACCAGCTCATCATCGCTTGATGTCAATTTCATTTTTTCAGTGTGTATATTCAGTATACTGTAAGATATCAAGAAAATTACCAGGCATCAGTAGATTTAATCAACATAATCTGAAATAATTTTGCAAGCACCTGAATGCTACAGACTTTCATTTACATTTAAAAGTACCATACTCCAGCTTTATTCCTCTATTGTTGTGCAACAATAGAGGATGATGACAAAGCATCATCAGTTTCATCATGCCCCCACCCTGAAGGAAGCCTCCATGGGTTGAATGAGAGGGGCAGAAAGAAGGAGACTCACTGGATTTATCGCCTGAGACTCCTGCTGCACCGCCAAGGATTACTGAACTCTTTATAGCTCCAGAGCCTCCATAACCCTGAAGACCTCCCACAGCTCATCTTCTGTTCATAGCGTCACATAATCTTAATGCTTTGGGAATACACACACAATCACACACATACTCAAGCACACTCACCCATTCATCTCCACAGCCCATAGTTTAAATCAGTTTTAGTGGCGGTTAAAAATAGAGGTTTAAGGAAATGTTTGGGGAGAAGATCAAAGATCATCATCTGTAATTTGTGCGCAAGTTAATGATTGAAACACATTTTGATATAGCAGTATAGCTTGAGTGAGTCCAATGTCAGTCCGCCACTTTGACCCAGTTAGAAATATCTCAATAACTATTGGATGAATTTCCATCCCGGGAGCATAAATCGTTGAATTCGGTGATCCCTGGACATTTCATTCAGATTTGCCAGCAGGTTCGCATTTGTGGTTTTGATTAAAACTTCCCAACAACTATCTGATGGATTGCCATAAAATTTCATATATAACTTCATGTCTCCCTAAGGGTAGACTATAGACCAATCATTTCAGAGGTCCTCTTTTCATCTAGCAAAATCACTGGGTCAAAATTTCAATTTGTACAGTAATTGTCCACTACCCATAGTCATTCCCAGGGTCTTATGTTCCCCAGATTTATATGGCACATAATGGGAACATAACAAAGGGTCCTGTGTTTCCCAGCTCTATATATAATGGGAACCTGAAAAACATGTTCCCCAGCTCTGTATTTGCTTCATATGTTGGCCTAATAGGCTGTTCTGTGAGCTTGTCACAGGGTGGTTTGCATTTGTCAAGCAATGGTTAGGGGTTATGATAAGATAAGACAAAGTAAGATGTACTTTATGCATTGCAGAGCTGGGAAATGTATTTGTTACAGGGTAAAATACTGAGGAACGTAGCTAAATAGGCTAGTGGGTCAGTCACAGTCTATAGCTCGGGAGGTAGAGCAGGATATCAACTTTGGCTCCTCCAGTCTGCACAATATGTTAGTACAATACCTTTGCTCAAAATACTAAGCCCCAAGTTCCTGATGGGTTCATCAGAGTGTGAATGTTACATAAAAAGCACTTAGGCATAGAGAAAAGTGCTTGTATAAATGTAGGCGAATAAGGCTTGTAGTATAAAGTGTTTGGGTGTTCAAGCAGAGTAGAAAATGACATATAAGAACCAGTCAATTTACAATAAAAGATCAACTATTTAATTTTTATCTGTTGTTGGGATCATAATTTACAAACATTTGAGTCAGGTCATGAACTTATCAGGAAACAGTTTACTGAGGCCATAGAGCAAAAGTAGATAACGTCTGCCTCCCAGCAGACTTCTATATAATCAGATTCAATTCAATTCAATTTTATTTATATAGCGCCAAATCACAACAAAAGTCGCCTCAAGGCGCTTCATAGATACAGAGAAAAACCCAACAATCATATGACCCCCTATGAGCAAGCACTTTGGCGACAGTGGGAAGGAAAAACTCCCTTTTAACAAGAAGAAACCTCCGGCAGAACCAGGCTCAGGGAGGGGCGGCCATCTGCTGCGACCGGTTGGGGTGAGAGAAGGAAGACAGGATAAAAGACATGCTGTGGAAGAGACACAGAGGTTAATAACAAATATGATTCAATGCAGAGAGGTCTATTAATACATAGTGAGTGAGAAAGGTGACTGGAAAGGAAAAACTTAATGCATCATGGGAATCCCCAGCAGCCTACGTCTATTGCAGCATAACTAAGGGAGGATTCAGGGTCACCTGGTCCAGCCCTAACTATATGCTTTAGCAAAAAGGAAAGTTTTAAGCCTAATCTTAAAAGTAGAGATAGTGTCTGTCTCAGATGCCCTCTTGAAACCCAGGTAGTCACAACTGGAAACATTACAGGTTTAAGGTGCTTTCTCTTTAGTTTCTTTTTCCCACTCAGAAGCTACAGGTTGCACCTTATATCTAGGATATGCTGTAATCAGCCACCTAGCTGCTAAGCCATGAACGCTTGTGCCATGAAGCTTCTTTTACGATTGTTTTACAGATGTTTGTAAAGGCAGATTGCATGGCTAGATACCTGATTTTATAAACCTGTGGCAAACACCGATTGCAGGTGTTATGAATAAGATGACAGGCTCTTGTATTTCCCTTCCAATGTTTGCCTTGATTCAGGTTAACACACTCTGCAGAACAGAGAGAAAAGGTAATGCTGGTCAGCTCCTGAACAATCTACACAGTGTGGTAGATGTTTGTATGTGTGTGTGTGTTCTGTTGGTTAAATTAAGAAGGAAGAATTCACGGACACTGAACACATGTTATGTTTTGCCCTTCTTCCTCTGTCAGCAGGCCAGAGACGTCAGTCATTTATGTTTGAGAGTGTGTGCATAGCTGCCTCGAGGAGTGGCCAACAATGATTTACACCTCCTACACCGCACAACAATGAATATGTCATTTAAAATAGCAGGTGTTCGCATGCTGCTTAGCTCATGGAAAGCAAATTAAAGGGAGAGGGGGGAAAGAGAGAGGAGTGTGTGTGCAAGGGAAGGGAGACGGGGGTAGGTCTGAAGCTGAATTAAAGTCTAAAATGGGGTAGTCAAACTGGCAGGCAGGTCACTGAGTTTCCCAACCGTGGCTGGGCCTGTTTCTCATCCTGGGACAATAACTTTGCCAGGCTACTTCAAACAGAAGTGGTACCATTTATGCTGTTACAATTATTAGCTTTTGGTAAAAGTCATGTCAGAGATATTCGGGTCAGAGTAAAACCACTGAATTTTAAAGCATTTGGGGTTAGTGGGAACTGTGCATGCATGTGTCTGAGTGCTCCCGTTTCAGCACAATCTGCAATGACATCATTTCGCCGAGGAAAAGAGAAATGTGAAAAACTGCACCGACCAACTGAGCCACCAGAAAATGTTTAAATACCACCAAGGCAGTTATGTTTCTTCTGAGGGGGAAAAAAACTTAGAGGATGATAACAGCAAGAGAGAAAGCGGCAAATAATGCAAGAATGATGTAGGAATACAGAGAAGCCCTCATGTTATATAAAAAGAACGTTAAAAGGACGCCGCAGAGATGAGAAGCTTTAGAGAGAAGGCGAAACAAAAAGGGATTTGCTCCTTTGCAAGACAAAGAGAACAAATGGGGTGCTGTGAAGTCTGAGAGCGGGCAATGTTAACATGCTGTCAGAGATCCCTACACAGTCCTTCCTCTCTGCCGCCATCTCTCCATCACTCACTCCTGCTTCCCCCCCACTGTCATGACCTTCCCTCAGAAGCCACTCTGTCAAACAGCTTCCACTCAGACCCCTGACTTTCAGCCTCACCTCACATCAAAGACGGTCATGTCATGGGGGGGGGGTTTTCAGAAAAATACCCTCGCAGCCTTTAAGTGGATGTAACAGGAAGTTGAAAGCCAGCAGAGCAGTTCACAAATGTTTTTCACAAGACAGATGTTGTTAGAGTATTAGTAGTATTCCCGAACACTCGAGATTGTTTTGAATAACAGTGAAACTGGAATTTGACTTCCTTATTTAAGATTGGGAGTTTTTCTCTGTGTCATTCAAGGAAAAGTGTAACACACCAAATCAATAGGATGCAAACCATTTGCCAAAGCAAATGGTTTGCATCCACCATCTGATAAAACCACTTCTGTTCTGTTTCTGAATGTCTATGTGGGTTCTCTCCAGAACCCTGGCTTTCTCTGACAATCCAAAGACATACAGTTAGTAGGGTTTGGTTAACTGGTGAGTCTAAATTGCCAATAAATGTGAATGTGACTGTGAATGGTGGTGACTGTCCACAGTATACTCTGCCTGTCGCCCTATGACAGCTGAAATAGGTTCCAGAATTGGATCATGAATGGATGAATTGATGGATGGAAATTAACCCTTGAAAATGCGTTACGCCGCCACCGGAAGAAGCTGACATCTTAAAAATCTCACTACTATGGTTGCCAAGAGGGCAAATTAAACTACAGCTAAAGAAAAAATGTCGCAAAAGTACACAGAAGTAGAATAAAACAGAAGAGAGATACACAAATACTCACCAAAACACACCAAAACACGCCAAACACAGCTGAAATGTTTTTTGGGGCACAATAAGGTGACGGACCAGCTAAGGAAGTGACAAGCTAACAGATAACAGCTAATAGCAAACATCTATTAAATGAATCATGCGGTTTAAAAAAACACATTGTCTTGTATCTTTTTCTCTAGCACTACATTGTTGAATCCCCCTCTCCTTTTAAGCATGTGTCCAATTCGCATGTTTAGCTTTCCAACACATCCACAGCTGTTGCTTCACTTTATTGTGTCCCCAAAAACACTTCCAATTGGTTTTATGTGATTTCTCTGCTTCCTTTACATTTTCTTCAACTTCCACTGTGTGTTTTTTTTTTTCTTTTTGCTGGTGTTTTCTTAAGTTGCAGTCCATTTGACGGTAGAAAAGTGATGAGTTCAAAGTTTTAAAAAGTAAAAGAAATATCTATAAATATATTCAGTTTTTACATATAAAACATGAATGTAGTAGTTGTAGTACTAGGTGTACCATAGCACCAATAATGGCTGTCTCTTTTGGGGATTCAGTCAGTTGTGTGTTGTCTTTAGTGATAGCTGTTTCCTAGAAGGAATTCAGCTGAGTAAGTCCAAATTTTGTGGTTAAGGACAGAGATCAGTGCCAGAAAAATAATAGGTAGCCTGCAAGCTTACTCCTTTGCTTCTCAATGTTTTGGTTGCAGCAGACAGCTAATTTTAGAAGGGGGGAAAAGCCTATCAGAGTTTATTGGCTCAGACCCAAGCCAAATTACCGAGTGCAGAACGCAGTAGTCACAGCAACTGCTCAAACACCTAAAATGAAGTGAATATTGGCCAGACATGATCTCTGTTATGTCCTACTCTGTGTTTTGTATCCTGCCTCAGTGCTGCAGCTTGCATTTAATTGATGTTATAAGCGACACCTGCAAGGACAAGACAAAATATAAAATGCGTGTTCATCTTCACGTGAGCGCCAGGTGCGTCTGCCACCTGCCAGCTCGGGTGAACAGTGGGAGGTCTGTTGTGATGCGCTCATCACACCCTCATCAGAGAGGTACGAGGCTGGCTCCTCCTTCAGCCCCACAATCTGTATGTAAACTGCAGGAGCACACATACCAAAGTCCAGAGTCCTACATTAATGTTGAACAGAGCTTTTTTTTTCTTTGCATCAGCACAACAAATTCATTGTGTGTGTGTGTGTGTGTGTGTGTGTGTGTGTGTGTGTGTGTGTGTGTGTGTGTGTGTGTGTGTGTGTGTGTGTGTGTGTGCCTCCGCAGTCTATTGACAATAGTTTTCCTTTAGAGATAAGAGAGCCCTGTGTGTGTGCATGTGTGGACTATAACAAGTGTGAACTCAGAGCACTGACCACACTCCTAAAATATTAGATTTATGTGCCAAAAAAGTTGAGCACCTTTCATTAAGAGGCTGTGAGCTATCAAATGTCATTTAGTCAACATCCTAATGAAGTTTGCTCTCGGCATACAAGCCCTCGGTTTAAAATATGAAGGGAAAAGAACACCCTGAACTTCATCATGTCAATAAAGACAAAAATCTCTGAGAGGAAAAACTGAAAGAAGCCAGGTTCATCTGAGTCCACTACTCCCCTGATGGTGGTTAGATCAAAGAAAATGCTGATAATGGTTACACCGCAGTTAATAACACTGCCGGCCCAAGAATGTTGGCTGGGCCGGCTACTCCCGACCTCACACATATAATTGTGCACACACAAACGTGCGCACAAACACACACGCGCGCACTAAGTCCTCATTCCTCAATAGCAGTGACACATTCCGAGCTTTCTTCCTCTCTTCCCACAAAACCAAACACTGCTCTCTCCTTCTTTCTAATTGTAGACTTTTGATTTATTTGATGTGCAAAGGGAAACTGGCTTTCCTAGCTGCGCTCCCATCGGAAAACGTGCATGCTCACACACTCGACCTCTCTCACAAACACATATACAGTAGAATCAGTGACTCCAGGCATCTTCCTTTGTAATTACAACACATGCAAACTTCCGCTCCCATTCGGGCGTGACTTATCTCCCTCTGGAGACCTCTATACTCTCAGGAGGACCTCTGCGATGGCCTCATTTACTCCCTGCTTCTCTTGCTTCTTCCCTTCCTCAGTTTAACAAGACCTGATGCAGACCCTGCCATGATCACTTCTGTAAGATAGTGTTAAGAAAACAAGTTGCATGTTAACCGATAAGACTGTGAAGATATCCAGGCTTTTCATTCAACCTCAGCTTAAGCAGTTAAAAGAGGTATAGGTCTATCTGAGTCAGAGGAAGAGAAAGTAAATCAGTGTCCCTAACTTCATACCTTTCATGCTTGTGTCTTTTGGTTCTTTTGTCAGAATTGTGATTACTTCAAAACAAGTTACTTCAAAACTTTTGAGATGGGTCCTGTTTCAGCATTTTCCAACTGAGTGACCATGCAAGCTATGGTCCACCTCCAGTTTATCAGCACCATCAGTCAGCCACCCTCTCTCCCTTTGGGGGAGTTACAACGATCCGGTTTCAGAGTTCTTCAGAAGCTGCTTACACCTCCAAAGACTTTTCCTTTGCTGTAGCCCAGACGGTGAGAGTCTGACAAAGCATTTTAGCAAAGGGGAAGTATAAAGGTAAGAAGATGGGTGTAGGAAAGAAGGATCCTCTGCAACCATCTTCTTTCTGAGTTTTCTCTCTTGGCTGGGATCAGTACACACTCAGCTTTAACATCATTCTGAGTTCACTGCTGTCAGTGTTGTGTTAGCATGTCTAACAGTTGTTTCTGCTGTTCGCACTTTACCATCAGGTTCATATCCTTTCATAACAAAACGGCCTTGAATAATCAGATCCCATCTTATCTCAAGGACCTCAGAATACCATATCACCCCAATAGAGCACTTTGCTCCCAGACTGCTGGTTCCTAGGGTATTTAAAATCATACAGCCTTCAGCTTTCAGGATCCTTTTCGGTGGAACCAGCTTCCAGGATTCGGGAGACAGACAGACACCCTCTCTTCTTTTTTGATAAAGTTTATAGTTAGAGCTGGACAAAGTGACCCTGAACCTTCCCTGAGTTAGACTGCAATAGGTCTAGGCTTCCAATAATGCACTGAGTCATAGGCAAGTTAGACCCTTTTGGGGATGCTTAAGCATCCCATAAATTTCATCACAGTACCCCTAAAAATAACAGTATTAAATAACAGTATTAATAGTAGTTGAAATAATAATGTCTTCAGCAGCATGGCATGTCATTAATCGCCTAAATGAGACTTGTGTTGCTGTGGCAGAGAGAAGATAAAGGGGCAATTTCATGACACAAATCAGATTTAAAACAAACTTCAAATGAAACATAGCAAACATGCAAACTGTTCTGATAATGCAGAGACGTCGCTGTGGCTTGCAAAGTGTCTGCTTATTTTTATTTGTTCTCTAAAAAGCATCAAAAACATTAGCTAATGTGGCTTAAATCACTAGAGATTATCAGCTACTTTTAGCTTTCTGAGCCATTAGTCTGCTGGTATAGTTGCCGGCAAAAGAGGTGCTTTTTATTTCAGTTTGTTAACAATTTCTATTTCTATTCTGGTCGAATTGGGCTTCAGTGTTTATTAACAGTACAGCTCCAGGTGACAGGAAGTCAGAAGGGTGTTACCTGTCAAGAGTCCAGCAGCAGTCTGTATTAATTATTAATTTATTGCTATTAATTGATATGTATCAGTTTATGCCTTATATTGGCTTGTAAAGTCTGTTTTACTATTACATCTCACTTTTGGGTGACTTGGTGTTAAACTTTTATCAAAAATGCACTGAATGCATTGAAAGTGTTGAATCTCCATACTAAAGGGAGGATTTGCATAAATGGAATCTGTGATTATTATTCTTAGACGCTGCAATAGGTCAATCAACTACTTAAGTTGCTTTGAAGGTAACATTCTACAGAAATGTAAACAAAAGCTGACTAAATTTGAAAGTAACAGAGCTGTAGCTATGCTACTTTCAAATGGGATGGCTGTAGCTCAGGAGGTAGAACAGGCCATCTGATCGGAAGGTTAGTGGTTCAATTCCTGGCTCCTCCAGTCTGCATGCCAAGTGTCCTTGGGCAAGATACTAACCCCAAGTTGCTCTCCGATGGATCTATTGGTGTATAAATGTGTATGCACTAAAAGCTTAGAAGAAAGGGCTGAACGTGGAATGTTGTCACTTTGAGAGTAGAAAAGCGCTATATAAGAATCAGTCCATTTACCATATTCCATCAATATTAATTGTAAGGGAAATAATATTCATCTCTGGCTCTCTTCCACAGTATGTCTTTTGTCCTCCCATCACCCCCAACTAGACCCAGCAGATGACTGCCCCTACCTGAGCCTGGTTCTGCCAGAGGTTTATTCCTGTTATAAGGGAGTTTTTCCTTCCTACTGTCACCAAGTGCTTGCTCAAAAAGGGTCTTTTGATTGTTGTGGTTTTCTCTCTATTATTGTGGGCTCTTTACCTTACAATATAAAGGACCTTCAGGGATCTGTTCAGGTCACTGTAATGAGTTGAATAAAAATAAAAGTGATGTTCATATATCAAAGATTTTTATGAGAAATGTGATGATGAATATTTTAAAAAACTCCTAAAACAATTTGTAAAAACAGATAATATCAGAAGGAAAGAGAAAAAAAGAAGGCCCATGATGTTTACGCACTGCATTGCCTCTCCCGTGTTGCTAATAAATCATTACCTGTCTGAGGTAAGCAGTGTGTGCATGAGAGAAAGGTTTCTGAGGGACTGTCACCCAGGGGTGAAACCAGAGCACAGAACGCTTGAAGCGCAAGGCGACCACTGCCACCTCAACCGCCCTTCTCCTGAATCACCCCTTGCTGCCCTAATCCAGTGTTTACATTCAACGCTGGGCAGTAATGATAGCCATGAGACCATGGACCACACCACGTCCTTATACACCCTCCTTTCTTCAACCACCCCCACCACCTTCCACCGCTAACCCAAAGCTGTTTTCACAGGAGCCAAATACCTTAAATACATAATTAGCAGGGTCATTTGTGCAAAGAGGGCCCCAGTGAGGGCATGAGCGTGTCCATGTAAGTTTGCGGGGGGACAGAGGGAGGGTAAGGAGTGTAGGAGGGGGAGGATATGAAGACGTGAGAGAGTGGCGCACAACAAAGGCGGGCATTCATGGCCATGGCCCTGGACAAACTTTGGCTGTCGCCATCTTCAAAGCCCACCTCTGCCTTTCTTCAAAACCCAGAGGCCACAGGTTGGGGCTCAGAGAAGAAACATAACAGGGCTACGATGAGGGGAAAAGGAAAGGGGAGGATGGAGGAGGGAAGAGAGTAATGAAGCAAAAGTTAAACAATCTGTAATCTGTTAAGGAATAAAGCAAAAGCTAATTCCTGGAGGAGGAGGTTGTGTCTATTAGATTTAGTTGAGGATGCGTTGAATCCAGGGTAGCAAAAACGTTACCAAAAATGGTTCCTGTGAAAGGTGGAATTTATTTACAGTAAAAACAAAAAAGGGAAAGCCGCGAAAGCTTCAAAATTTATCAATAACAGCATCCTCATATGAGCCCTGAATCCTAAACTCTGACCCTGTGTAGTCGAACGACACTTAGCTCTCTATGAGGGCTGAAATTCCAGTGCAGCATGTTTCACACTGAGACACCTCCTTTGCATTGTTTTAGTACATACACAATCACACACACATTTTGCCAGGCTCGCTCTCTCAAACACTTTCACACACTCACAGACATAAAGCTCATTCATCAGCCCTCTTCTCACCTTACCTACCCCCATGTGTCCCTCTGGTATTACTTATAAAGCATGTCCCCTTAAGTGTCGCCCCGTCTGCCCGTTCAGGCTGTGGTGCCGATTACCCCCATCCTGAGCCCACCTAAACCCCTCTTTTCATCCTTTTTTTTACACCCCATCCCATTGCACTCTTACTCATCAGGGTTTTCCCACTCCTCCTTCTTTTCTCAGCATGACATATTGTTTTCTTTGCCTTGCAAGGCGACTACACTGCACACGCTATTCTAAATCCTTACTTTGGCCCTCCCCTCATTTTTGTGAATAAAGCTGTGCATGTCAGGTTAAAAACAATAAAATCAATCAAACCTCTGCTCCTCCTTTTATCTTTGCTTTATTGACTTTATCCCCTATTCTACGGGGTAGCCAAGCTGCTGTCTCTCTGATCCTGTGTCTCTTTCATGTTGTGCCTTTCTTTATCTCATTCCCCTCCTGCGGTAATAAGCAGGGTATATGGCTGGGAAGTGCAAAGCAGAAGGGCTTTCATGTCCCTTAGCCCGGGGATTATGGTGAGCTGCTCAGGGGAAAAGTAATAAAGCCCCCCAGAACCTACCGTCTGCTACCGGTGGATCCTGGAATAAAGCCCGGCTCCTGCTCGGCCTGCAAGCCGGTAAAAGCTCACATTTCCTGTAACAACACCACCTTCACATCAAGCTTATGTTATGCCAACTACGGCAGTACCAACATAAGAACACTTCACTCTTCTGATCTTGCATAATCTGTACATATTTTTACTGCCTTCACATAGCAAGCGCATGCTTCACTTTCCTTCCCCTTCATGTCCATTTGTTTGTCTTTACGCCGTCTACATTTATCCTAAAAACTCATCCTTGAGACACAAGGTGCAATTAACAGGACATCCAGTGAAGAATTTCATGAGCAGAAATATATTTATTGTTAATAACATAAATATATAAATTATGATTATTGCTATGTTTATCCAATGAAAGCTCAAAAGGAAAGTAATAAAAGGCTTTGAAATAGCATAACAGCATTGTGGTGGACTGCAATCAAATTGCTCTATGCATGGTCCCTGATTCACTGAGAACACTATCTTATATTGATGCAACTGTGATTGAGAATACCGGTGAAACATCAGCCTTACAAAATATGGCACCAGTCAGCAGGTGCGCTGTGTGTGTGTGTGTGATATGTAGCCCACAGTTCAGCAGTAGCTGTTTCTGCCATGTTTCAGTCAAGCTCTTCTCACTTGAATTGCTTTTCATTGCACTGTGACTCACTCTCATGCCTTTGTCCGCTAGAAGAATCTCAGTCATATTTCCGTATTTCGACACAGGCTGAAAAAGGAACGTTTTCGCGTAAGCCCCAGGCCTTGCCGCACATTCATCACTATCATAGGAACTGGTAAGGAAGTAATTGTTTGTTCCTTTGGGGCACGAGTTCAGGCTAGCACCGCGCTGTTTTCAAGCCACCTCAGATCATTTGTCCTGACGGAGGAGAGCTGCATAAAGTGTGAGTCCCTTCACAGGAGTGGAGTAATCTGAGATCTGTTCTCTTGTCAACAGAGGAGTAAAGCCTGACCAAACAAGGAGCCCATTCATCCACTTGTCGATTTGCTTTGCACTTTCATTCAGTCTTTAAGATGGACTTTGCTCTTCAAAGGCACAACATGTGTGCTTATGTAGCAGACCGGGCGCGTATCTTCCTTATCAGCGCTGGACTGAAATGGGTGAGAGAGAGAAAAAAAAAACCAAAAAAAAAAAAAAAAAAAAAACAAAAGAATAGCCTCTCGTAGCAGAGAAATTGTGCATAAGCACACACACATATACAGCCTATGAATATGCTCTAGTTTAGACATGCTAGTGCACTTTTTGTGCACTCATGTGATTGGCAGACACTGATTTGCTGAATGCATGTTTGTGGTAAATATTGCCTAAAGGATAGGGCAGGGCGTGTCACTGCCTTAGCATATGCCACAGTGCGTACGCACACACACACCTGGGCTGTTTTATCCCCATCTTTTATCCTGTTCACAGCTGTGACACACGCACACACACGCACGCACGCGCCTACTTTCACCCCTGACCTAATTTTTTTGCACCCCCCCCGCCCCGCCCAGATGGATTAAATATAGACATTCAAGAACAACAAAAAGAAAACATAATTCCCGCTTGGATATAAGTATGCATAATATATTTCATAACAAAAATAAAGCATCTTCCTGTACTGACTCTCAAAAACTCCTCCTCACACATGTATCCAAACCATATACAAGACTGGACATCAGATATACTGTAATATAATAAGAAACATGGCTGACAAGAAAACAAAATTACACTGAGATTGTGATACTGATGGTTGCAAAGAACCAGACCTACTGCAAAAACATGATGAAACATCTTTCGTTTGTTTTTTTCTTTCATAATGGAAAGCAAACATCCACACATAAATAGCTTGCAAGAAGAACGACTACTTTCTTTTCAAATTGAACTGTACATAGCAGGTGGGCAAAGTCACAACCAGAGGTCTCGGAGCAAACATCTGTCAACTCAAAGTGTTTGATGCTCCAGAAAGAGTCTCTTTCATTCCATCATTTTTTCCCTATATCCCTCTGTCTTTTTTCGTGTGAATGCAAGACTCATTTAAGCAGGTCAGAGTACTTGTGTTAAATCGGAGCACTTGATTTTCATCGAGATGTGGTCCAACTGTTCAACAGCTGTTCAACTGTCGCCCAGTCAAAATGTCCATCACCGATCGATCCCTTTCATCGTCTCCCTTTGGCCTTTTTCCTGGCCTGCCCAAGATCCGCAGCATCCTCTCTTTTCTTCTTAATCAGCCATTTAGGTAAGTGGCTTACCGCAGAGAAAGTCACCGGCTGTTTTCTTTTTCAAAAGCACCTTTGGTATCTCAGTTGTTTTTATCTGCTGTCTCTTTTTCAGTCTGACATCTTTACAGAAAAGTTTGGGGTTTATTTTGTTTTGTTTTTTGAGACGAAGGTTGCACGGCAGCGGGGAAGAGGACAGAGCAGGTGTCATTTTTGGAGGCCTCCTCTATTTAGGCACCTCCCACGCTGAAGTCCCTTGTTCTGATTGGTCTCACCTCACATCCACTGTGGGAGAGAGAGAGAGAGAGGAAGGGTGAGATTAGAATCACAGGTTTACAAAAACAATACATGTTTGTTTTTAAGTTTGATTTTTTAAAATCAGGAAAAAGATATCCAACTAGATTACTGGATTTAGAGCCCAATTTAACCAGTTTGTTCATGCATTTCAAACACAGCTCAAACAAGATCTGCAGTGTTCTGAATTACCTTTCTCCATATTTCAAAGACAGCGCTCAGACCAGACATCATGTCCAGTCAAAATACGGCGTGTGTGTTATTTTGGTTATGTTTGGTGTTTTTGCTTGTGTGCGTGTGGCTGAAGTAAAGGACAGAATGAGGAAAATCACAAATACTGGTCTCTTATTTTTTTTTTTTTTTTTTTTTTTTTTTTAGAGGGTGATGATATGATAGGGTGAAAGACAATAAAAGAAAACTCAGGAGTGATTTCTAGAAAGTGAAGCAAAACAAACAGTTGCTTTACTGTACAATGAAATGACATCATGCAAGCACAAAACACAGCAGATAAAAGCAGTGTGCATGCTCAGCAGGCCACAAGCTCAACATGCAGCATTGAGGACAGCACGGAGGATGACACTCCTTAGTTCCTCCTCTTTTCACACTGATTGGCTGTGATGTTATTGGGTGATTGGCAGGGCCCTTTCTTTGCACCTGATTGGGCCAGTGCACTGCCGAAAGGTGATTAAAGGCTGCAGTTCTTAAGTCCTACCTGTTCGCTTCAGAGCTCTCCAGTGGACTTTGGGTAATGAGTGCAACTTTTTGTTTTAAGTCACCAATAATCCCTTGGTGCGTCTTAGCTTTTTAGGTTTCCTTTTTTTACCTTTGGCCCTACGGTGGCCTGAAAACACAAAAGTCAGGGAGGGTGGATAGGAAGGAGGGTTACAAGCGAGAAGCAGGGGTTTATAATACAGAGAGCCACAACAGCCCGGGGACAGAAGCAGAGAGTGCAAAGATTTAACACTATAAATTCTTGAGATGCCTTATCAGCACACATTACAGCGCTTATCTGCTCCCAAGGAGAAAAGAGGCCTCAGATCAAGGCACCGGCGGTTTACCTGCTGTCATGCCAAGCAGCCCTTTGGACACCCTCCCTTAACACACAAGTACACATACACGCACACATCCTCATCTTACAAGGCACGAGCACACAAGCTTTACAGTTTTGCAATAGTGAGCCGCTTCATGGGTTCGTTTGGGGCAATCACAGAGAAAAGAAAAAAAAAAAAAAAAAGGGTCATCCAGTGCAAAGCCATGGAGACAAACAGAGAGAAGACCATCAGACCGATATGAGGAAGACGGGAAAGTAGAATGCACGATCAGGAAGAGGGGTCGGTTTCTGCAATCAAACTCAGCTTCTAAGTGCTTTTTTGCAAAGAAGCAAAGCTTCATTTACCTGCTTCTGGATCCGAGGGCTCTACCGCGTGATGATGTGATGTGCATACACACTCCAGGTGGTCTTCTAACCGCACAAAGACTTCTTTCAACTTGGGTCTCCTCCTCACATACTCCACCTTGGCTACCTGAAGAGAGGAAGAGGGAAAAGGTTAGCTACAGACCCTGCTTCAGCAACATCATTACTCTTCTGTGTGCCTCGGAGAATGCACACACTCATTGCCCATCTGCTAATATCAAGAGGCGTAGCTCTGTGACTGATGACACATCCATAAATCGATTCACAGAAAGAAAAAGAAAAAAAAAAAAAAAAAAAAAAAACATTGTCTTGCTGTGTTTGAAGTGTGACAGCAGCATTCCCCTGAGGATGATTCATTGACTTCCACTAGTCGTGTGCTCATATAGACTCTTGATCAGGTGTTTAAAAGAGTGGAGTGTATGACCTTGTCCAAGCAAGCTCAAACAAGGAGGAAAGGGATGGAGGGTGGTGGTGGGAGGGGGCGTGAGCATTGTAGGCCCTCAAGCGCAGGAAAGAGTTTACTCTGGTAGAAGAGAAGAAGCTAGGAGCATCCACATCCAGACAGACACACGCCTAAAGTCATTCACCTTGTCATAACACGTTTGGAGGCATTTCTTTGTGGGTTAGGGAAAGTGTTGCTTAGCATGCATTAAAGAAATACTAGGTGTAATCTAAGCAGAAAAAGCAAACCTTCCCATCAAGCAAACACAAGAAGCAATGCAGGAATTCCAAAGCAGGTAACACCCACTTTAAGCCTTAGACCTCTATTTCTCACCCGACTGCCAGCAACAAAAACAATCGCCTGTCGGCAGTTCATGAAGACGCTGTATTGATTAAAGCTTAAATGAAAGCTGAACGGAAAGGGTTGTGTTTAGATTACGATGATCTTATTGTGTAACTCAGGGGAGGTGGCTGCATGCTTTTTCATTCTCTGATCTGAGTGCCAAGGGCACAGAAACCTCCCCATCCACCGCCGAGGGGCCCGGGGGCCACATGGAAACAATATCCTCAGCTTCAACCATCTTAGTTGCTGCACGAGAAGGGATATTGGGCAAAATCTCCCAGCGCTCTCAAGCAATATGAACAACACAGTTTTTCAGTCAGCACAGGGATCATTTGCACGCAGACAAGGCGCAAAACCTTTTCTTACCCACGGTGGCGTACTGCCAAGGCTGCCTGTCGGTGTCAAGTTAGTCATGCAAACTAATAAACATACAAGTCCCTGTATGATAAAAGAAAGTATAATGCTGACATTCACACAGAGAGGCCAGCTTCATGTTGGTGCTACAACTGTGGCTCGGAGTCGATGGTCATCAGGTGAGACTAAAACCGAGGCAGAAAGAAGTGAAAGACGAGGAGCTTCACCGGTCACTCCTGTGCAACAGTTTCTTACGAGTAAAGAAAGGGAGTGAAAGGAGGGCGAGCGAGCACAAGAGGTATGCAGTGAGCAAACAACGGACAATGGCGTCTGGGCTAGTGGCGGTGGTGTATTTTCTATCGTCAGGCCCCGAGAAAGAGAGCAGGTGAAAGGCCGAGAGAAGAGAAGAAGATGGAGTTTTAAAAAAAGAAAAAAAAAAGTGAACCATCACTCCCGTGTGTGTGTGTGTGTGTGTGTGTGTGTGTGTGTGTGTGTGTGTGTGTGTGTGTGTGGAAGCAGAGGGGGTCATTTAAGGCAGTGAGACGGACGGCTCGCTGTGATCATGACTCGCATGAGATGACATTCATGCGTTACCTATTAACGCTTAGATCCTGGGTTGCCCACTGAGAAACAAAGTTTACTACACTAACACCGAGGGGACAGACAGCTAGAGAAGTTATCAAGGCTTATTGTTATCTACCAAAAGTGAAGCAGCATCGCCGTTTCCCAGAAAACTTGCTAATATTTAATCAGATTATCTAACTGAAAAACAGGGAGCTAAGGGGAATGTCGGAATACTTCAGAAGAAGTCTGTAGGAAGCAAAAATAAAGAAACCGCCACATCTGACATTTACTGCTGATCCTAGTAACACACACACACACACACACACACACACACGCCTAAACAAACAGCTATTGACTGAAGGATAAAGCAATGGGCCCCCATGATGAGAGGCCCAGCAGTAAGCTTGTCTCCTTGCCCCTCGCACAGCAGGGTTAAAAGCACTCCCTGCAGGAGTTGGTACACACACACACACACACACAGATTCACACACACCCAAAGAAAATTATTTTATTTTTTAAATCTAAACAAGTTTCTGTGCAACAGTTTTCCTCAAAGTGCATGTGCTCTGACCAGTAAGTTGACGCTTTCTCTTTCAATTTCTGCCTCGCTTCCTGTTTCCTATGTTATGGGGAACCGTTAATGCTGTCGTGGAAGGAACCATTGTTCCCTTTTTTTTTTTCTTAACTATTTTTTCCACTTGGCTTTCATATTTACTTCTGTCATATTTTTTAAGCACTTCTTAACCTTCATACAAAGATCACCGGCTTCCTATCTGGCACAGAATCAATCACTTTCCAAATAAAACATACATCAGAAAGAGACCCCCATGCTATGACAAGGGGCCCCACACTCTCTTTGTATAAATCAAGCTCCTCTAAACTCCCTGGAAAGCCAGGGCCCTGAGAAAAAGTCCCCTGAGTCGCTGTGGAATGATATCCGATGCAGAGGGTTGGGGTGAGGCCGGGGGCTCTGGGAAGTGCACCCCCGTGGTTTGTCCCCAGTGTCTCCGCAGCCTTACTTGTGAATGCAGTCGTCCCAGTCGAGTTAATTGGGAATTCCCTGAGTGCACGGCACTGATGAGAGCATGATGGAGAGGAAAGTTTTACTCCGGCCTTCCAAGGAAAACACAGCGAGGATGTAGATGTGCACCGCAGGCCATCATGAACTGGAACAGCGACAGAACTGAGCAAAAATAAATAAAAATGTATGCGTGCTCTTGGAGAATGGAGGGCGGAAAGAGGCAGGATTGGGTGGCAAGTCATCTGTTAAGACGGAAATTAGGCAAGAGCGGCCTGACAAAAAGGAACCTTTGCTGGGGGTGCCACAACTGTGAGGCTTCTTGTACTTACAACTTTGTGTCTGTCTGTGTCCTGAGATCAAAAAGAAAGGGAAAAAAAGCCAGAAGACAAGTATGAAAACTGAACTTTAGACAAAGACTGCCAAGATAATCTGCTGCTGCTCACACAGACACAAACTTTGGATAATGGGTGAAAGAGCTTATCACAGGCTGTGTGTGAAGAAGAGAGGAAGCAAGGAGGACATTTATCACATCTCTCGCAGGTCTGCAACACTTCAGGGTACACCACTGTCGTGTAGCCACACACATACGTCTCCAGATGTGCACATCTATCTTCCCCAGACCGCATCACGTACCTCTCCTGCACAACTATCATGCAATATCAAATATCAAAGAATCTGAAGATGTGTATAATCTTTGTTTTTGGGGGGTTGTTTGGGGTTTTTTTTTTTTTTTTTTTTTTTAAGTGAACAACAGAACAGAGTTAGAGACATTACTGAGAGGAGAAAACGAGGTTTTAATGAGAGAGAGCAAATGAGATAAAGTAAATGGCAGAGGGGTCAAATTAGAGAGCGGGGATGGCTCGGATTCAGGAAAGAGACAGAAAGAGCAAGGAGGGAGTGAACAACTATTTGACTGAACAGACAATCAGACTCCAAGACTGAAAAGGGAAGGTGGAGGGGCAGTTCTGTATTGAGAGGAGATGTGGAGGGGGAGGATGAAGTCTTTAGGGAAGAGCAAAGCAGGGGAGGATTGAAGAAAAATACAGAAATGAAGTAAAATGTGATTAAAATATGGTTTTTCCTGTTCGAACTGATGCATTCCAGCCGGTGCAGCAGAGGCCAAACTTTCCATCTTGGAGCTTCGTGAGGACACTCCCATTGGTCTGTCACGACCTGCCCCGCAACCCCCGCCATATACACCACAAACACGCTTGTGCGCACACAAACTCTCTCACCCTTCCTTTGTCTAGCGGAGCTAAGTGAATCAAAGGGAAAATAATTCACAGCTGCAGAAGACTTCAAAACCAGGAGGCCCCTCGTTCTCCATCTGCACCCCTACCCTTCAAATGATCATAAATCATTCTCACTGTATCACCGTCACGACGCCTTTTATTTATGAAACACCCCGTAAGTCAGGGTCCCACACAACCGCGGGGCTAGAGCTACTGCTTTACCCCCCAAAACCAAACACCCGGATGTGACCTACTGTTGCTGAGGTAACTGTCAGTACGTATGTTGTGTGTTTGTGCGTAAAGGTCGGGGTCGGGGCCGGCGCAGCGAGATGTGTGGACCCCCACACTCAGCACTGTGGCTTTATCCACCTGGCCTCTGTCAGCCTCCACTTTGATCCAGTAGCCATCAACACTTCATTACTCTGCAGCCCGTCTTCCTCTTTGCACAAACGGTCTTGTCCCTACTCTGCAGTTGGTGAGCTTACATCGCTTAGCATGGAGTGCTCATGCTATTCACACACACACACACACACACACACACACCCCTTGGGTTTACACAGATGTGCTGATGACCCTCAACAACCTCTGCAAAATACCTGTACATCAAAGGTGACTGAAAGCCTCGAGCTACTGAACCAAACCAAGACTGAGATGAACTGAACTGAATGAACAGTTTATTAGACTAAGGCCCTATTTTCTATAGTGGGATTTAAAAATGTGCCAGGACATGTATATACAGCCCCAATTTTTCAGTTTCACAACTCACAATTTCCTCCTGTGCATGCATTAAAAATCTACAACTTCTGATTTGCTTGCTTTAAGAAAAGGTTTTCCTTTGTTTTTTCAAAAAGGCATAGTTGTCCATGTTTATGGGGAATGCAGTATACTGCAAAAGCCTTAAGAGCTGATGAGTGACAGGTTGAATGACAGCTCTGTTCTTTGCCTCCGCCACAGCCTGTTTGCAGTCGTATTTCTGCATGTATGTACACACAAACACAGACGCGCAAAAGAATTTAAAAGCGCACGTCTTTCCACGCAGTTTGTATCCCTTTTCCTGTCGAATCCCGCCTGCTTCAAAATCACCTGTTTTATGAGTGAGTGCGTCTGCAGACACTCGGAGCCAAAAGCGCTGAGAAAACCATCAGAAATACCGGACACAGCTGCAGCCGTCAGCCAGCAGAGACAGACAAACACAAAGAGGATGAACTGAGGGAATACAGGAGAGAGGAGATGAAGACAAAAATAGAAACTTGGAAGTGTTTTGTGCCAGCGATAAATAAATTTGGGCATGTTTATATTTTGAGCTATCCATGCCATGTCAAGATTATAACAAGTTTAAGAACTCTGTGGCACAAAATCAGCAGCATGCTGGCCAAGAGGTTTCTTGGCAGCCTTCTGCTGATAAAACACCACAAAGAAAAGACAAATGAGAACTCTGAATAGAAAAGAAATGCGAGAGCCAAGATGCCGGGATAAAGAGAGTGATTATGGTGTCACTGAAAGTGCAAGAGGAGGCGGGGTGCAGGAATAGGTAAAGGAATGCTGGGATGTAAATACATGAAAACATAATAACATTAGCTCATTAGAAACTGTTTACCTCTCTTTGTTTCTCTTTCTGTTTCTCTTTCCACCTTCCTCACTTGATCGCTTTTACGGACACTGAACCATCTCTAAAAGCCTGCCACGTCACTTATCTTTACACCTCTCACTTTTAGTGTGTTCTCTTCCATGCCAAGGCATGCAGACAACACAAAACAAGTGTGTAAACGAAATTGACACGTACAAGGTCCCAGAGGCTGACTTATCTCGATGAAGGAGTAAAGTGCAAAATGCAAAAGAGTGAGTGAATGGGCAAAACCAAGAGAAAAGAAAAGAAAAGATGAATTTAGAATATGGCCCTGTTTCCCCCCCTCAGGTTAGTTGGCTCTTTTCTTTTTTTTTTTTATTACCCCATCACAGGGCAGGGCAGCCTTCTACAGAACGGGGCCTGCACAGACCCGCTTGCTTCTTTTGGGTCCACAGCATGAAAAAGGAATAAGGGAAAGAAAGAGAGAAGGGGGGGAAAAAAATAAATAAAGGTGTATTTGGACAAATGCAAAGTGTCATGAGATGGAAAGAAACACCGCAAATGTGTTCTTTTCCCATCCTTGCTTTGGAGGAAAAAGAAAAAAAGAAAAAAAAAACAAGCCAGGCCAACGGTAGACGAACAACATTTTTAGTTTTCTAATAAATGAAGGCAGACACACAAATTGAACCCCTATTCAGACAGAGGACACACAGGAAAAAAAAAGAAGGAAAAAAAAACAACTTGGCATGAGACAATGTTTCTCACGCACAATGCGATGAATGTCTCCTGACCGGAGCCCTGACGGATGACCTTTACAGGGATACGACGCTTCTCAGACGCCCTCCCGCACCAGAGGCTGGAACCACATGGAAAAACTGACCCCCTTGAAACCCGTTCCACCATGCCTGAAGGTCCCTCAAGTCAGTGGGCTCATTTTGCCCTTTGTGTCAAGATGGGGTGGGGCGGAGTGGGGGTGGGGGGGGTTGACAAAGTTGCATGGATCACTGCATTCCAGGAATAGCTGAATCAAGCCTTATAGTGTCCTCCATGCTGTTGTCAGTCTCTCTCCATCCCTCATCGCTGTGATCACAGACAGTGCTCCCATTGAGGTCTGGCAGACGGAGAGACAGATGAGCTTGCATGCAGACAGACAGAGCTGTGCTGTACATCAGAGCTCCACTCTCCTTCCACGCTATGAGTCAGCAGGTCTTACCATAAACTCTGTGCCCTGGGTGCAATGGCTTCTGCCCTACAGTGACCGTCTTGCCAGAGCTGCCTCACCCTCCCTGCACCATAAGTACACGAGGAGATCCTCCTATTAATACTGAAATCTGCATGGCCTGTGCCAGGGTGCCAAAGGGGAAAGAGGGGGCAAGCCCAAGATTGATATTTGTTTTATTACCTATTCCTCTGCTGGTCTATCAACGCGGCATCTTTAAAGTCCTGCAAAAGGACCAGGAGACAAAGCAATGTACCAGCGAGGGCAGCTGGGCAAGATCAGAATTGGAGAAGAAACAATAGAGCGCGAAGATGAGTGTGCAGTCAGACTGTTCCAGGCTACCCTGTTTATTCCCTGGTTGTCTCTTACTTACAGAACAGACCACATAACTCCCATACCTCCAAACAGAGCTATGCTCAGGCTAACAGGCTGAAGTGTAAATACGTCAAAAATACATCTCCCGCTCCAGCCGCTGAGTCTCTCCTCTGATCCTGAACAGGACATGTTTTCAAGCAACCATTGCCAAAGAGTCTCTGAGAACAGTGCAACCCCTTCTCTCATCCTCTTTGTCACCCTGTCTTCTCTGGGCTTACTGTTTCCCGAAAGGTCCAAACAGAGAAGACAGGAGAGGTGTACTTGTGCAATAGTGAGAGACAGATACTTTCTAGATACAAGACTCCATCTCTGTCTCTTAGCCTGTCTTACATCTGCCAGGAGCATCCCTCTTGGGTCATTCCTTCAACAGATGTCATGGTTCCAAGTGCCAACAGCCCCATCTCCTCCTCTTCCTTCCTTCCACCGTCCTGTCACAGCCAACCCAGGGCCTCTCACCAAACATGAGAAGAGAGGGTGGTGATCGATAAAAAAAAAAAAATGAAGGATAAAGGGAAGGAATGGAAGCAGCAGGTTAGGTTAGGTGGCCAATTCTGGAACCGTGAGGAGGAGGGTTGCAAAGAAAATAGGGAGTAAAGTGTAGAACAAGTATCCAGAAAAACATATTAGCCCAATTTTGCCTCCCTGTTTTACTTACCTGCAGAGAGGAAAAGTGGTGAATGGATGTGGAAGCAAGTGTGTTTGCACTGAGCGGGTGACTGGGTTTAATATGATGCAGTCATGGATTTATGCAAACAACCTATGCTGTAGGCGTGCGTCTTACCTTAACGGTGCGGTGGTGTTTGCGGGAAGGGTGACAGCGCATGTTGCTGGTGTTGCAGCAGCCCGTGCAGCGCTTCACCTCCACACAAGGCGGCCATATCAGGAAGTTGGCAGACGTGGGATCCACCTGGCTCCTGGGGATCTCGTAGATCACCGTCCGTGTCTTGCAGACTGCTGGAACTGCCTCCTCTACTGTAACAGAGACGAGCGAGAGGGGGGAGAGAGGGAAAGTCGAGTTAATGACTTTGGTCTGCGCCGGCATTTGTTATCATCTTTTCCATCTCGATGTACTGTTGTAATCTGTCCTGTTCGCTCACAGCTGCTTCATGCATTCTTTCGCTGCTCGTTATTTGATGAGTCATTTGATGTGGGAGCTGTTTGTCTAGGCTAAGATCACACCCAACCCCATTTAAGGCTGTTAAGAAGACAAGCTATCCAAAAAAAACAAAACACAAAGCTGATCTCATATCAGCTAAGAAGCTTGGGACTCGATGAGACATTAAAATAGTAGTCTTTTGTTCAGAGAACCCGGTGGAGTTAATGCAGCGTGACAAGGCCAGAAACCTCACGTGCACCGGTGGGAAATCTAATAATGGCCTTTGACCCCGCTGGCTGTAATGAAGACTTTAAGTATTCATAGCAGATTTAATGCTCCGAGAGGCACTTAAACCTAAAGACTTGATAGAGTGTGTACAGTAAGATGCCATTATGTCGTAAAGATGATATGTGCATCATGTGGAGACAGCTGCCACAATGGTAAACAGTACATTACACTTATGATATATATGAAATACAACCAACCACATTATCCTGTGTGGCTTTAAATGCTGTGCCACTTAGGGTATAGAGTCTTAATGCACACGCATCACACTGTGTTCTACACGCCTCTATCAGATATCGTACCGCGTGGCGTTTTATGAAGAAATCTGACTGAGAGCCCAGACGAGCTGCAACTTGAGCCCTGAATGCCTGGAATTTCCACGCTCAAGGATATATTTCTCTCCTGACGCGTGTGCCTTAGATCTGTGAGCCTCCGGCCAATTACAAGGCTTCGTGTCAGACGGCCTCGTCAACCTCGCGCACCAGTCTCGTTTCTCATGATTCCTTGATTGCAGTAAATACCGAGTAGACGTCTTCATTAGGGTTCCCTTTTATCCACAAAAAGGCAACATAAAAGCCACTAACCATTAGCTTTGTTTGAAATTAGTGTAAAGTGATCAGTTTCATCTCCTGGGAACTCGTGTCGGGGGTGATATTTAAGACGCGGGTTATTTTTAGGGCGTCTTTACACTGTAATCTTATGTGCCAAAGTGTGATGCAGGCTATATGGTGTAAAAAGTAATCATGATGCAACCTCTGAGTTGAGCACGTTGTACTCTGTCGGCCTTACCAATGCTCCTCTTGCGTCGGCTGTGCAGCTGGGAGCTCTTCAGGTCACCGTAGTAACCATAATGATGAGAGGAGTTCTTGTGGTGGTTTGGTTGCTTGTGGTGCATGTGGTGCTTGGGCTCCTCAATAACATTGTTTCCCGTACCTCAACAAAAAAGAAGGCCGCCATGTTAATAATGTCACAAAGAGAATAAAAGCAAAACACAAACACACACAAAGCTTATTCAGCCAATAAACCAGCTATGAGTTGCAGCTTTAACAATGCTGAATGGCTGCGATGGGTGGCTTGGTAGACCTCAGGAAAAGCCGGCATGCGATCGGCCGTTGATGTTTTTATATACCCGATCCACAACAAATTGTGCGTTGGTTAGTCACACAACCATAATAAGATGGTAACTTCTGACTGGTTTCTCAGGGCCTATAGTTCCCTTCAACATGCTGGTGGGCAGGAGGGCAGAGTGACTGCTGGTGAGGTCACAAACTGAGGTAAACAGTCCAGAGGACACAGGGTGCAGGCAGGAGGCCCATTTTTACACACAGCTCTGCATAATTGTAAAGCTCTGTGTGTCAGCCTCACTCACTCATTTGGCAGGAACTTTCCACACACGCATGAAGTAGCTAGACACAGGTGAGTCAGCACGCTCCCTCAAAAACAACCAGCTTTCACAGACACACGCGGGGGGGGACTAAAGTGGTCATTTGACAGGTGGTACTCAGCCACCATTATTCCTGCCCTAATTAGCGGTTTGGTGTCTCTCATTTGCCTGAAAATGTTTGCTTTTTCAATCATTTAGTGGCTTGGAAAAGTACATGTTTTGTTATGCTAGCTCCTCAAAGTTCTCTAACCTCAGGTCAATGTAGCCAGTTTTTTTTTTCCACATTCATGGTCATCTGATAAAGCTTGCTTGTTTTGGTCCCCACCCAGGATATAAGGTGCACTGCAGAAAAGTACCAGAGCAGCAATAAAATGATAACACTTCCCTGCAGGATACTGCCCTTTCTAAGAGAGCAGAGTCTGAGAGTGTTTGCTAAGTGGGTGGGTCCTACCTGTCTGTAGGCACAGCACAAATGCTTCACCTGGCTAACACACTCCTATGCATGTACACTTAACAGAAACACATAGCGACAGTTACACAAACTCTTCTTATTATTCAGCATGGCAGCCTAAAACCCAATGTACACCGGCACAACAAAGCTTACCCACAGGCAAACACATTCCACCCCCTGAGCCGCTTTGTGATCTGACCAGAGTCATCTAAAGGGATTTCCTCTATCTATATAAAGTCCCTCTTCAGGATTGGTTGTTTATTTGCTTCTTGATGCTGTCTTTTTCCACATTTGTCAACTTTCGGTCTCAGTGTAGTCTCTTTAGTGAGTAGTCAAAGGAACTTGTCGTGCGCTCAGTCAGACAGGGAGTGAGTGCACAACACCTACCTACCTCTGACTGGACGTCTAACTAACAATCTTTATACAAGGTCACTCAGGCTGTGCTCAGTTTACCCCTGTCCTCATTTCAGGAGTGAAGAAGAATGTGACACTGTTGGCCACCCAGATTTTCAAAATCTGATGTGGAAAAGGGAGATGTGACAGACTCTTAAGTCCCCCCCGCTCCTTATTTTCAGCATCACTGGGTAATCCTTTATGCTTAATGGAAAAAAGACAGAAAATGTTGGTAAGAAGGGAAAAATAAGGACGGGCAGAATAAGAAAGGAGTCAGCACCAGGGGGGTGAGGGGTTTGCTCCACTGCTGATTCCAGGTGACTAAGAAGCAACAGCACCCCCAGAATGTTGTCAAACTGAGACAAGAGAAAAGAAACCATGAAGGAGACTATCTCATGCCTTGAAGGCAAATTACTCCCTCCTTTTACCCCTCCTCCTCTCCTCCTCTCCTTTGTCCCTCTGCTTATTTAAATAGCTAGCACTCTATTGACTCATCGCAATAAGTGACCCCCATAATTCTCTCTCTGTGCCGTTCTTCCTTGATTTGTTATTTGAGAGCATCTACATGGTTGAGTTGACAAAGCATTCGTTTAGGTCACAAGGGCAGCATGCCCCCTCTGTGGGTGCGAGAGCGGGTAGAGAGTACACAAACGTTGTTTTTGCAGATTTGCGGGTAGTCCTGGTGTACAGGGCGTAAACTGTCAGCTTTTCAGAAACAAAGCGGGTTGCACAACTACTGCAGTCTTTCTACAGAAAGTGAGAATACAACCTCCGGATTCCTGTTCTCTCCTCCACCTCTGCCCCATGCTAAGAGTCAGGTTCCCTTTTCTGTCAAAGTTCTTCAGTGAAAGAGATAAGAGCAGGCAGGCAGGGGGCCACCTCAGGAGGGAAGAGAGGAGCAGAGAGGAGAGGAGCACCTCAGGGGCCAGACGGCCATCTGCAGGCTCCAACAGGGTCATCTCATCTGTCAGTCAGAGCTAAAGACACCATCCTCCCGAAAGCAAATGCAGGCCAAGATGAGCAAAGCAGCACTAAATGAAACATTCATCCTGACAGGCAGATTTATTTTAACTCTTGATCATTACAATACAGTTCTTTGTTGAAATATTCCAGGTGCAATGTGTTGCATACCCTTTCAGATGCTTCTCTTTCTCCCTCCCTGTTTAATATGCTACAACATTTGCTATATATTGCAACAAAAGCTCTGAAAATATCCCTCTGGCTGGCGTCAAAAGTCTTTTAATGGGCTGACCAGGGCAGCCAAGTGGGCCTTTGGACAGATTTATGTCCTCGTATCAATGATCAGCCTACTACTGTTACCCTGAAAAACATTACTCCGCTTTCAGAAAGACATTTTAATTCAATTATAAACACCTCTCCTCATGCTAGAGGCACTCAGGGAATCTTTTCTGGGCTCGGCATAAAGAGGAGTGATCACTGTTGTGCAGTACAGGCTGGTTTGATTGTGAACTGATAACATACTAATGATGTGGGAGCGATTAGTCCTAATTAACATGTTCATCAATAAGGCAAATGCATGCTCACACAGAAGAATACTTGAGCGAACGTCCGGTCCCAGCGCTGCTCTGCTGAGTATATGGTTAAGGGTTGCTAATGAGCTATGACTGGTGAGGCAGCTTACATCATTTGGGACTGTTAAAGCAAATTTTGTAATTGCCTGTGTCCATCAACTAATCTCTATGGGTGAGAGTTTCACCCGGTAAGTTGATCTCAGAGGGTCCAAGATGACCTGGTCTCAGTGAACATTCAACCTTTGTCACACGTGCACAGTAAATGCACCTGTTGCAGTTTTATCGTGCTTGGCAGACCCCCACTGGTGCACAGATCCCTCAGCAATTTCCTGCACATGGTTATGTTTTTGAAGATTCATTTCTGGTGTGCACTGGTTTCCCACCTGAATGGAGCTGGCAAAAATGTGCCAACACATTTCATAAACCTGTTTGTTTACGTAATTCATTAAATCTGGAATTGATTAAGTGTTGATACCAGCATACTGTCAGTGGTTTCTGGACTTAAGTTCTTTCTTAAACATCGCCATAGCCATTCGACTACAGGCTCCATAGTAATAGCCCATAGAAACTAAGCGCTGATACATTTTTTTTTAAAAAAATTTAAAAAAAAAAAAAAAAAAAAAAACACTATCTTTAGTAAATCCATGTGTTGATTTACAAAGAAAAATATATATCAGATGCTAATAAAAGGCTATTCATGATGTAATATCACATCTGAATAACCTTCAGTGCGTCAGGATTCTTAACGTAATTCATATGTATGATTCAAAGCATCAAGAAGCAGAATTTACCTCTCCAGTCGATATCCAGTAGCCGCTGGAGGTCGCTGATGCTGTGGATTTCGCTGTGGGACAGTCGGTCTATCAGCTCTTGGGGAAACTCCACTTCCTTTGGGGTGGGCGCGGGTCGAGGGTGGAGGGTGGAGGAGGAGGAGGAGGAGAACGGTCGGGGCAAAGAAATCAAACGACAAATGAAGGTTAGAAATATGTGATGGACAGCTTTACAACAGTGTGCCAACAAGCAAGCAGATTTGTCTCATTGCCACACATCACCTCATCCACGGAGGAAAAAAGCGGTCTCTTAAGAATTCTGCAGTTTAGGTAGTTCTCGTTCATTTGGAACCCAGATAACTGTAGAATAAACACTTTTATCATTAAACTTTAAAATGTGCGTTAAAAAAAGGATTAACTTTACCTATCAGCATTTAAAAAAAATAGCTGTCTTGCGATAAGAGTTGCTTGTACTATCATAAACAATATCCTCTCCGCACTCTGCACTTGTTGCGGACCTGCAGGCACCTCAAGCAGAGCAAACCGTGCGACCCGCACAGGAGCAGGGGCTAAAAATATCAGCCGGAGCGGTTCCCATGATCGCGCTCAGCCCAACCAAAACGTTTGCCCAGTTGACTCAAGCTACGAACAGATTTGGCACATAAGCCAAAAATAACTGAGATATGCATCCAAGTGCAGACGTGATGTTTGTTCAAAAGCGCACAGTCACTGATACGCTGTTGTCGAGAAAAAAATGAAAGCACATTCACACTAATGTTTAAAATCAGAGCCTACACCACCATGTTTTTTTGAATACATCATTTATATCGGTTAAAAGTGAGTTAAAATAAAAAAAATTAAAATAAAAACTGTCTTACATAAACCCATCTGTGTGTATCCGAGCCTCAAATGGCTTAAATCAAATCTGAGAGCTCTTACTTTTGTGGTTTTCTTTATCTGGACATTAAAGCTGTGCTGCTGAATGTGTGGCTCTTGTGAGAGGGTGCAAAGGCTCTTTGGGAACTTTGCACCCTCACAAGAATAAAAAACCCCACACCACCAAGTATGACACGGGGGCCAAAGACACCGTCTATCTGACCCCACCGTGCCTCCACCAAGTTAACTAGTAACTTTACCTCAGCAGTGGCCAGCAGGTACGTCGTCCACAGCAGGATGTAGGAAAGTGTGGCTCTCATTTCCCTTTAATTTAGAATTTACTCGAATCTCAGAAAAAGTGCGAACGTGTAGGAGCCCCAGAGTCGCTCCTGGCCCCAGAGGATCCACAACCATCCCCTCTGGGAGAGAA